>NC_047042.1:25510174-26710174 GCF_011762595.2 Tursiops truncatus | reverse complement strand
GTGTTTGACATGTGTAGATTCCATACACGAACTTAGTTCATGCAGTAAATTCACCTATTTTTATTAAAAGGTAAGAAGGTGCCATAAATCACAAAATTATAATCCTTCACTAATGGAGAACCAAAATAAACAAGTGAATAAGTACACTAGCAAATGCTGAATTATTAAACCTACATCCCAGAAATATCTCTGTAGCCTCTAAAGCCTTACTTGTTAGAAAACATACCGTGAGAAAGTATGCTTTTCTTTCTAAACTTTCTCATGAGCTATAGAGAATAAAACCTGGTTGGATAGGGGAAAGGAAGTAATATAAAATCCAATGAATACATGGGATAGATTAACATGGAGAAATGTGGATAATCTACTTATGCAGGAACATTTTCTTAACAACAGCTCTTTTCTGCCATTATCTCTTAACTCTGAAATCCCAGTGGAATTGAATATTATATTTTCTTATTTGAATCGATTCCCTAAATTCTTTGTTAATTGACAAAGCTGATATTGTATGAATTCTCCAAATGACTGTGGTTTCAAATGAGAAGTACATTTATAAAAGAACTTTAATTCCTCTACTTTTGAAATGAGAAGACTATTAATCTTAATTACATATTATTATAGCACCTAATATTTTAAAACTGAAGAGTAACTTTAAAAAGAGTAAAATCAAACTTTTTAAAAATAAGACTTTCCCATTAGGATACAACAAAATTATGTTTTAAATATAGTGAATTTTTCTCCGAAGTATTTAAAGCTTGTTTTATTTAAAAGATATTGTCTTCTTATTCATTGCTAAGTAACTCAACTCTGAAAGCTACCCAGTTATACATCTGGAGTCAGCTACATAACAAAAATATCAACTATCTGAAATACTCGGGCAAAAGCTGAACCTGGAATTAAACTATGTGGATAAATTTCAATTCACAATACCTCAACCATCTCTCAGTTTTATCAGTACTTTCTAATTAATTCAATACGTTTTATTACCTTAAGGTCTTATTACCGTTAATGCAGTATATTGAAAGCAAAAAAAATGATATAACAGGAAAATGGAGGAATATTAAAATATTTGTGCAAAAATATGCAGAAAATAATCTCAGAAGTATTATAGATTATCAAATACAATTTTTAGAAAGATGTAAAATGTCATTAAAAACACATCAATCTACAATGATGTTACGTGAATAATTTCCATCTTTCCAAAAGTTACTATCTAATGAATACCCTAAATTATCTAAAAGATACAAAAGGGAACTTCAACTTAATGCTTTTATGTAATTAAATTGTAGCAATCTTTTAAAATGTATTTTTCTTCTCATAAGCAATAGAAGCATTAGAACTCTATACCACAGATGAGAAAACACAAACAGGTTTCTTCAATAAGATCTGGCTCAGGAAAACCCATTTTAGCTCTATCTAATTAGGATTCTTTACTCAAGCTATTTTGGACCAAGTGCTTATGAAGAATACCAGTCACAGAATGGTTTGTAAAATCAAATATAGTGAACCCAGGCAGAAAAAAAATATAATAAAGTTGCTTCAGAAACGCACCTGCCACACAGGTTTGTCTCCAGCAAAACAAAGGCAACAGGCAGGGTAGTCTGACACTGAGCTAAGATACAGCGACATATTTTAAGCAAGATTTCACACAGCTCACAAGACAAAGAGATGAAGTCAACAGCAGATGTGTAAAGAATGAAAAACCAGCATAAAGGCCTTGTGTGCTCAGATAACCATACCATAAGAAGCCAAGAGACTCAAACACAAACCCTTAACCAAAGCACCACTATCCTCCCAGTAAGAGAGTCCCTGAACTCAGATGAGGAACACAGAGGAAACTGACAATGAACACAAAAGCAAAGGCAAGTATTGAATCTTGATTCTTCAAAGGCGTAGGTCATATTATTTATTTTATTTAATCTTTTTCTTATCTTCAGAAAAACTTCCTGATATACTTCTATTCTAGCACTCATTATATTATATATCTATATAGAGATATACTCTATATTTTTATCTGACTGGCATCTTAGCCAGATGTTGAGCTTTGTGAGAGGGAAAAATCCTCTATTGATCTTTATATCCACAGCTTCTAGCTTAGTTCCAAACATATAATAGAAAGTACTCAGTAGATGTTTAACTGATTGATTTGTAGTTCACGTACTACTAGAAACGTGTTAAATTTTCTTATCAAGTATATTATAATCAGCAGTGCCATCTCTGAGTATGAATGAGAAATGTGTTTGTATAGATACAGTATCAAGTGTATGTAATGTAATATACCACAGCAGTGGACAAAAAGGCATAGTGACCACACACTATAATCTTCCCTCACATTGCACCCTAGAACTGCATATATATGTTTTTAATTGCGCAAATGTAGAACCATACTCAGAAATAAGGAAAGTTTCAGAAGATCAAAAGTGAGTTATTCCTGACAGACTGAAAGGAGACAAATTTTGATCAAATAGAAGAATGTGAGCTCAATAAACTTTTGGAAGAGTATGATTTTTAAAACCTGACAGGAGCAAAGCCACAGAAATTCCATGGTGGATGCCTGGAGTGGGAGGGAGCTGAAACAACTGTAGTATGATAAATTAGGGTACCACCAAGGAGATAGTCTATCTGCCAGCTCAAGCACATTTCCTGTCCCTCTGCCATCGCATATGACACATCCCTCTCCACCAAGATAAGCTGTAGCATTAGTGTTTATCTCAAGGTGGACTTGTAGGTTGGATACAAAAGACAAGGAGCTAGGCAGCTGGCAATGCTAGAGAAAAACTGGGGGGGAAAAAAGCCCAAAATAAAAGGACAGAAACACCTCTATATAAGGTTAATCTGGCCCTTCTACCAGAATCACCGAAAACTGAGTAGTAAAAGAGCCAGTTGTAGTTTGAGTGTTCTACCCTCAGATAGACTTCATAAACTAAAGGAGCCAAACACCTGAAAGGGAAGCTGAACTGCAGATAAGACCATTTTCAGAGATCACAAGACACCTTAGGAGAACCAGCCACAGGAAAGAGAAACAACAATCATGGGAACTTAAACCAGAGAAAGAAGATCAGATAGAGCAGTGATTATCAACCACTGCTGCATTGGAATCGCTTTAAAATGTGTTGAGACCTCAATATCTGAGGGTCAGATATTATGGTGTACTTGGTCCAAGGTGCTACCTGGGGGTTAGGTTTTTTTTTTAAAGTTCCCCAAGTGATATTAATGTGCAGCTAAAGATGAAATCTTCTGTGATAGGGCAGCCATAACAGGAATTTGAAACACATATGCACCTTCATAGAGTTAAAAGAGAGATTGCGTCTATGATGCCTATTATGATAGTCAAAGATCCTTTTAGGATTTATGATATTATCTTTATCCTCTGCTAGTTTTCCTCTGTTACCACTGACTATTATTGGGGGAGAGAGAGGTTTGAATAAAGGGAGGCTGTGTTGAGTTAGGGTATCTCCCAGGGATTTCCTAGAGATTAACCAAATAAAGGCCGCATAAAGTAGAATTACCTGCTTGTATTCAACAAGGTCCAGTGTCTGGTCCTTACATGCTCAGAAACATGATCTGCCAGATTTCAAGATCCAGTGTACTCAGGGATGCTGTCTCCAGACTACCAAATGCAATTCGGAAAGAAAATGGACAATTTATTAATTTTCAACAAGAAATATAGTTGTGAATGAGATAGAAAAGCATGCAGAGGAAGATTTTCATTTAGCATGGAATCAGAACAGAAGGAATTAGTCATGTGCCTCAAATGTTTGAGGGCCTCAGCTGTAATTATGGGAAGCACTTTCTCGTTCATTTGTTAGAAATAAGGATTGACTGAATTCCTCTTTTGTGTCAGTATGACACATAAATGTATAGACAGCGTTTCTTGTCTCAGGGAGATGGCATTCTAGTGGTAGGTGGGATGAAGAAGATAATAAAGAAATTAATACATAGATCAATAAAAATACCAAAGTGAGTACAGTGGGTTAAACAGTACCCTCCCACAGCAAAATCCATGTCTACCCAGAAACTCAGAGTGTGACCTCATTTGAAGACAGGGCTTTTGCACAGGTCATACTGTTTGGATTGGGCCCTAAATCAAATAACTGGTGTCCTTATAAAAAGAGGAGAGGATACAGAGAGGCACACAGAGAAGAAAGCCATGTGAAGATGGCGGGAGGCCGAGATTGGGAGTTGTGCTTCCACAAGGCAAGGAATGCCAGGAGCCACCAGAAGCTGGAAGAGGAGAGGAAGTAACACCCCACACACACACAGCCTTATAGGGAGCACAGCCCCTCCAGCACCATCGTTTCAACCTCCAGTCTTCAGAACGTAACACCTGGTTTGTGGTGATCTGTTGTGGTCGCTGCCGGAAACTAATACAGCCGTGATCCGCTGTAGATGTAGAATTAAAAAGACAACGGGGGGACGGAAAGTCAATGAATGACATGGATTCTGGGATTGAAATGAGAATAAAGAGCAAACCACCAACAAATGATCGTAATAATGCTCAAGATAGAAGACATGGCCACAGCAAAGATTCTAAGGCCGTAAAAAGCGTGCTGCCTTCCAGAAACCAAAGTCAGGCCAGTGCAGCTAGAGTTCCATGGGCCGAGGGCAGAAAGGTAGGAGACCAGGTTAGAGAGGAAATCAAAAGGCATGTAACATAAGGATTTATATAGATTTTAATTTCAAGTGCAATTTGAAAATGTTGGGAAATCTTAAAATAAGCAGAAAATGGACTCAATCTGATTGAGGATTTTTAAAAGATTCTTCTGATTGCTGTGGAGAGAATGTATTTTTTTCAGTTAACCCTTTGACAACTAGCATATGGTCACAGTGAGGGATAACTTGGGATACGAACAACATGTCGTTTCTAGATCTAGCTCTTTGCCAGTCACTGGTAGCATGTTTTAGTATCAGTGAAATGGCAGTAGGAAAGCTGGAGAATATGAAAGGAGAAAGATCATAACACTGAACAATTGTCACGAGTAGCAGGCTGCTTCTGCATTTGCTTTTCATCCACTCTCATTAGCAGCTAGTTTTCTAAAGAGTGAAGGGCTAAGACCCATAGCTTATCAGATGATGCTACTGTAATATGCTCAAGATAAGAATTTAGAGAAGTCCTGTTTCTTTATTATGTGTCCTATTTCTCACAGGAAGAGCCAAGCAGCAGTAGTATTTCTAATTAACTGCACCTGAGAATTTGAGATTTCCTAAGAAACGACCAAAAGAATGCTAACTTGGAATGATGGTTACTGGATATCCAATCCAAAAGGTGAGTTATGTTGTATTACATAAAGAAAGAGATGCTGTAACAATTTACCTGTATATATGTATATAAACTTGAATGCTAGTGATTCTAATATTTATCATAACTCTGAAAGTTTCCAGTGTATAGCTTCAGTATTTATACAGTCACTAAAAGGGAAATGAATAGCAGGTAAGTACTTTGTTCTACTAATAAGAAACAGTGTAGAAATACAGGCAGATAATATGTTGTGCCCCAGTGAATTTCCCAGCACGTACTGTTGAGAATAACAGCTAGTGAAGGCATGGTTCTCTGGTCACCTACTTAAGAAAAAAAAAATCTGGGGAACTTGTGCTCACCTGGGGAACTTGCTCTCGTCAGCTAATTTTGAGAACAGGATAAAGGAAATTGTGTCCCAGGCAGCCTGACATGAGACAATGGGGCAGTCTCCTTATTGCTTAAACATACGGCATTATGCAGAGCCGTTCTGCACTTGCCTTCTCACAAAAAGCGAAATCAGCCTCAAAGAGCAGTGACGATATTGCAAAAGAGGATTTATTGAGCTTCATTACATCTTGAAAGGATTAGCTGCACCTGCACATAAAGAATCTCAGTCGGTTCAGATAAACAGGCTGAAGGCGCCTGCTTTATTATACAGCTTTCAAGGGGAGATCTGTGACTGATACTCCTGAAGATGTGCAAAGCCTCCGGGTTCCCTGGCAAGGAGCAAGAGTGCCATCTTCTGGTAGAAGAGACTGAGAACATGGGGAAGGCTTTTCTTGAACTTGTTAGGAAAGAATGTTATTAAATAAAGAATCTTCATTTCTTTGAAGCTGAATTAAAGAACTGTTGAACATATCATTTCCTCCTCAGGATTTTATTCCACTCTCAATTACATAAAATGAAGTAAAAATACACTCCAAGAAGTAAAGTGGGAAGAAGGAGGAAAAAGGACAAAGGAGTATCTTTTGACAGAGAACATTAACAGAGAAGTTCTAGTTTTAGGGTTGAGAGTTATTTCCTCCTATCTAGTTTTTTCTTTCTTCTTGTAAATACCTTCAGGTAAATTAGCTATTATATAATTTGGAAACTCTTGATAGTTAAAACATAATGTTCTCTGCTCAAGACATAATAATGTCAACATTTAGAATTAGAGCAAGCATGTATCAAATAATAAAAAAGCATAATAGCTTTATTAATGTTAAATTATTGCAATTATTTCTTTGTTCCACTTAAAACATCACTCACGCGAGGTAAGTTTGCACCTTTCTCTCAATTTCTGACCTATACTTTTTTATTTTTTTTAATTAATTAATTTATTTATTTTTGGCTGTGTTGGGTCTTCGTTTCTGTGCGAGGGCTCTGTCTAGTTGCGGTGAGCAGGGGCCACTCTTCATCGCGGTGCGCAGGCCTCTCACTGTCGCGGCCTCTCTTGTTGCGGAGCACAGGCTCCAGACGCACAGGCTCAGTAGTTGTGGCTCACGGGCCCAGTTGCTCCGCGGCATGTGGGATCTTCCCAGATCAGGGCTCGAACCCATGTCCCCTGCATTGGCAGGCAGACTCTCAACCACTGTGCCACCAGGGACGCCCCTGACCTATACTTTACACAATATGCTTTAAACATCCATATTTTAATCTTTATTTGAACCATTACATTGAAATAATTCTACTTGGTCTACAAAATGTACTTTGTTCCTAACTACATTTAACAGTTCTAGAGTCCTCACTTAACTAGCGGTTCGCATAAATTCTCCATAAAATTTAGCTGTGATCAACATAGCCAAGCACTTCCCAGATCTCCCTTCAAAGAAGGGCTTGTTATCCCAGACTTTAGCTTCCAGCCTCTTTAGGGAATGATTCCCCAGCTGCACCTTCTTACTCTTCCAACGGCTCCAGTTCCCCCATGGCTGACATCCAATGACAGGTAGATACAGGAATATCAAGACCTGCTATTTCTGCCTAATTTTGGACCACTCTAATGGGCCACCTTGGCCCCAGAGCAACTTGTGAGGTTGACAGAAGTCAACCTTCCAGCATGAATTCCATCTCTTCCCAATCCTGCTTACTTACCCTCCCTGACACAGGTTAATCTCAGTGGCATTCCCTAATGAACAACTTGTTTGCAGGCTCACTCCATCTCAGCGTCTGCTTCCAGGAGAATTCAAACAGCCGCTCCAGTTGAAGGACAGCCTCATTATGACCAGGTACTTTGTTTTGTCCTCTTCTATGGAAAAATATGTTATTTTTAACTTAAAAATGATTTCTCTCTCATCAAATCTTATCAAATACTGTGAGATGCATGGTTTTTGGCCATTATGTCTATTCTATATCACTGAAATATTTTACATAGTCCTGTATGTGTATTGCATATGTATGTGTGTGTATTGGTATGTTGATCTAAGTTTGAAATCCTGAACAGTTTATTGGATTAATGTTTTAAATTCTAACTAGTTTAACTATAGATCATGGATGCTTCAAATATGTATTTTAATATAATATGTGCCATAAAGACTTTGAGCTCTTAATAATTTGAGATGATAGATTGATCTGAAATATTTTATCTTTGCAACTTAATAAAATGTACTCAGTCCCTCTAGTTTAAAAAAAAAAAACAAGGACTAGAATTAATATTTTTAAGTGGAAGGAAAATGCCCTCTAGGGGTAAATATTAATAAGCTTTATTTTTAAAGCATTAAACTCAATGCCTTGTTTAAGGCATAGTTAAGTGTCTACCATGAGCTAAGCCCAGGATACAATTATGAATAAAATAGAAAGATTACAAAACCTCTTCCAATGTGCATTCCAGTAAGAGAGACAAATTTTTAAAAAGAATTGTGTATTTAGTGAACATGACAAAGGGAACGAACAGGATTTTGAGATAGAGAACAGTTAAGGGGAAACTTGCTTTATTGTCAAATACTACTTACTCCTTCATTTCTAGGAAGCTTCAATCTTCTCATTTATATTTTGTGGAATAAGGATGGTTGTCTTTGTTGCTTTTGCTTTGTTTTAAAAATTTGAGGCATGTGAGTGTATGAAACTAGAATCTCAAGTCCGAAAAAGAACTCAAAGCTAAAATAGTTGTCTAGAGACATCCTGAAATACTATTCCATGTACACAACATCTGAAATGTTATGTAGCAATTGTGCAGGTTTTGCAAAATAACAAAGAACTGAGAGGAAACCCATTGTATTACCAGTAGAAGGGTTTCACAAATATATAATAATTCAGAGTCTTCGTCTCACTACAAAAACATAATCTCACCAGTATAAAGAAATAATAGCTTATGGAAATCCTTATAATTGTATCAATTATATGAGCACTGAGCAAATGAAAAAAAAAAAAAAAAAGAAAAATGAACTTCTTCAAGATCCTACAAGATCCCACTGCCTTCATTATTGATGTTCCCTGGCCTCATTCAAATTTTGTTCCAGGATTAGACCCAACATGCTGCTCACAGATTGCTCCCTGACAATTTTGATCTCCCCAAACACATTTCCACAGTGATGTGGTCTATTAGATTCTGCATTTCTAACAAGTACCTAGCTGATGCCAGTGCTGCTGGTCCAGAGAACACACTTTAAGTGAAAGAAAGAGACCATCCCCACCTGTGGGTACTTAACTTAAAAAAAAACTGGGTAGGCAAAAATCAATATTCTCAAGATGTCAGTTCTTCAACTTGATCTATAGATTCAATACAATCGCAGTCAAAATCCCAGAAAGTTATTTTATGGACATCGACAAACCGATTCTAAATTTTGTATGGAGAGCCAAAGGCCCAGATAGCCAACATAATCTTAGAGAATGACAAAGTTGGAAGACTGATACTACTGTACCTACTTCAAGTTACTATCATTAAAATTAAAAACTTCTGCTCTGTAAAAGACAATGTCAAGAGAATAAAATAGATAAACCACCTACTGGGAGAAAATATTTGCAAAAGATATATCTGATAAAGGACTGTTCTCCAAAGAACACTTAAAACTCAACAGTAAGAATACAAACAACCCAATTAAAACATAGACCAAAGACTTTAACAGACACCTTACCAAAGAAGATATACAGATGGCTAAATGTGTATTGAAAGATGATCCACAACATATAACATCAGGAAAATGCACATAAAAACTACTGTAAGAAACCACTACACACCTATTAGAATGGCTAAAATCTGGAAAACTGACAACACCAAATGCTGACAAGGATGTGGAGCAACAGGAACTCTCATTCATTGCTGGTGGGAATGCAAAATGGTACAGTCACTTTGGAAGACAGTTTTGTGGGGTCTTACAAAAGTAAACATACTCTTACCATACAAACCAGCAATTGTACTACTTGGAATTTACTTTAAGGAACTGAAATTTTATGTCTACACGAAAGCCTGTACTCAGGTGTTTATGATATCTTTATTTATAATTGCCAAAACTTGGAAACAGCCAAGATATCTTGCGGTAGCTGAATGAGTAAACTAGGTTATATTTAGAGAATAGAATATTATTCAGTGCTAAAAAGAAATGAGGTATCAAGCCCTGAAAATACACGGAAGAAGCTTAAATACTAATAGTAAGTGAAAGAAGCCAATCTGGAAAAGCTACATACTGTGTGATTCCAAATATATGACATTCTGGAAAAGGCAAAACTACTGAGACAGTAAAAAGAACAGTGATTTCCAGGGGTTGGGGGGTGGAGAGGAGGGATGCAAAAGTGGAGTACACAGGATTTTTAGGGCAGTGAAACTATGCAATATGATACTATGGATATATGAAATTGTATATTTGTCCAAACCCATAGAATGTACAGCCCCAACAGTCAATTCTCGTGTAAACTGTGGACTTCAGGTGATAATGATGTATCAGTATAGGTACATCAATTGCAACAAATGTACCACCTTGGTGGAGGATGTAAAAATGGGAGAGGCTATGTGTGTTTTGGGTCAGGGATATATGGGAAATATATACCTACCTTTCTCTCAATATTGCTGTTAAACTAAAACTGATGTAGAAAATTAAAATCTTAAGAAAACTAATAAGAACAAAACACTCTGTTTTAGGATGTCTTTAGGCTAGATGTAGATTGAATCCTACCAGCTTGGTATTCTTTCATCAAGGTTAAGGTAGCAAGACCTAATTGTATGTCTTCTCACAAATGTAATCTCAGTGCTCAGCCCGGTGCCTGATCCAGGACTGATAGCTGTTAATAAATAAGTAAATGACTGATGAATCCATGAAAATGCATGGGGGAAGAAGTTTCTTGTAACATCGAAAGAGTAATTGATATTCTTTTTATTTTTGGAGCATGTTTTGCCCAACATCATGCACATTTCTTCGTAAATGTTGCTCTTTTCCCATCTGCTCTGAATGGGAGCATCTTTTTTTTTTTAATGATTTGCAGAGGATGCTAGGCAACTCCAAATTTTCTAGTTTATAAAACATTCAATAAAGCACAGAATTCTGGTGTTAGCTCAAGTAAATAAATAATTCATAACAAACATTCTTACAGCTGAAGATAAAAGAAAGTGTGAAATACAAGACCTGGCAAAGTAATATGAGTGCAAAAACATTGGAATAGAATGCATATGGGCATCACATTTTTAAAATCCATTTTTTCCCCTTAGAATTTAGGGACTTAGGGCTTCCCTGGTGGCGCAGTGGTCGAGAGTCCGCCTGCCGATGCAGGGGACACGGGTTTGTGCCCCGGTCCGGGAAGATCCCACATGACGTGGAGCGGCTGGGCCCGTGATCCATGGCCGCTGGGCCTGTGCGTCCGGAGCCTGTGCTCCGCAATGGGAGAGGCCACAACAGTGAGAGGCCCGTGTACCGAAAATAAATAAATAAATAAATAAAATAAAATAAAATAAAATAATTTAGAAAATGAATATTTAGAATCAGAAAGAAATCACAACAAATAAGTTAGTTTTTAAAGCTGCAATAATACAAACATTATAAAATCCAGTAAACTTTGGTTTTATTAATTGACTGTCAGACACACTATTTTTTTAAATTTTAAGAGTTTGAGCGAAAATTGATTTGAACCAGGCAGCACCAAACCAGAGGTGGTTAAACCTCTGGAGCCAAGGGAACAAGTTAGAAAGAGAAAGTGGAAGCAAAGAAAGGAAATTATTGACTGGCTAGAGTACAATGCCTAGATGGCTGTTTGTGATTGGTTTTCCTGAGTATTTTGATTTTGTAACCTTGAGGCATTTACACGCTTAGATTTTGGTTTGCTTACACAAGCCATCACGGAATTAGAGCCACCTCAGTCTGGTGGCCTCCTTGTTTAGCTAATTTAACAATTCCCCTTGTTTGCTCATCCTTTCATACATGAGAGATTGGCCAACAATTTGGTATCAACCCTACTCTCAGTCACCATCATAGTTAAGCTGTTCCTGTCTCATTGTGAAACTCTCAGGTTATGAGGTCAGATCTGGAGGAACTATTTTTGCTGTTTATCTTTTGGTTCATCTCGTTTCTGTTTCTCTAAGAACAGTGAGACCATCTGAGGTAACGTTGATGTCTGTGAAGAAGCACTTAAGACCTTTGAGCAAGCATAGCACACCAGGGAGACTCCAATGGTGACTATTAGAAGGATAACACCAGGAGATTGAAGTATACTCTGTAGCCAGGGCCACCATGAACCAAACCAGTCAGTATCAAATAAGTCAAAGCATGTACCTGAAGGGGAAGTAACCTGTGTTAGCCAAGTGCCTTGTTTGTTAACTTCTTGTATTTAATACAATACCAGAGGTTTTGCGCCAGGTACAGCAAAAGTTATTCTCTACAGCAGAGACTCCTTCTTGGTCAGCCAATAAGTAATCTAAAGCAATCCTATTGTCTAAATCCACCTTAGCAAGAAAGTCTAGCAAGTTTTGTTGTGCAGGTTTTAATTGTCTGACACATGTTTAATAACACTTTTTTCTTACATTTTTGGCTGAATATATTTTGATTACCTCTTAATTGAACAATAATTTCTAATAGGATTTACTATAGAGATAATAGAAAATATACTTCTGTTGGGACTATTTCAGCCTCACAACTTGTTATCACTTAATATCATGTAAGTTTTAAGATTGTTGTCAAATTGGGGGGAAAAAAACCTATCAAGTTTCTTCCCACATAAGCCATAATATTGCAGGAGTCAATCCTCGTTATAGTAGTGTATTATAGGTTTTATATTATTTTCATCAAAGGTGTTTTCAAATGTGTCCATATGATTCATTTCTCTTCAATAACTTGATCATCAAGGAGCCTATTCATTACTTACACTCTTCCTCTTACATTACTGCTTTTACTGTTGATCTAAAATTTTTTGTTATAATTCTCTTCTAAATATCAGAATGACTTCTATTGATGTTGTGCATCCCTATCATTTTGTTTTATATTTCATTTTATCTGAATTTTCTCTCAGGTTTTAATAAATACATTTTAAAGTGACAAAAGAAGGTACACTTCAAATATATCCAAGTCAAGAATCTGTAATTTCTCTCTTGTTTAATTAAGCATTCCAAACCATCTTTCCAAATTGCAATTAAAATAGCACACTTCAGTTTTATCAACCTTTAAATACATTTTTTGCATATCGTTTATGTGCTGGTTTAACTCTCAAATCTTCAAAAATACATTTACAACTTTATAATAAGGAGCAGACTTTCTCTTTAGACAAAAATCCAGGTTGTCAACTGTGTTTAAGATAAACCAAAGAGAAAACTTGTAATTGTGGAAAAATACCAAAGCAATATTTCTGGTACTATGGCAATAGCTTTCTTCTTTAATGACATCAAGGTTAGGAGCTGCTCATGGCACATATTCTGTGCATTTAGTGATGTTTTTATGGAATGCTTGCAGCTCTTAAAAGTAACATTGTCATATAACAGACTATGAATATTATTCATAGGTAGGTTACAATCAGGCTACTTTTCTGGTGATCTAATGGTCAAAAAAATCGTGCAGAGGGTTTTCCCTTGTAGCAGTAGGACACAGTAATTATCAATGATTAGTATTTATTACATGATGCAAAATCTACAGCTATGAGTAATAATTGGTTTCTGGTTTATTTATTTGGACCAGTATTATATACGCTCTCATTATTTCTATTAATCTTAAGAATTTTTTAGATTAGTTACATGTTTTTCACTTTAATGCTTTCCAAGTGCTCATACAAAAATGAACCATATTCAACTCTAACTCAATACTTCATATAAAGTTTTCATTTTTTGTAGAGCATCAATTTTCATCTTGACCACTGAAGGCAAACACATTTTGCCTCAAAATGTATAACTGAAACTCTTTTTTCAGTATTTCAAAAAAAAATGAATATTTCTGTTTCTACATATAAGGAGCTTGGAAGTCACCACTTTATCCTAACAAGTGAAAAGCTGAGCAGACTAAAAAAATCACCAGCTCTACATGGATCCAGAAGAAAGAGCAGGACACAGGGCAAACTGCTGCCTCCAAGATTGAAGAGACAGGCAAATGCAGGGAGTCTCAGCTTATCACTAGATCAGGGACTTGTGAGTCTCTGCAACAGAAACTGCAACAGAAACCAGTGCCCGGGCATGAAAACCTGAACTCTAACTGATGAATTGCTGAAGGCTCATGTAGACAAGTCTGAGAGTTAAAAATTCTGCGGGACCTAGTCATGAGGGGCCGCCACAATATTGTGAGATTTATCTCCAGGTAAATCTTACCATGTGGCCCAGCAATCCTGTTTCTTGGTATTTACCCAAAGGCATTGAGAACTATATTGATACAAAAACCTGCTCATGAATGTTTTTAATTGCCAAAACTTTGAAGCAACCAAGATGTCTTTCAGTAGGTGATGGATAAATCAACTGTGGTACATCCAGACCAGTCCTGAAAGATACTGCCACCTATCTGGCACCGTAATTGAATCTTCAAAAGGCTTTTCCACTGTTCCGTTAAGTCAGCTGCTTCAGGATGATGGGGAACGTGGTAAGCCCAATGGATTCCACAAACATAGGCTCTACTGTTGCGCTTAATTTGCAGTGACGTAAGTTCCTTGATCAGAAGCAATGCCATGTGGAATACTATACGGTGGATAAGACATTTCATAAATCCATGGATGGTAGTTTTGGAAGAAGCATTTCATGCAAAGAAGGCAAATTCATATCCACAGAAGTGTGGCTTCCAGTGAGAACAAAATGCTATCCTTTCCATGATGATTAGCAGTCCAGTGTTATCAATCTATCACGAGGTAGCAGTCCAATGACCCTGAGGAACAGTGCCATATTGGGGCCAGTGTTGATCTCTGTTTTTGGCAGACGGGGCAGTTTGCAGTGGCAGTAGCCAGATTGGCCTTGGTGAGTAGAAGTCCATGCCGTTGAGCCCATGTATAACCTCTCTCCTTGCCACCCTCACTACTTTGTTCATGAGCCCATCGGGGAATGACAGGAGTGGCTCAGGAAGGAAGCTGATTAATATCCACAAACTGGGTCATCAGATCCACTTCATTATTAAAATCCTCCTTACGTGGGACTCAAATATCTTCATATTTTCTGTCCATTCAGAAAGGTCTGTCCACAGACCTTTTCCTCAAACTTCCTTATCACTAATTTTCCAGTCGTACTACTCTCAAGTCCCTCCCCATTCAGCCAGTTCCCTGGCCACAGCCATGAGTTGGTATACACTCACACATCTGGCCATTTCTCCTTCCAAACCAACTAAGTAAGCAAGTGCAGTGCTTAAAGTTCTGCTCACGGGGCTTCCCTGGTGGCGCAGTGGTTGAGAGTCCGCCTGCCGATGCAGGGGACGCGGGTTCATGCCCCGGTCCGGGAAGATCCCACATGCCGCGGAGCGGCTGGGCCCGTGAGCCATGGCCGCTGAGCCTGCACATCCGGGGCCTGTGCTCCGCAATGGGAGAGGCCACAACAGTGAGAGGCCCGCATACCGCAAAAAAAAAAAAAAAAAAGTTCTGCTCACTGCATGGATTTCCATTTATCATTGCCCTTCAGGGATGTCCCAGAAAGCACTGTAGTGCTACAGATTTACACTTTGGGGTGATGTCTACATTATCTCCCAGAACAAGATGTAAACCAAGACTGAGGTTTCTCTTCCTCAGTCTAGTGATCATAGGGGACTCCCCATGATGACACAGATGCAGACTGGGAGAGAAAAAGTAATATAGCAGGAGCGGGAACCATGGGCATCTGGGCCACTTTCTTATGTAACTAAGTTGTGTTCTTACAACCCAGTCTTACATATAACACTTCCATTTGATGATGGAGTGCCACTGCTGTGCACACCCACCTTTATAGCTCGGGGAGTCAGACATGGCCAGTTCATCATGGGAAGCTCAGGTCACATGGTAGCTTGATCTCTTCTAAGGCCTAATAGCAAGCCAAAAGTAGTTTCCGATAGAAGAATAGTTATCCACAAGAAGGGCAGGGCATTGCTCCAAAATCTTCAGGGTCTTTGCTGTGGTTCACCGATAGGGCCCTGTTAAAGGTTCCAAACAGCATGCCTGCCTCTGACACTTCAGGAGCCACTGGATCTGGCCCAAATGACAGAACAGCTTGCACAACAGCCTGGACTTGTTACAGAGCTTCTCTCATATTGGGCTCTACTCAAAACTAGCAGCTTTTGTGTTACTCAGTAAATGGGTCAGAGTCGCACATGTAAACGAGGAATATGTTGCCTCCAAGTGCAGAGGCCCACTAGGCATTGTGCCTCCTTTTGGTTGCAGGAGGAGCCAGATGCAGCAATTTATCCTTTAACTCAGAATGGATATCTTGACATGCCTCATACCGCTGGACCCCTGGAAATTTCACTGAAGTAGAGGCCACTAATTTTTTGTTTAATTTATTTCCCACCCTCTGACACACAAATGTCTTACCAATAAGTCTAGAGTAGTTGCTATTTCTTGCTCACAAAGTCCGATCAGTATAATATCATCAATGTAATTAATGTGATTTCTTGTGGAAGGGAAAGGCAATCAAGATCCCTAATGTGGACTAAATTATAACATCGGGCTGGAGAGTTGATACACTCCTGAGGTAGGACAGTGAGGGTATTTTGCTGGCCTTGCCAGCTGAAAGCAAGGGTGGTCTATACCAGTAGACATAGAGAAAAAAGCATTTGCTTAGTCAACAGCTGCCTACCACATACCGGGGGATGTGTTAATTTGCTCCAGCAATGAAATAAAATCTGATAGATTTGCAACTGGTGTCAACACCTGATTAAACGTATGATAATCCACTGTCATTCTAACAAGATACATTTTCTGCAAAAGCCAGATAGGTGAGTTGAATGGGGATGTGGTAGGAATCACCTCCCCTGCTTCCATCAAGTCCCTGATGATGGCACTAATCTCTGCAATCCCTCCATGAACGTGGTATTGCTTTTGGCTTACTATTTTCCTAGGTAGGGCAATTCTAGTGGCTTCCACCTGGCCTTTCCTATCCTAATAGCCCTTACTCCACAGGTTAGGGAACCAACATGGGGATTCTGCTAGTTTCTGAGTATGTCTATTCCAGAACTGGAGAAATGAGTAGACAGTGGGTTTGCAGACCCACTGAAGCACCTTGAGACAGACCCAAGTTAAATCTCCATTGATCACCTAACCTCCGTAAGTCCCTACTTCTATTGGTGAGACATAGTAACTTTTGGGGTCTCCTAGGATTAGTGTCAATTCAGAGCCAATGTCCAGAAATCCCCCCAAATCTGCTTATTTCTTTTTCCCCGGTGCCAGTCAAGGTGGAAAATTCTGCAGTTCCCTTTTTGGAAAGCTGGGTGAAAGACTAACAGTATAAATTTTGGCAGTG
Source organism: Tursiops truncatus (assembly GCF_011762595.2). NCBI lineage: Eukaryota > Metazoa > Chordata > Mammalia > Artiodactyla > Delphinidae > Tursiops > Tursiops truncatus. Next base: position 26,693,162 of record NC_047042.1, on the reverse strand, counting down.
TAGCCAGATTCTTCCTCAAGGGGACCTGACCTCCCCTTCGTTCAAGAGGTTCTGGGTCTGTAAACTGGCTCAAATCTGAGCAGTGTTTGAGGGGCTGTAACTCGTCCTCCCTGTCTCCTGGGACAAGGGCCACAGGAAGGAAGGAAGAGAGGAGGGAAGGAAAGGAGGGAGAAAGGGAGGGAGGAAGGAAGGTAAAAAGAAAACCAAACCAAACCAGTCAGACAAGGTCACTATAGTTGGCATGTTTGGACTACTCTAGAAAATAAGTGAAATCTGTTTTTTCACTCTTTGCACTACAGACCAAGTATGTAGCCCCTGGTTGGTCTATTAAAATGTGGCTAGAATTTCTCTAAGAATATCTCATTTCAAGATATCAATATTTTTCTGAATACACACACATACAGAAGTGCACATTATCTTTGTTTAAGGAAAAGTCTACAACAATTGATGATTGTGAAAGATATTCACATGCATAAACAAAAGTAATAAAAAGTTTCAAATAGATAAGAAGTCACAGAAATACTTAAAGACTGAATGCGTTAACTAGGTCATTTGAGGAAAAATATATCCTTTTAAGGTAATGGATTTTTATGACATACAAATAATATAAAAAACAAAACTATAGAAACTATACAGTTGTTTTAATCATTATAGAATTGTTTGTATTTTAACATCACATCAAACAAACAGTATTTAATTTTTTAATAATAGTATTTAATTTTTAGTTACTTCATTTAATTTAGGCCATTATCATTTCAAGAAAAAAAACCCTAAACCTATTTGGTTATTCTTCCCATGATGATAAATTGAAAGCACAATGCCAACATAGACATAAAAATTCAGTAGGAAGAAAAAATCCAAACTCATATCCATAAAACCTTTGATAAATCAACTTGGATCTCAACATGTTAAAGAATGTAACATTTGAAGAAACAAAAAAAGTGCAAAAGTATGCACCCATAGCTTACTTTGTTCTTCCTCATCAAAATTTGAGAATGATAAAAGTATAAGAAAGATTTAAGAGGAAGATTCCTTTTACTTTTCTGTCTGTGAAGGCTAATATATTAGACAAAAACTGGTCAAATGATTACTATAGCTTGTCCAACCATTTTCAGCATTTCAAGTCAGTATATTCTTGAGATTTTTCTCAAGTATGACTCCTTGGTTTAAAATTCCTTCTGGAAAACATGCTACTGAAAAACATTTCCCTGAATTACATTCTACAGTGCAAAAAAATCTTAGCGATATTATTAAATGTACTGTTTGAAAGTGATTGCCTGTTTAATATTTTAGTATTAGCATATGACTCAGGCAATTATAGAAGTTTAAATTTTTGAAAAATTTATGTTCTTGAAGTATAATGGAGAACTTTAGACACTATGTTTCTATAGGTTTAATAATAAAATTAAATAATAATGTTGTATTCCTTTACATTTAAAAAATCAGCATTTCTTCTTATATAGCAGAAACTCCTTCTGTAAGTTAATTTTTTTATTCTCACTTTCAGCCAAATTTGATTTTAAGTAACTTAATCATTTAGCATTGAGTAATAGGTGTATTTCATGCCCCTCATGGTATCTTTCAATTAACAAAAGTGTCAGATAAACCAGAATTTGTTGTTTATTGCAAATGACCAGAACTTTAACAGGAAATCCAAGAACCATGGTAATACTTTCCATGTTGTCAGAATTTGGAATTTAGGGAATTATGATCGATTTTGAACCACTGAAAAATAATTAACAGTTTCAGACATAGAAAGTGACTCTACATGAAAGAGACATACGGATATTTTGAGTTAATATGTAGGAATCATACGTGTGTATATGAAAGGATGTTATGAGAAAGAAATTTACTGGGGCTTAACTACAACAAAGAGATTTTGAGGAGTCATATGGAAGAACTTTTTGATATACCTTAAAACATTTGCCAGAGAAGACGACGGAGCCTCCTTTTTTGGAGACCTAAATGAAAATGTAGACTGGATTTTATCTTTCAAACTTAAAACCCATGTAGTGTCAGGAACCCAAACAGATGACCTTTCTGTTCTATGATTCCATTATTTGAAAGGTTTGTGAAATCCCAGCCCGTCAATTGCTTTCTGGGGCTTGTCTCCTGCTAAGTCCCATAAGGTATATTTTCCTCCCAGGCACCAACCTACTTAAAGCACAGCAGTCACTGGAGTTGCCAACTCATTAAAAGCAGAGTGTAGTCCAGCATTAACCTAATTATATGCTGCAACCACTTTCTTGTGCATCTGGGAGTAACTCTTTGGCTTCCAGCCAGCATCTCTGGGATTTGATTTTCAAGTGACATAACCAGTTACTTTAAAATGTTTACCTCCTGAATGCTGGAGATGGAACGTCATCATTACAAAGGAGAAAACTTACAATTGGATCAAAAGCCTCTACTCCTGTGAGCAGAGGCTTTGCCATTGTCCAGAGAGCCCTGGTCTCTGCTTTCTCTAGACTCATATTTCCTAATGATGCAGTATCTTGTTCATTACGATTCACTCTGAGATGAAGTCATTATGTGCCTTGCTCTTTCTTTCACACAGCGTTGGTAAGCATTTTAAGGAAACTTTTATACAAATCTTTAAAATTTCTGGCAGGGAAAATAGGCAGACATCTGGAAAAGAAGCAGCATCACTTATCCCCATCCAAAGTGTATTTTTGCTTCATGTCTATACTTTTTCCGAAAGCTTATATACAAGTTCCTCTTAGCCATGAGCCTTTCTTGAGCAAAAGTGTCTGAATAATCTATGGGTTATCTTCCATATCTTAGAGAAGGAAGTCTACGTTTCTATTCCATCCCTGTGTTTCAGAGGGCTACAGTGGGGTGTAGAGCTGTCCCGTGCATTCAATCAATAGCATTTCTTCTCCATCTGTTGCTGTGGAGTTTGGCTACAGTTTTCCCTTCTGGTGGTTTGTAGTCTCTGTCTTCTGTTGTGTTCTCCTCGGTAGAGGCTTTATGAGGTGGTTTCCTGAGCTGTTGTAAGATTCTTTTCCACACTCATTGAGTGGCTGCCTTGATTGATCTTAGCAGTACCTTCAGAAATTCTGGTGGAAATCTTTTCTTAGTTGAGGCTTTTAGATATTGGCTATATAACTAAATAAGGAGTTCCATATTTCAAAGTAGTGTGTTTGGAAGGGTGCCCAGAGTAAAGAAAGCATTAATAGGCATAAAAAGCTAGCATATGGATGCTATAAGAAGTATATTGGAAAATGTACAAATAGAGTAGTGGAACCTTCCAATCAAAGGGTGTGAGGGGCAGTGAGGAAAATATGTTTTCTCTTATGTTTCTGCCAAAATGTAAGGACAATACAACCTATACAGTAAATTCAGCAGATGCTGGAAACTGCAAAAAAAGAACACTCGTTGCAGCCAGCTTAGTTTAAAATAACATACTATTTATGTCTGAATTTGATTGTAGGTATATTCTCTGTTATTTGATCTATTTTATCTATGTTATTTAGTCTATTAAGACCACGTTAAATTAATATAATTAGATTCTACTATATTGTTCACACAGAAAAAATATAAGACTAAGAATTATTTCCTTGGAAAGGCCAATCTAAGAAAGAAGGTTTATGATTTGTCCTGAGCTCAATCTGTTGGTAATTGTCTTTATGTTCCTATTATGCACCTAGGTATATGTGAGGCGTATAAGCGGGGAATAAGGCATAACTTCTTCTTTTCAGGGGTTTGAAAGCTAGCAAAAAATAATAGTTGGCAGCATTTTCTTTGTCCACTTCAGGGCAGTTATTTCAAGGTTTTTGATTATGAATTTTTTTGTTCCCAAATGTTAAGGAGCACTTCTTATCTAGAGTCCTGAATGTAAATGTTAATTGAATTGTTTTTATGTGATGCACATAGCTTTTAGGTAAGGGTCGTCATGTGCTTTATAAGACTTAAAGATTCTTCTGGTGGCAGGATATCACAACGCACTAACACTTGGAAAGATGGAAGGCAGAAGTTTTGGTTACTTACAGCTCCAAACTAGAGAAGGCTTCCAGGTAAGGCCAACAGGGGGTTGTACCCAGGGGAAGAGTTACAGCAAACTGGAGCTGTAAGAGGCAGCTTAGGTAAGGCTAGCAGGGTGGGGTTAGCAAGATTTCTCAGGTTCCCTGAAGATCGGCTAACCTGAATGATTTTGTGGGATCCTAGGCCTAGAGGCTGTCTCCAGTCTTTTACCTAGCCTTGGAGTGATTAGGGCTGATGCACTGTGGCTTGGAGTGTGAGAGCCCAGTAAAGGACGTGGTCAGTTGGATACGAACTTGATTAGCTGCTCAAGAAAAAAAATTGATCGACCTCAAATCAGGGCTTCAAAACTGGGTCAAGACAGCACGGTTAAAAAAACCCAAAAAAACTAGACTACATGATGATACAAACATAATGATACAAATTTTAAAAATATATTCTTTATAATTTTTTAGGCATTCACCCATTCATACTTGCAATAAATATTTAATGAACACACGTTAGGTGTTGACACCATGATGAACACGGAGAAAATAAAGATGAATCAGAGGCTTTCAGTTCAGTAAGAGACAAAACAATGACAATGTTGTAGTCATTGTAAAAGAGTCATAACATAGGTGCTACTGGAACACAAATGTGGTTGTCAGTTTGACAGTACTGACCACTCAGGAAAAGCTTCCAGACATAGGACGCATCGTGAAGAAAGATACAGAAGCAAGATACAATAGGCAGGAATCTTAGAAAAAGCCTAGTATTAACAAACTTTATAAATAAGTAAGAAAAAAAAAAAAAAGGCCCAGAAAGATAAAGAGACTTGATTCATGTCACAGATATAGCAAAAACCCAGTATTCACTTGTATGTTCCCTTGCATGGTCAATATCAATTTTGTTTAATCACACATCGCACATATTTGACCATCTGGACATGATATATGAGCGTTGTAATAATCTGGCTGGAAGGACTTATCATAGTATAGAATAGACTTAGAATTCCGTTCTTCCAAGATAGATGCACAGTCTCTTTCACTGGATGAGTAAACATCTGGGTCCTATCTGGTCGGGGAACCTGAGACCAGAGCATTATGGTAGCTATAATTGGGGTTGAGTTTTGCATGATGCAAACACAAAGAGTAATGAAGGTGGAGTGTCATGTGGAGACATAAATGTGTTCTCAACATGTTAAATGTTAAACCCAAAGGAAAAGTCAGGAAGCAGATTTAAGGTTTAGTGATACGTAGGAAGAGTGTGCTGGATCCTGGAATCCAGCCTGGAAACACACCCAGAACAAGGGATGGGAGGAAAGCTGTAACGAATGTTGGTGATTTAATCTGTGGGTAAGGAGGGAGCCCTTAAGGACACAATGTGTTGGTGGTGGAGTTTTATAAAATCAAGCCTTTCTGTTTGTATTTTATGACATTAAAATAACTCTATACTGGAGGAAAATATATTGGGATAGTTGATTTTTATGTAGTAGTAAACTAGATTATACATTTTAATATTAAAGAAATGTACTATATTACATTGATTCAGAACCCATATAGAATTAAGCCAACAACACAGAGTCAAAGAAACATATAAAATGCTTCAGATGTACACGCCAATTACATGAAATAGTTAACCTTGTGGGTTATGATCCCTTTGTCTTTCACTGAAAATGCAGACTGTAACTTTGCAATACTTGTACCCTAAATGCATAAACTGCATTTCTCAACCATCCCTTGAACCGTCTGAAGTGCAGGCCTCAAAACTTAACTTATCCAACTCAAACTGACTTTACCATTATTCTCCTGTTCAAATTTCCCCTTATTGCCTAAACTGTGTCTCTTTACAGTTGGTTTATCTAAATCATGATTGAAACAAGGTACAATTATTGAATTTAGTTGTACGTGTCTCAGGACACACATAAATAGATTTCACTCTCAACCTGATCGCTCCCACTGCAACTTCACTACCATTTTCATGGCGCTGGCTTGTGGACAGCTGTCCTTGGAATGTCCTATACTCTGACATTGACTAATTACTTCATAGTTTTGCCACTGAATATGTTTCTGCATCTCCCATACTATTCTTATACAGGTATTATACACACAGATGGATTTTACTTCATTATTCTATCTGATAACCTCTATCTTCTGTCAAGCTTAGCCTGTTACATCTACTGTGATAACTGACACATTTGGACTCATTTCCACCATTTTTATTTTACTTTATTTCTACCACCATTATTTACCATTCTTAATGTGTCACTTTTCTGTTTCCATTTTTCTTGTATTTTACTTTTTTGGCATACTGATTGTTTCTTCCTTTTAATCTCCCTTTGACTAGAAATACTTTGAAATTTTATCCCATATATTTAACTTAACAGTTTTCTAAAGTGATTCAATATCTCAAGTCCCTACCAAATAATACAAGGTACTTAGAACACTCTAATTCTGATCTCTCCTTTACTGATTTATATGTTACTGTTATATAGAATATTATTTGTATATCTTATTAAATATATAATTAGACTATACTGTTATTATATAGACAATATATATTTCAGTTTACTTATGGATTTACTTGTTTCTTTGCCCATTATTCCTTTTTGCCTCTCAGGTCCTTTTTCCTCTTCCTTAAGTATATCTGATAAAAATTCCTTTACTGCAGATCTATGGATGTAAACTCTTATTTGAACATTTATTCATTTTGGTTTCTATTTTCTTTTTCATTTTCTTTTTATTATTTTTATTATTGTTGTTTTTGTTGATTGTTTTATTTCATTTGTCCCTAAAAATTTCCTAGTTTTCTTATGAGCCCAGTAATGAATTAAAAGTATGTGTGTTTTCAGTGATTTAAGAGGTCACTGTTTTATTTCCAGAGGGCTGTTCAGATATTCAGACCACATGCTTCAGAGGAAGGTTATCACAGAAGGTACTGGTTTGCATGACTAGCAGGGAGAAGGCTATTTATGGATGGGACGTGAGAACTAGAGAGGGAAGTCCACACAGGAGACTGAGAGGTCAAGGAGCAAGTGCCTCAAAAGGGGATGGGGATTTGGGAGAAAAATCTTCTGGATGTGTTTATACTATAATGAGGAGTTTGATTCAAGGTCATTGGTGCTGACACATCAAGACTGACTGTCACTGACTCGATTAATAATCAAGCTAGTATGTTACAGTGTTTTAAAAATAAATGGAGTTCTATGATTTTTGTTAACATAAGTATGCAACTAGTAGCCCTCTTAATATTAATCCCTTTAATTTTTAAAGACTCTACTTGGAAAATAGACACAATGGTCATGGCTTACTAAAGACACACCAGAATTCTAGACTCCCTGAAACACCCAGAGTAAAAGTGTTATATGTGTGTGTGTGTGTGTGTGTGTGTGTGTGTGTGTGTGTGTGTGTGTTTAAAAATCCCTTTCCATCTGGCTTAAATGCCTTCTTTCAGATCTGTTACATCTGGTCACCACTTTGACCCAGGGATGGAATTGAAGTTACCCCACCATCTGGCAGTCTTTCTAGACTTGCTACTGACATGAAATTTCAGAGCAGCTCATACTGCAGCAACGTGGGACTCAGGCGGCCAGTTTTCAGTTTAACTCATTACTCAAAGTGTTTCTCATAACTCATCTCAGTACAGTCCTTTACATTAATCATGCAAATGAGTGTTCTCTTTTCTATAATTCAAATGACTTAAAGGAAGGCGTACTGTTTTACTTGCTTTTTTTACTCCCTCTATATCCAGTAGAACTTAGCACGGTGCTTTGCAAAGACACATTGAATGAGTAATCAAGTTAATAACTTGATTCCCATTTTCTGAAAATAGCCCTTATACCCTTTCTCTTAGCCATGTTTCTTGTCCTCTGAGCCTCCAATTAAAAGACAACTCCTAACCAATAGTAGGCTCTGGTACTTACCGTCCTAAAGATGTATCTGAAATGTGCTTTCTGTCAGGTGTGGCAGTGCAAATGCAAATATGATAGTCTCCCTTTTTTGTAAATAAGTTGAGTGCCATGTAAGTATAGTTTCATTCCATTCTATTTAATTTTACTTTTACAGAGTATAGTAGATTTACGTAACTATCATTTTCCTTTAAAGTATTATAAAGAGCACACTCTGCCAGAGTATCAAATTTATAATGAACCAGGGATATCAAAACGATTAACTGCTTAGTTTCTACAATCACTCACTTGCAACAAAAAACATTATTTCTGCTGTGAAAACAGAAACAACAAAAACAGTTGGGTTTTGGGGTGGCTTTTTTTTTGGTCAAAAACACTTAATTCATAATACAAGCCTTACTGACCAGAGAAGCAAAAAGAAGAGAGAAAAACAAAGATAATTTAGCTGGAGTAAAAGAAAACAGCTATTTGTTTTCAATTATTTTGAAATATTCAAATATTTATAACTGGTGAATTTTATCTTATCTATTCGGAGCAATGCATAATTGTTTCAGTTACATAACAGGCTTTTATAAAGGTGAAAGAAAAGTCTAATCTCTATCACCTCCACTTGAATTACTAATGTCGCATGTAAATATAAGGTTTCCCGTACATCTGTTTCATAATCCTCCTCCCAAGGATGACTAGCTAAAGAATTTAAATGTCATGACGGCTCTAACCCAGCTGCCATGCTCAAAGAGCCCTTCCTGGAAAGAGTTTAGTGAACAGGCATAAAGAATGCCATTCTTGGAAGTAAGATTGGAGGCACCAGAAAGTGTTCTTTTGCAGCAGTTGAGCTGTCGTGTATCCTCAAATGTAACACTAATCTAAAAAAGATCTTTCCCTTGATTTGCACTTGTGATGTAAACATTTACATGAAACCTAAATTTTAGGCAAATCAAGGTTGCCACAATATGAATTATCTCAATGGAAAAGATTGTTCAGCATTTATAATTTATGTGCATGCTTGATTCATATTTTGCTCATGTCTACTATTCTAATGATATTTCACCCGGGTTTTATAAAGAAATCGATGTGTGCTTTCTTTTAAACATTGTCCAATATCCGCACTTCATTTGTACTTTCTTTTCCCTAAGAATATGATGGGTACAATCAAAAATGTAGAACCCATAATCCACATAGACCTCTGATAGCAGAATTCATGTTGGAAGTTTACCCGTCAAGAAGCTTCATTTCCTAGGCTACAGTAAAACATTTAACCAATAAAAGAATACAATTTTCACTCAAATTGAATGTTATATATTCAATTACTTTTTATTCTTTTGTAAGACAATTGAAAACAATTTAATTTATATAAAAATGAAAGTTGTAAAAAAGTAAAAGCTAGATAATTTAATCCACTCCCTTAAAAACCTTGATGTATTCTAAAATGTCAATCAAGATTAGAATGAAGCGGGGCTTCCCTGGTGGCGCAGTGGTTGAGAGTCCGCCTGCCGATGCAGGGGACATGGGTTCGTGCCCCGGTCCGGGAAGATCCCACATGCCGCGGAGCGGCTAGGCCCACGAGCTATGGCCGCTGAGCCTGCGCGTCCGGAGCCTGTGCTCTGCAACGGAAGAGGCCACAACAGAGAGAGGCCCGCGTACCACAAAAAAAAAAAAAAAGATTAGAACGAAGCATTAGAAGGGAGTATTTGTATGGTACATGCAGTGATATAGCCCCCAAAATGACAAATTTCATGTGATGAACAGAGCAAAAGTTGTTGAGTGCATCTCAATTTAGCACATAGCATTTTCCCAATGGACAAATATTCAGTAAAGATAAAGTTTACAGAAAGTTATTGACAAGGCTCAGTTAAAATTGTACATATTCTTCTTCATAGAAAAGTCACAAAACTGTGATTGAATATGTTTAATTTGCAAACTCTAAGGAACTAATAAACTTTAAAGATAATTTATTACTACTGGTAGTAGTAGTATAATAACAGTTATGGTAGTAATGAACACTAGTACTAATAGTGGTAGTCATAGTAATAGTCGATATTTATTAAGCATCTACTTTGTGCCTAATATATGTTGTAAACTATATGTATTAAGCAATTTACATGGGTTAAGCAGCTGGTGCACGATGATAATGCTTGAATGAGGTGGAGCTAGAATAAGAAACTAAATAGTCTCTAACTCCAGAGCCTGTACTGTTGGCCACCATGCTATACTGCCTCCGTTTATGTGTCATTGTCACCATTTGGGGGATGAGAGCAAGGAAAAGATATAAACAAAGTCTTTAGAAATATTACATTTAAAAATCTGTTTTTATAATTATTTCTCAATTATTTTCATGTCATCATCATGCAGGTTGTGGGCATTTGAAAATGGAGAAAAAAGACGAGTGAGGAAAAAGAAGCAGTCTAGGCAGACAAGTGACACAGAAATAATCATTTCAAAACCATTTGAATGTTGTGCTAAGTTAGCTTACCTTGAAAAGCTTCTAAACAGAGAGCAATAAAATAAAAACAGAAGAAAGGAAACAGCCTCACGTTCCACCATGCAGTGAACACTGGCAACTGCTTTCTTTAAATTGACTCAGTATTGTACCAACCATGTAGGTATATTTGCCTGCCTCATTCACAGCCCATTGCAGAGCATTTATCCCATGTAGAGTTTCTGGATTTGGCTGTCCTGATATCACATAAATCCATAGACCTGAACATTACTGGTCACATTAGGATAGACACAAAATTCACAGGTGGAGGAGGGACTCATAGGCTGAATTGAGCCAATCAGATTATTTCTCTTAAGAATTTTAAAAACACAGAATGTAATCAACCAATCATGGATGCCAGCCAAATGATATATTTTGGGATAAAGTCTGCGAGCTTAGAGTCATTTAAGGGTGATAAATAAGCAGAGGAAGCCATTCTACTGACAGAAACAGGAAAGTATAGCAAATAAGCAGGGAGAAGCAGAAACTGGGGACCTGAAAACTCTGAGAGACATAGGTGAAGTTCAGTTTCTGACAGCGTTCCAGGTTCTGTAAGACCAGTCTCTACCTATGTCCATTCCTCAAAGTCTCTTGAGTCCTGGTTTCTTACATAACAACCCCCTACTCAGTCTTTGTTTAAGTGACTCATGAATCCTTGAAATTAAAATTGCCTTAACTACAACAAAATGAAAGTAAGTATCAGTCTCCATTTTCTAATTAGAAGATGGTTAAACTTGGTTTAGATTTAAGTAAGGAGAAGTGAGAAATGGAAAAGTCTTGCTTTACGTAAATTGTTTTGTCATGAAGGGACAAACTTAGGGGAGATTTGACTCTCTGGAACTAACTTTCTGATGAGATGGTCTCTAAACGAGGTCCCCTTGTTCAGTAGCTAAAATCTGGAAGGAGTCTCAGCTTCTGATCAAAAAGACAACAGTAAAGTAGAAGATAAGGTAATAGATTTTCAGTATTCACAATAGGGAAAGGTTACACTGAAATTAAGTACAGATGCATCCAAGTTCTTTGGTTTATTTTAAATATGTCCCATTACAAGGTTTTTTTCCACCATTGAATAAATTTTAATTGGTGACATTACAAAATTATGATTTTTTTGTCATTAATTTCCAAATTAATGACAAAGAAAAGAAAGTATATTACATTTTTGACTCCTTCGATTAATATTTATTGAATGTCTAACCTTTTCTTGGTGTCAGGGGTTCCAAGGAGAATGAGATATATCCCCATTATAAAAGTAACTTACAATTTAGTGGATAGAATACTGATTCTGAAGTACAAAAACCATATTAAACTCTTAAATGATGTTTTAAAACTTGATAACTTATTAATATTTTCTAAGGATGAAGTTATAGTTAAAACTAGGCTAAGAGCTTTAAGCAAAATGCAAAAGGTTATCTGCTCAACTGAGATGATGAATCTATTTGTATTAAAAGTTCTTTGTGAAATATACTACCCAATGAACATTAAATTAAAAACAAATCTGCCTCATGTTTTAATCAGATGCTTAATGAAATACTTAGATGCAATTATGTCATAAAAAATTCTGTCTGACAAAAATAATATTTAGCACATTATTCTCCTATGGCTTTTTATAGATTAACATGTGAAATACATAATTTAGGATTCTTTACTTAAAACTGATGAGTTGTATGCTAAATCATGTTGTGTAAAAATAAACACCTAGCATTATTTTAGCCCAAGAGAGTAATTAGACGTTTACCAATCCTCATTACATCACAAAACTCAGCATATAATATATAGTAGGTGCTTAATAAAAAAAATTGTTAAATAAATGAAGTCAAGAGAAAGCATTTTAAATCTATTTTCTATAGTAAGCAATACACAAAGTGGAAAAATAACTTTCTTAAGGCTTAATTGTATGTTTGGGAAAGGGATACCAATACAAATAATTACTCAATTTTTTATTCTTTACCATGCTTTAGGAAAATGATAGTTAATATCACATCACCAAGGAAACTAGGTCATTTAATAAAAATGTATTATTTTGTGCAGTAGCATATGGAACTGTTTCATGGATGACCCTGGTAAAAATTCTGGACTAAATAAATAAAGAATAAGTAAGTATGCTTTTCTCTCTCTCTCTCTCTGTCTCTCTCAGGCCAGTTCAAATTAGAAAGGCATGACTGCTTTCAAAGCAAGCAAACTTATGGTAGATGTACTTAATATAAAACAAATTGTTTAAATTATTTCAAAAGGAAAATCCTTGATTTTCAGACATGGAAGGGCCAATCAGGGGACATAATTAAAACCAAATGCAAAGAAATTGATTAAGCTTTCTGAAATATGTAGGTTGTTTGTGTGGGGGGGGCAGAGAGGGAGGAAAGCATATTGACAACTGATAGTTTTTAGCACAGGTGAATTTAAATCATTACATTTAAATATAAAAACAATCTGGAAAAGCATATCAGTAATTTCCTCAAACTTCTAAAATTTGTTGACATTTCATAACATTTTCCATTTCTTAGTAAAATGTACTGTTTTTAAAATCATAAGTATAATTCATGTTCATTGTAACTGGAACATGAGTCCCCCATATCACCCCATATTTTCTGACATCAATAAGTTGAACTTATATATGAAGTGATACCCTTCCCACATGCCCTGAGTTTTTATGTTTACCTGAGTTTCACCTCTCAACACCTACTCTACGCTATTATTCTTAACTTTAGTTGGGCTTGAGGATAGAATATAAAAATTGCAATCTAGAAGATAATTTAAAAGAAATTGAAATCATAACTTGAAACCTTCCCCAAAAGAAAACTCCAGGCCCAGATGTCTTCACAACTAAACTTCTCAAAACATTAAATGAATAAATGATGTAACTTTTATACAAACTATACTAGAAAATAGAAAAGGAAGAAATACTTCCCGGTTAATTTTTTTGAAACCAGCATAATCATAATGTAATTATGGTCATATGTGGTATGACCATTGCAAGAATGGAAAATTATAACATTTCCAATATACTTAGTTATAAGACCACAGACCAAATACTTATAATCCTATCTTTATACACACACACATACATGTATATATAGCACCATGTTTTAAGTAGGAGTTTTTTCATGAATTTGAAATTAATTATCATTTCCCAGGCAATCAATATAACTTATTATGTTAATAATAAGGACGAAGAATGATAAGATCATCTCCAGAAAAAGCACTTAATAAAATTCAACAACCATTAATTATAAACATTCTCAAAAAAACTAGAAATTGAAGGGATCTTTCTTCATCTCATAAAGGATATCTACCAAAAAATCTATAGCTATCATCCTAAAAGGTGAACTATATAATGCTTTCTCTTTCAGTCTGGAAAAAAAGATAAGGATATCCACTCTCACTACTTCTTTTCAATTTTGTACTGAAAGTCCTTGCCAATGAGAAGAGAAGAGAATTAAAGAGAAGGTACTTAAAGCTATAAATACTGGAGAAAAAAAAGTAAAATTATTTTATCACAGGTGACATAAGTATGTCTAGAAAATTCAAAAGACTCTATAAAATATTAGTATTAATAAGTGAATTTAGAAAGAGCATGCAATACATGGTCAATGTTTCTATATACTAGCAACAAACAACTGTAAATATCATTTACAATATCATTAAAATCAATTGTATTACAGCTTTTCTGAGAGAAATGTGTTAAATCTTTCCTGAGAGGATTTTTTTTTTCTTTTTTAGGTTCTTTTCCCATCTAGGTCATTACAGAGTATTGAATAGAGTTCCCTGTGCTATAGTGTAGTGGGTTCTTATTAGTTATCTATTTTATATACAGTAGTGTGTATATGTCAATCCCAATCTCCCAATTTATCCCTCCTCTCCTTTCCCCCTTGGTAACCGTAAGTAATTTTTCTACATCTGTGACTATTTCTGTTTTGTAAATAGGTTCATTTGTACCATTTTTTTAATATTCCACATATAAGTGATATCATATGATATTTGTCTTTCTCTGTCTGACTTACTTCACTCATTATGACAATCTCTAGGTCCATCCATGTCGCTGCAAATGGCATAATATTATTTTGTTCTTTTTTATGGCTGAGTAATATTCCATTGTATATATGCACCACATCTTCTTTATCCATTCCTCTATCAATGGACGTTTAGGTTGCTTCCATGTCCTGGCTGTTGTAAATAGTGCTGCAATGAACATTGGGGTGCATATATCATTTTGAAGTGTGATTTTCTCCAGATATATGCCCAGGAGTGGGATTGCTGGATCATATGATAGTTCTATTTTTAGTTTTTAAGGAACCTTCATACTGTTCTCCATAGTGGTTGCACCAATTTACATTCCCACCAACAGTGCAGGAGGGTTCCCTTTTCTCTACACCCTCTCCAGCATTTATTGTTTGTAGATTTTTTGATGATGACCATTCTGAACAGTATGAGGTGACACTCATTGTACTTTTGATTTGCATTTCTCTAATAATTAACGATGCTGAGCAAATATTATTTTAATAAGGCCACAATTCAGATATTTTAATTATTTTTCTGTTATTTACTGTATCTCAAAATGCTAAATGTTCACATTTGTTTTTAATGGAAACAATATTTGAGTTTACTCACCAGCAATCTCAGGCATTAGCATTTGGACCATTTAATTATGTGCTGACAGTTATTAGAAATTTTGTGAGTCTATTTCTACACCTGCGCTTGTTTCTTCCAAGTGAAAAGTGAAAAAGGCAGAGAATAACAGAGCATAAAGAGAATTCATTGATGCTGTCATGCTTAGCCAAATATTTGACAACTATGATGGAAGACTGAAAATTTTCAAACTGCAAGGGGATGGTGGGGATGCTAGATATCAGCGCAGAGTTCACACAAGTAAAGTAAAATGTTATTTATATAATGTGCAAATTCATCAGATATATGGATGAACACAGTCAATTACTGAGCTTGGCACACTTATTTCTGTGAATTCCTTTGATATTTATTACACCAAGAGATAATGTGAATCAAAGTTTAGAGGTGACTCTACCTTGTTTTGTATGGATTAATTTTATTTACAAAATTTTATTCCCTACTTTTAGAAGTATATTTTAAAAATAGATCAAATATGTCCCATATTTTTATTTTATGGGCCACAAAAATTGATGTGTGATTACAAAACATGATATAAACTACAATTTCTAAACTTTCAATTTTTTAAAGAAGTAAACTTCAAACATTTTCCTAGCCTCTAGCACTCCACCCATTGTTTAAAACCCTTCTATCCAAAAGGTTAGTCTTACCCTGTGCCCATCCTTCTGTACTTCATTTCACCAGTAGTGCACTTCCTCATTTCTGAGACATTCCTTTAAAAGTAGCACAAGAGCTGGTTTGCAGCAAAACTTGCAAAATCATGTTAGAAACTTGGAATGTCAAGGTGTAGGGCATGTGGCTGCTCTTAATCTCACCATAAAGTCCAGTAAGGGCTTAGTCCTTCCAAAGCAGGTTTATTTAAAGATTTCTCTTTCAATGGGAGGTGTAGGCACATCTGTTTATTATTTCAACCGTCCAGAGCATAGTCGTTGGACCAAACACACACACACACACACACACACACACAAATGCACACACATCTTTTCCAAAAGAAAATTAAATACTAATTTTTAGAGACAATATGATTTTAATCCATGAGAAGGGAGAAAATAGATTTTCTAACTTTCTGATAATTTACAAGCTGCTTCTTTACAATAAAGTTGGTAATTTATTTTTTCTGAACTGAGCTTAGTATGCTTTCTCAGACCTAAGAGAACAAGACAGTAGACAATTGCTGAAGTACGGTTTTCTTAGTGCTGTCTCCTGGCTATAGAGAGGAAGGCTATGAGACAGTCATCCTAATTATGACTAAGGTGTAATCTTACCAAAGAGTCCTCATTTTTAAAAATGTCTATCCTGGAAAAGTCAAAGGAATAATTTTATTCTCCCAGTTAAATAAACGTATCAGGATTAATACAAGTCTTAGTTGATTAGCAATGTTAGAAAAATGATGTTACTACTAGTTGCTTTGAAAATTGTAAGTAGTAAGATATACTCATTAAGTATCTATTGGTAATAATTCTCGATCAGCATTTGAAATTTAGAATTCTTTAGAGTAATTTTTCTTAGCTACATACTAGTCATATTGTTTTATTTGTAAAATATTTATTGAACAAATATAATGATGGGAGAATTTGATTCAAATATAAATAAATCACAATATTTTACCAAAAGTTGCTCACAGTAAAATGGAAGGGATTCTATGTACATAAATTTTTAAAACATAATACAAATGTTTCTTTTCTTTTTTTTTTTTTTTGAGGTACGCAGGCCTCTCACTGATGTGGCCTCTCCCGTTGCGCAGCACAGGCTCCGGACGCGCAGGCTCAGCGGCCATGGCTCACTGGCCCAGCGGCTCCGCGGCATGTGGGATCTTCCCAGACCGGGGCACGAACCCGTGTCCCCTGCCTCGGCAGGCGGACTCTCATCCACTGCGCCACCAGGGAAGCCCACAAACGTTTCTTAAACTCTAATGTACATACAAATCTGAAGATCTTGTCCAATGTGATTTTAATTTAGTATATCTGAATCATTTATATTTTAGCAAGCTCCCAAGTGATGCGACTGTAACTGGCATGGGGACCCGTTACATGCATGTGCTTTAGGGCATCGAATGGGAGTTGCATAACTCCCAAACCTGAGCTGTGATTCAAAGGATTAGTGAGAGTTTGCCACATAGAGAACATGGAGAAAGGTATTTCTGCAGGAAAAAAAAAGAACCTTAAAAACTCAAAAAGCAGAGGAGTTCCTAAGAGCAGATATTCTAAGTGTGGCTCAGCTTTATTACACAGGGCAGAGCGTGGGGCAGCTTCCTTAAACTAGGGTACCGCACGGTCAGCTACACCGAGGCCAGCTTGGGAAATGGGAGCATTTACTCCTTCATTTTCACCTTACTTCCCTTCTTCCTTTTCTATCTTCTCTTCCTGACCCTCATCCCCACTCTTATTTTGTGCCCTGTTGTTTTCTACCAACAATTGCTCTCATCCTATCTGCAGAACTTAGGTATTTTATTAAATATCCCCTAACCCAATGTTTTTATAGAGGCATTCTAGAGACTGACACCCTTGCTGCAATAAAAGGGAAAAGCCTATTCTGATAGAATGATGTGTTATAACTTTATAGGGTCTTGAAAGAACGGCAGAGATTTTCTGTATTTAAAAAGAAAATGTATTGATGCCCTGTCTGTTAAACGTTGCTTTATTTCCCAGGAAATGAGGGACTACACAGTTTGCTTTCAGAGTGTAAGGCAGACTGTGTGTGCATTTTGAGGTGAAAATTGGGGGATAGGGAACAGACAAGGGTCTGCATTGTTCTAGACAATTATTTTTTGTTTAAGTTATGATCAAGATTGGAGAGAAAAATGTCTAGGAGAATATTTCATGATGCTGAAGTTGGTCATTATCTATCGAGTCCAAATATAGCTTAATAATCAATGTATCATTATGACAATATTGATTCTTCCAATCCAAGAACATGGTATATCTTTCCATCTGTTTGTGTCATCTATGATTTCTTTCATCAGCATCTTATAGTTTTCAGAGTACAGGTCTTTTGCCTCCTTAAGTAGGTTTATTCCTAGATACTTTATTCTTTTTGATGTGATGGTAAATGGGATTGTTTCCTTAATTTCTCTTTCTGATCTTTTGTTGTTAGTGTATAGGAATGCAAGAGATTTCTGTGTATTAATTTTGTATCCTGCAAATTTACCAAATTAATTTATGAGCTCTGGTAGTTTTCTGGTAGCATCTTTAGAATTTTCTATGTATAGTATCAGGTCATCTGCAAACAGTGACAGTTTTACTTCTTTTCCAATTTGGATTCCTTTTATTTCTTTTTCTTCTCTGATTGCCATTAGGTAGGACTTCCAAAACTATGTTGAATAAAAGTGGTGAGAGTGGACCTGTCTCTATGATTTTCCTCTTAAGAAGACCACATGTTCTTTCTGTTTATTACTACTGTTTTTAACGTTTCATTTGGTATGTTTCGGGACAATCACTTGAACAAATAATTGTAATGCCTCATCAGTGGACAAGGTTTTGAGGTGATACCATACATGCATGTGTGTGGTGCGAGATGGGGAGAAGGGAAGAAGGAAAAGGGGGGTTAATACCTAATATCATGGCTACAGGTAATTACCAATGCCTCTATTGTTAAAGACAGCTAAAACCTTCCAGTTCTTATCTGAAAAAAAACCCCCAAAAAACCCAACACTTAACATTCTTTCATGATGTTTGATCTCATCACGTAAATGTAATGAGTAAAATTAATTGAATTCTGAGACTATGGATTTCTGGATTCATGAGTTTGTTGTCTCACTGTTCATGGCAGCACCCACTCTGTACACCAGATGGCACAGTCTGCCGGCTCTAGCCACAGAAGCCTGAATCACCGAAACTAATATTGTTCAAGAGAGTGGCATTCATTATTAATTTATCACATCTGAATCACATTATTTACATGGGAAGTGGCCATATAGTTAAAAATTTATTTTGTCGTAAACACATTTATTTAATAGAGTATATGTGTGCATGTGTATGCCAAATTGAAATATATTTACACGTATAGTTTGGTTGCATAAGGCCCCTAAAACATTTAGCATTGTAATTAATTATTGTATTAAATACTTTTCAACCCTGTTGAGAAGCAATAATAAGTAATTTATAGACATTTTACCAGACGAATAGCTATATGATGCAGGTGCATTGTAAAAAGAGACAAGTAGCCCCTATGAAAATATGTTTGACAATAACCACAATGTGACACGCCTGTACCTCTACCCCTGGAATTCACCAGAATACTTAGCGGCTTCTGGTGTCTTCTTGGATAACTGTTCGTTATTTGTTAATAACCATGAAGCATGACTAGCTTCATTCAAATCGTAACTCCAACCTTTAGTTGATGTGTGTCCCATGGAGTAAGTTATTTATCCCTGTTTTCTTATCTGGAAAATGGGGATGATAACAATTGTCCCTCCTTGATAGAACTGTCCTGAGAAATCAGTGACCTAGCACTTATGTTTCAGAATATTTAAAAAATTCAATAAGCGTTAGCTAGTATCACTAGTAGTAGCAGTAGTAGTAATAGCAATAGTAGCAGCAATAGTGGTGTGGATTCTGAAGATAATAAAGAAGCAATAACAAATTTTTAACAAGAAATTTTAGGAAAGTGAATAGTCAACTGATTCTCTATTAGTATGTGACAATTTCCACTTCCCCCTCCTCCCTCTCTCTCTGATGCACATGTGAACAGAGATACACAGCCTTTACATATCATATCTTCTGTTTCATTGGTTTCCTTTGTCAGTTCTGTTACCACAACATCACACCTCACTGTTTTACTCATTGCAGTCTTACTATACACTTTCCAGCAGAGTGAGTTACCATGCACTGCTCTACCTCTGTAGGCTGTTACTTCCTTGCACCTTGTATCTGTGAGGATTCTGCAGTTGCAACATACAGAAAAAAAGTCAACATGTCCTGGGCAAAAAAAAAAAAAAAAGAGATTTATTGGTGTTTTATCAAAGAACCCCAAGCTTAAATGGTGTCCTCAGGTCACCATTCATCTGTCTCTCTCCTAGACTCCGTGTAAGTGGTCCTCATTCCTCCTGCGTCTGCAGAAAGACTTACTTCGTACCCTGGGCGTACATGGCCTCCAACAGATCCAGGCTTACATCAGCTCAGGTAGTCATCCTGGAGGAAAGAAAGTTTTTCCCTCTCCCAATATTTTGTATTAAAAACGCAATGTTTTATCAGGTCCCTGTGCCAATTACTGTGGCGCGAAAGATAAAGATAATTTTATTGGCCAAGCCTGAGATAAATTCTCACTTTAAAATTTAGAACAGGGCTTCCCTGGTGGCGCAGTGGTTGAGAGTCCGCCTGCCGATGCAGGGGACACGGGTTCATGCCCCGGTCTGGGAAGATCCCACATGCCACGGAGCAGCTGGGCCCGTGAGCCATGGCCGCTGAGCCTGCGTGTCTGGAGCCTGTGCTCCGCAACGGGAGAGGCCACAGCAGTGAGAGGCCCGCGTACCGCAAAAAAAACAAAAAACAAAAATTTAGAACAGAATTCAGCACTTTGGACCCCATTAGAGCCACATGGGTGGAGGAGGCAGATTCCCTTATTTTAAGCCTGGGTGTTATTTCCAGAGGAATATGATGAAGGAGAAATCTAGCAAAATAAAAATAGGAAATGTTATACACAGCTATAGGAGTGAATGTATTCAAAATTTTCAATCTCCAGCTTAATAAGCTTTTTACTTTATCTATTTTGTACAAACTTTGCTATTTTAATGGAATAAGCTTGCATTTATTCTTTTTTTGCTGTTCTGGTGAGATTTTGCAAATCTATATGCAATCATAATAACTCTAGTATAACAAAGCAAATCTCACTTTTGTCGTGCACCTTAATAAATTTTAAGAGTTAACTAGATTGAAGTGCTAAATAGTAACATTATCACAAAAACTGGTTAAAAATAACATTGCCACAAGGTAACATACAATAAAAAAATCAAAATCTTGAGCAGTTTGTATAGTATACACTTTGGCAGAATACCATATTGTTCCTTTGTACATAAAGATATTTGTAAATGATGTTTCTAACTTCACCATAAGTTCCTATGTATCTGGAACGAAATACAGCTTCCTAGAAGCTAATTTTGAATAGTCATTTTGTAAAGGGATATTATTCCAACACAACTGAAAGTGAATCTTGGCTTTTAGAAGATTTCATATATGCCAGTGTAAATTTAATTTCTGTAGAACTTAGATATGACTCTATTTTATTATCTAAAATAATTAAAACATTTAGATTTAAAAGGTTAAATTATAGTTTTAGTTTTACCTCTGCTTAGAATTGTAAAATCCCATTCACCATTACTTAGGTTTTACCTAATGTAGTCTGATTTTTACATAATGGAAACTAGGATGAATACAAGCAAAAATATAAGCTAATTTTTAAAATAGCTACAATAACAAGTTTTTCTTCTTAAAGTTTTTTTTGTTTTTTTTTTTTACTAATTTACAGACTTTCAGTTTGTTCACTACAAAAGTGGTCTCATTTCACCTGGTATCTGTAATAACACTAAAGGAAAGATTAGGTTATGACGACAGTAAGGAGGTGACCCAATTAAATCCAATTATCAGATTCCATTATTTTTAAAGCTCATCCTTCTTTCCTTTTCTCCTGCAATTTCCTCAGGGACTTTACCCTGGAATCCAAAGGATTTGAAGAAGCTAAACTCCTCCTTCTTCTTTGATGCTCATCAAAACTCTCCTTTTTTAAAGCAGTCAAGGAAATAAAAACTCCTACCCACTCTCCAAACATTCTTCCTTTAGGCAGGGCTCTTAATGAAACCCAGGTTGCATTTAAAGCCACAGTAGCAAAATATTTAATTTTAAAAGAAAGTTATATTAGTATACATTTAAGTAAAATTATGTGGCTAAGGCATGAGGACAAGAGGCATGAGAGTTGTCAATAATATTAAAGCGCTACCACATGGAAAAAAGGATTGAAACAGCCTTGAGCTGCTTCTCAGAGAATAAATTAAACCAATGGGTGAGATGGGCATAGTGTATACAATGAAGATGTTGTCTCACAATTAGAGTTGTTCCTGACCCAAGCAGTTGCTAATTTATTGGCTGTTTTCTAGAGGGATGCACAGGGAAGAAATCGAATTGGATGATCTCTAAGCTCACTTTAGATCCTGGTGATTAAGCCTTTCATGAGCCAGAAGGGAGTTTTAAATCCCTTCCTCAAAATCATATTATGTAGCACAGCTCCCAGCATTTTATTAATACTTACCATTTGATGATATAGATTGTTAAGCCAGAACTCTGACATCAGAAAAAAATGGTATATTATCCTTTTATAAAATTGGCTCTTTTGACATAGCTAATTGCAGTTTTAGTTTATGTTGCTGACTTGTTTCATTCTATTTTCTTCTGCAAGCACTGAGAAGACATCATTGAATGTGCAGTCAGAAAATCCCTCATAGGGGAGATAAGATATTTTACGTTTGGGCAAAAAATTATAAACATTTCCCTAGCATGCACAAAAAGAAAGCCAACTTAATAAAGAAATAGTACGTATACTGTTCAAGAACTAAAAAAAAAATTTAGAGAAAAGATGAAAATATGAACAAAGACCATAGTTTTATAACTTCCTAGACTCAATAGCACAGAAATAACAGCACCAAAATTCACCTTTTTAACCTAATTTTATTTCTTGAATTTGCTTCATGCAAACTTCAGCATACTTTGTACTTATGTGTCTTGAATGTTAAAAAGAAAACTGTATTTTCACAAAATCATGATTTCAAATTCCAGAAGCACGGCTTGAAGAGTCACACACTGGTTAATGGACTGTCGATGAATGATTTTTTATGACCCTCTTTTTGTTAACAGATAACGAGAAGTCTCGTCAACAGAAGCATCTTCAAATATATGAAAATGAGCACATCCAAAGAAGTGAGCAGTGTCCTTTGATGTTCTTTTGATTAGACAAGTTGGACTACTCTGTACATTCACTCACTATTCAGACCAGGTCAGACAATTTAATTCCAGCAATGGCTTTATTTGTTCATTTACAAATCAACAGAATTTCGTTAAAAAAAAAAAAAAAAAACCAAGCCAAAAGAAACCATTCTTACCTGTTAACCTTAAGGTACTTTCTGATTAAGAATTTTATTTTCAATTTTAAAATTTGTAAAGAAGGAGCTAAAAGATTAAGGTAGGATGCAAGTCAAATTGTGATTTCTCTTCATCCTGTAATTATTTGAAGGCTTTTGTAGTGAGAGTAAAAGAGAGAAATGTAATTTGCTCTATTGTAGAACTGGATTCTGGTAATGCATGGAAGTATGGTAGAAATAATTCTAGGTAGAAGATAAAGATATTTTGGTTTGGGTCTTAGCTGTAAAACAACTAAGTATGTGACATTGGAATGTCATTTCATTTAGTCATTAAATCTCATAGTCTATAAAATGAGGTAATTACTAGATACATTATTTGCAAACAGTGTTTGCTCATGAAATTCGTTTTCAGCCATGAAGGGGCACCACCCAAATCTTTCTTTAAGAGAGAACTTTCTCCAAGGAATGTAATTAGCTGACAGGCCCCAACTGCTGCAGCTTTAAAATCTGATGTAGTATTTATGCCAAGGCCACTTTCTTCCTGGGTTACTGCCAGCGACTGAGAAGAATGGGGGTTTAAGAACTGTGCCATTTGTGCCTTAGGAGGGTAATTTCTTCTACTAGGAAACCTTTGCTCAGTCTCTCCATCAGGCTAGCAGGAGTTTCTCAGAGCTCTACTGTGGTTTGAGGGTCTTACCCCTCAATCCTTTCCCCTTCCTTCTCTTTCTTCGCAGGTATCAGATCAACATTGTGGTCTGCAGCTCACCCATGTGGCAGCCATGAGAATGTACTTCACACACCTCCAACTGCAGGGAGAATAATGGACCAAGGGCTCCATCTGCTGTGCTCTGACATCCATTGCCAAGTTCACAAGGAGACTACACTTTCCATGGGATGTTTCCTGCCAATGACTAACAGATGTTAAGGCAGGCCCATTCCTGGTAGACACAGCATTCCTCTGAAGGCTAACCTGCGCTTGCAAACTCCCTGAAGACCTTGCTGACCCTCTCGTAAGATTGCACAGCTGTCTGAGAGTCTTCCATTCAACCTTCCCTCTCTCCTTCCCTTAGGATAGGACTTTCATTATGGTCTGATGGCTCTCCCAGCCTTCTCCAGCCACCTGTCCATTTTCTTTCATACAGGGATTTCCACCATAAAGTCCTGATATTTCAAATTCCATCTTGGCATCTGCTTCTCTGAGGATTCAGAGATCTCATTCCATCGATTCCTGCTCCTTCCACCTTCATCTTTCACAGGTGTTTTGCCCAATCTATATCTTACACTTAGTTCCATATTTGTATATGCTTTCTGGAGATCCAAAACTGACACACATTTTTTCTTTGAATGAAATTCATCAGGAAAGCTTAATCTTGTAAGTCATAAAACGGGTCTCTCCTGGCTGAAGCAAGAGTTGGGGTCCAGAGAGCTCCTTATTCACTGCCACTCTCACCCCGCCTTTGGCTCCAGTGGAAGCTCCTGAAATATCTTTGAGACCTGTTTAGGATATGGGAAAGACAGTTCGGAAACTCCTGAACAAGATGTCCTCACACATTAAATGCTATAATTTTGTAACATCTGAATGTCTTCATTGGAGTCCATATCATATATAAGGCCTTGCTAGTTCTCCCCCAAATCTGAAATTTTACCACCAGAGCCAGGCCACGGTAAGGTGTCCCCAGGCGGCAGCCACAAAAATTGAGGCACCAGACAAGGGTATAAGCTCCTTTCGAGGAGACACCGGCAAGCTGGAGTGAGGCAGAAGGAGATCACACCAGCTTCTGTTTCCTGAGAGCAGTTGTGTATGCCCCTAGGTGTGTGCCAAACCAGAAGCCTGCCCCTTAGGCCAAGGCCTAGACAAGCACATGGGCCTCTTGCACAGAAAGACTGGGCTGTGTTTCAGTGTGCCCCCTGTACAGTGTCCTGGGGCTGGTAGCCTGCCAAGACCTGCCTCTCGCATTGCTACAGTCCCATGGGCCCCAGGAACACAAGCTCCCCTGGCCGCTAGAGACAGGCATTAAGGGGTGTCCCCTGGGAGGCAGCTGCAAAAGCCAGGGGCCAGACGTGTATAAAAGCTCCCTTCTGGGGGATACACGTCCTCTGGAGCATGGCAGCGGGAGAGGGCGAGGATGGCGCTCACGGGAGGGGGGCAGGGCGGAAGGAGAAGAAACAAGCCTCGATTTAAAAACAAAAACTTCTAAGGTGCCCACAGATGGGAGGAGTTGCGGAAGATGTGTCCTGAGGGGAAAAAAAACAAGGGTGCCTGCAGGTGGTGTGGAGGGTGGAGGAAAAAAGAGAAAAAGACCTGGAATTTATTAAAGAAATTAATCAATTAAATTTAAAGAAATTCAAGGCACCTGCGGAGACGGGCGAATGAGGTGGTTTCTACCAAAAAAAAAAAAGAAAAAATACCCCCAAATGATGGCGTCCGGCAGCTAGAGCAACCCGGAGGGAGGGGGGAGGCCAAGGCTGGCGCCCCACAGTGTCCTCCCTGGAGGGCGTCCAGCAGCTCCGGAAAGAGCTCGTTAAGTCAGATGCCTGCCCCTCAGGCCGCTTCTATATCAGCAAACGAGCCTCCTTCACAGGAAGTCCGGTCGCAGTCAGCTGCGTCTGCGCAGTCAGCCGCGTCTGCGTTGGACCTGAGGCGGGTGAGTCCGAGCCCTGGGCTCTTTGCAAGCCACTACTCAGCTTGTCACTGCCTGGGGGTCTCTTGGACACGAGCCCCTTTGGTTTGCAAAGCTAGATGTTTGGGGGGCTTGTCTCTCGTCTTAAAAGCGGGGCTGCCCAGCGCGGGGTTCAGAGCCTTTGCTCGTCAGGGAGGAGCTCCCGGTTTGAGTTCGGTCTTGACTGTGAGTCGCTGCACCAGGGATATGGGGTTTCGGCGAGCTTGTGGCCCGGCCTCTCCCAGCTGCGTCAGTGGGATGTGTTTCTTGTTTGCCCAGTGTGAAGTTGTCAGACATCCGGCGTTTAGGTTTTATTTTAGAGGAAATTGTTCCATAGGTAGCGGTAGAGTCGGTGTGTCCGTGCAAGGAGGTGAGTTCGAGATAGACCTCCACCTCCATGTTAGGCCAGCACCTCCTTTTGTCTTTCAATTGAAAATTTTCATTTGATTTAATCTCGTATTTCTTTGTTAGACTTTTACTCTTTCCTGACCCTACTTGTTTGTTGTGATTTGGGATATGAGGAAGATTTGTTACAAATTATATGCAGGATAGTAAGAGAAAGGAGAAAAAAAGTACACGACTTGTCAAAATCGTTCATTTGGAGTCGGCTGTGGACAAATACTTTTCGAAACCTGAAGGGAATGAGCAGAGACCATTTCACCTTATGATTTCATGTCTGCTTGTTCATATTTCCATGAGAAGCATTATCTTCAGTATCTAACGTGATTGTCGCTGGTTAATGGGAATCTGAGCCTGATCTTAGGCTCAATTCTGTTTAAGGAAAATGATAGAATCTTATTTGCTCATCTGTTGCTGTGATGTACAGGATGTGTGTGTATGTATGTATGTATGTTTGTGTGGTGTGTGTGTGTCTCAGTATGTGTAGTTGGGGCTGAATGAAGGCTGGAACAGGCAGGAGGAAAGAGAAAAGAAGTACTTCTAAATAAGGCAGGTGAAAAAGACAGCGTAGTGTAGCAATCACCCAGCAAATAGATTCAGGTGGATATATAATAAGCAGTTCCTAAAGAGAACTGTCCTATTTATGTAATCCATGGGGATTTTAATAAAAAGATAGCAACATAATACAGCCTGATACTAAGTGACTTTCAGATTCTTTGAATAACAAGGATCAAATTCGAAGTTATATTGATGTCACTGAATCCCTGCAGCTTTTCATTAGTTCCCTTTCTAGTTTGATCTGGAATGCAAATTTCTCAGGCCCATTCACTATTGTAAGCATTAAAAGAACTGCTTGTTCACATTATTCGGATATGTCATCACTTTTGGGGGTTCATTAGAAAGAGACATGGTTTATACCTGTGAGTTACAGTCAACTCAGCAGGCATTTAAAACATTAAAGTTATGTGTTCCTCTTCAAAGGAAAAGAAGCTGTGCAAGCAGTAACTTTTCACGTCTAGAGTAAGTAGGAATGTATTATGTCTTCTGTGGTAGTCAATTAATCACCTGGAGTTTTACATATGATCCTGGCTGGGGTAGAAAGCTTTAGTCGTAATATTCATTCTGTTTTGTAACTATTTCAGCTTTGAATAGTTAACATGGTATTAATTTCTTGAATTGGCTTTCATTTTGGGTAGTTTAGGAGACTGTTTCTATTTCACTGGCAACACAGATGCTATCCTGCCTCCTCTGTGAAGCCTCTTCTGACTGCAAGCTGTCTTCTCTGCTCAGAGTTTAACTTTCTCTACCATTAATTTGTCACTTTCTACCTTGCACTGTAATTTCCTCAGCCTATGCATGTATTATCTCCACAAACATATTTTAAGCTACCTGAGAGTCAGGTATTTCTCTAAGATCTCTTTATATCCCCCAGTTCTTCAACAGTCTTTCATTCATTAACTCTTGGCAAAGTTTTGCAACATAAATTTCCTCAACACATCACATGATTTTTTTCTATGTAAATATCTTGCTCTGTATTTTAACTCGTGACATATTGTGATAATGCAAATAAAATACTAATTACAATTGAAAATTTCACTCATCTTTTTTGACCTTACACCATAATTTACAAGCCAAATACCACAAACATTGTTTGTTTATATGTAATTTTTCCAAATAAGTACATTACATGTACATCAAAAATGATTTATCATCTAGATAAAAACCTACCTGGAAACCTACCAGGCATTCAGTCTGTCAGGTGTATAATATTCGCTGATCTAATCATTAGGTTCTTGAACTGAAAGACCAAAGGATTTGGAATGTCAAGAAACATGGATACCAAAGGCAGTTTTACACCTTCAAAAATCATCTCTAGTGATTTTCTGTTGCCATCCTCCCTGTGCTTTTAATCAATATTTATTGAGTGCATACTATAAATTAGTAATTTATAAGTACATGGGATACCACAGTGAAAAAAAAAGTCCTTAAATTAGAGTTCATTACATTCCTCTGTGTGTGTGTGTGCGTGCATGCTGTGTGTTGGAGCAGGAGTCAGTAGTGAATATGTAAGATGTCAAATTGTTACAAGAGAAGAAAACTAAATCAAGGTAATTAAGGGGGTAGAGGGTATCAGATACAGGTGCTAATTTACACACGTTCAAAAAGGACTCCATGATGAGGTTACAGTTAAGAGACTTAAATGAAGTAAACTATTTGGCTATTCAAGGGAACAAAGTTCTAGAACTGTAAACAGCAAGTGCAGAAACCCTGAGTGTAGACCCTGCTTGGGATGATTAAGGAATAGTAGGTGACCTTGTACAGTTAACACTACCTGAGCGAGGGGAAATGTGGCAGAAAGTACCGTTGGAGATGTGGTCAGGTGTCTGATCGTGCAGGCCACATAAAGAATTTTAGGTTATATTCTGAGTACGATGATAAACCTTTGGAAGACTAGAGTCAGTTGAGATATAATCTGACTTACGCAATGCTTATAATGGTTAAAATAGAATTACTGCACTGATAAAACATGATTTACATTGTGAGAGTCAACTCAGCACGTATTTAAAACATTAAATATATGTGCTCTTTTCCAAAAGAGCATATGTGTATTAAGTCACATCTAGGACCATGAATGTTAGGGATTAATTCAAAAATAGAAAGATAGTTGATTTGCAATTTTTTGCCATTGTCATCTTTTAAGTGATGGTTACACTGGAGCTGGGTACTGTGGAATTTCAAAGGGCTTTGGTGACCCGGAGACCAAGGGAGTGGTGCTACTAGTGAGTGCCGAGTGACCCTAAGTGATTTAGGAGTTCTATCTGAATCACTCACATGGAATAATCCAGCTATATGATCACAGGCAACCTTCTTTTGTCTCTTGTATGCAATCAAAAACTCTGAAAACCATGCACTGTCCACACTTAAGAGACATTACTGCGAAACGCAGCTTGCACTACCAAATAAACATGAACAAAAACCTAGGGGAGTTACCAGTTGTCGCATCCTCAGAGCAATAAGCCATGAGACAGAGGTCCGATCCTCTGCATTTGGAGCTTTTCCAACTGATGGGGGAGAAAATTTTCAGCAAGACAGCCACTGCAAAAATCTCTTCTTCAATGACAGACTGAAACACATAGCAAAAGACATGATAAAAATAGAAGAAGATCTTGTAATTCTGGCCACAAATAGAGATTCTTGGGAGACAAGATTGGAGCCAAAGTAACTATAGCAGCAACATACATTCATTTATTCAATAAATATTTTTTAAGTGGCTGGTATGTCTAGGCACCTGGAGATGCTGCATGTGCAGTGATCACCGAGACAGACCACTGTCACTCATGCATCGACATTCTATGGTGTTTTTTACCCTGACTTTCCTCACTCAAACTGCAGTCAAGACAGTCTTAGAGGAGAAAAAGTCTTCAAGAAGGGATCAGAAGCTCTGGAAGTTTTGGAAGGAGGGACACAAATTCTGAGAAACAGAGAAGGCTGGTTGGTGTCTTTGTTCAAAGGAAGGAAAATAAAAACAGAGTAATCATACTAGCTCCATAGCTGCTAATTTTTTAGGTGTATATTTGAATCACCTGTGAAACTTTGAAAAAATCCCAGTGCCTAGGCTGTACTCCAAGCCAGTGAAATCAGCATGTCTGGAATGGGTGGGGCACAAGCATGGATAATTTTAAGAGCAATCCAGGTGATCCCAATGTGCATCCAACATTGAAAACCACTGCAGTAGCTTAACATTTGTTTTGTCCTAGGTATTTTCCTAGGCAAATATATACTCCAGAACATGTGTCTACATGTATATTTGTATGTACCATGGAGATACGTATGTTTGTGTGTTTGTACGATGCAGTTATTTGAAGGCAGTAAGGATTATCTGACTGGAAATATATTTGGAGGGATTTTGCTTTACTGAATAGATCCCAGCTCTTCTGTAAGATCTGGTAATTTGATATAATTAACAAATCATGTTTGATGTTACTGCAGAGAAAAATCCACCTGAAGTTACATAAACTCTACAATAATAAAAAATACGCCAGCATTAGTTTTTGACTAGAAGTTTTATTATCTCTGCCTTAAATCCATGATCATGTGTGCTACCCTAATTTATATTTTCCTATTAAAAAAACAGCAGGACCTCTCAAAAGTTAGGCTTTATCTTCAAAAGACATGAAACCATTTTTTTGTTTTTATAACTGTTTCCCATTCAACTATTAGATGTGGATGTTACTATTTCTTATCCAGCAAACATGTTGTTTGTTATAGTACTTATCTGTTGAAAGCCTCTTTCTTGCCCGTGATTAATAGATGTGTAAAAATATCGTACTCAAGTGTTACTTAACACCATCCCTTGACCGACACTGCTGTGTCTCTATTTGTCTCTTCTTCTAGGGTACAGGGGAACTTCTCAGAAAATAGTTTCCACATCTCTCTGTTCCTTATCTTCTGCCAAAGTGCTGGCACAATGACCCCTCCAGTCTCCCCCAGTTCTCACAGTAATGGCTACAAGCCCAGCCAAACAGAGGAAGCAGCTACTTCAGGAGCTTAAAGGAAATCTGGTCTCATTAAACAATAAGGAAGTGGGCCACACAGCTCACTTACATCCTCTGCCCTTGCGGAAACGTAGATTCCTTAGTGTGAGGCAGAGAAGCAAATCAACACTAAATTACCTCTGTGTAAATAAATCATGTGACACCAATAATTAGGAAACTGAAGAGCATGGCCTGATATATGAAAAGACTCAGATTTACTTCCAGATCAGCTGACATGCATCTTTAAACCCTTTGATGATGCGAACGAAACCTTTAAGCAGTTTGGTTCGCAGCCTGTGTCTTCATCCTTCCAGCAGGATTCCAGCTGTAATTTGTCAGATTTTATGGTGTTATTATCAGATCGGGACTGATTGTGCTAATTATTCTCCTAAAAGATGCCAGGATTTAATCATGCAATAACAATATTTTGCTCCCATTGAAATGATTTAAGAAATTTATCCCATCACACTATTTCTATTGCTTATTATTCTTTTATTTTTTGGAATAGAAAATGGAGCTAATTGTATTGATACTATTTTGGGATTCATGACACCCCTTTAAACAGAGTATAAGCATGAGTAGATTATACAGGGGTTTGTTACTGAAGGTTCTAAGTCAGTTGCTTTTGGCTTCTTGAACTTTTTACATTTGTGTGTTATGAAGAGCCTCCAACCAGCTTGATTTAGTTGCTGCTACTACTGCCAGATATAGCAGAGCTAAGACATGTTGCTTTGAGTTAGGTCCTAGCAGTTTTTATTTGTGTTGTAACTTAGCTTCTCCACATTAGTTCAGTCAAGCAGTTCTGTGGATATCTTGATGTGTTCCATATTTACATGGTCATAAATATCCTATAAAGAATTGTGTACAATAGTTATTGCTTCTGGAGTTATGACATAGGTTCATTCTAGGGCTAAGACTTTTTTTCTACTGGTAAACAGTTCCCAGAATTTAATTATGCATTGGTTAATTGGTTAAACTGATAAAACACTTTATAGACCAAATACGTTTGAGGCACATGAACCAAATCATAACAAAAAACGATGTCAGGCCTTCCCTGGAACTTCCGTCATGAGGTTAAAAAGTTGGGTGTTTATTAGACAGCACAGACCAGAGCTTCTCAATTTTAATGTGTATACAAAATATGTGGGGATCTTACTAAAATGCAC
Organism: Tursiops truncatus; assembly: GCF_011762595.2. Taxonomy (NCBI): domain Eukaryota; kingdom Metazoa; phylum Chordata; class Mammalia; order Artiodactyla; family Delphinidae; genus Tursiops; species Tursiops truncatus. The sequence goes on along the minus strand of NC_047042.1, from coordinate 26,661,374 downwards.
ATTCTAATTCAGAAGGTTTAGACTGGGGCCTGAGATTCTGAGCATTTTTCAGAACTCCCCAGTGATACCCATGCTGCTTGTCCAAGAACTACACTTTGAATAGAAAGGAACTAGGGAACTGGCTTAACACCCAGATTCTTGGGCTCTGTACCTCACTTATTAAATTGGAATTTCCATGGAAATCTGATTCTCCTTCTTTAATTCCTCTATTCCAATGAATAGCAAAGTTATAAACCTCAAACCATGAGACACAATGTAAAGAACTCAACGGGGTAAGTCAGAGTGTGGTTTCTAATTAATTTTTCTAATATCTAATTTCCTCTTAAACCTTGTAGTTAGCTCATCAAATTAAGCACTCCTGAGAATTAGGCTTTTAAAGTAGAAGGCTGCTTGGGAAGGCAGTGCTCAATCAGGAGACACCTCTTTTCTCAACTGTCCCGTCAATCCAAGGTAGAATGCCTCTCAGAGCAAGGCTCTAGAAGCATGTGGACACTGTGATGCCAGCAGGCGGTCTGAGAATGCTCTTCACCACTCCTGTCTGTTCCTGTGTTCTCACAGCACTTCAGAGTAGGCTTGGGTCTGAGGCAGAATTTCCAGGGCCGCTAATCCCATCATGTGCCAGGTTACTTTTTTTTTTTTTTTTTTTTTTGCGATACATGGGCTTCTCACTGTTGTGGCTTCTCCTGTTGGGGAGCACAGGCTCTGGACGCGCAGGCTCAGCGGCCATGGCTCACGGGCCCAGCTGCTCTGCGGCATGTGGGATCTTCCCGGACCGGGGCACAAACCCGTGTCCCCTGCATCGGCAGGCGGACTCTCAACCACTGCGCCACCAGGGAAGCCCGTGCCAGGTTTCTTAATGTAAGATGTTAATCTATTTATATTCAAAGTACTGTTGAATTTGAAAAATCTAATAGTTTAGTTTCAATTTTACTCCATATCATTTTACTCACAAACAGTATTAATAGAGAAATAAAGGCATAATCCTATCACCCAATGAAATTTTTACAGATATTCTTCCATTACTTTTTATGTGCATACATTTTAAAAGAAAATTTTGATAATACCTTAAGTAATTATTTTTAAATTTTAGATGTGACAGAAGCATTATGGTTATATTTTTAATAGAGTCCTTTTATTTTTTGAAATACATACTGAAATATTATTGATGAAATGATATCTGGAATTTATCTAAAAATAATATGGGAGGTTGAGCAGTGGGAATAGAAATGAAACAAGATTGGCCATGAATTAATGACTGTTGAAGATGGATGAAGGACATGTGAGGTCTCATTATACTTTTCTATCTACTGTTACACATGTTTAAAATTTTCTTCAATAAAATGTAAAAAAATGTAGATCACACTATACCTGTAGAGCCAGAAAAATCTTTCTAAAGGAAAGTCTTGTCATATTTATTCCCTTCTCACAGACTTTGGTAGTTCCATTGCTGTCAAACTTTAAACAAGTTAATTCAGCTCATATGCCCTATAGATTCTCTCCCTTGTGTAATTCTTCAACTTCATGTTATACCATGTCCCTCTTCATTCTCTGAGCTTCTCTAAGTTGATTTATTTGCACATCCTGTGACATGCTTTCAACTCTGGGACCACATTTTCTTTTTTGCCTGAAACTCCTTCCTTCAACTTCTAATCCCAGTTTTTCATAAATATTTTAATTTATGGTTTCCCTTTGTGATTACTCTTTGTAATTTGGTGTCTATACTTGGTTCACACATTTTTCATCTTCTCTCATATAACTTTTATCTCTCTTCTTCTACTTTTGTTACTCTTCCAAAGCTTTTTGATATTATTACTATCACCAGTGAAATGTAAAACAGTTGAATTTTGCTTTCAGTGTTATTGATGGTATTGCTAATTCCGCTATTGCTATTTAGCTTATTTGCCTTCTTAGGCCCATCACGCCTTGCTTTGTTCAGCTTATTGTGACATTTGGTATTGAGTATATGTTTTTTTTATTTTATTGACAATGAAAATGAGATTTTAAAACTTTGATTTTATCTACTAAATTAATTTTTACATGTTTCTCTTACATGTGCATTTTCAGGGCATTGTTTTTCTCATCTTAATTTGCAGAATCTTTTCCTTGATTCTGACTTAGATTGGGTTCCTGCAAATGGAGTCTGAGATGGAAATTTTCATTCAGAGTTTCCCTGAAGAGCACCCTTAGGAACACCACTTCTGAGACGTGAGGAAAATTGGGCGGAGGGAGAAAGTGTTACAATGCAGTTAGAAAAGTGACTTCAACTGCGCCACAGCTCACCTTGAGAGTAGCCTGGAGTGGAAGCAAGGGTGCCAGGTCTTGTATACCCACCCCTGCCTTAATAAGAAGGAGCAATTCCTGGGGTGGATGCAACTTTGAGACCTCAGCAGCTGAAGACCTGTCAGCTGGGAGATTAAGTGCCTTGGACCTTAAGGATAGTGCATCAAAGGATTGCTACTATCCACTCAGATCCAATTGCTTCTTTTTGTAATTTCAGCCTGTCTGGGACAACTTTCTCAGGATTTTGACTTGTCTCATTTCCTGGGGAAACTTAAAAGTGGAAGGTTCGTAGAATGGACGACAATCTCTGTTGTTGCAGCTGATCTAAAAACTCATCATCCCCTTCCTTTGGATTCCCCCATTCCCGTGGACAGCACCTCTGCTGCTCTACGAGGCATACCTGGTGAAGTGATCCAGACTTAAACCCCCAGGCACCACATCCTTCTCAGGCCACGGCCGCGGTATTTTTTCATTGGTCATCATATTTGGTCACCAGAGAACCAGGAGATACACTTGGATCCCCCGAGTGCCAAAGATAACCCTCCCTGTCCTGTGGTACCGCAGGGGCCCCTTGGTGCTGATCAGATCAGTGACTCCAGTTGGAGTGTCGCTTCTTTCGTTTGTATGCTTAACTTTGGGCGTGAGATCCTGAAGTTATTGGGTGGCAACCACATCTTACTGTTCAAGAGAACTCTTCCTCTGTCTCATGGTGGGAGCATTTGCCCCTCTGGGAGCCAGGACGTCTAGGTCAGCGTTCCTCAGCCTTGGAGCTATTCACATTTGGGGCCACATACTGTGCTGTGGGGGGACTTTCTGGTACAATGCAGGAGATTTAGCAGCATCCCTGGCCTCTAGCCACTAGTCACTAGTAGCATTTTCCAGTTGTGACAACCAAAAACATTGCCGAATGCTCCCCCCAGCCCACCCCAGCAGGGGCAGCAAAATCATCTCCAATTGGTCTAGGCCCACAGAGCCTAATTTGAGGGAATGAGGAGCACACATTTCCCAGCTTCCCTATTGGGAGTGACAACATTACTATCCCTTTGTTCTGGTACCCATGCACCCTAGTATTCGAGTACAAACTAATATTCATTAATTTAGGGTGTATACTGTGTCCTCATGGAGAATGGCACAGGGTATCTTCTCTAAACTGGCCTTGCAGCTGAATCTTCAAAAGACCACCTTCACTCTATTTCTGAATACAGAGCCTCAGGGCAGTTCAGGGGCCAGGGGAAAAATCACCTGGTGGTTCTGTGGGCCTAGTGGGCACATTGCGAGCCAGACCTTGCCACAGACTTCATTTGTTACCAAGTTCTCACACACCTCTTGAGCAGTGGCAACATGATGACATTTTGGGTCCTGGGTTATCAGTATCGACTCATACCCTCTGTCTTGGATCTAAAATCCCTATTCCTCTCTATCAGTACGTAGTTGCCAAGTAGATGGTCATGAGTCTCTTTAGAAAAGCACTAGAAATATCATTACCATCCACACTTGGCAGTTGTACTGTAGAGTTCTTCGTTATGGGCACCTGGTGCCTCTCCCTCCATCAGTGGATTCCAGTTGTAGACCTGGCTCAGATCTGAAAATGGAATCTGAAAATGTGACATTGGCAGGAGTGCGGCCCTCAGCCTCCTAATCATCTGTCTTCAGTTGTTTTTTTTTTTTTATTTTATCGATTAGGCAGTATTCCTGTTAGCTTCCCTACTATCTTGTGCCTCAGAACATTGTATTCTGTTTTTTTCAATAGCTCTCTTTAAGTCAGGATCACAGCTGCCACTTAGACCTTGATACTCATCATGATAATTTCTCCCCCCTGAATTCCTGAATGCTGAGCTTTAAGTGGACCAGCTGGACTCTGTTATTTCAGGATCCTTACTACTTTCAGGGACCTTTGTTCTGAATCAGCATTTTCTGTGATGAGCCTAACCTATAGAGGACAAACTCCAGGGAGCATCTCAATGATTTTGACTCACTTTTCCTTTCTGCTTTGATAAATAAGGTGTCCTTTGGCTCTCGCACTGAACCTACTTGGCTGATGGGTTTTTCAGCCTTACTTAGTATAGCCATTGCAGCATACACACCTGTCTGAGTCTTTGGAGACTGTTAAGTACTAAATGTTTGTGTCCTCTCAAAATTTATATGTTCAAGACTTTAGCTCCCAGTGTGATGTTACAGGGAGGTGGGGCCTTTGGGAGGTAATGAGATTCAGGTGATGTTATGAGGGTGGAGTCCTCAAAATGGGATTAGTGCCCTTATAAGAAGAGGAAGAGATGCCAGAGCTTCCTCTCTCTGCTGTGTGAGAATATGGCAAGAAGTTGGCTGTCTGCAAGCCAGGAAGAGGGCCTCACCAAAAATCAATCTGCCTTCACCTTGATCTTGGACTTCCCACCTTCCAGAACTGTGAGGAATAAATGTTTGCTGTTTCAGTCACTCAGTCTGTGATGTGTTTTAATAGTAGCCCAAGCAAACTAAGACTTAGCCTTTCCTCTAACATGTAGTTCAGGTCATCACTTTCTCCAGACTTCCAAGGGCATCCTCATAGTCTGTTAGCACTGTCTCATGGGGTTCCTGCCAAAATACTAAACCTTCTATTATGGGAGAACTCTGTTATCCAAATTTATGCCTCTCTCCTAGATCCTGCAACCATAGATGTTCTTTTTTTTTTTTTATAGTGATCTTGGGGTCTTCTTATTTATTTTATTTATTTTTGGCTGTCTTGGGTCTTCATTTCTATGCAAGGGCTTTCTCTAGTTGTGGCAAGCGGGGGCCACTCTTCATCGCGGCGTGTGGGCCTCTCACTATTGCGGCCTCTCTTGTTGTGGCGCACAGGCTCCAGACGCGCAGGCTCAGTAGTTGTGGCTCACAGGCCCAGCCGCTCCGCGGCATGTGGGATCTTCCCAGACCAGGGCTCGAACCCGTGTCCCCTGCATTAGCAGGCAGATTCTCAACCACTGCGCCACCAGGGAAGCCCCATAGATGTTCTCTTAGCTTTCTTTGGTCTGTATGTTACTTAGATTCTGAAGCTTCTTTGGAGCGTGTTCCTTTTCCTCCCTTAACAGGTCCAAGACTATTTGAATTGGGTTATGCTGATATTTGGCCCTAACTATGGTGCTTGTGGCCAAGGAGGGAAGTAAGGTGAACTCTGAATGGCAGAACATAATGTCTTGCAAGGCAAAGGCCTCTGCTTTGCCTACAAGCAAGGGGAAATATTAATATTTAACTAAGAGACCAAGCTACTTCTGCAGGTTCAGAGGGTTCAGGGAGATCTGGAGTTTCAGAGCTCTCAGACTCATAAACCGAGATGGTCCCTAACTCAAATCTTGGGTCCCAGTCTCTAATCTGTCCCAACCTGTGCCTCACCTTGGTGTAGCAAACTTGCCAGGGCTGAGAAATTAAGCCTCTCTAGAGCTCTCCTATACTTATGGTTAAGCTCTCTGTCTGATTTTTTTTTTCTGCCCTCTAGCTGCAGATGATGGGAATCTTTTTATGGGCAACAAAAGAAGCACTCTTTCACATTTCACCTTAAATTAGTGATGATTCACTTCTAGCTTTTCATTTTTATCTAATACATCAAAAATTCCCAGTAGCAAATACCCAATTTTATACTTAGTGAAATTACTACTTTCCCCTCTCAAATGCTTGGACTATTCCACCAGAGCTTATATTCCTTTCACAAGCATCCGTCCCCATTTACCACCAGGGAGGGTTTTCACAGTTGCCTCGCTGGAGAACACTGTGGGCTATCGATACTCTACTGGCCATCAGAGGCAGTTTCTTCACTCTCACCTGGCTGACAGGTGAGTCAAGACGCCAATTCTCATTTCAGGGTTGGCTTCCAAGGCCATTCCTAACACCAACTCTCTTGAGTCAGGTTTCCTGGAAACAAAATGCAGTCGAGATTAGGGTACAAGAGTTTTTTTGGGAACACATGTTGGGCCTCTCCTGCAAGGCTGTGAAGGAAGAAAGCAGGACTGAGGAGGGAAAGAAGCTGAACTGCAGTTCAGCTCTAGTACTTCAGCTGATCGCACGGGGAGCTTTAGCGTTGGTGTGGCCCTTCAGAGTCATCCCAACTTGAGGCAACGAGGCGTCAGGCATTTGTTCACTACCACCTCCTTCTGCAACTCTTAAAAGTGGTAAATTTTATTGTCTTCAAGTCATATCTTAAAATACAAACAAGGGGGAAAATATTTTTATTCTTATTACAAGCAAGTAAAAATTTTAAAACAAGATCAGAAAAGGAGAAAGAAGATTTTTCTGAAGAGCTCATAGAACAAAAGGGAGAGTTAGAGAACATATAAAACAAAACTTCTTTAAAATCCTTTTTAAAACTCTTTTTGCCCAACATCCCACTCCTCAAAACAGTTGCTACATCTCTTCTATACTCTCATTCTGTTTGCAGATTTAACTATTCTTGGAGCATTTCCAACACCACCTTGGGCTGAGTTCTCCCTTTTTATCTGTATCCATATTTTCTCTGACCATTTTTTTCTTAAAAGATAATTTGGCTCTCTCAGCTTTTGCTGTATGCAGCCCCATCCATTGATCTACTTTACTAATGAGGGATCTTCTTTGGAATCCACCTGCCCTAGAACAGTCAAGACTGGAGATAATAAATTCTTTGTATTGAATATTTTATCCTCTCCTATCTGCATATGATAATTACAGCTCTCAAACTTTCCCCACAGGGAAAATAAAATCTTTTAGTATTTTACTTGAAAATGACAAATGATCTCGATGATGATAAGGAAGAAAAATCAGAAGTCATCCGTGTGAAATTAACCAAAGGCTGCAACTTTTAACACTCGAATTGGCAGGAGAAATTCGAAAGCTATCCTCAAAAGATACTGCATTTTTCGCAGAAGCATATTTTAACTGTATATCAAAACTTAAGAATATTTTAAGCAAAACTTTATCTTATTATATGTAGAAAGATTATTGGCTTTACTCTAAATATATATATTTCAGTTAAACGGTAGATAATACAACTCACACTAAGACTCGGTTTTAAAGGGTGATTGCAAATGAGAGTGATACCTCCTCTTTGGGATGTTTTAAAACTATTATCTGATCTCTGCCTGACATACTATCTTATTTACTTTAAAAAAATCCATAAGACATATTTATTAACCTATAGGTGAATTTGGATAGAATTTTTTATGCCAGGAGAGAAAATCAGAAATTGCTAACAATAAACCGCTTGTATTAAATGGAGCCGTGATACCAGACACTAATTTGAGAAAATAAGCCAGGTAGGTAAGCATTCCTCTCCAGCACAAGAGCAGGCTGCTTATCAAAGGTCCCCAGGGGAGTTTTTTCAGTGTCCTTTTTCTCATCCTTTCAGGGCCTCTGGTAAACTGCTTTAGCACTTCTTTGGACCCACCCGAGGTTTTCTTTCGTGATTTATTTACCAATCCAAAGCCAGCTCTCTTTTTTAAGAGAAACACATTGAGGAGGGGGGAAAAAAATCTATAATATTGGGGACCATTCCAAATAATTTGTAAAGAAGACTACAGACTTTCTCCAATGAATTGCACCATCATTATACACAAAACAAGGATTGCTTCATACTTGAGCCACTGCATTTGGCAATAGATTTTGGCAATAGATTATAAAAATATACCACTCAAACATAATGCAGGCATTCACCACGAAATCTGGTTATTTAGTTATGAGCTCTAAAAACCTTAGAGATTATGATGCTTATTGGGTTGAATTAAAGTCTAAAGATAAACACTCTGGAACAAAATTTCGACTCAAATCCTATCAGGCTATTTCATGTATATGATTATTTCTCCAAAGATGCTGAAATTGGGATAAGCTCAAGAATTTTATAAAAAGAAAATTACTAGATTTTCCATCTTTAGCAAAGCAGTCTGACTCTATTCAGTTACAGTTTAAGAAAAAAAAATGACGTGCTTATATCTATAGTCGCAAAGTTCAATCCAGTACCAGTGAGCAGTTCAGACTCATTCTTTGAAAGTTGTTTGCAGAAATTCATCAGAGGCCTGTAAATATTTACAGAAGTAGGCATTTCTATGTCATGTTTACCTTCGTTAAACATTTTAGGCAAGCAGGAAGATTAGTCCTAGGCCCTCTAAGGAAAAGTCATTTCAAAATTAAAAAAACAGAGAAATTACCTCTGGATGCCCCCTTTCTTTACTAAGATATAAATTTCACCTTCGCCCACAGCAGGTTGTACATTAGTGAAGGCTGTGCGTAGAGAATTTTTGTTATTTTGCTTTAAATTAAGATTTTATTTAATGAAACTGACTGCTATAATTGAGATTTTTGATTGATATTTTATTGTCATTTTATCTCATTTATATAGTGCTAATTATGGTATAATCAAGGCACTGTTCTAAATGCTTTACCAATATTGTCATTTAACCCGCAGTACATTGAAATAGGCACTATTTGATATCCCTAAATTACAGAGAAGGAAACAGGCACAGAGCAGTTAAATAATTTCCCAAAGGTCGCACAGCTAGTAACTGACAAAACCAGAATTTAATCCAGGAATTCTCTCTCTCTGGAGTCCACACTCCTAACCATTGCACATGCTAGTGAAAAGATAAATTATAAAGCTAGAAATTCTTAAATTTTATGTTTCAAATTCATAGCAAAAATAAAAATCATTTTAAAGGAACTCTACCTGGTTCACTGTTTCCCTCTCCATTCCTTCTCCTACAGTCACTCACAGTGGCCGCAGCGTGTACACTGTGAACCCATGAAACGCTACAGCCCAATGCCCAGTAACTTAACCTTCTCTTTATCAGGCAGCAAAGCATAGGTTTTAAAGGAAGGAGGCTGCTGGAGCTGTGCTTTTGAGTTTGCATCCTGATTCTGCCACTTACAAACCATGTAACTTTGTGCAAATTATGTTTCCTCTTTGGGCCTCCATTTGCATTGCTGAGAAGATTAAAAAAAAAACAAAAAAAAACATGAACAGCACTTAGATAATGAGCACGTAAATATCATTATCTTCTTTTTATTACGTTCTCTTCTCAGTAGAAATGCCTACTTTGTAAGAGTGCTGCAGGTCTTAACTCTGGCTTTCTATAAAACATCTAACTCCGTGCCAGGCGCCTGAATCAATGAATGTGAATTACTTCCCTCCAAAGTTCTGGTCCACTTTCTTTCCTAGACTATGGCCATCTCTCTAGCCTCTTTCTTTCCCAATATTTTAACCAATACTGCAAATTAGCTACAGTTCAAAGTCTAAATTTGAATTATACTCTATCACTTACAGATAAAGTTGTACATGTTCGAGAGCCATTTGAGGTCCTGTGCACTTGGGTCCTCGCTTCCTTTTTCTGCCTCTCATCCCTACTCTTTCTCATTTACATGCATACTGGTCCTGTCGCACCTGAGAAGTCACTTATCCAAACACGTTTTGATACCTCTGGGCTGGTAACCATGCCTTTCTTGCTGCTTGGTTACCTTCCTGGCTAACTACTCTGGCCACAGGCCCCATTCAAAAGTTCTCTGTGGAGCCTGTTCAGTTTTTGGGGACAGTTTATTATTCCTTTATCTGTGCTCCAAAGGCACACCCACTTACAATCTTCCAGTAGTTCTAACCATCCTCCACTGTGTTTTATACTTAGTTGTATACGTATTGGTGTCACTGTGTAGGGAGTGAAGGCCTTGCACTCTCCTCTATACCAAGAACAATGCCTGGTGTGTAAGAAGTTCTCAATAAACATATCATATGCACAAAATATGGATTGAACACTTAATGACTCCTCAAGGACAATTTGAAAAAGGTAGCTATGTCAGAAATACAGAAGGGAAACAAAAACTTAATATTTACACTGGAAAATTGGTTGGCATTCAACTTCTAAAAACAAATTTGGAAAAAAATAATATGAAGCAGATACTCAGTTAATGGGAGCAACATGGAAAAGGCTATTTATTGCCAAACCGTATTTAAGAGTAATCAAGTTCTCTAAATTGAGCATAAGTCTGAAGCATGATCAGTTTAACAAAAAAGAAAAGACCAGTGTTATTTTGACTGAATTGAAAACAGAGTGTGGGGAAATTTGTGTTTTTCCCTTGGAGAACTGGGTGCCTTTATTTCCTCAATTTAAGCCAATTTTGTGCCAAACTTTAGCTGATGCTTCAGATCTTTATCAGTACTTTATCAGTACTACCTCTTTCCCTGTGTCATTACTGCGTTGCTCTGTTCTCTGCAAAGTAGTTGCTTACTCACCTTAAATTTTGTGTTAATGGGCATTAGTATAATATTTTCCCTTATATTAAATGCGTGTTTCCTAGAGCTTTCTGGATTTAGAGACTCACTTCAAGATAAACTAAGGGTTGGATTTGCCTTACACTGACCGTGCCAGGTCAGTCATCAAACTCAGTGTCTGTTATGTGTCCGCCATCATAGGATACAGCAGTGTCAAAAGAAAGCCCTAACCACTGTCTACCTGGAGTTCACAATGAAGTAAGGAACGCAAACATCTAAGTGTAGGTGAGGTACGTGTTACAGAATAATGCTGTGTATTTGCAAAACTCGAGATTACAACCTAGTTTTAAGGATAAGAAGAGTATCATTTAAAAAGTGATGTTTAAGTATAGTTTTAAAACACAACTTAGAATTAGCAGAACAGAATAATAAAGGTTGGGGGAGGTATTTTTGGATGACAGAGAGTAGTTGAGGTAGAGGGAACGATATCATACGTGTAGACTTTAGAAGCCTACACTTCTGTCTGAGGGACTATGGAAGAAATTAAAAGAATTCAGCATTTTTGCAGAGGAAATAAAGAAATAATAGGATATATAAAGCTAGTGATAAGGACAAAATAATTTGAGGTCTTCTAGTTGGCTTCAGAATTTTGGACTTGATCCTAGAAGCTCTACCTTCTTTCCTCCTACAAAGAACAGATTCTCCCTGCAGTTGTGAAAAGCCATCTCATCTAGCATTCCAAAGACTTTATTCCTGCAATCAGTACTCTCTCTCCTGAATCTTTTCTTTTTCCTCCTACTGGATCATTTCTACAAAAATATGAATACACCATAAGAGATCACATATTAAAGAATAAAAACCTCATTCCCCCATTTTCTCAGCAACCCTTATAGAAAATCACACTTAGGCATTTGTCTGTACTCACTGTCTGTACTTTCTCACCAATCTGTACCACTTCAGTGTAATTTTACCAGGATTTTGTCCCCATGCTGCACTAAAACCACTTTGGCAAAGTGATCAGTGACCTTCATCACACACATGCCAGCTAATCCAGTAGCACTTAACAAGCTTGCATCTCACTCTTTATACATTTGTGTCAGATGTCCGGCATTGGTCCACCACCATATTCCTCACCTGATTGAGTCCATACCTAATTCTGTTGAGGCCATTGTCACTAGCTGTTCGTGAGGTGAAGAGTGTGGTGGGGTTCACAGTACACCAGTAGCTTTCTTTACAAATCCTTTCGATACTCTTCTCCCTGATTTTCTAATCCTGAATGTTTGATACCCTAAAGATAAGTAAAGGTTTAAGAGTTTTCAAACAGGTTTTCACCCACCTATATTTGATGTTTCTGTACAGTTTTCTCACGTTGGGATGTACCGTCTCTGGTCTGAATGCCTCAGATAAACTGAGAGGAGAAAAATTTCATTTTAATCACTGTTACCCATGTATCTTGAGATGGATCACAGATTTTCACTTAGAACAATGAATCAATCTACTTTGGGACTCTCAGTTCAAAACTCCTTAGGGACTCTTTTCTCTTTGATCATAAAGTTGCTCTAGGTAGTGAGTAGTTGAGAAAGTGCCGACATGTACTAGTCTCCACAGTGAGGGCACTTTTTCTTAACAAGTGAGTTCCAAATATAGGTTCACAGAGAGCAGCGTGCTTGCCCTACTCCAAGTCTCTTTATATAAGTAGAGTAGAAACATATGGATGAAAAAAAAGGAAAAAAGATGGCTGTTCTGCTAATGTACATAAGAGAGCCATTTCACTCACATAGTTAAGCCTGTAGTGGACTGAACTTCCTAAGTATGGTCAAACCTGCTTTCTGTGAGAGTTAGGCCCTGGTGTGTTATCTTGGAAAAAAATACACCCTGCAGAGTAAATTATGAAAGACTAAAAATATTGGAGAGGAAAATAAAACAAGGGAAAGGAAGAAAGATGGCTCAACTCAGTGATTTGCAACTGTGTTTTTCTTAATAGCAAAACCCAGTGTAAACTGCAGTATGATTTCCCATTTCTCTGATAGTAGAAGCAAACATACATGTGGAGTTATATAGTAAGATATATGTTTTATACGTAAAAGCATAATTATTTTACACGTTAGAAAACAAGCCTTATTTTAAAAGATGCCATTTTGGGCACTGTTATAAAGGGGAATAACTAGAAACAGTGCTGTTATTAGTACCACTGCAAACAGTTACAGACTTTCAAAGTTTGCATGGCTTTTAAAATGGACCATGTCAAAATCATTTAAGAAAAATGTAGGTTATAAAATGTCACATTAGAGTTGTGCCGTATCCACTTATGATATTTTTCACTTATATTCGTAGTTAAATGTTGTCAAATTTTATTGCAAGCCTCAGAAATACTGTGGTAATAAGGATAGGAACTTATTGCTGAATACATTTTAGATATGATATATGGAGGGGTTTGACTGATACTCTGCAGCCATTACATAATTGGGTGGCTATTATGTAATATTGCAAACCCACCAATACTTAAAAAGTAACAGCTTTTCCTATTAATATTTCATTCCACTTTTTTATCAGATGCACTTACCTTGAGCATATTTTATAATTTAATTGCTTGCAGTGACCATGGGCATCAACAAGACAGTGCAACTATATCGTTTTATTTCTATACTAACCTCATACCCATACAGCTGAAGTGGCTGTCATACCACTGACATTTTGACATGTTATGGGTATGCCTATGCACCAATGCATCTACAATATTGCACATATCTGTTAATCAAGAGCAATATCTATGCAAGCTCTGGTACTGCCATTGCCTTTCTTGGACTAATTTTTTGTTTTTATTTTTTTGGCTGCATTGGGTCTTAATTGCTGCACATGGGCTTTCTCTAGTTGCGGTGAGCAGGAACTACTCTTCATTGTGGTGCAGAGGCTTCTCGTTGTGGTGGCTTCTCTTGTTGTGGAGCATGGGCTCCAGGCGCGCGGGCTTCAGTAGTTGCAGCACGTGGGCCCTAGAGCATGTGGGCTTTGGTAGTTGCCGTGCATGGGCTCAGTAGTTGTGGCTCGCAGGCTTAGTTGCTCCGTGGCACGTGGGATCTTCCCAGACGAGGAATCAAACCCGTGTCCCCTGTGTTGGCAGGCAGATTCTTAACCACTGCACCATGAGGGAAGTCCCTCTTGGACTAATTTAAAGAGAAGAATAATGAACACTTGGTGAGCTATAAGGACGGGAATATGAGTAATGGATTAAGCAAAAGCAAAGGAAAAGTGAATGCATATGTTGTATCTTGCAATACATCTTGATTAATACTTTGTAATTAATTAGTCAAGGGTCTATGAGCTTAACATGTCCTGCTTTATCTCATGGCACAGTGTGCTTCACGTCTTGTTGACTGTCTTCCCTACTAAGCTGGATCTCTCTCTTTACACTCGGCACTTAGTACCATGGGAATAAAACAGTATAAAAATAATGACTTTGAACTGTATTAAAATAAACAAAATTATAGTATTAAATATTCTTTTTAGTCAGGACAGTATCCAAAATAAAACCTTATTATTCCAGTAATACAAAGCATTATCACCTATAAAATGCTGTTGATAAATAAGTGAATAACATCTTTAGATGTGGATGAATAGAGTCAAAGAAAGAGGGCATTTACCACGTTCCAATAGCTCTTTATCCAATTGCTCATTTCTCCAGTTGATACTGGAGAAAAGAGATTTTGTTCTAAATTGTTGAGAACACATGGGGGAAAATATGAGAATTTGGAATTTTTAGCTGAACCCTAACCTTTAGGCATTTGTCTTTGTTTATTCTTGGCAAAATGCAATCCTAGTTTAGAGAGAAAAAGGGTTAACTGGGCTATTAAAAGTCTCCTTGAACGTCAAAGAGCTCTTCAATGAACATTTTCACAATTTAAATATGAATGAATGAAACCATGTGGGTTACTTTCCTTTAAATTATACATGCGTTTAGAAATTAAGGGAAAATACATACAGAAAACAAATTACAGGTTTCATCACACTCTATATTGAGTGGTCAATATGCCGTTAACATGTCTACAATTAGTTTAAAATTTAAATGTATCTAAAGCAGAAAAACAATCACTAGGTTAGAAGAAAAGAAAAAAAAAGCTTTACCGTAATACAAATCATCAGTGTCACCAAAAATTAGTTACTGACTGTACATGGTAGTGAACCATAAAATGCTACCCAGATCCAGTCTCTCCTTTCTGGGAGTTTATAATAATTCACGGACATTGTGAGCTAAGTTCATTCATTCTTCCTAAAAAAGAATATTATTAATATTTACAGCATGTACAGTGTACCACAAAGTGCGTTGTTCTTTTCAAGACTGCATACTTGGCTGGAGAAGAACCATATACACACTAAGTCAAAATCTGTAATGAGAGAGAGAGATGGATGGGGAATTGAGAGCTTTTTTCTGTCACAGCTGAAAGAGAAATCTGTGAGATTTATTTTTAAATGATGACAAGATAGTGGCTTTTCAAGCTACAATTTGGAAGGACATTCTAAATACATGGTGCTGCTAATCAAATCAATTCAGTGCACACTTACTGAGTCCTGGCTATTGTACGGTGCTACTAGCAAACAGTCCCTACAATGGGGATGACTGGGGACTCTGTTTTCAAGAGGTATCTAATGGAGTGCTGAATCTTGGAAAGAAACAGAGAAATCAATTGCATTTTTTGGACCTAAGTCATTTTAGGTTCTCCAAAATCAGATGGGAGACAGCAAATACAATATGAAGAAGTTTCTAAATGGCAGGAACCATGTCCCAGGTAAACTCAGTGAAGTGAGGCTCACATCGACATGTGGCCAGCTACAGTTATTACATATGTTTATCCTCGCTTCCCAGTCAGGGTTTTCTTCTGGGTTATTGATGCAGGCTTCCAGAATTGTCCCTGCGGACTGTGCTTTTTCTCATATCAGGAATCACATTCACAAGTTTATTTTAAATTGTGATGCAAGAGTGCCTTCTGTGTGAGCCATTTCTTCATAGCCATTGCCTTAATTCTTCTTTAGAACATGCTGCTTGGCACTTGATACCTCAATTCAAAATTCAATACCTCAGTTTTTACAGACATCATAAGAAATTTCTTTTTACTATAGCCATATATGCATCAATTAACTTGAGAAAACATATTTGTTTTTGACGTTTCAATCTCAATACAACCAGGTTCCTATTTCTCCTGCATTTATCTAAATGGGATACTGTGCCTTGGACTAGGTGTTCTAAGTATAATGAATTTATAGGCACAATCTTTGATGTACTGGTTTCTCCCAGGTCTTTTAGGAACTCAGAGTCAACTCACATCCATCAATTTAGTCTTCATTTGCAGAAAAGCATAGACGAACAATGATAGTTCTTTCTTCAAGCACATCAAACAAACTTGTTACCAGGGCCAAAACCTAACTGAACCCTAAGGTTTGAAACTTGAGCCAGATTCTGATCTCACTGGGAAGGATTGACGTATCCAATTTAGACCCATGCACAAAGCCTCTATTCTAAACACTAATGGCAGTGTTCTTGTGTCAGTTGAAGGCCCTATGGGTCTCTCACAATTCTCAGCAATGAAACAATATGAAGTTTTGAAAAAAAGAAATCTCATTCTATGTATATTGTTTCCCAGAAGACAGCACTCAGTTGACTCAGTGCTGGTTTCTGGAGATGAAAGAAGTACCCATGACCTCTAGTTCTGAGTGAAATATTCTCTTCCCAAAGGAAGCCTCTCAACTCAGTATGAGTACCTGTTTATTGCACTATGTTCTAAAGAGGGCAGGGCAAGTGAGACAAGCAGACTTCGGTGCGCAGTCTTTCTTGTCATCTTCATCAGAGCATGTTTGATAGCAAGTAACTGAAACCTGCTCAAGCAGGTCTCGGGGATTTTCTGCAAGCTCATGTGGGGTATCTCATGAAACACAAAAGAAAGAAGCACAGCTGGGCTGGCTTAGGGTAAGAAATGCTTGCTGGAAAGTCATCAGGGATTGAGCAAGTTACTCTTGAGTTAGTATGGGATTTTATAGTGGTTAAGAGGGCGGAATCTGGAACCAGGCGTCATGAGTTCAAATCCCAGTTCCTCCATTTGCTTGCAGTACTTTTTTGAAACATAATCTCTCCCTGTCTCTTCTTTCTTCAGCTATAAAGTGGGATAATATTAATTTCTGCTATAGAGGATTGTTGTTGGAGTTAAGAAATACAAAGGGTATGTAGTACCTGGCATGTGTAACTGCACTCAATAAGAGGTAATCACACTAATAACCTATTTATTGACAATGTGACATTTATTTTATTACCTGTGGGCAGTTATCCCTTCGATACTTACTTTTAGAAAAAGCTATCCCTTAACATAAAATATTAATAAACTGACTGAGTCAAAAAAGGAGTGGGACAGGGAACAACTGAGTAAATTAAAAGTAACATTGAACAAAATAGCACATAGTACAGAATATCCATGAAATAAGGTTCATATAAGATCAAACGCATTCAAATTGGTGGCTTATTTTATGCTGCGCAAAAATTCTACATCAAGTCTTTCTGTGGCTTTAGTATGTATCAGTTACAAGTCAGCAAGATGTTTTGTCCTTTTAAAAAGTATAAAAATGGTTATACCAAATAAAAACCTGTTACATGCAATAACATTTGGCAAGTAAAAGAGAAAACATCATAATATTGATAAATCCATTGATTTTTATGTGTATATGTATACATACAAATCAAGGACATGTCCCCAAAGATATGGCAGTGTGTTAGCCTTCTAGAACTTAAACCTACAACTAGGGACGTGAGGGAGAAGAAAATGCCTGAATTAGCTGAGGCATCCTGACTTGACTGAGTTAGCATGCAGCAACTGAGTTTTCACTGTCAGGCAGAATGGGGACTCAAGAAACAAATTAAGTTCAGTTTTTATCTTTTTCTTTTTTCATAAATACTCTTCATAGCAAAGAACATCATAAAATCAAAATATCAAAAGGCCATAAAAGTTTATTTAATTTGGCTACATATAATTATAACTTCTGTAACTATACCATTAACAAAGTCAAAATACAAACAAAACACTGAGAAAAAATCTTTGCAATGTGTTTCACAGAAAAGGACTAATCTCCTCAATATATAAAAAGCTCATAAAAAATCAGTAAGAATAAAGACATACAGCCCAAAAGAAATATGATTCAAGGTTAGTCACAGAAAAGAACTTTGGAAAATTTACCCAGCCTCATTATATAAATTGTATCCTAATGTCATAAGCCATCTAACAACATGCTTTGTTTATGAGTCTGTGGAGAAAAACACACTCTCATATATTATGGGTGGAAGTACAGTTTTTTGTTTCACAAACCCCGTGGACTATTAAGCAATGTCTCTTGAAAATACAAATGCATATAAATTTGATCCTGCATTTCATCCAGATTTATTTGCATGTACGTGAAATGAATGTGTTTTCTTATTATAGTACATCATTTTCTAAATAGCAAATTATTGGAAAAAGTTCAATGTCTATCAACAAAGGACCAGTTAAATAAATTATGGTAAATCAAAAGAATGAGAAAATATTTTATATATTTGTTCTGTGTGAAGCTATGTAAAACAATCTACGAATATTATATGGAAAGATCTCTTAAGTGAAAAACATTTACTACATACCTTTTTATACACTTTGAATTTTCAACCATGTTAATGCATCACCTATTCAGAAAATTAAATTTTAAAAGTTAGAGAAGTTCTGATAGTCCTCACAACAAATAAAATCTAATTAGAGAGTTGTTCCATCATTGCAGGAGCAGTGAAGTAATATGTTTGTTCAACATTTTTATTATAAGAAAACTTCAAATTAAAATCATGCTGTGATACCGCTTTTCATTTATCAGAAGAGGAAAATCTAAAATTTGACAATTCACAGTATTGGTGAGGCTCTCTGGAAATAGACACTTGTACATAGCTGGCAGAAGTATGACTTGTCTGCCTACTATATAGCAACATTCTCACCTATTTCTTTCTTTCTTTTTTTTTTTTTTTTCCCCCAGCAGAGCCTCCCACTGTAATAGCTGAACATATTAGCTACTTGCTCTCCCAGCAATGTGTAGTTAGGGCATGGGCATATAAACTAGTAGAGACAAATAGAACCTGAGAGGATGTCTGGGATTTGGGGTTGTTATTCCCCCTTTCTAATAGAAAGGAACACACAGATGGAGAATATTTTCCACTCCATATGACACCTTTGACTGTGGTAACTATCTTGGACCATAAGGAACAAGCTAAAAATGCCATGCTTTCAGATTTTGTGTTACATGTAAAGGACATCTCTGTCTTTTAGCCACTTTTAGTTGGGTATTCTTATTTATAGCTGTAAGCATTCTGATATTTGAAGTTTCTCAGAAAGCAGATCAAATGCTAATAAATAGAGCCACTTCAAGTTATGTTTGTAACTGTTCTCCACAGGTCAAAACTGGAAAATTAGAGAAGTGAGAGAGGGCGAGAGAGAATTAGAAGGTGCAAACATTGCAATTTTCTATAGGTGTGCATTGCTTTGCTTTAACAACACCGTTCCTTACTTGTGTGGTTTAAGAAGATACGGTTTTCGGGCTTCCCTGGTGGCGCAGTGGTTG
The DNA here is from genome assembly GCF_011762595.2 of Tursiops truncatus. NCBI lineage: Eukaryota > Metazoa > Chordata > Mammalia > Artiodactyla > Delphinidae > Tursiops > Tursiops truncatus. The sequence goes on along the minus strand of NC_047042.1, from coordinate 26,642,296 downwards.
AGAGTCCGCCCGCTGATGCAGGGGACACGGGTTCGTGCCCCGGTCCGGGAAGATCCCACATGCCGCGGAGCGGCTGGGCCGCTGAGCCATGGCCGTTGAGCCTGCACATCCCGAGCCTGTGCTCTGCAACGGGAGAGGCCACAACAGTGAGAGGCCCGCGTACCGCAAAAGAAAAAAAGAGAACATGTGGTTTTAATCTCACCATCAAATATAGTTTGTGGGCATAACAAATGCTAATATAGTCTACTGAATCAATGTGGAATTCGAGAAATACCTTCTCAATGAACAAAGGTAACACTGAGTTTTACATCTTTCTTGATTTTGTCTATTTCAGGTGTCAGCACCTCTTTGTCATTTAGACCCCTAAAAATAGTGATCATTCAAAGCAGAATAACATTAGTGGTCTCTCCTAAGTTATCCACTAACCAGCAATTAACTTATGAAAATTCGGTTCATCTATGATCCTATGAAACCCTTGCAAAATTACTACTGCCTTATAAACTCAATAAATTGAAATTCTAAGCAAAATTTGTTTTTAGGCTTTCAGTTCTATAGACTAAAAAAAAAAACCCAACAATTCTGTTTTTCTCTAAATCAAGTGATGCTACCAACTGACAGATTGTTAAACTATTTGTATGTAACAGACAACTGTAAAATTTACAAAGAGAAATGTAAGTAAAGATTTCTGTTAGGAATGTCTGAACCAGTTGTAATCAATCAAAAAGCTGATTAAAATTATTAATTTACTAGACTATGAATTACTTCTCTAGCTCTAATTTTCTGTACTGTAAATACTCATTTGCCATGAAATCAATAGTATGAGCCTGAAACTGGAAAATTCTATGTCAACCAATATCCTAATATGTATGTGTGTGTGTGTATATATATATATTTTTTAATTTAAATTATGAGTATTAAGAACTTCCTGATTCCTTCATTTTGCCATTTCATTTATGGCCAAATCATACTTCTTATGTAAATTTATTTTCATGCAACTAGAGTTTGAGATACATTTTTCCAAAACCTTGTAAAATCTAGATTAAATTTGGACATTTTATTTGCAGTGGAAATGGCATCTAAGAAATTATGAAATTTCACAAATATTTAGGGTCTCATTTTCCAGAATTACATGAAATATTTAATGTAGGACTTAGTAGAACAATTAAATTATTTTGTTAAGTATTAAATTCTATGTTGGCCATTCAAAATATGTCACTCTACTTGTCTATAATGATATATATATATATATATATTTTTTTTTTTTTTTTTTTTTTTTTTTTTTTGCGGTACGTGGGCCTCTCACTGTAGTGGCCTCTCCCGTTGTGGAGCACAGGCTCCGGATGCGCAGGCTCAGCGGCCATGGCTCACGGGCCCAGCCGCTCCGCGGCATGTGGGATCTTCCTGGACCGGGGCACGAACCCGTGTCCCTTGCATCGGCAGGCGGACTCTCAACCACTGCGCCACCAGGGAAGCCCATGATATATATTTTTGTCTTTATACTTAGATATTTTCATCAGCGTGAAATCCATATTGTATCTTTAGGAGGAACAGAAGTTTATAAAATTAGGTAGCAAATTTAGTTGATTCCCTTTACCTTAAGGAAACAAACTGTGCATTTTCTCAAGCAGGGAACAGATGTAAGACATGCTCTGAGGGAAAGAGGAAGAAGAGGGGGGCATAGTAAAAGCCACTTGTGATCTTTTAAGCAACTTGGTTATATCTGAGGGGAAAAAAATCACAAATTCAGCACCCAAAGCATTAAAGGATAATGTGGATTTCTCTGAATGAGTCGTGGGAATATGCAGGTGGAGGCAATTGTCATCACATATCACAAACAAAACCTCCCCCAAACCCTCATTGGGCATCCCTTGCTTGTTACAATTTCTAGTCCCTAAGGCTGATGATGACTTCCATCTTGTTCTCATTCTCTCCTTCTGCCCAGACTTCCTGCTTCACAGGCCCGCCCTCCCAAAATTCCCTTTCTCTCCTCCCTCAGCCTCTCCTTTTTTCTGCTTTCCTATCCTACCAAGCAAAAAGTGGCTCTGCTATGAGCCCAATTTAGGTAGTGTTTTTCCTCTAACATGGCTCCTGAAGGAATGTGTGTTTGTCGGGGGTGGAGGAAAGTCTCAATTCTTCTGCTGTATATAATGTCTTAGGTATATCTGTGAGAATGTATTTGTTGCATCTATCCTATGTACCTAGCGCTGTGCTCAACAACAGTGATACACAAATAGATCTGTAGATACCTATCTATATAAATAAATACACACATACATACATATATCTACATATAAATACACACACATATACACAAATATATGTATATTTTAATGTATATTATATAATATTCCCATTTCATTTCATATAGGACTAACTTTTTATTTTATAATTCAGTTTTGTACTCAGACACAGATTACATGCTTCCCTAAGTGATTTCACCTCCCTTTCAAGAATGCTTTGATAAGATTTTTAAAGTAATTTTATTAGTCTTACACCTGATACTCATACTCATCATTATTCTCTTGCTTTCTCTGGTTTCATCTTGTTTCTGCTTCTTGGACCCTACAGTGGTCACTACACAATGAGGCTCACAAAAAGTACTGTATGCAAAAGTACAGAATTCCAGAAGGAATGTATTAAAATAATAGTCGAAGCAAGCCCCAGCTTCATTCCCAGCTACTCTTATTTTATTAAGCTCTTTGTTCATGGTTCATGATGAGCATAATGTCTTGTCTATTCTGCTATGACAAGAGCCCCAGACTGCACAACTTTACCATCATTTCATTCAGTTGCCCAACCAGTTCAACTTCCCACGCATGTAAACATGTACTGGTTTTACAATCCTGATGGTTGAAACAGTTAAACTTAGTTTTCCCAGACCCCTACCATTCTATTTTATTTCTATACCCCCACTTTACTGGAACCTAACTCATTCCTTCTTGTCCTGTTCTTAGTAAGAATGGTCATATTTCAATCATCTCCCCTTTATCTGAAGGCCGTTATATATTCATTTTTTCCATTCTATATAATTGTATCCCAAACCTTTTGTCATTTTAAGAGCATACCACAGCTAAGGAATAACTAATTATTATTCAGTGTGATATTGCATTATGATTTATTGCCTTTCCTTTCAATTTCATCTATATTTTAAAGATAAACATAGAGAACTTTCCAAAATGTATCTAATTTTGAACCACTACCAGTATTCATGGGCACTTAACCACAGTTTTCACGCATTCTGAAATACCCTCACATATCTCTAAGGAGTGTGTCTTCATGGGATGTTTTTCACTTCCATGTACAAAGCAGCAGTGTGAGTATAACTGGCAGAGAACCTTAACAGAATAAAGCTTTGTTTCAGTTAACCAACAGAAGCAATAGGCTTTCTCAATTTCAACAGTTTTTTTTTTTTAATATCACTCATCTACTCCAATTAGAAACATAAGGAAAATATATTCACTCTCTGTGGGCTCTAAATTTCTAAGCTTGCATTAGTCCATGGAATAATGAAACAGAAATGTCTTAGTTACACATCAGTGAAAATACTTGATTAAAATTTTTAAGTGAATTTGTATAGAGGCACATCTAAGTATGGTATTTGTGTCACAAGGATTGGGTAATACCATTAACAACTACAATTATTTTTAGGTCTCTTACATCATCAGTCGTAATGCACTTGAATGGTACACGCATCTTAGTACCGGTAAGCAGTTCAAATGAGTATCATTTTATGACAGAATTGCTTAGGGTAAGTGAGTTTCCTTTTCCAGATAACTTTCTTTCAGTGCTAAGGGGGAAGGAATTCATTAGAAGTCATGGAACATTCACTGTCGAGCCATTTCCATTTTCTGAAGGTAGAAACAGGTCATTAAAAAAACATTATGGGTAATGGTAGAAAAGCAACAAGAGAATGTTGTCTCACAACTCATGGGAGCATGAGAGGGAAGGAGCACCAAAATAATCAGAAATCGTTTAAGACAGCTCTCTTGTGCCAAAAAGAAAAAGAAAGAAAGAATGAGGGAAGGGAAGGAAAGGGAAAGGAAGGGAAGGGAAAGGAAAGAGAAAGGGAAGGGAAGGAAGAAGAGCCTACAGTGTCTCATGAGATATGCCTTTACCTCTCTGGCCCTTAGATTCCCGTGCACCTGCTACACACTCACCCTGCATTCTATAGATCTATTACAATTGGGAGTTGCAAATAATTCTTGTCATGTGATTCTTTCCTCTACTCTTCCACGAAAAGCTTTCTTACTCAAAAATTTAAGAAAAATAAAAAACTTTTTTGAATGATATTGTGAGAAGAGGGCTTAGAAAAATGAAAGTCTTTTATTCTCTTTCCCTTCCCCTTTCTTCCCTCTCTCCCTTCTTTCCTTCCTGTCAATCATCTACTGATGTATAACACATATTCCTCATTTTGTTATATGATATCGTGCAATTTAATTAAGTTAGATAAACATATACTAAGTATTATGTACAAGGCACTTACCACTTTTAAGATAAATCTTAGAATTTTGAAGGCCAGGGATGAAAACATCCAGAATCAAGGATAAAAGGCAGCCAGAGCACACTACCACTCTGCCAAGCAGAAGTTCGTATGCGCCCTTGTATGTACAGGCTCTCATTCTTTCCATGGTATTCACTTGGTTTAGCACTTAGGGCCTTTATTTTGAAGATCTCTGTGACTGTGGTTATGTATCCAAATCTTACGTATTTTAGTTGCTTGATTCCCATTATTGACCCATTTAGGACATTGCATTTATTCTTTCCACCTCCATGAAAGTTTATTAAAGCCCTTCTATTCTGAGTGGGAGGATTTAAGATACTCATTAAACGTGGACTATATTATTGCTATCAAAAAGCATTATAATAGAGCCTTACGTTATTGTATACAGTAAGCCGTTCCAGGTGGATTAAAGCTTCCTGTGTGAAAGGCAAAAGTAGAAAAACTTTTCTAAGAACATATAGAAAGACGTTTACATGGACTTGGGACAGAATACGATTTTGCAAACAAAACAGAAAAGTGATAACCATAAAAGAAAAGATCGATAAGCCACAAAATTCAATTAAGAACTTCCGTCCTTCAAAAGACACCATAAAACAATGAAAAGACAAGCCAGACACTCTGAAATATATGACTTCATAAAGAACCCGTACCAATCCCTAGACAAGTGCACAAAATTCACGAACAGCAGGACATTGATGCTGAGGGAGGCTGTGCACGTGTGGGGCGGGGAGTACACGGAAGCCTCTGTACCTTCTCCTCAGTTTTGCTGTGAACCTAAAAATGCTCTAAAAAATAAAGTCTATTTTAAAAAATCATGAACAAGCATTTCACTGAGAAGGAAACATCGACGATCTTAAACATGGGAAGATTGCTATTGATTAGAAATGTGCAGATTCAGACTGCAATTAATCACGATTTCCATTTATTCCCCCAAATTAGCAAAAGTCAAAATATCTGATGATGCTGAACGCTGGTGTGCATGGGAATCAGTGGAACTCTTTTTATACAGTTGGAAAGTATGTGTATTATACAACCATTTTGAAGGATAGTTTAGCATTGCCTTGTGGAGATAAACAGAAGCATTTTCCACAACCCAGTGTTTTACTCTTGCAAGATGTGCCAGGATACAGGTGCTTAGATGCTGCAATAGCTAAAACTGGAAACAATTCACATGTCCTTGAAGAAGACAATATATAAACAAATCATGGTATATAACTAATGAAGTATTATACAGCCATTATTGAAATGATTAATGAAAATAAATGAAATATAACTATATTCAAAAACAGAATAATATTAGAAATATATATTTGAGGAAGGATATGAATTACAGCAGTATGATAACGTTTTTATTGAGCTCAAAAGCAAACAAAATCTAACAACATATAGGTTGTCTATACATTCGTAAAGTGATAAAATAATTTAAACAGAAAAAAAAAGGAAAAGAAATGATTAGCCCAAAATTCAGAATAATGGTGGAGTCTGAAGGTGAGACAGTGGGATGTCGTTGAGAAGCATACACAGCTGGGTATAAGGGATTGGCAGTGTTCTAGATCCAAAATTGGGTAGTGACAATAAGAGATGTATACTTTGTTATTCAGTTTCTTCTGTGAATACTACATGTTTTTTTCCTGAGGAATTACGTGTAGCGTGCATACATTTTCACGATATCCATTTATTGCAGTGATTAATTACCAATAAAATATACCAAGTATTTATAAAATTTAAGGGAATGGCAGATTCAGAGAACACATTAGTCACCTTGCAGCTTTACCTCTTTTAAAGATAACGAAGACAATTGTAGCCAAGCAAATAATTTATTTTTCAAAAGATTAAATCCAAACTATACAAAATTCAACTCTAAAGCTTATTCTATCCAAGTATAGGAATAAAAATCAGGATCAATTCTCAACTTTAGACTTTCTAAAAAATTATATAATAGCAATCAGGAGAAGTTCTTGTTCAGAAGTACAGCAAAGCAGTGGTACCTCACCCTAGGCCTTAAGGATTCATTTGACTCCAGGGATGGGAGTCAGTGCTTATGATTCTAGTTGATCTTATCACAGACTCATATCTACTCTGTCACGGGTGGATGACTTGTGCAGTCTTTGAGTCTTCTCTTTCTTTGGCCCAGTTATGCTAAAAGCTGGAAGATTCAACTACATTTTACTGATTTATGAGGAAAATAGACTTTGGAAGACAGTGGTTACCATGCCAGCCCTGCTCTGGCTAGGTCTTCCCAGATAATACTGTAGAATAGAAAATTGCTATTTGGGGAGTTCCCTCAGTGTGCTAGGAATTGAAACTAAGACAATTTGGGCAAGGTCAACTGAGGTATGGACTTAAAATATAACTACACTATATATATACTAGAACATTTTTCCAAGACACAGGAATACTTTTTTATCATTCATTAAAAAGAAATTAAACTTGATTCAGAGCCGGGCTGGTTTCCACAAAGTGTTTGTGATATTTTTTTTTTTTTACAAAGCCAGCAGGAAAAAATAAATTCAAAAATAAATCAATTTTGAGATAGCTTTAAATAAAGAGTCAGCATTTCCTTTGAATTATAGGAAATGTATTCCTTATAGAGAGAAAAAGTGTCTCTCTGACTCTGTACCCTAAATTACTTCTTTTATAATGTTCCATTTCAGGGGAAGTTCCTGCTGTTCAGACTGGGCAAACAATCTTGCAACTCCATAGGAATTTTTAGTTATAAAAAATGTGTTTTCTACAAAAGCCACGTAACTAGAAGCGTAGAGAATGTCATTACAGTAGGTTGAAGCACCCTCCTCTTCATCTGTGGGCACGTGGGCATACATTGTTTAAGCTGTAGACCAGGAAATTGGCCTACAGCCGGGTGTGGAGCTATAATATTTACATATTCAGATAATTCTTCCTTCTCAACAGAACTGGTGATAGATATATAAGAAGGTGTTATGAGTATAGCAAGTACAATAGATTTACTTAAATAAAATAAAAACACATTGAGTAAAACCTTGTTAATTTAGAGTTTGTCACATCATAGAAATTATATATAAAATCAGGCAAACCCAACTTGCCCTAATGCAGCTGTAAGAGCAAATAGTTGAAAAATCAGTTAAGCACTAACAACAACAACAACAAAAAAGCAAAATAAAACAACCAAAAAACAGCAGTAGTTTTGTCCAAGCTGGGAATGATGTTTTAAAAAGCAAAATTCTTAAATATTTTATAATTCCCAAATATTTTTACTCTAAAGAAGGATACTTGTTTTCTATATGTGTCTTAATTTTTCTCATAGCTATTAGATTCATGCCTGAAACCTAAATCCTGTTTGCTTCCTCTCTGTATGATTAGGGTTAAATGGTCATTTAATGTGTTTCAGTGTCACAACTAAGGACGCACCACTGACTCTTAAAGCAGCTCAGACTCCAGACTCTCGTCACCTCCCTTTTGTTCTTTTGTCCTTCTTGCCAGAGTTCCTTCCAGGTACACATTACAACCGTCTTGCATTAGGAACACCAGACAGCATTTCCAACCTACCCTTGGGGACCATTTTATTTTTTTGTTTATTCATTTATTTATTTAAATATTTATTTTATTTTGGAGCATAGTTGATTAACAATGTTTTGTTAGTGTCAGGGGTACAGCAAAGTGATTCAGTTATACATACATCTATTCTTTTTCAACTTCTTTTCCCTTTTAGGTTATTACAGAATATTGAGCAGAGTTCCCTGTGCTATACAGTAGGTCCTTGTTGGTTATCTATTTTATTTTATTTTATTTATTTATATAAATTCATTTATTTATTTATTTTTGGCTGTGTTGGGTCTTTGTTTCCACGTGCAGGCTCTCTGTAGTTGTGGCCAGCGGGGGGTTACTCTTTGTTGGGGTGTGTGTTCTTCTCATTGCAGTGGCCTCTCTTGATGCAGCGCACAGGCTCTAGGTGTGCGGGCTTCAGTAGTTGTGGAATGCAGGCTCACTAGTTGTGCCTTTCTGTCTGTAGAGCGCAGAATCAGTAGTTGTGGCGCACAGACTAAGTTGCTCCGCGGCATGTGGGATCTTCCTGGACCAGGGCTCGAACTTGTGTCCCCTGCATTGGCAGGCGGATTCTTAACTACTGCACCACCAGGGAAGCCCTGGTTATCTATTTTAAATATAACAGTGTGTATGTCAATCCCAAACTCCCAATCTATTCCTCCCCTGCACCCTTTCCCCCTGGTGACCATAAGTTCGTTCTCTAAGTCTGTGAGTCTGTTTCTGTTTTGTAAATAAGTTCATTCGTATCATTTTGTTTAAGATTCCTCATATAAACAATATTATATGATATTCGTCTTTCTCTGTCTGACTTACTTCACTTACTATGATAATCTCCGGGTCCATCTATGTTGCTGCAAATTTTAAACAGCAAAACACGGAAATGCAAAAAAAAAAAAGAAAAAGAAAAAAATGGTAGTAACTAGATAGTGAAAAGGACACATGTTGATAGCATGAACGCTGAAACAAGGCAGAGCTTGGCCACGTTCAGCCTCAGCTGGGAACATGCACATTAGGTGACTCAAATTTTTTGCTGCTCTGCCCACATCTGCGAGTAACCGCAGAGGCACGTCCCTAGTATTAATTTTACGTTTACAAATAAATTTTAGTAAGTAGGCAAATTAGCAAATTCTAGGTGGTCCTTGAATACTGAGGATTGATTGTATTTCTCTAATGCCACTTCTCAAACAGAGCAAGCCTATCTCTTCTTGTATTAGCCCTTCTCAACTTCGAGGCTAAAGAGCTAACAGTTATGTAGCCTTTGATGGTTGCCAGGCCCCTTTCACAGGACTTCACTTGTATTTACTTCTTCGATTCTCACAACAGTTTTATGAAGTAGAGATACCATGATCATCATCTTTGTTTTGTAAAGCACTCAACGAGCACAGAGTTTTGATTATTTGCTCAGGTTACACAGGCAGTAAGTAGCCTAGGTGGAATTAAAAGCAAGCAGCCTAGCCCCATACTTGTTCAGGTAAACAGATGCTCAGCTGTACAGCTCACACAAGTGCCTCCTCTCTCCCCACCGCCTAAATGTCCTCAACATACCCAGTGCCTTGGTCTCAAGTCATCCAGGTTTTGCTACTTCGGTTTGATCTCTGAATCAAGTTAAAGTGCAGAAAATTCTGTGTGTGTGTAACATGGTCTTGCCTCCTTGGAGGAAGCTTTTCACAGTATTCTGTCCTGGGCTTACACGGTTAGATACCATAAGTGCCATATGGAACCTGTTACTTTCTTTATTGGAGATATGTTGTTGAGGACATTGCCTTCGACATTCCTCAGTGTTCCCAGTATAAAGAACCACATGAATCATTTCCCTCAGGCCTAGTGGCAGGAAGAGCCTAAGTAATACGCATGCATTTTTTTCTTTTGGAACAATGTGGGTCAGATTAATAACCATATTTCTTAAGTGAATTTTAGGCAACTGTGGAACTCTAAAGGAGGCCATGTGTTCACAACATCCTACATGGTCATTAAAGCTTATGTTACCATGTACTCATTACATGTTTTCATTTTTCTCCTTCTCTTGACAGTTCATTCTATTTGAATTTCTACCTGACATATATCTATATATGCTACCTCAAAACAATTGTGGGATGAAACACGGGGAAAGTATATAAAGAAATGAATATATAAATTAATTTGATTTGGAGTCACCTCATTTTCCCTGCCACTGTCTTCTAATGCATTCTAGCTTATAGACACAACTTTAAAAAGGGCATCCAACACTGAATGTGAAATTCTAGAAGTGCTCTAACCAACACTCCTAGCCTTATTCTCATTTGCCTTGATCAATTTTGGTTAAAAGATAGCATACACTTTGTGTCTAAGTTTCCATAATTCGCTATATGATAGAATTATATTTTAGAAATTTATAAGGATATTTTTGGTAAATTCCAATTTAGATTTATAAGCATATGTTTTAAATAAAAATCTTATTTTTAAATTGTATCAATAATTTTATACAAACAATGAAGTTATATTCAAGCTCTGCAATATATTTTTAAAACTTCTGCAGATAAATCTAAACAAGACCAAAGTGACTACATTTCCTAAGACTGAGTAGATGAACATGTGTGGGTGTGAGCAGAGTCACATCTGCATAGATTATGCTCCAAAGTAAGGAAGGACTCCTAGTTTTTAAATGTTATGTCAGCTTAGCAACATGATCACATCACCTTCAACTCCAGGAATTTATCCACTGATCACAGTTATGATGGGATCATAATCTTATGTTTTGACCATTTTCTTCTAGAAATGTAATGAAGTTATTTACTGTGGGTTATAGACTGGCATCAAAAATTGTTTTTAACTAAATGTGATGGAGTTGAAAAGGTAAAATTATCCTATGAGCCTGTATATATTAGAACTTTAAAAATAATCTTTAAAGAGTCATAAAGGAGCAAGAAGAAGAGGAGACTGCTAACTGTCTCATAGGAGGGATGAGTTGAGCATGTTGTAAAGTAAAACATGGTTTGGTCTCAATATAAGTTAACTTTATTTTATTAAGGATAATTTACAACCCAGAAGATATAGTCCGTGCTGAGACTTTTAGGAGGCTTTAAATTTTATGTGTAGGAGGCTCTTATTTTATGTTAAGAGAAGTGGCATCTGTTTATTATCCAAGAGAGAATAATCCACATTTTGTTTCCATGATTATGGATATGATATTGAATACAGTTAAAGAGCGCATTGTGGATTGATTTTTTTGACTTTAGAAAGTGCCAGAGATAGGTAGATATAAATACACACACACACACACACATTCACACACACACACAGATTAGGTAGCTGTGATTACCAGATCAGTAATGTAAAAAGCAGAATCGTCACTTTTCCAGAGAACCAAGAGGGAAGGCTTGACTAAAGATAAAACAAAATTAAAAATATAGACTATTTCCCCCAGAATTTGTTAAATTTTAAACATACTAATTTTAAGCCTTTTCCCAATATTGAATTTTAATCATTCAAATTTAAGCAGGGAACTGTAGGAAGAAACTAAGCTTGATAAAAAGTAATAAAGAAGAAAAAACCACACTAGAACACCTAATATACATTATAGCATGGATCATTACAGACCATTATTGAAGAATTTTAATTTTGGTAAAAGATACATATTTTGCCACCTAATAGTCCTGGTATTTGTAAGTGTTTCCCTATAAAACAGTTCTTAATGCTACCACAGAGAGGAAAAGAGTGTTTCCCTGAAATAATTGTAGCAGTGAAGGAAGTAACAGAATCTTCCCTAGGTATTTATTATTCTCTTTTCTTTTAGGTGGTCGGCAAACTTAAAGTGTTCAAGGCAATACAGGTACTTTTTTTATATATGGCTTTTATTCTGGCATAAATCCCTTAAAGTCAATTAAAACTCATCATGCTCAACCAACAGAAAACTTCAGGAAGCACAGCTCCTTCTAATTAGTAGACATACATGTATTGGCATAGCCATAGGAAGTATAAGTTCCACTGACAACAATATTTTTGTTAGAGAAAATGCATTTATTTATAATGTATCCAGAGTCTTAAAATCATCTAAATAATGTATAAAGAAGCTTAGTCCCTCTTCAGCGATGGAGAGTACATTCTCTGTCTGATTGTGGATAATTACAGTCCCAAAAGTCAGCAGGAAAAGAACTTTATCATGTAAACAACATCTCAATTTCTATGCAAAGGGTTGTATGTTAAGAAAACACTTAATATGGGACATAAAGCCATGTAAAACTAACATTTTTCTGAATAATGACTAAGGGTGATGCTATTTTTCTGAGTTGTGACATAAAACATTGTGTTGGGATTTGAAAATATTAGAAATAAAAGAGAAATCACCAGAAAAACATGCAAACTCTTAACCTGTCTTCTGGTCTACTAATTGAAAGCATAACATATAAAACAATTAACGGTAACATCCACTCAGTATATACTAAGTAGTTATTCTGTGCCAAGCACTGCTTACAATGTATAAGTGAATCTAGCACTCAAGGATACTGTTGCATTCTCTTTGCCTTAACTGGTTTATATTCTTCTTTCCTGTATTACCTTATTTTGTTTATGTTTACTATTATTGTCAGTTGTTTTTCCCAGTACTTACACAGTGTGTATTATTTTAGTCTAGATCCGTGCTATCCAATATGGCATCCACCAGCCACAGGCGACTATTAACTTAACTTAATTAAAAATAAATAACGTTTAAAGTTTAGTTCCTCAGCCTCACTAGCCACATTTTAGCAGAGCTAACAGGATTTGATGATGGACTGCAGGAGGGATGAAGAGAAAGCAAGCCATCAATGAGGATCCAGGGATTTGGCCCTAAGCACTGCTAAGAATGAATTTGCTAACTACTGAGATGAGAAAGCCTGTAGATAGAGATCAGTAATTGTATTTGGAACACGTTAATGTAAGTTATGTATCTTCACATCTCTAAGTGGAGATGTGAAGAGGGCATTTGGCTATACAAATCTAGTGTTCAACAGAGAGGTTTGAGTTGGAGATTTTAGTTTGGAAATACCAACATGGAGGTGATGTTAAAACCTAGATAAGATTGCCAAAATAGCAAGTATAGATAGAGGAGAGAAGATGAAGGACTGAGAATTTACATACTACAAAATGAAGATGTCTGGTAGAAGCTGAGGAAAGAGTGTAGGAGAGCAGTGTCCTGGAAGCCAAGGGGAAAGGTAATCCATTGTATCAAATACTTTGATAAGTCAACTATAGGGAGAACTGGAAATTAACCATTGGATTTAGCAACGTAGATGCAACAGACAGAAGCAGTTTCTGAGGAAGGTAGGAGTGAAAGCTTGATTAGAGTATGTTTAAGAATGACTTGGAGAGGGAGTTTGGAAACAGGGCTTATACTTGCCTTTTTGAAGATTTTCGCTACGAACAGGATAGTAGCTCGCAGGTAAATGGGATCAAGAGAAAGAACTTTTAAAATAAAGAAATTACAGCTTCTGTGGATGGAGATGAGAATGATCCAATAAAGAGGGAGCATTGGTGATGTCAAGGGGAAAGAGAAGAATTACTGGGGTAGAGGAGAGGGGATAGGATCTGTGCTCCATGGATGCATTGACTTTAGACAGGCTTGTGGGGTGCTCTTCCATAGTCTTCGGTAGTAGCAGAGATCATGCATGAAAGAATAGATGTGCAGGAGGCACGTAAGCTGGTGGGGGTCTGTGGAAGTTCTCTGAGTGCTTGCTTTCCTCACCGAGATGGGAGGTTGTTGTTTGAGAGTAAGCATAAGGGAAGAGATTTGGGGGGTTAAGGGTTAAAGAAGAAAGTAGGAGATAGATATTTAAGAGTTTATGATGCATAGTATTGTTGTCTGGCAATACTAGGAGTCTTTTTTTTTTTTTTTTGAAGATTTATTTTTTATTTTCTTTATGTTTGGCTGTGTCGGGTCACGCGGGATCTTTCATTGCCGCGTGCGGGTTTTCTCTCTCTAGTTGTGGTGCGCAGGCTCCAGGCCGCGTGGGCTCTGTAGTCGTGGCACACCGGCTCTCTTGTTGAGGCGCGCGAGCTCAGTAGTCGTGGTGTGTGGGCTTGGTTGCCCTGAGGCACGTGGGATCTTAGCTCCTTGACCAGAGATCGAACCCGAGTCCCCTGCATTGTAAGGGGGATTTTTTACCACTGGACCACCAGGGAAGTCCCTGAGAGTCTTTTGAGGTTAAAGGGCGTGAAATGAGATCAGTCCACGTGATTGTGTGACTTTTCCCCAGCTCTCATCTTCACAGATGTAGCTGTGGAATAGGGCAGAAAAGTATTTAACCACAGTTGTGGCTAAAACTAGTATGATAAAGAAACATAGGCAAGAAAATTAATTTTATATACAAAGGAGTACCTAAGCTGGGTAAAAGGGGATAGGGGACCTCATGGAGTAAGGGGCAAGGAAAAGATGGTAGCATCTAGAATGGTAGTTCTCAGTGTGTGGTCTGGGCAACCCTGGAAGTGCTCCAAGATCCTTTCAGGGAGTCCTAACTATTATCTTAATGCTACTAAGATGTTACTTGCGTTTTTCACTCTTATTATCTCATAAATCTACAGTGGAGTTTTATAGAAGCTCACGATGTGGATATCAAAGCATTGACTACAGAAACATAGGAGAATCCATCTGCCTTCTTTTAGCTAGATGTTAAAGAGCTTTTCAAGATAGAAAACAGTGCTACTTTTCTCTTAAAGTTTATTTTTGCTTGGGAAATATAGTAATTTCCCCAACGTGGAAATTGATGCTAAAATGTGTATTTATGTTTATATAAAATAAGTCTATTTTTGCTATTTTTAATAAACTTTTAAATAATTTTAATTTTTTACTTTCGTTTGTGATTCAGCACAAAGCAGCAGACAGCCACATAAATAAAAGCTTTTTGGCATCCTCAGTAATTTTTTGAAGTGTAAGGTGTTCCTGAGATTTAAAAGTTGGAGGATTGATGAATTAGAGGAAGTGATAGAGTGAAACTATTGTTGAAGTCATATTAAAACAAAGAGTGGGCTGAAAGATAGGAGGTGTTGATAAACACACAAGGCATGCAGTTGAGCTTGGGGAGGGATTAAAGTTATTGAATTCAAGGTCTACAGCTGTACTAGCTAATGAAATTTTCTGTGATGATAGAAATGTTCTATCTATTGTACATCTGAGCTGTACAATATAATGGCCATTAGGCACAGAAGGCCACTGAGCCCTTGAAATGTGGTTTAGTGCCACTAACGAAGAAATTTTAATTGTAAATTGTATCTAATTTTAATTTTAATTAAATATGTATAGCCACATGTATCTACCATATTGAACACTGCAGTATCACTGTGAGACTATACAGCTGAAATAGGTTGGAAAACAAGATTATTGCAGAAGAAGAATTCAGCCAACTGAGAGAGGCCAAAGTGTTGGAAGGATTATCTAAACATAAGTGCATTTTGCACGTTGAAATCATCAAGAATTAATATAGTAACCATCAAAATGACTAATATTCATAGAGCACTTTATGTACCGGGCTGATACCTTCACACGTATTTATTCATTTGCTTGTCACAATAGTCCTGAGATTTAGGTACTATTATTATCTCTATTTTACAGATGAGGGGACAGAGGCATATGGCTGTTAGGTAACGTGTCATACAAGGTATTGTGTGGTTGAGGGAGATTTAAACCCGGATGCTCCAACTTCAGAGTCCGCTCTTAGTGCATTGTACTGCTTTTCTTATTTGAGGTTGGTCATCTTTTAAAGTTTTCTCTAAATATTGCAGATAGGTGATTTTACACCAGGTATACTCTGTGCTAATTGCTAAGACAGGAATCCTACTAAAAGGGCTTCTGGTGCAACTAAAGCAAGCTTTGTGATAGAAAATATACTATATAAATAGTTGACAGTTGTGGCCTGGCAAATGTTCAATACATTTTTGAACCTCACCACCTGAAGTGTAGTGTTGGCTAAAATTTAGTTTATAAAGGCAGATACCAATCTGTATGAACTTACATTTTCCAACTGAGCTCATTAGCCCTCTTGGCTATTTCCATAATGCTGATAACCATAAACACTTAACTAGGTATTTATGATGATAACACGGCAACACTGAATAGGCCTTTTTTTCAGGGTACATTTAAATATCTCCAGGGTAGGAGGGACATTTCTTTGTCAGGACAAGAGGTAATGTCACATTTACTTTACCAAATCCTTATCAATACCAATGATAATAGATTGAGAATATAGCATTTTTCTCATAAATACATTTGGATTAATAATTAATTAAACAACCCTAGCAACAGAATAAAATAACACAGTTTAAAAAGATTTAAACTCCCTTTTACTAAAGTGTTTATTAAGCTAAGAAAAAGGTAGACATATTAATTACTTTGAAGGTAATATTTTATTTACTTACCTTTTATTTATATCTTTTATTAAGCATTTAACATCTAGAATTTATTTATTCAAAGAGGAAGAAGGCTTGGGTCAAAGCATGCAAGCACGAAACATGGGCAGTCCTAGTGGAATTAGACTCTAAACAATAAAATCATGTAGATAAGAATCATTTACTACAAAAATAGTGCTAATATTAAAAAATAGTATTCCTGGAAGTTAAAGTCAGTGGCTGAGGCTAACATATGTGAATTCATAACTATTGGTCAAGAGTCTGCAGTGTCCTGGCCTCCATCCTAATGGATGAGCATCCAGAGGAGAACAACACAGACACTGTCTCTGCTTTCAAGTCACCACAACATATAGTGTTAGAGAATTAAAGGAACCTGAAATATTCAAACCTCTATGAAGAACAAAATATTTGATCGTGAAGAACAGTTATGAAAATAAAGACAAATCTCATAAATACCACTATATAACTTTTTCTTAATTAGAGTCGTTTCTAGGACAAGCTGGTCAAAAGAAATGTGAGGTTTGTATACATAGTAAACAGTCTTTAACGCACTAATAATGTACTCTATATTTTCAGTGTCTCTAGTGTGACATCAGGAGTTAATGTAACTCTTTGAGCCTTTTATTCTATCTGTCAGATTACCATAATGACTCACTCATATCAGTTAACAATTCTCAAGGGTGTAAGGAGCCATGCATATTTTTAAAAGAGCTTTGAAAATTTTTTTTAATACCATTACAGTTTGATGCTGCTACAGGTTTGGCAAACTTTATTGCTACGATGTATTTATTATGAATATCAACATATAGAACATGCATTATTATCTATGATTCAAATAGATGTTTCCAGCTATGACATTTATTTAGGAGTAAACATTCTAATCTGTTGCTATATAAATATTATTAGTTTCTTAAGCTGTCTGACTGTTTACATGACACTCCTCTGGTTACTAAAACAAATGACGCACCATTTTTGCTTCTTTATCAGAGCAATATACTTGTTTCATTTCGTTTGTAATATATAGCTTGATGAACCATTATGCACATATTTCATTCAACAAATATATATTTGTTACTAGGTGTACAGCTAAAGTTTAGCTCATGTGAAGAATACAGAAGAATATACAAATGATTCCTGTGATCCAAAAGTTAAAATTTTAATCGAAGAAGAAAAATGAAATAAAGGGTATAATATAATCGTACTGTATAGTAGATACAATACAGTAAAATTAACATCACAGGGTACAGAAAATAAAATATATTTCATTATTGACTTTCATGAGCAGAATGATTTTTGCTGTCATTTTTAGATCTAGCAATTATGTTCTATCTCTGTTCATTTTGTTGTGGCTATTTCCTGAAATATACTTAGCCCATACTTGGCTTAGTTCATTATTGTTTTAGAACTCCATTGCGAAAATGATATTTTGCTCTCAAAGTAGAATGGTTTCCTTTGGTCATCTAGGTTTTGCCTGCTTATTTGCAAGTTTCCTAATTGTGTGTGTGCGTATGTGTTCATATATATGTACCTTTATTTATTGTGTGATTGGAGCTCGTGGTCATCAAACCCTGAAGAGGTGATTTTATTAGGATGATATTTATTTTTTTAATTTGCATTGCTAATCAGCCTAAAATCTTGATGTTGTTTGATCAGCTGACCACTTCTTCATAGGAAAGCTTATGTGGGATAGTAACATACTATCTTGTGATAGTAGATCAAAATAAAAGGGCCTTGGACATAATGTTTGCAAGTTACGATGCTGTTCACCTTCTCCATTTAAGGATGCATCTTCCTAACTTATCACGATATCTATGTTAGCAAATCTCAGCATCACATCACAATCGAAAAAAGGAGGAAAACATTCTATCATTTCCCCATGATCTAAACTCCATGAAGATTGTCATCTTTTTGTATTTTAATGAATGTTACAATTTTAAAAGTTAAAATATATTTTGCCTTAGTTTTATTTTATGACAGTTGCATCCAGTTATGAAAAGATTATCAATTAGCGATCTCATTAAAATCACAAGTGGGGTGACTAATTTTTGGAAAAGAAAACAATGTAAATCTCTCTTTTTGTGCATTAAGCTTCTTGTATCTTTTCCCTGTTTTAGGGTTTATTTAGTTCTTCGTTCCCTGTCAGTAAAAAGAAAAAAAAAGTCCTCATATGGAAGCATTTCTCCTTATAGTCAGATAGCTTACTTTTTATATATTTGGAAATTTTCCATGGGCAACATATACTTAATCTCTAAATTTCTGAATAACTTGAAAGATTTCATTATTTGTCTTTGCAATTGACATTTTATTTATTTTTTATGTACAAGTTATATATATTTAACTTATGCTTTTAACACTTCACAGGCACTAGATAGATACATAGATAGATATTTAACCTTTTCATGCCCTTTAACCTTACAGTGGTAATTCATTTTATTATTTTATATTAGTTTTACTGATGCTACTACTTTGAAGAGTTTTGTTCTTTGATGAGCAATGCTTACGAGGAGTTTAAGGGAATAGAAGGAGATTGGGGCTTCTACAGAACAGATGCTATACATTATAATTGCTAACAACAGTCAAATTAGAGAAACTGCTTTTTTTACTGAATAACAAAAATCATAGCCTGTTTAGGACAATGCTTGGCATATACAGTGATTGATATTACTCTCATTAGATCTTTGTTGAGACTGTGAGCTTTCTTTATCTACTTTACTGATTATGCTGACCACTTCTCCTTGGCTAAGGATGGTACAGTACAGTACAGTATGGTACTGTCCCATACAGTACAGGGGACAGAGGGTAGAACACAGAGGACTGGCCCAAGTGCTGAAGACTCGCTGCAGATCAGAGCTGAGCAACCAAGTGGAATCTCTCCCAGCACTGATTCTCATCCATACGGAGATTCTTAATTTTCAGTGATTTCTTATTACCCTTTCCTGAATCAAATTTTATTTTTCTAAACCTAAATCCATGAAGAGATCTCAGCTAGTCACATGGTTTCGACTACCTGTATTCACTTTGCTGACTGAACCTGAATTTGGAGGGTACTTGTAACTGCCGAATAGGATAATGTTCTGGGAGTGATCTTTTGATATTTTTTTAATTTCCTGTGGGTAAGAAGGGGCAGCTGTATAATAAACTGTGTCTTAGGTACCAAGCAGCTGTGTAGAAGAGTTGCCAGTCAGATACTAGGCCAGAACATCAGATATATATTTGATCACTGTTAAATTTTTTTTAAACGGGTTACTAAGAAAGTTATTTTTATAGTAAAAACTACAAAAAAATTACGTACTTTACTAAAAGGAAATTCTGAATCAGTTATTCTCTATTTTTCTTTGTCTAACATAAGTGCTGTCAATATGGGTCAGACGATTGTGCCAAAATTCCAAGACTTGTGACAATGTCACCTAACAAATACCAGAAGCCCAGAGCAGTGCCAACTCCGATCAACACGAACTTTACTGTATTAATTGCCAACAGTTCATGTTTCAGATCTGCTTAATATTGAAGTCATTGGTAGCCGTTTAAAGGTTGGCTGTGAGTTCAGAAGAAAGTCAGAAAGTTCAGTGAACTAAATAATACAAACTAGTTTAGAGACAAGGTTCATATAAACTCAGAGAGTAACACTGAAGAGGGAAATTGCTGATTTCACAGAACAGAAATGAACTCGAGGAACATCCGTCTTACTGTAACTGTGTTTTCTCGCCCCAGTTCTTCCTAGTAGCTGAATTCACAGTGAACATTAGATTCCTCAGAGCAAGCTGCCAGTCTCAGTCTGGGCTTGTGGAGGTCATTGAAAACTGATTCTTAATTGGGGTTTAAGAGAATTTCAGCTTGAAGAAAGAATAAGATGTTCCACAATATGCCTTATTTTGTTCCTCTATAATTTAGATATCCTATTTCCCCTGTAGGTTCCCTGAGTTCCAAATTAGCAGTTTGAAATTTACATTGTACTCCCAGCAGCACTAATGTGATACTTGGTATGTAACAAATGTATATACTTTGTTAAAAAAAAATTAATTACATTATTTTACAATCTGTCCTTATTTAATTTCACTAAAAATAAGCTGGTATATATCATTTAATTTTTAAAATCCAATTTTAATATAATATGAAATATAATTTATATGATTTTATCTTATATGACTATAGTATGTTAATAGTATATTATGTGGTACTATAAAATATATATTATAATTAATATATTTTAAAGGAATGTGACATTCATTATAAAATAAAAATATTAACTAATTTAATGCACTCTATTATTTTACATTATATAATTGTATTGATTATAACTAACCATGAGTGCATTATTTACTTACATTACATTTAGTATCATCACATTAATATTATAGCATTAAAAGCCCTATTGAGTACTTGCTATCTGTTAGCCATTGGATTAAGTACTATACAGCACCTAATGTTATCCTCAAAACAACCTCTGATTTATCATTCCCATTTTACAGACAAGGAAATCGATACATTAATTTCCTTGCTTGGTGAGTGGAGCAACTGGAATCTAAACCAAAGTATGCTAATTCTAAAATGATCTCAGTGGACATATCTCTGTCTCACGTACTTAAACATTACATCCTTCTTAGAAATAACAAGCACTGCACAAATCTCATTTTAAAAGATTCTATTTTGATTCCCACATGAAATCACTCAGTATGTCACCTGATACATCAAAGTTCCTAGCTTATGGTACCACCAATATAATTAAATTATTTTAGATGACACATGCATACTTCCCATGGAATAAACGTTATTGTCTATTTATAACAGTGAAACCGCTTCCAACAGCCCAGTTCACCAAGGAGAAAAACAGACAGATGTTAACATGGCTCATAATTATCATTTTTCTTAAATTCCAAATTTCAATTGATATTAGAAGAGGAAAAGCAAGCTAATTAAACTCGAAAAATCAGCTGATTATTTTAACGCCCAAATGACAGCACTGATGGTCTGTTACCAAATGTCACTCTAACACTTAGTTTCTAAAACTATGATATTTAATGGAGGAAGATGTGAGAATGTGTAACAGGTGCTGCCAACTCTACCCAATCTCAGTGCTCAGCTTTTCACTCAGGTGTTTGAGCACTGAGGAATCAAAGGATATGAGGGCCTGGATCGTTCCTTCTGTTGAAGAGGGAACCCATAGCTAAAGCCTGGAGGTGCATTAATGAGCTCAGTGGGAGTACATAGCATCGAACACCTTGTGACGATGCCTTCTGCTAATCAGTATGTCACCAATATTAACTGGCTATAATTAGTAAGTAAATTATGTCCCGACTTTTTTCAGTGCTTTTCAAAGGGACAGGAATTTTATTTTTCTCTTGCCACAGTGTTCTGGATGTACTGCAAATTCTCTCCTTTTTATTCTTTTCCACTCCTGTAATTAGATAAAGAGCCTTACTTTTTGGTAGAAGCAAGGGAAGCCTTCCAAGATAATTACCGTCTAAGTTTGTATTTCTTTCTCCTACGTAGGGTTCTGATTTCCTAAATCCTTTGGTTCATCTGCAGATGTAGAAGCTTGCCAGGTTCTGCTCTACGTGAATGGAGGCATTAAACTTTAATTTGTTTCTTATGTATCTGTCTTCTAAACCCTCAAAATAATTCTCACCTAATATCCCATTTGGATGCCAAGAAACCATGAGTATAACTATCTAATTCATGTAATTAGCTCACAGGCTGTATTCTTTTAAGAGATGACATGCATGTAAGTTCTCTGTAAAAAGAATTAAGTAATTTAAATGTAAAAATCCCTAATATAGGTAATTAAGCTTTCTAACTTTTAAAAGTTTAAATTTAATTTAAACTGAGATATGAAGATTAAAATTCCCATTAAAGAAAGATAAAAATCATATCCACAAGGACACTAAAGAAAGACTCATTTTACTGCTGAAAGGCATCTGTTCATTTAACTTCTGTTTTTCAGTGAGTACTGGTAATCTAATGACATCCCAGAAAATAATGGAAAAGAAAAAAAAAAATCAAGATTTCAGACATATTATCTTGCCATTCTGGAAAAATCATCAGTGAACATCCTTTTATAATAAGTTGTTACCCTAAGAGAATGAATGCATTATAATTCAGAATTCTTAAAGAATAAAAAAGTCCTTCACATAGATTAACACAAATTTAGAAAACTTATAAGACAAAAGCACTTATCAACTCCCCTGAAACTTTTTAAATTGCTATAAAAAGTGTTCAGTTCTGATTCTGATTTAATAAGACTATCATACTGAGGCGGGCTCAAATATCAGTGGGTAAAAATAATATTGTATAAAGTGATCAATAAAATAGATGATCACTCTGTACATAGCACTTGGTGGAAGAAAATATAGGAATGTTTTTAGTTCCTTTTTATCTGGAATCTAAATTGTTGCAATGGAGCTGAGTCTGTGTTCCCTTTTTAAGATGAAGAAGCTCAATGACTTTGACCAAGCAGAGCTGGTCGCCGCAGTGGAGCCCCAAAGGAATATGACACAGAGGCCTCCATGGGATGTGGTGACTGTTTTTGATCCCCACATTAGACACACTAGTCCTTAAATCTGCAAGGATAGTGGCTAAGAAATAAATGAACTTAACAAATCAACACTTTTTCAGTTATGCTTTATAAAGATAGTTAGCAATGAATGAAACAATAGCTTTTGTTAGATTGGCTTTGCATTAATAAATATAAAGATTTTTTGCCACAGGATTCTTTTTCTGCTCCACTTAAATTTAAAAATAAATTGATTTCAATTAATGAAGAGTCTCCAGACACGTGACACTGTTAATAACAGCGTTTTCCTTGATGTGTCAACATAGCTAAAGAGTAAAGGATGGCAAACCTTTAAGGAAAGTAAAATAGACTGCACAGTGATCTAATTCTTCCATCTCTGAGTACAGAAGCCTGCCAAGTTTTAAAAAGCACACATACACACTCACAAGATCTAACAAATCGCAAAATAAGGGGTAAGCAAGACTAAAAAAAACTTTCATTAGGCAAGTCCAAGAACTTGGCAATAGAGTAAGTGCTCTAAAACACATTTTATATTTGATATGTCAATGTATCTTTTGCTATTTGATGTTATAATACATTAAAACTGAACAGTAAATAATACTCCATACAAAGATAAGAAGTCTGATGATGAGAAACTATATAAATTCCAAATTATGACTCCATTTTCCTGTCCTCCATACTGATACAGAACACAGCCCTTAAGGTTCTTCAATTCTACAGCAATTCTGCGGCAGGAAAGGCAGATTTTTTAGCATAAGAAAAAGGAGCAAAACTTTTATTTTACCATTGACATAGATTTCAGTAAGGAGTGAAACTAAGTTAAAATAGCAAGTGCCTCAAATTTTGTTCTTTAAAAGTTAAGAGTAAAATGAGTAGCTAGAGTGCATAAAAAATCAAAAGCAAGATTTGCTACATGAAGCTTGACTTCAAAATGTATCTAAATGGTTATGTACAAGTATTTAAAAAATGCTATATAATTTAAACAATAAATATTCCATAGTGGTAGTTAAGATAAGATAGTAATTTCTACTTTTGCCATGAATTTTATTTTGAAGCCACTGGATATCTAACAAACATAGATGTATAGATTTGCACATAAGTTTGTTTTCTTACATATACATATATACATACATATGTTTGTTTTCTTACATATACATATTTTCCAAACCATGTGCTGGAGCAAATTTGTATGAAAAAACTGCAGATAGAAGGGACATGTAAAAACATTTCTCTCCAAAAATTTTAGGCTGTGTGCCTTAACTAGGAAAAAAAAAAAAAAAAGGTAGAAAGACGGGATGCTATTTTCTTGTTGCCAATGAGATTCTTTGGTAAAACCGATCATTTCCAGAAGTACTTGAGCTAAAAATGGAAGATGTCTAATCAAGGAGCTCAACACAAAGGGAGTAAATTAAGTATTCTTGATCCCAACTGTGATCTTAATTTTTACCTTATTTTTGCTTAAATTAAATATATCTTTCTATAATTCAATTTCTTCAGCTTTGTAAAGGTCATATTAATTTTACCAAGTGCCACTTATAAGGATAATTTTGTCACTTCAAGTCAAAAGTGTTTTGATGAAAGTTCAGTGTAAAACTTAATGAATAACTACTACTACTTATAGCCATTTCGTATTTTACCTAGAAGTTATTTCGTATTTTACCTAGAAGTTTTAGTCTAGAATTTAATTTATATTTAGTAACAATAATAATATATCCATATACTTTTTCCAAAACTTTAGGGCCAGATGTTTTTTGGAATTCAGGATTTGGAAATTTGAAAAAGTTAAATGGCACATATACCATATCTTGTGTCATATTTCCTCTAGAGTCTGGGGCTACAATATACAATTACTCATTGAATGCTTGCAGTGAAAACAAATTATTCATTCCGTAAGCAGCCTTATATCAATTCAGGTTAAATATTGTTGCCAAATGAATTACAAAAAGTCTGTAACTTTCAGAGTATTTTGGATTTCAGAATTGTGGACCTGTGATAGTGACCATTTTTACATACTGCTATTTAATCCACAATGAATACTAAATACAATCCTGCATGCTAGGATTACTTACCCCACTTTGTAAACGATAGAATTGAGATCCAGAGAGCATAACCGCGTTTGACGGACTCCAACCATGTGATCTTTCCGAAGACATACTGCCTCAAAAAAGGAAAGTGTGGCGTTCATGTGGATGTGAGAGAGATTTTTGCACCTTTTCAAGCTGAAGGGAAGAAACTCCCCAAGTTTCTCCCCGTATTTAGAAATTATTAGGAAGAATAGGTGCTAAATTTATATAAAATAATGTACTTCTGATAAAAGTGCAAGATGTTTCTTGACCTTAGTCAACTGTGAGTTCAGTCACTGAAAAATCTGACAGATCGTTTTTTTCAGTTAGGCATCCAGTTTCCTAATGTGGACAGTGTGTATTCTGTTATTATTAAATCAAATCTTGCATTTTCTATCTCAGTTTTCTTAATAAAACCCTTGAAATCTCAGTAATAAAATGCATAACAAGGAAAGTCGTAGTAGAAATTTGGCACTAGACTCAAATGAGATTAAATTTCAATTTACTAGTCATACCATGAGCAATCACTAAACTTCGGTTTTTTAAATTGAAAAGTGGGAATAACAATAGTTATCTAAAAGGGTTCTTGTGAGGATACAGGAGATAATATATGGCAGGTGCTTAATAAATAGTTGGTAATCAATAAATGGCAACCCTGATAAATTCCATTTTATAAATGAGGAAGAAGGAGCATTAAATTAGGTGACTTTCTCAGTGAAGTATATCCTGAATCATGGGATCTGGCATCCAACTCAATTGAGCAAGAAAAAAAAAATGGAAACGGAGTGAGAGATAAGGAGTAGTACCTTAAGGATATGAATTATATCTCTTCATCTTATTTTTTCTTAAAAAAAAAAGCAAGAAATTATGTTAATACATACCTCAGAGTCTCTCAAGAGTTTGCAGTCTCTCCAAAACACCAAGGATATAAATGCTCATTAATAATGGTGGATCTGAGCTCTTCTCCCATGTTATATGTTATAGAAATTGTAGCGAATAGGTCATCCTATGTAATTCATGACTGAGTAGAAACATCACATCCAAGTTTTGAGGACGTGTGGTTTCTAGAAAGAGAGAACCATAGACACAAACTACATAATGAGACATGCCAACCATACCCTGGAGGTCTGAGCCTGACTGCAAAATAATTAGTTTAAGTACTTATTTGAATTGGTTTTGAACAAGTACATTGTTTAAAGTGACTGTAATTTGCTTGTTCCAGGTAGGGAATATAATTAAAATTTGAGTGTACAGGGGAAAAAAGGCCCAAACCTGAGTAATGCTGAATAAGGTAATCTGAAATTATTTATACTCAGACTTGTTTTCCTTTTGCTTTTTCTTTCTCTTACTAGTCAAATGATAGGGAGAAGAAACTCAAATTTACTGAGTTAGTTTACTGTGTTGGGCTTTTGACATGAGGCCTTATTTAATTGAGAAAACATTATGACGAGCTATGCCTATGCCTACTTTACGAATAAGGAAGATTAGGCTCCAAGATGTTAAGAAACTTGTCTAAGGTTACACAGTAACTGAAGGAAGCCAGGTTACTCTGACTTCAGACCCCATGTTTTGAATCCATGTACATGTCCATATTCCTGGCTGTTTGTAGTTTGTTGGTTAGTATCAGGACATATTTTGCATGAAGCTGACTGAATGTCTGATTATCATTAAGAAAATGAATTTAAAACATGTCATTGTAATATATTCTATAAAACATTGCAAAAGGATTAAATATTTAAGGTAATAATAGTTACTCATCATAATTTTATCCCTGTAGAAAAGTGTAGTATCTAACCAGTTGAATGATTTTTTTTCAAAGTTCACAGATTTTCATAGCACAGAAATTCATAACTCATAAACTTGACAGTTTTCCACACTAAAAACTTATATGAAAAAGTGGGCTGATCTTATTCTTCAAGTGAATAAAAATGATTAATCAACCAAATGATCTTTCTTCTAGTAAAACGTCTGGTATAGTATAAATATAATAAACATTACAAGTAGCTTGGCTGCTGTGAGCTTTGATCTCCCTGAGATACAGGGAGAGGCCCTTCTCTATTCTAAATATGAAATTTAACAAACAGTCCTCTTACCATATGGTTCTGGATTAACATTACTATGTATACTGTTCATCGATATTGTTCCCAAGTGAGAAATGTTCTTCATCAAATTGTAGGCTCTACTTTCCTGTGGTGCATATAATTAACTTGTTGAAATTTGGTTACTCTAGAGAACATAAAACTGTTTCTTATGAAACACCAAAATGATAGCTAATAAGGCATCTAGTAAATTTAGAGTTGACAAACTTTTATAAGGTCAGAATTGGTTACTGGATAAAATAGTCTGGGATAACTCAAGAGATCAGATTTAGATTAACATTTATTAACAACTTTTATTAGCATGAGTTATACAACTATATTATCTATATAACATGTTAAAATGTATTCTTATTTCTTATAAATAATTAGAAATTGAAATAAGGTTTGCTCATGAATTAATCTTAGTTTATTTTAAATGCTGAGTAATTGAAAAACTGTATAACTTAATGACACATTGCTTTTAACAACCCAACTTTAAAAAACTTAATGTAATTTTCTTAAACTTAATTTTAATTTTTTAAATTAATTCCCCAATTTTTAATTATATTTTAATTCCCCAATTTTTAATTATTATTTAATTATTTTAATTATTTAATTATTTTAATTCCCCAATTTTTAATTATAGAATAAGGTATATTTTATTTTATGTAATTCACCATTTCTCACATTATTAGTTTTCATACTATTGTCAAATTTTTAAAAATGTTTTAAGCCAAGTAACAAAATTCAGAACATACAGGCATCTTTAGATGCTAAATAAGTGTTCTAAGCTTAGTCACACAGATTTTCCCCGTTTTTAACGTAATTCTTTTTCTTAACCAAAAATATTACCTGATGTTAAATTTAATTTTGATATCACTGAATAAATAAAGCAGAAGGAAATATTGTCATTATTTCTTTCAAAATTGTTCTTTAGAGTTCTTTTGTAACTATGTAACTATGTATATATTGTACACCCAAATGACTTCACAAGAGAAATAGGCCTGAAGTCATCTTCTATAAATTTAAATGTTATCCTACAAAAACTGTTGAAAAGTTCATACTCAATGAGTATAGCAATAACCAGAAGTCTAAAGGCATGTTTTCTGATTAAGTCATCAAAATGAAATAAAATTACTTAGTATTTTGCTGGATGATTTTACTAGAAATGTAGTTATTCACTATGCATTTTCATCTTTTAAGGTCTATTGTTAGTAGTAAAAATTTTAGAAGTGAGTTAAAATCATTTTAAAGTCAATTTCTAGGAAAAATTTTCACAGATTTATCTAAAGATGTTACAAGGAAAGAATCAGAAGAAAACAAGTATTGGACTAAGACATAGAAATGAATATCATTTGCAAGAACAAATAAATTACATTCTAGTAGGTGAAGGAGTTAACATGAATGGCCATACTTAAAAAATTATTTCTGATAAAAGCAAATTTAAATTGGTTAAAGTAAAATTTTTAAAAATTGAAATAATCTGTGAGAGCAAATCCTTCTGTATATTCTCAATTAAATAACAACACCTAGCATTTATTGTATGCTTACTTGTGTCACGAACTGTAGTAAATATGCACCTTCATTCCTTACCGCATTACCTTCATTCCTTACCACATTACCTTTTGTAGTCCTCTCAACAGCATGAAGTAGGGGCTTTTATTATCTGTATTTTAGAGATAAGGAAACTGAGACCTAGAGCAATTATGAATCTTGCCCAGTCTATTCAGATCAGGCAACTAAGTGTCAGAGTCAGCACTGAAATACTTTTCTTATCCCAGAGCGCACATCTTTTAATACTACGCTAGGCTGACACTTAGAACACAATTGGTAAAATTATCTTCTAATTCAGTTGAAAATTACATACTAAAAATGCCTACTTCTTAGGATGCAGAAATAGAATACTGCTGGTAGAAGAAAAGAGGCTAAGATCAGAGTAATGAGAAACAACACCGTTCTGTGAAGCTAGATGTAAGCCCAGAATAAAGGCAGAGAAAGAATGACCACTAAAATAACCTAGGTGGAAGCTGATGGAAGTCTAAATAAGAATTGTGGTGATAGAGAAAGGGATGAGGGAAAATATTCAAGAAATATTTAGGGGATAAAATTGGTGGAACTTTTTACTTCATAAATTTGGATTTTGGAAGAGGCAAGAGTTGACAGTAACTCCCAGATTGCGCTGAGTTATTGAATGGATGATTTATTATTGATTGCATTTGAGTGTTTTGCCTAAATATAAATTTTCTTATCCATATATACACATTGAAACAGAATTTTCATGTAAATCCCAAAGAAAAGTTAATGACTTACAAAAACATCTAATGTTTTCTTGAATAAAGCTTCTCATCTCACTGTTTAGTCTATGTTTTGGACTGAACGTTTGTGTCTCCCTAAAATTCATACCCCTAGATATGATGGTATTCGGAGGTGAGGTCTTTGTGAGGTAATTCAGATTATATGAATGTGATGGTATTAGGAGGTGAGTTCTTTGTGAGGTAATTAGGATTATATGGGCGTGGAGCCCTTATAAATGGGATTAGTGCCTTACAAGAATAACCAGAGAGCTTGCTTTCTGTCTCTGCTCTTTCCACCATGTGAGAATACAAAGAGATGTAGCCAGTCTATAACCCAGAGAGGTTTGTCACCAGAACCTGACCATGCTGGCTGGCACCTTGATCTTGGACGTCCCAGCCCCTAGAACTGTGAGAAATGTGTCTATTGTTTAAGTCACCCAGTCTATGGTACTTGGTTACAGCAGCCCAAACTGACTCTGACAGTTTACGTTCTTTACATTGCTGGACTACAACCCAATGTTGAATGGAAAAAGCATTACTTTTAAACATTCTGTCAACATCGTATCTCCAGTTCAGAGGCTGTATTTAAAGACTAGTCTGTATTGCTTCTTGTACTGTATACAATTTTTTGAGAGCTTTGCCTTATGGTAAAATATTTACACATTCACAGTTAATGCAGAGATAGGTAAAGTTGGTGGAAAAAAAAAAAGACATTGAGAAAGTACCGAGTCTGCTACCTTCATCACATTTTTTCTAGACCTTCATCATCTGTATTAGTCAGAGATCTCCAGAGAAACAGAATCAGTAGGATGTGTACATAGAGAGAAAGATAGATTTATTTCAGGGAATCGGCCCTTGTGCTAGTGGGAGGTGGCAATTCAAAGTTCTGACAAGAGTTGATGTTGCATTCTTGAGTCCAAAGGCAGTCTGCAGGCAGAATTACTTCCTTCTCAGTGCTTCAGTGAGGCCTACCACATTATGCAATATAATCTGCTTTACTCAATGTCTACTGGTTTAAATGTTAATCACATCTAAAAAAATACCCTCACAATAATATCTAGATTGGTATATGACCGAACAAGTGGGCCCCATAGCATAACCAAGTTGATCCAGAAAAGTAACTCTCACGTCATCCTTCTCGACCCCACCATTGGTTTATTGACATTGATTTGCCTTTCACTCTAAAGGCAAATGATTAGTTATTTAAAAGTCTTACTATGTTTCCTATGGCCTTTCAACAAACTGGTGCAAAAGTAATAACTTAGTACACTGCATTGTTTCTGATCAGAGATCAATGCATCAAGTCAGAACTGTTAGAACAAATTCATACTTAGTATTTTCTATTTACATAAATATTATACCAATATTTTCCTGAGATTCAAGAGAATTCTCTAAGTCAGCTATTTACATGAGAATCAAGAATTATATAAAACACTTTGATCAAAATATTATAATTTTAGGAATGTATACAATGGCAATTTCTGGGAGAGAGAATCCAAAAATAACAGGTTTTTTTAAACAGGAAATAGAGTTATTTTTCTTATGTTGTAATTCATGGCAAAAAAATTGTAATTCATTTTTATTCTATTTGAGGACTCAAATCAATTTTCTTAATGAATAGAGACTGAGAAAGCTTATAATATAAAAATGTAACTAACACTAAAATTATGTAATCAGATTCTAGTCTTAGTAGAATTTTATCAAACCTTTGACAACATATCTCATGAGTTTTCAAATATTTAAAGCAAGAAAAGTATAATTTCATTAAAAATTTTTGAGGAAACAATTTGAAAAATTAATATACACATTTTTCAGGTTTCTTTATTATGAAAATTTACATTTATATAAGTCAAAAACAATACTAGAGTAAACAACCGTAAACACTTCAGCATGCATATCATTAACTAAATTTTTCAATATTTAACATTTCTCTTTGATATAAAATTTACATACAGTTTACTGCACAGATGTTAATTGTACCATTCCGTAAGTTTTGATAAATACACACAGCTATGTAAAACAAATACCTATTAAACATTGCCATCCATCCAAAAGTTCCCTCATACTCCGTCCCACTCAATCTTCATTCCAACCCTTTAGTAAACAACCAGTGTTCTAATTTTTTTCCCTTCCTTAGAGTAATTTGCCTGTTACGGAACTACATATAAGTAGAATCATAACAGTTTATGCTCTTTTGTGTAAGACTTCCATCACTCAGCACTTGGGAAATTTTTGATTATACATATATTTGTGTGTATGTGTTTTCTGTTAGGTTTTTGGCATTTTGGCAAGTATATTTTTATGATTCCCAACGTACACATTATAAAAATTCCATGTATTAACTTGCCTAATGTTTTTGAGCACCTATAGTATATAAATCGAGGTATTTACTTTTTAAATGTGTTCAATGGTTATGTATTTGGAAGTTTACAGTTTAGTTGGAAAAAAAACATCAGAAAGCCAGAAATATCAATTCAATTTGTTAAACACAAACTGCTGTCATAGCCAAAAATATATAATTAACCTAAAGGATCGTAGTTGGCTACCTCTTTGTTATAAAGTGTAAATAATGAATTGTTTTATTTCTTAATAAGATTGATTAAGGGTAACATAAAAAGAGAAAACATATACACATACCACATTATTTGTTTCTTCATTAGTTTTAATTTCTTCAGTAATCGTTTAAAACCACACTTCACCAAAAACTAAATTTTATGAACATCATTATTTTTACATAAATTTTTTTAAAGGGTTAAAAAGAAAGCAGTTGTGAAGCCTACACTATTTGCACTCTTTTGTAAAATGAATAATTAATTTGCCTTCCACAGGGTAAATACCTGACTCTAGTACATTTTAATCAGAGCCAAGAAATATTTTCAGAAAAGATTATATTTAAAATGATGACTAAGAAATTAATTTATATGATAACCAATCTGTTATGAAGTAACAGTGGTGCTATGATAAGGGCATATCACAGCCTCATCACATTGGGAGAGATCAGGACAACATTTATTCACAACCACAAAATAAGTGATAAGGTTCTGTTTAAAGATATAGCAGTTTTATGTTTTTAAAACTAACTCATATTTGAGACAATTATTTTTAATTTTATATCAAATGGTAAAGGCAAAAATGGTTCAATGTGTGATTTAAAGATTTCAAAACATGTACAGGACTGCAAATCACAGAGCGGATAAAATTGTCAAGCTGGAAGCATAATGTAACAGATTGCATATATCTTTCACTTTTCTCTAAGAATTACTAATAATTTCAGGCACAGAGAATAAGTATGTGACAAAAACAAACATCAAAAAGCTTTCTTAAAGAAAATACATGTGTTGCTTAAAATGTAAAGAAAATACAAAAGTTGCTTAAAATATAAATAGCATTCATACATATTAAAACATTAACTACAGAAGAAAAACACCCCAAACAATATTGGCTCAAAAATTAATGGATCCTAATATAATTTTAAAACTCTCTGACTCACTATACCTAAATTTGATCAGTGCAATTCTTACGGTCTATGTACAATCTGTAAAATACCATCCATTCATTTATAAATAAGTATTTAGCATTTACTCTATATGAGGGATCACTTTGGGCACATTAAGTGTATTGGCAAACGCACAGAGCTTGCATTTATCAGGGTGACTGATAAAATAAAATTAATCTATGAGTAAATTATATAGCATGTTAAAAGGTAATGAGGAGTGTCAGGAGGGGTTTTGAGGGACCACATGCAATGTTAACAGGGTGGTCAGAGTTGTCCCCATTGAGAGGATGACAGTGGAGCAACAAGACCTCTCTCAACAAACCTCTCTCTTGGTTTGTTGAGAGTACAGATCAAGATAGACATCTATCTAGAGATCTTCTAGGCAATGGAGGAGCCACTGCATAGACTCTAAGGCAAGGAAACCAGGGCAGCTGGAGCAACCTGAGTGAGAGGAGGAAAAGTAAGAAACACAGTAGAGATGGGAAGGAAGCCAGAATATATGTTGTATTGTAAGTCACGTTAAGGACTTTGGCTTTGACTTTGAGTGAAATTGGGAGAGTTGGCACAAATGAGTGACTGTAATAGCTGGAGAAGAATTGGGTGATGTTTGTATTAGAGAAAGAAAGGAGTTAGAGGTGACTCCAAGGAGGGTTTCTTGTTTGTTTGCTTGTTTCTTTTAACCTGAGTATTGAAGGATGGATTTCTAGGGTGGCCCTACATTCCAGATTCCTCCAGCTTGGTGTGTGCCTGTAATCCGATATAGTACACCTTTTACTTTGAAAGTACCTAGTTTGAATGATAAATTATATGGTTTTCCTGTAGTCAATGAAATACTGGCAAGAAGCAGAATTTTGAGGAAAGGTCAGTAGTTAAGTTTTGGAAGTACTCAGTTTGATTTGCCCATAGGAATTGTGGTTAGAAGGTTGAATAGGCAGTTAGATACTGAGTCTTTTCTTTCCCCTGGTTTTATTGAGATATAATTGATATACAACACTGTATAATTTTAAGGCATATAGCATAATGTCATGACTACATATATTGTGAAATGAGTACCACAAGTTTAGTTACATCCATCCTCATATAGCTACAAAAAAAAATATTTTCGCTTTGTGATGAGAACTCTTTAGGGTTTACTCACTTCACAACTTTAACATATATCTTACAGTTGTCAGAAATTTGGTCAGGGCTCAAGCAGGTGATAGTTTTGCTCTTCAGAGCTTGACTAAGGTCCTCAGTCGCATTGAGCTGGTGGAGGGCTGATCTGGAGGATCTAATACAGTTTCCTCACGTCTGGCTTCTTAGCAGGGGTGTCTGGGAGGCTGAGTTCAACTGGGATGGTCTTGCAGAGCACTGACAAATGGCATCTCCAACCTGGCGGTCTCAGTGTTATCAGACTTACTACATGGTGGCTTAGAGCTCCCAGATGGAAAGTGTTCTCCAAGAGAAGAAGTAGAAGGTGCCTGTGCCTTAGGGTCTCGGTCCAGAAACTGGACCAACATGACCTCCACCATGTAGGGAAGGAGACATACACCTCAACTCTGAGTGGAGTGTTAAGAAATTCATAGCCATTTTTAATGTACTGTAGAGTGACTAAGTGTTAATTGTGGCTGCCAGCCAAATCATATGAGGACTGAGAATTGATAGTTGGATTTAGTAACATGAAGATCACTGGTTTCCTTTATAAGAGAAGTTTCATTGTCATAATGATGATGAAAACTTGATTAGAGTAGGTTTAAAACATAATAGGAAAGCCAAATACAACACATGGGTTGCCCCTTATCACCCCCTTGGTGATAAGATTGAGTGATTCTAGTAGTAATAGTGCAACTTAAATCACTCTGAATACTTTCCTAATGCCAGAAAATTGTCTTTTATTTATTTATTTATTTAACATCTTTACTGGAGTATAATTGCTTTACAATGTTGTGTTAGATTCTGCTGTATAACAAAGTGAATCAGTTATACGTATACACATATCCCCATCTCCCGTTCCTCTTGCGTCTCCCTCCCTCCCACCCTCCCTATCCCACCCCTCTAGGTGGTCACAAAGCACCGAGCTGATCTCCCTGTGCTATGCAGCTGTTCCCACTAGCTATTTTACATTTGGTAGTATATCTATCAATGCTACTCTTTCACTTCGTCCCAGCTTACCCTTCCCCTCTCCGTGTCCTCAAGTCCATTCTCTACCTCTGCGTCTTTATTCCTGTCCTGTCGCTAGGTTCATCAGAACCATTTTTTGTTTTGTTTTTTTAGATTCCATATATATGTGTTAGCATACGGTATTTGTTCTTCTCTTTCTGACATACTTCACTCTATATGACAGACTGTAGGTCCATCCCCCTCACTACAAATAACTCAATTTCGTTTCTTTTTATGGACGAGTAATATTTGATTGTATCTATGTACCACATCTTCTTTATCCATTCACCTGTTGGTGGACACTTAGGTTGCTTCCATGTACTGGCTATTGTAAATAGAGCTGCAATGAACATTGTGGTACATGTCTCTCTTTGAATTATGGTTTTCTCAGGGTATATGCCCAGTAGCGGGATTGCTGGGTCATGTGGTAGTTCTATTTGTAGTTTTTTAAGGAACCTCCATACTGTTCTCCATAGTGGCTAGATCAATTTACATTCCCACCGACAGTGCAAGAAGGTTCCCTTTTCTCCACACCCTCTCCCAAGAAAATTAAGTCTTTCAGAGTAAAAACTATTGACCTTGAAACTCTGCCAAAAAGTCCCTTTGAGTATTTGTTATTTTTTATTCCTTTTTACCTACATTGTTGAAGTGGCAATGTTGGAGCTATTCTGTAATAATTAAATAACAAATTTTTTTTCATAAGTTGAGCATAGACTTTGTGTATTTTTTCACATCCTCAGCATCATTTATCTCAGATCAGACATTAGGGAGTAAAAATACAAAAACATAAACCATCCTTTCCTAGTCTAGCAAAGACAAACATTTAATATCTTGTTTTATTATAATTTATGTTAATTTTAAAATATAGGTTTTGCTGATTAGTTTACAGTTTTAGAATAAGTTCAATTTCTTAAGCAATATAGAAAAAAAACATGGAACTGGGGAAAGAAGAGCAGTGAGTAAATGAGTAAGCCATTTTGTAAAAGGCACAAGATTTGTATAATCTGAAGAGAAACATGAGTTTTGAGTAAGCCTTTTGGGAGTAAAAATACATAACTTCAAAAGCGTGACGTTTTAAATCTAAGATTCCCTTTGAGTATTTTAACTTGTTTAAACATCGTTGTTCAATCAGGTGCTTCAATAAAAAGCAAAACTGTGTCTTGTTATTCACCTAATATTGTTTCAAATTTTGCACAATAAATGTTTAATACTAGTATGAATATTTAATCAGTTAAATTTCCAATGACAGCATTGCAAGCCTAATAGATTTTAATTGAAAAGATGTTTTAATTGTTTGGGTTATTTCTTATAAATATTTAAATGTATAAAGTAATTTTAATACACTGTACAATCCAAATAATTCATGATATCTAAATAAGGTGTTTCTAAGGGCCAAGGAAATATGTTCCATAAATTTCAGGCAATGTAATTAATTTAGATGATGGAGAATAGAAAATCACCTTTAATTGCAGGCACCCATTTTCCCTGGTTAATATTTTCTTTAGCTCTTTATTTTTGTTACTTTTACTTAAATAATTACTGTCTTCAAACCATCACCACGTGAATTGGTTAAATTATGTTATCAACTTGGTTTAAATGCTGCTGCACAATTCAGTCATTACTAAGTAAGTAGTGAAATATCATAGGAGAGTGTAAAGAAAGTTATATAATTGATTTAAAAGAATTTTATAAATACTTGTTTTAAATTGAAAGGTTTTCATAGAAATATGTGTCCTTAAAAATTAAGTTTCTGAGAGCTTATGCAAAATCGGTAAACAAGCACAGATAACTTCCAATGACTGCCGTCCTCATTCACCTATATAAGAGAATTAGACTATAAAATAACGTACAGGATTCATGTTCAAAAGATGTATGAATTGCCATTAGTGTTTACTGGCAGTATTGATATTGACAAAAATGTTGGAATAAACCAAGCTTATTCATGACCACTTTAACTATTCCTCTTATCATCTTTACTCCCAGTATATCTACACTTTTCCTACCACCAACCCTTATTGCTACCACAAAACTCTTCTATCTTCTGCATTTCTTTCAGCTCATCTGTTCTTAATATTCCCCTGGATCTCTTGCACCTCCCTCCATGTAAAATGTCCAATAGTCTGTTTGATTTTTAGCATGTCCTCCTTAGTTGATAATAAACTTGAAAAAAGATTGGTAATCTTATTTACACCAAAGTGTTTGGTTTATAGCTAGCATCAGTATTAACAACTATATATGGTAGCATGAAGATGATCATGCTGTACAACATGGGAAGCAAATATTTGTTTCTTTCATTTTGTGTATACCTTATTATTAGTGTCCAGGGAACAGAGCGATGTCCATGGAAAAGGTACTGTTTTCAGGGCAGGGAATGTGTTTATAGCGTAAGCATACTGTTTTGGTCAGAGTTCTCTAGAGAATCAAACCCAAAATGATATATAGCTATATATAAGAGGAGATTTATTGTAGAAACTGGTACATAAGGCTATAAAGGCCTAGAAGTTTGACAGTATGCTTTCTGCAACCTGGAGAACCAGGAAACCAGGTGGTGTAATTCAGTCCAAGTCCAGAGGCTAGGAGCTCTAATGTCAAAGGACAGGAGACAGATGATGGACAACCCAGTTTAAGAAGAGAGGTTAAATCCATCCTTCCTCCATCCTTTTGCTCTATTTGAGCCCTCAAGGGATTGGATGATGCCTGCCCACATTGGTAAGGGCAGATCTTCTTCATTCACTTTATTGATTTAAGTGATGATCTTTTCTAGAAACAACCTCACAGATACACCCAGAAATGATGTTTTACCAGCTATCTGAGCATCCCTTAGCCCAATCAAGTTGACAGATAGAATTAACCATCACTAATACATATGTTTTCAAAACTAACATCACTTGTAGTCTACTTTCATGAGATTTGCCATATCAACATGTCACATGTACTGTTTAGCTACTTTAAAAATTTTAAGTCAACTCATTATTTGACTCATAAATTTATTTAGAGTAGGAACTGTATATCACAATGGTAAATGAAAACCAGTGTCACTTGCCGTAAGTAGTAAAGATTAACATCCATTAAAAAAGGTAGTAAATATGAACATTGAAAATATTCATGTGCTGCCTAAAATATCACACACACTGAAAAAAATGAAATATGAAATCATCTACCTTCTGTTATTTAAAAGATAAACCATCTTATGGCAGTCCAAAATAGCAAATTAAAAGATCAACTATTATGAATGCTTTTTTAAAATTTGTCCAATCTCTCTCTCTCTCTGTAAATCTCATGAAAATGATAGTAAATTAAAAATTGACCAGAAAAAATAGAATTGGTGAGAGGGATAATGACAGATAAAAGATACCAACAAAATTTTTTAAGGTTAAAACAAATCATTAAAGAAAATCCTTATAATCTACCAGAGAAGCAACTCAAATATGCACAAAAGTCTACAAAGAACCAGATGATTTGTACTGATTTGTACTTCAGAAATATCAGGAGTTAAAAGCCTATATAACCATGAATGAACTATTCTTGCTCCTGTCTAAAGCTAATCCTTCCACATGTGATGTGGGACTCATCACCTCTCATCTGCTCAAGAACAACAATCCAGGATTTCTCTCCTAAATCATCAGTGCTTTCTAATCTACTGGATGCTTTTCATCAGCATTCAAATATACTATGGTCACTACCATCTGAAAACACAATATAACAAAACAAAATTTAAAATCTTCTCTTGTTCCACTTCTACCACCATCTACCACTAAATTTCTTTGGTTTTAGAAGAGTTGTCCAATCCTGTCCTCCCATTTCCTTAAACTCACTTCAGTGAGGGCTTTTCTCTCCTTGGTCCTTAGAAACTAGTCAAAATCACCAATGTCTTCCATTCTGCAAAGTCCAATGGCCAGTTCTTAGTACTTATCATACTTGGCCTATGAGAAGTATTTGACACTGTTGCTCAATGTCTCCTCTTGAACCCTTTCTTCATTTGGCTTGCAGAACACCTCTCTTTTGGTTTTCTTTTCCATCTCCCTGAACAACCTTGTCAATTCCTCCTCTGCTCAATTTCAGTCTCTTAATATTCGGGTGTCCCAGTCTCAGGCTTGCTCCTCCTTTCTTTTCTGTGTATATTCATTCCTATGAATGAATATACCTTTAGTGATACTAAAGGTCAGATTTCCTGGTTTAAATACCATGTTTATGCCAGGAATTTTCCAATTTATATTCCTACCCATATCTGTTTTTCTCTCTCTCTCAAACTCCAAATTCATATATTCAAATGCCTATTTGACATCTCTATTTGGAGGTCTAATCGCAGCATCTCAAACATCATGTCCAAAACTAAATACATTATCTTCCCCCAAACTTCGTACTTCCGGTTACTAAAAATCTTAGGGTTTTCTTTTGTTTTTTTTTTTTTAACATCTTTATTGGGGTATAATTGCTTTACAATTGTGTGTTAGTTTCTGCTTTATAACAAAGTGATTTAGGGTTTTCTTGATTTGCTTTTTCTCACATTCCACAGAAAATTAATCAGGAAATCTTTCAAAATATATCTGATATCTAAACAAAATAAGTTTCAGGTTAGCATTTTCTCTTTACGAGATTACTGCAACCTGCCCTTTGGTTAGGTTTCTCACTGGTCAACCTGTATTAATTCAATACAATACCACTCTTTTAAAAAGGTAAAAATTATTGTCACAAAAATGGAGTTTCCTTTCAATTCGTGTGCCTGATTTAATTTGACTCTCTATTGGATTCAGAGTTTCAAGGTCAACATAGTATAGCCTATTCTAATTTAGGTAGAATGATGCCACAATATTCTTGCTGTTTTTGTATATTTCTTTGTCCTTAGTTTGGGAAATATTGAAAATGTATTTCTGAACAATATAATTATAGTGATTTTCCATAAGACCTGCTTATCTGAAGGAAACAATTTGTCCTGTAAAGTCGCATATCGTCCTGTGTATCTAAGAAGCTTACGGGATAGGTCATATTGCAACAAGATATAAGTTTAATATTTCAGAATATAAGCTGGTCTGTGAAAGACCTTTGTAGCATTAAATGACCTGTGGGACAAATGGGAGGCCCTATTATTTTGGCACTCTTAATGATGTACAAATGTGATAGAAATAAGCTCTTCAATTGTGTAACACTTTATCTCTCCAGACCTGTTTTTTGTCTCCTCCGCTCTGGGAAAATTGAAGCAAATCTTTAGACCTATTTCTTGTATGTGAGCAGAGCTGGCCAAAACAAATAAAATATTCAAAATACAGCTTTATTTAAAAGCACTTTAAGGATGTTTTGGGGATGTGTTTTTTCATTTTATTTCTCTTCCAAAACGTTTCAAATCAAATTATAGTTCTTTTTCAGAGTCTCAATTCAGTTCCTTCCTTCCTTTCTTCCTCATTCTTATGAACAGAGTACTCTAACTTCAGGCCTTTTGTAGCCTCCAAAATGAAAACAAAAAATTTACATTGTGGATATAAACAAAGAAACAAACGAAAATCTTACATTTCGATCAGCTGTGCAACCTTTTAGCCAATTTAAATATTGTGTCATTTGGCTGATAGCAATTGTTGATAAGGAAGCTTAGCAGAATGGTTTAGAGCATGGGCTCTGAACCAGACCCTGTCTGTCCTCATTCAGAACTATCACGTATTGCTCAGTGCTTCACCTCAGAGGTCAGTCCCTTTTGGTCTCTCCGCCAAATAAGATTCATTTTACTTTGTAACAACCTATGCCCTTAACATTTAACTTAGGTGGACAGGGAGTTTTAGTCAAAAGAAATAAAAATGTGCATTTTAGAAATCTCACGACGAGAACATCTAAAGTCCAGAAGAAATGCAAAGTGCTTGTTTTTTGTTTCGCCTTTCAGTAATTTTACCGTCCACGCAGAGGTTTTCTTTTACATAGTTCCTGCCCTCTTTTTTCTCCACTGATGTTTATTTCTTTCATTTTTATCTCTCAGTCCTCCCAACAAGATGCAGATTCTCAGTCATTTGGCCCCATCCAGTTTTCTGTGAATGCAAAGAAGGGGATGGCAGATCATTTTAGGTTGAAGACGAAATCGTTGACATCCTCCCATCTGACTAGATCAGAACTAGTAGTTTCTTTGGTTAATTAAAATATTTTGTTTAAGTGTGGAATTTTAAACAAATTTTATCAAATCTATACATCTTGTTTTAATGTAAAGAGTAAACATATGTGTTCATTCGCCAATTTTTTGATATAGACCCAGGTCTCTTGTTTTGAATACGTGTCCATTAAATGAAGTTTTTCAGAGTATTTTATATTAAAGCGTACCCATAATCATCTATGATTTTCACTTCAAAATTTGTTAAAGAGACTTAGAACTTAAGGATACTTAAAGCTGTCTGAGTGAATAGTAATTCTAGATTTTGAAACTTTTTCTCCTAATTTTTAACAGTTGTTTCAACATTACTAGGTTTGACAGCAATTTTTTGATTGGCTTGTCCTTATTAAGATTTCCCAAAGCATTCCATTAGTGGAAACCACATCTTTTTTTTTTTCACTCTGTTTGCATTCATATTTCATTGGTTTGCATAATATTAACTGAATTCTATAATTATGTTAACAAGTAAAATTAGCATAAACAGACTTGAGAAAGTTAACACCTGACTTTCAGTAAGAACATAGCTCTACAGGTTAGGAGAAATGGTCAGATATTTTAATGAACAGTTTAGTAACCTAGACAGCTCAGCATATTGTAAATCTCAGTGAACAAACAGACTGCAGACTGTGTTAATCAATCTCATGAGTTGGTTAAGGTGAGGTAAATTACAATAGCTTTTGTTGGAATTTTAATGGCTCATTATGCCACTAGTCTCCTTCTCCTTTCTCATCTTATCTAAAGACCCCTTCTTCCAGCAAGGAGTTGTAGCAGAAAGGGACAGGGTGAAAAAAACTCCACACCGCAACAGTTACCTGTGCGCCTAAAGTCTTAGGCTAGAGTAATATATCTGTAACACATTCGATGTGCTGAGTTTTAGCAGAATTTATCCTTGCCAGCAAATAAGTAGGGTATCTGAAGAAAGATACGTAGATTATGGATGAACTAAAGAACTATATGTTATACTAGTAGAATAAGAAATGGTATATATTTGTGGAATTGATGTAATTTTAATTATTAGCCCAGGTGTTACTGAACACAAGTGCAGAGTGAGGCCAAACAAACTGTAACGTTGGAATTTGGAGCAGAGAAAGATTTATTGCAGGGCCATGCAAGAAGATGGGTGGCTCGTACCCAAAAAACCCCTGAACTCCTTGAAGAGTTTCAGTGAAGCACTTTTATAGGGAGGGTGAGGGAGAGGCGTGGTTAGTTGTTGCAAACTTCCTGGTGTCAAAATCCTTTGTTTTTGTAGCTGTCTGTGTAGGTCAGGTCACGATGTTCCTGTAAGCCTCCAAGAAAATACATGTTATTCTCTGTTCTCTAACTTTTTATCTCTGTATGAATGGGCTCTTAAACGTCAGAGCCCTGAGAATAGGCTATTCTGTATATTTCAGGCTATAGGTAATATTCTTTTACAAAAGGTGCAGAGCCAGCATGACTGAGCACAGGCAATAGAACAGATCTAATATGGAGTCAGATTTGTTCTTCCCTATTACACAGGAACAAAGAATTCTTACCACAGCCTTGGTCCTTTTTTATCACATGTCATTGGTTAATTTACATTTTTGCAAATCTATTGGTAAATATCCACTTGAACTGTTTAACTTGTACTAGTCTTTTGTCTCACATTGGCACTATAACTCATACTTTCTCTGCTCTAAGCTTACTGATTTACTCTGTACTACGTATTTCTATTGGTTTTAACTGCATTATAGAAAAAGTAGGATTAATGGGCACTTATTATATTAGTCTGCTGGCGCTGCTGTAACAAAATACCACGAAATGGGTGGCTTAAAGAACAGAAATGTATGATTTCACACTTCTGGAGGCTAGAAGGCTAGCTCAAGATGTTGACAGGCTTGGTTCCTTCAGAGGACTATGAGAAAGAATATATCCCATGCCTCTTCGCCTAGCTTTTGGTGGTTTGATGAAAATCTTTAATGGTTCTTGGCTTGTAGAAACATCACCCAAATCTCTGCTTCCATCTTTATGTACGTTCTCAGGCATTCTCCCTGTGTGTATATCTGTCTCTTCATGTGACATTCTTTTATAAGGATACCAGTTATATACTGGAGTAGGGTCCCACCCTACTCCAATATGACCTCATCCTAGTTTAAATAATTATATCTACAAAAACCTATTTCCAAATAAGATCACATTCTGAGGTACTTCTGAGGACTTCAGTATCTGAATTTTTGAAGTACATAATTCAACCCACATCACTTATTATCTTTGAATACAAGAATATGTAGAGAAATTAAATAAATGTATAATTTGAACTAGGAGAAATTGTCATACATTTGTCTAACACCTTCCCTGTAAATCCCATAAATGAGGTAAGGGCTTAATATTGCTAGGACACAAGAATGAAAATCAAAACAACACCATGACCTAACAGATTTATGCTTGGCTGAAAGAACTAGATTTTTTTTTTAATCTAAATTCCTCATTCACAGGAATGACAGCAAATCTTCCTTCTGATTTCTGTTTCATTTAGAATGTTTCATTTAGAATTATATTCAGCAGTTATAAACATGAATGAAAATATACTGTCTACCATCAATACCTTCAAATCACACATTCTTAATATGAATTATCAGTTTTTCATAGTTTATACTCTCTTCCTATTTAGAGCTACATAAATAATTAAATTATTAAAATTCTTTTTTAAAGTTCAGTAAATATATATACATATAAAATTTCCTTTCCCCTCTTCAACAATGTTTATATAAAACTGACATTATTCTTTTAAAGTACAGGGTACTTTAGTGACCATTTTCATTGTTTCTGTTATATTTACCATCTTAGAATTCTCTACATTTCTTTTCCATGTCTCAGCTTACTTTCCGTATTTGCTTCCTTTCTCTTCTATTTGCATTTGAAACACTGCTTTATAAGAGCTTCATTTGTCAGTTACTCAAGTTTTCATATGGTTT
Organism: Tursiops truncatus; assembly: GCF_011762595.2. Classification (NCBI taxonomy): domain Eukaryota; kingdom Metazoa; phylum Chordata; class Mammalia; order Artiodactyla; family Delphinidae; genus Tursiops; species Tursiops truncatus. Next base: position 26,598,277 of record NC_047042.1, on the reverse strand, counting down.
TCCTGTTATTTATTTTGAAAAGTGTGTTTTCTATCTTATGATTACATTTCCCCAAATTATAGTGTATAAAATTTTTGTCTCTTGAAATTATGTCATTTATGATACACTGTATTTTTTAGACTTCTTGTATAGATTTTAAAAGTAAATGGGCAATGATAAAAAGTAACGTAGGAACAGACATCATATCAAGTAATACAATTTGGACTCCTTTGGAAATCAATTACATTTTTTTCTAAAATCATGTAAGCATAAATCATATCACAACTTTATTATTTTAAATGTGTCCTTTTAGTGTTAACAGAATTACAGCTAATAAAATAGAGTCCCAGAGAGCACTGATTTGCATCTGTAATGCCCTTTAAGGATCAACTCTTGCCATTATAAGTCAATCAAAAATCAAGTTAAGCCCCTTGACATAATTGGAAGTTTCAAAGTGATCTGAAGAGCACAATTTTCTGTTACATATGTCAAAGCTAGATGGGAAAAGTACCATGGGAACAGAAAGGTCAAGGGCTAATCCACTCCAAAGTCATTAAAGATCATATTTAAATTGCTTTGGAAACTTCAAGGTTTTTAAAGCCATCATCAAATTCCCCACCAGGACAAGGTGCCTCTGACATGACAGCCGCTCTGTACAGGGAAGGAAGCAAGTTCCTTTCTCTGTCAAGCTGAAATGGATCTTTGGCTTTCAAAGTTTATTTTGTTATGCATATTTATGTATTACACAAATTTAGTTAAATTTTAAAACAAATTTATTCTGTGTTGTAACAGAAGGATTTTTTAAAGCTAAGTGAGCCTACTTCAAATTGAATAACACTGTAGTTGAAAAATTAATTGTGGCAGTTTGCACAATGCCATCATATTAAATATTGAAGGAAAGGAGTTTCCCATTTGTCCTGAGTATATCACCAGCATTGAAGACCTGGAAGAACAAAGTAATTACCTAAGAATTAAGCCTACAACATGAGCATATTTTTCATAAATCATCCAGATAAGATAATTACTGCATTGTCACTACATTTGGGCAGTGCAAACCTATTTTATTATAAGCATTAAATCATAATCATTCAAACTTGCTATATGACTGTGTAATCAAAACAGTGTTAGAAGACATATAAACATATCCACACACCGCTAGTAAGTTGCTGGAACAGAATAAAGTACAGAAACATATCCAAATATGTATATATTTATGCATTTACTACATAATAAAAGCTGCATTTAAATTTAATGTGAAGACAGGTTTATAACATGGTTTTGGCAGAAGATAGAAGTAAAAATGGACAGCAAATCTATGAACCAGTATGCAACTGGAGGAAATGAAAATGCCAATGTGACTGGATATCACATTTTACCCATTAGATGGACAAATTTTAAAACAATAGTTGCATCATTATTCACAATAGCCAAGATATGGAAGCAACCTAAGTGAGTGTCAGTGGATGAATGGATAAAGAAGATGTGGCGCATATATATATATATATATATATATATATATACACACATACACACACACACACACATATACACACACATACATACATACATACAATGGAATGTGCGTTAATCGGCCATGAGAAGGAAGGTAATACTGCCATTTACAACATCATGGATGGACCTCGAGGGCATCATGCTTCATGAAATAAGTCTCACAGAAAAATACACTGTATGGCAACCCTTACATGTGGAATCCAAAAAAGCCAAACTCATAGAAATAGAGAATAGAATGATGGTTGTTAGAGGCAGGGAGTGGAAGAAATGTAGAGCTGTTGGTCAAAGGGTACAAACTTCCAACTGGAAAATAAATAAGACATGGGGTTGTAATGTACAGCATAGGAAATATAGTCCAGAGTATTGTATTAACTCTGTAAGGTGACAGGTGGTAACTAGGCTTATTTTGGTGACAATTTCACAATGTATACAAAAGCTCAACCACTATATTGTACATCTAAAATTAATATATTGTATGTCAATTATACCTCAATTTAAGTAAGTAAATAAATAAAATGTACTTTTATCATACATTCTTTTTATATGTATGATATGTCTCAACAAATTTTTTAATTAAAAAATTTGCAAAGTGGAAAAAAATACAATACATGAAACAATTGATAATATCAAATGTTGGTGGGGTGGAAGAAACTGAGAAACTTAAAAGCCACTGGTGTACGTATAAAGTTTGCTAACATATTTTTATAAAGGTATTTGTCAGCTCTAGTAAAATATGAAATATGCACACATTTGACAAAGCAGTCCTACTTGTAAGACTTTGCCTTCTGAAATAAATGCAACAGTAAATAAGAATATGTTATAATAGTATTTATTGCATCATTATTTAGAGTGACAAAAACTCTAATGACCATTACAGTAATGACCGGTATTAGAAAAACTGAATAAATTATTTAATATCTATATTTTGAAGCTATTACATTTTTAAAAACATGAGTTAGATCTGTAGATACTGACCTGAAAAGCAAGTAATTTCAAGATGTAGTTTAGAGGAGAAAAAAGCAATATTTGTTTTAATGTGTGTAGTGAGATGCCATTTTGTAAGAACAAGGCAGCGGGGGCAATATATAATGGTGTGTATAGCTACAATTTAAGGCCAAATTTATGCTACCTAAGCTTTATTTTAAGTCAAATCATATATAAAAAGATCTAAGCATCTGGATTGGTTTAACACTCTATATTGCTGTCATTCAGACATTTTGTTTAAGTATTTAGTGTTTCAGACAGGAGAAACACAGGAGTAAATTATTCGCTTGGGGTTTACTGATTTTTAAAAAGGAAAGTTCAAGTGCTAAAATAAGTCAATAGGTGACTACAAGTACTTCCTAAAATTCAACTCCCCTGACAGTATCCAGAAAAAATGTATACTTCTCTTCACCAATATCTCTGACCAGAAGGGAAACAATGGAGTAAGAGAGAAGATGCGTAGCTGTTCAACTTGTGTCACCAATTTTTGCCTTCCTCTTAAATTCCTAAGATCCCTGCTCACCTTAGGGAAAATCATTCTTCATCCTAGAAAGTTAGAATAATGTATGACAACTAGTAAGTTCATATCACTGCATCTTTCCAATAGTCCTATTAATATAAGACATAGTCTAGTGTGTATTTGATGCACATTCCAGATACAAATTGATATTATGATTCCTGTATGTGAGGTTATCATTTTATCATTTTTAGAGTCATTAAATGGCATTTATTCATAGCCAAACTCATAGTAACTAGATGTGCTATTGTTTCAAATAAATAAATACAATGGACTGAATTGTGTTCCCCTCAAAATCCATGTGTTGAAGCCCTAACCCCCTGACTGTATATGGAGATGGGGCCTTTAAGGAAGTAATTAAGGTTAAATGAGGTCCTAAGGGTGGGCCCTAATCCAATAGGACTGATGTCTTTATAAGAAGAGAAGGAGACACCAGGGATGTACATACACAGAGCAAAGGCCATGTGAGGACAAAGGGAGAAGGTGGCCACCTGTGAGCCAAGGAGAGAGGCCTCCAGAGAAACCAAACCTGCCAACACCTTGATCTTGGACTTTCCAGCCTTCAGAATGGTGAGAAAGTTAATTTCTGTCACTTAAGCCACCCACTCTGTGGTATTTTGTTATGGCAGCCCTAACAGACAGGTATACATCTATAACATGCTTTATAATAAAACATGTTATACATATTGTCATACAATAAACAATAGTTACATTGTATATACATATATATACACATACATATATATGTGCTAGGATTGCCTTAACGAAATACCAGTGTAGCTTAAACAAATTTATTTTCTCATCGTTCTGGAGGCTGGAAAGTCCAAGATCAAAGTAGTATGTTTTATATTTATACAGAAACTCAGAAATGTGTAAGGCTATGTAAAACAATCTCACTATATTCATTAAAATAAAAGCTACACTGTGATGTTCAGGTAGAAATTTGTACCCTAACCCGTGACACCAAAAGAATGGTAAGGTACATTGTTCATAGAATTTGGAAAGTCAGGTTGTGAAAGAGACCAACGTTATGCAATTATTTTCCTTATTTTCACTTCCTTCATCTTCACCCTGTTCCTCCACCTACATCTGGTGTGAGTGGCGAGAACGTTTGCTACAAATGGTCACAGATTTATGGTCCTAGAAAAATTGAAAGGTCTACCAGGAGGCCAAGTCATTTAACCAGCTGTTCCTGGATCATGTTTTATTACTTAGGATTAGACCATAATGATACAAAGCCGTTTAACATGTTCCTCAAGGAAAAGTGGAAACTTGCTTAAGTGATCGTGAATCAACTGCTCTCATAAGGAATTAAATTGCTTTGGAAAAACTACTGGGAAATCCTCACTGGAGATAGCTATAAAGAAAAAAAGTCACGTGGCAGCATGCGATTTGTGACAGGAACACATGACAAATCACTTTCCCTAAAGAAATTTTTTAGAAAGCAGTAAGTTTACCTAGAGCAAGAAAACATGATTACAGTAAAAAGAACACTCGACAGAGAAATTCGACATCTGAAAATTTATACCTCTAGATCATGCAAGCTCAACAGGGCTAATATCACCCCTATGGCAGGACAGAGGGATTGATTCTTGGGGAGAGTGAAAAACTTTTAAATACTGTAGTGGTTTGTGGCCCTCCAAAAGACCACAGTACATAAACAGACTTACAGGATACCTGTGGTGTTACAGTTTCATGGAGTGGGGGTGAGGGGTAATTAGGAAAGATTTGACTACAAAGATTCCTTAGGGAAGTGATTGCTTAAAAAAAAAAAAAAGGTTAAGAAACACTGCTGTTAAGTCAACTGTAACATGTATGTATGCAGATGAAGACTGGAAGAGTGCTGGACCTGTCTGTTCCTGCCCCTTGATAAGGAACCTTGGCTATCCCGCACTCACAGCCCACCAAATTCCCAACCTGCCGTCTCCAAAGCACTCCCCAGACTTTCTCTGAGTTGATAGGAGGCTTATGTTGTCTTGGTTTTCTCTACCTCCTGAGCTCTTGCTTCTCTCTCTTAGTCTCTGTTCACTCCTATATCAACCAAAATGTGGACAGAGCCACTTCACAAGATTCTCCAAAATAGTATTAATTTTTTTTGTAAATGTGCTCAAGCATTTGTGAGTCTGGTAGGTTTTACTCCAAAGTTGGTCATAATAAACAAGGTCACAGAGTTTAGTGGACAACAAGCCACATTAAGCTACAAATCAATTAAGTTCTTCAAAAGCCCTGCTGGCCAACCTCTCCCCAGACACACACACAGCCTCTCTTCCTTTCACACAAAAACGTTCACACCTTTTCTCTAGAACATTAGAAGCAAAGGATCTCTTGGTTACATCCCTTTCTAACCACTGGCTTACTGTCTGTGATGGTTAATTTTCCGTGAGCAGAGGGATACACAGGTAGTTGGTAAACATCATTTCTGGGTGTGTCTGTAAAGGTGTTTCAGAAAGAGATCTGCATGTGAATCAGTAGACTGAGTAAAGATTACCTTTATTCAATCCACTGAGGACCTGAATAGAAGGAAAAGACAGGAGAAGGGCAAATGTGCTCTCTGCTGGAGCTGGGATATCCATTGTCTTCCACCATTGGGCATACTTCTAGTTCTCAGGCCTCGGGGCTTAGACTGACACACCACTGTCTCTCCTGGTTCTCAGGAATCCAGGTTTGAACTATACTGGATTTGAATTATACCACCAGCTTTCCTAGGTTTCCAGCTTGCTGAAAGCAGATCATGAGACTTCTCAGCCTCCATAAATTACATGAACCAATCCCTCATAATAAACCCCTATCTATCTATCTATCTATCACCTGTGTTTATATGTATATCCTATTGGTCTGTTTCTCTGGAGAACTAATACAGTATCACTTATGCCAAAACGACTTATGTTACATTTCTAGGTGGTTTCAATAGCCATATAGATTTTTTCATTTCTCCAGGTTTTGAGTCCCTTCACCTTTTCCTCTCCAAATTATCTTCCACATTCAACTTCAGCCACTTACTTCAACAGTCATAAGCTAGGCTTGTAATTACCAGTAGCTGAACCCTTTCTGTAGTTTTAATTCCAAGCATTACCAGTTTTTGACCACCACCTCTTTCCATTTTTCTCCTAATATCCTGACTGCAAAAGTACTGAAATATCCAACTCATGGATACTCTTACTATTTCACGTTCCCTCACCCCCCTTCATGTCTGCTCTAGGCTTCTAATCCAGTTTCTACTCCATGGCAATCATTATCATCTTTTCCTTTTGAAAACTTTTAACTCCCTCTCATCTCATGTTTGTTAAAAACGAATAAACAGAAACCACAATTAAACAGAACTGGGAGACCAGAGGAGGGAGCTCTCATGCCTGGTGAGACAGCAGAGCCCAACAGGAAGGAAAAAGACAGCTCTTCTTTCCTGGCAAGGGCTCAGCCAGTAGAAAGCCATGGACTCCTTGTTTACTTAGCCTTTCCAACTTCCTTTTTCTCTCTATAAAATTGTTCTCCTTCCCTTGCCATGGGGGGATTAACCCCTGGCTCGCCATGGTTGCAGACCCTGAAGTGTAATTTCCTGCTGATCCTGAATAAATCATCTTTGATGAAGAAATAAGTGGCAGTCTGTTTGTTTCAGATTAATATGTTCTACCATCCCTACTGACAAAACAATTACAAGCCTGGTTAAATATAACTTCTTTCTTTCTCCATGCCTGTACTGGCACAGCTAAACATGACTATAGAAAAACATATAATTAATGATAAATCATCTCACTTTAAATCTGTGACCTTTAACCTGGAGAAGGCCATTTTCCTGCCTGGTAATTCTCTTTCCTTTTCTGCACTTCATTATATCATTCATCTCATGTTACAACTTTGTATGCTTCCTCTCCATTCCCATTCTCAGCTGATGATCATGCTTTCTCATTGAGAATGTTGAACTACTAGAAGTTCCATAGATTTTTCACCACCAAATCTGTCCCTTTTCTACATCTGTATCCTTATATTCTGCCTTTCTGCCATCCATAAATAAACTATCTTCATCCCTGAAAACAAATTTCCTTCATTTCTACACTAACCCTTTTCCCTTCCATCCACAAGGGATGTGACCAGTTACAGTAAGAAGGACTGTAATTGTCTTGAGTATTTCCTTCTTTTTTTAATGAATATGTTTGTGTGTGTGTGTGTGTGTGTGTGTGTGTGTGTGTGTGTGTGTATATATATGGCAAATATCTTTGTCTTCTTTCCTCTTTTACTCCTTTATTATGTAACATAACGCATTGGCTTTATATCGTCTTTAAGTATTAATTTTATATCATGGATTTCAAGTTATAGGGCATCAAGAGAAGAGTAAACATTATTCAAGGACTTTACCTCCTCTTCTTGGGAAAGGATTTTTGCATTTTCAGCTGTATGCAGGAGAGTTGTATCATGTGAGATAGAATTATGACTTTAGTATTGTCTTTATTTGGAGACCATGTGTGGCTTAAGGAAATGCATATAGGCATGGAGTTGATAGGGGTGAACTTGTGATTTTATGTGTTAACCAAGAGATGGCAAGATAGCCCATAACAGATTATTTCTCTGTGTGTCTTTGACGGTGTTTCTGAAAGAGATTAGCCTTTGAATCAGTGAACAAAGTAAAGGAGATCCGCTCTCACTGATGTGGGCAGGCATCATTCAATCCACTGAAGGCCTGAATAATAGAAAAAGTGGAGTAAAGGTGAATTATTCCTCTTCTTGAGCTGGAACTTCCATCTTCCCCTGCCCTTGGCCATCAGAGCTCCTGGTTCTTATACTTTTGGACTCAAGGACTTATACCAGCTGTCCCTACTTTGTTCTCAGGACTTTGAGCTTGAGCTAAATTTTATCACCAGCTTTCTTGGTTCTCCAGTTCCCAGATGGCAGACTGTAGCACTTCTTGTTCTCTATAACTGTGTGAGTTAATTTCTACAGTAGATCTCCCCTCCCTGACCCCCTCAATAGATAGATAAATATAGATAGAGCTATACAAATAGAGGAAGATTTATTTTAAATATATGTGTATATGTGTATATATATCCTATTTATATTTATTTAATATATATGTACACATTCTATATATCCTATTGGCTCTGTTTCTCTTGAGAACCCTGATTAATACATATAACTGTGTAAACAAAATGACTCCCAAGCTTAGTGGCATAAAATAACCATTTATTATACCTCCTGACTGTATGGATCAGGGATTCTGACAGCACACAGCAAGGATGACTTGTCTGTACTCCAAAATGTCTGAAGCCTCAAATGGAAGTGCTAAAGGCTGGATGTTAGAATTATCTGCAAATCTGTTGATGCTGGCTATCCTAGAAAGGACTCAGGTCCTTTCTAGGTGGCTTTTTCTCCTTGTGGTTTCGCCAGAAAAGCTAGTTTGAGCTGCCTCTCGGTGTGGTGGCTGGCTTCCCCAGAGAAAGCATGCCAAAAAGAACAAGCCAGATAGAAACCATAACATTTTTATGACCTAACCTCAGAAGTCACATAGTATCACTTTCACTAACTCTATTGGTTGAACAGTCATAAAACTCCTACCAGGTTTAAAAGGAGGGAACACAGACACACCTCTTCCTGGAAGGACTATCAGAGTTACATTGTAAGAAGAGCAGGTGAGATGAGATGAGAAATGTTGCATCATTTAGAAAATTACCAACATCCACATTTGCCTCTGTAGATATGGTCAAGAATTTCCTTGTTCTCTGCCTCTTTACTGATGAATCTGGCTTGGCGTTCTTATTTTCTGTAGTTCAGGTGAAAGCCAGTCACATGTAATGTTAGACACGTGTTTAGACCTATCCTAACGACAACATATATACGTACGGAATAACCTGTGTGTGTGTATGTGTGTGTACCTGTGGCATAATAAGAAATATATTTGGTCTTTATCGTTAGTTCTTGACACAGAGCTACTAAATCCCTTGGAACTTCCTGAGAGAAAAGAGCATCTTTTGTTTTAATGAGGTGACTTTTTTTTTTAAACATCTTTATTGGAGTATAATTGCTTTACAATGGTGTGTTAGTTTCTGCTGTATAACAAAGTGAATCAGCTATACATATACATATATCCCCATATCTCCTCCCGCTTGCGTCTCCCTCCCACCCTCCCTATCCCACCCCTCTAGGTGGTCACAAAGCACTGAGCTGATCTCCTTGTGTTATGTGGCTACTTCCCACTAACATGCTCCTAGACACACAGCTTCAGGATGGGGGCTGGTCACCAGACAGATCAAACCTTGATTAGAAGTCTAGAACTTTCAGCCGCATCTTCTCAATCCCCGGAAATAGGAAAGGGCAGAAGATTGAGTTAATAATCAATCATACCTGCATGATAAAACCTCTTTAAAAACCCCTAAATGATGGGGTTTGGAGAACTTCCAGGTTGGTGAACACATAGAGGTACTGAGAGAGTAGCATGCTGGGAAAAGGCATGGAAGCTCCATACCCTTCCCCCGTACCTTGCTCTGTGAATCTCTTCCATTAGCTGTACCTGAGGTGTACCCTTTATAATAAAATAGTAATAATATGTCAAGTGATTGAGCTCTGTGAGCCATTCTAGCAAATTTTTGCACCTGAGGAGGGAGTCATGGAAATATCAATTAATAGCCAGTTGATCAGAAGTACAAGAGTCCCAGGACTTGTGACTAGTGTCTCAAGTGGGGGCAGCCTGTGGGACTGAGCCGTTAACCTATGGGGTCTGTACAAACTCTGGGTAGTTAGTGTCAGAACTGAACTGAATTGTTGGACACCCAGATTTTGTCTGGAGAATTGGAGAATTGGTTGTTGGTGTTGAAAAACACTGCAGAGTGTGCGTGTGTGTGTGTGTGTGTGTGTGTGTATACATATATATATATATATATATATATATGTAAAGTTGTACTTGAAAAATGACTCATTTTCCAACATATTCTTTCTGCAGATCAAAAATAGATTAGATATCCAGTCCTAACCACAGAGCTTTTTTTTTTTTGTGGTACACGGGCCTCTCACTGTTGTGGCCTCTCCCGTTGCGGAGCACAGGCTCCGGACGCGCAGGCTCAGCAGCCATGGCTCACGGGCCCAGCCGCTCCGCGGCATGTGGGATCTTCCCGGACCGGGGCACGAACCCGTGTCCCCTGCATCGGTAGATGGACTCTCAACCACTGCGCCACCAGGGAAGCCCTAACCACAGCGCTTTATTTGGAGATTCCTCAATTATTATAAAGGTATTTCTCAGCATGAACGATTTATTTACCAGAGATAGGTATTCCAATCTAGCTTCCAAAATTGGAAGCTAGCCATGTGACAGCTATCACATCCTTTTATGCAATTTATTTTAACAAGATTAACATTTCCAGTTCTCTAATTTATAGCTCCTCTATTATGTTTACCCTCCTCTACTGTCCCCTCTGGACCTATCCAGCTGGACCCAGATTTAACCCAAAATTTATCACAGTTGTCCCGACATGGTTTGACCAGAGCCTGCCATGTGACTGAACCTCAGTAAATGGGTTGAATGACTGTAATCTGATTTAATACTTCCAGCAGTTTTTTGAGGTATGTTTTACTATCTCCATTTTATAGATGAAAAAGACCACATATTTAATCTTATCAAACTTTAGTTAGTGAGAGCCAAATTAGACCCCAGAGCTCTCTTAATTTTCTGTAAAACAAAGATGCCTGTCTTTGGGGCTGCACCTGTCCTCCGCTTTTATGACTGAGGGGCTACTCATCACTCATCTGTGAGGCATCAGGATTCTGCTGCCCTCTTGAGCCTGCAGTATTTTCCTTGTTTTGTCCAGTGATGCATAGCCATGCTTATCACAAAACTTGAAACCGTGGGTAATCTTTAGTCAAATCCATTTCACCTGCCTTCACTAATCAAGATTGTTTTCCTTGCTCCTGCAAAAGACTTGCATGTCCTCCAAGCAGCACGTTGCCTACAATAAGATGTTTGCCCAAGCTGTTTTCCAGGAACTTGGAGTCAGTTGTGTCTAGTTCGAGTTGAGCTGGTTAGGACTGTATAGGACCACCGACCTTCCAACAGGGCATGCGCAGATGTCCGCTCGGTGACGTTATGATGTCGGAGGGCCAAGAACTCCATGCTCAGATCCTGCTAAACGCCTCCAAGTTTTAATATACAGAGACCTGTAGCTTAGTTATGCCTGCGATTACTGCACCTTTGTCCATTCTCTTTTCCCCACACTCCCCATGCCTCAGACCACACTGATTCTTTATTCTTTTTTTTTTTTTTTTTCGGTACGCGGTTCTCTCACTGTTGTGGCCTCTCCCGTTGCGGAGCACAGGCTCCAGGCGCGCAGGCTCAGTGGCCATGGCTCACGGGCCCAGCCGCTCCACGGCACGTGGGATCTTCCCGGACCGGGGCTCGAACCCGTGTCCGCTGCATCGGCAGGCGGACTCTCAACCACTGAGCCATCAACGAAGCCCTGGTTCTTTATTCTTTATCCCATAAGTACCCTTATCCCCTTGTCTTCAGGGAGGCTAACCCAAGACTTGTTTTCCCGTCTCCTTGCTTGGTTGCCTTGTGGAAAGAATGAAACAGAACCTCTCTTTGCTTAAAACCTCGGTGTCTCAGTGTTTTGGCTTGCTGTTCTTCAGATAAAATGAACCTGTTTGGGTAACAAACTGTTGGGACAAATGTTAGAGCAACCTAAAACAGGAACAATATGATATGAGATCACCACCGTGTTTGGTAACAGAGTATCATAGTTGGTATATAAAACTTGGGGTGAACTTGGATCAAAGTGCTTTACAATGTATTAGGTTCAAAATTAGAGAATCAGGTAATTATATGGCAAGAGAAAAGAAATTATCCACTTAGAACCAAAAAAAAAACAAAAAAACAAAAAAGAAGAGGAATGAATTACTAAAACTGAAATTCTCCTAATTAAGCTCATCACCAAAGAAGAGTTAATGGAAAGTAACAGACATTTAGTTCATGCTGAGGGATAGTTATAAAGAAAGGTGCTGTGTTCCCTCTATGATCATAACACTTAATGGTGGAATAAGTAAAAATATAACTATAATATAAGGCAAAATAAGGTGAGGGCTGTAATCGAGCCATAAGTAAAGTGCAATGGGGAGTTGAAGGAAAGGTCAATGCCAAACAAGTCACAGCATAGAAACTAGATTGACAAAATAATATTGCAAATTTTGTTAACCAAAGAGCAGACATTTCTTCCTGACTCTGGGGGAATTGCTCATTGGTAGGGCAGCCTTCAAAAGCGGTATAACACTAAACAGAAGCAAGGCCAATATTAAATGAATTTGATGGCTGAAACAGTTTTCTGCTCCTGGGCCTGTAATTTAAAGTCATTATTGGGCCTTTCAGGCTAATCCCACTAGAACAAGTTTAGGGGCTCTGAGCAAAAGACAAGTAGAGAGGGGGTAAAGTCGCAGCAGCAACTTCTGGTAAACAAATTCTGAAACTTAGTATTTCGGTAATCTCTTGGGAACCAAATTCCAACCATCAGAGGTATTTTATGACTGTAATATATTAAATTTACTTACATGAGTAGCAGCACAGGTGTGTCTTGAACTATAAAAATTGAAAACAACCTTCTAATAGTCATAAGAGGGTGGAGGAATGCCTTCTTTTTTTTTTCTGTTAAATAATGGAAATGCACCTAAGGCCTGGAAACCCTTAGAATTAGGTAGCAAAATTGACAAACTGGACTGTAATTTATTTGTATGTAGAGCTTACATTTTGTGGATATATGTTGTTTTCTTCTATGTTACCTGTATTTAGTTTGAGACTAACTTGATGTTTTAAGATATTTCATTCTGTAGATCTTAGTTATTTAAATATGATTTTGAATGAAGGGATTGATATATAACAGATTTTTATGGGACGTAGGATCTTTACATTATAAAGTTTTGATAAAGGCAGACTCCATTGATTTTCCAAGTTAGGAAATAAAGTAGTCCCTTCAAACTGTTAATCATATTAAGGTTGATCCTTATTTAGTTTATCTAAGAAAAGATGAAAGCCTGGTCACTCCAGGCATGCGGCATTGTCGACAGACTTTTCAGCACTCCTCCTAATTTATGGCCATTCAGTGGGAACTGAAAAATACTCAGGTGACTGATGGTAGACTTCCCAATGATTTATTCACAGCATCTGCCATCCGATCACAGCTCACATAGGCTCCATTCAGCAGTCAGTGTCTCGTAAAATGGTGTTCCTCCTGAGTTCCTTCTCTTGGGCAGGTCATTTCCCCTCAGATAGGTATTGAAAGAGTCTGTCTCCCAAGAGAATTATAGTGAAGAAAGTCACTTTTCTGAATCATATCGTATTTAGCCAGGCAGTTAATAGAAAATGGGGTGGAGGGGGTGATAAAAGGAAAAAAACCCTACTGCAGGAATCTTAACCTTAGGATTTCATATCTACTTGTAAAATCCAGTAGTGTACTTTTATTTTTTTAAGAGATCAGTCTTCCAGAAAAGTACCTGTGATATTTATTTGTGAGAGAGATGATTTCAGGGAACTGAATATAATTACTTTCTTTGTATTACTGCAGAGAAAGTAAGAAAGTAAATGTGAAAACATATTTATGCACAGTGAGCTAATTACGGTTTTGTAAAAGAAAAACAATCTCAGATTTCTACCTATTGTGATGATTAAAATGAATAAAGCCACAGATTATAAACAAACATTGTAGCAGTTAATATGCACTGAGTACAGTTAGTTCCCAATACATTTATGACCAACTGTAAGCTTATTTAATAACACAGTGGAACACAATAAGAAGGATCAGTTGCCAACTTTACGTTAAGTTGGCAATCTCTAAAAGTTGTGTCCCGTCAGATATGTGCGTGTTTCCGACACCCTCTGAATTTTTCAGAGACATAGCATAATGAAACCGAAAAGCAAGTTTAGAGCTGTTTAGAAGAAACAATGTTCTGATTGTTTTTGAGGTGGCAGCAAACCATTTGGCACAGAAATAAACTTCTTAAACAAGTGAAACACAAAGAGCTCATCTATAAATCTTTCCTTTGTATTATGTACTTAACACCAAGATATGCTTGGCTGGGAGACTAGCCTCTAATTACATCGTGAGATATATGATATGCCAACCTTGTAGCACCACATAACCATTTTCTTCTTTTCCCAAAAGAAAATGCAGTACACTAATTTCAGAACCTGGTTTGGGATCCTAGCTCTGCAATTTACTTGCTGAGTGACATTGGGCAAATCGTTTAACCTCTTCGTCCTCGGTTTCCTCACCTGTAAAATAGAAATAACTTACTCATTTCATAGGTTTATTGTAACTAACGACTAAAATGACTAAACAGACGTGAAGTCTTTGGACAGGGCTCGGCACATTATTTATGCTACATGAGCATAAGCTGTCCTTATTACCATTGTGTCTTGGGGGGGGGGGGGGGGGAATGCACATTGCGCCATCACTGCATCATGTACACACATCTTCAAATACCCGCCCTTACTTCTCTTTCGGGCTCTTCTCTTGCAGCTTCCTCTCAGTGCCCCCAGCATACTTTTTTTTTTTTCGGTCTTCAGCAGGCTCACTTGCTTTAGCCCCCTGTGTCCAGAATTGCATCCCACACCAATCTCAGCTTTCCATTGCTCCGTTTCTTACACAGAACTTAGCTTTGTCTCAGCTTCTACAAAGTTGGATCCTCTCACCTTTACTTAATCTTGTCTTCACATACCTGAAAGTATATTTACTGTAAACATCAAATTTGTTCCCTCTCAGCAAACAAAAGACCTTCTATAAACTAGTCTCCAGTATTCTAGAAATGTGAGTCGGGAATTATAAATGAGGTTTTTTTTTTAACGTTTTTGGTAATACAGGCCACATTTACTACCATTAATGTGATATATGATTTATTTTCATAAATATCCTTCACCATCCAGTAATTTGATACCACTGAAAGAAACATTAAATCTATGAAAACGTTAGCAAGTGTGTGTTCAGTGCAGTAATTTAGAACACTGGAAATGGTTTTATTTACTGTTCAGGCTACTTAGTGCCTAAAAGTCATGACTATCATCTTTAGTTAAGTTCCATATTCGGTTATAATAGGTAAAAATATATGAACAGGTTTTCTTTAATCAGGACTTTACAAAAACTGAAACGAGATTATGTGTATATGTATATTTGTACAAATTTACTCAGAGAGTAGTACATATTTTGTAGAGTTTTCATGTAGACAGAGATATAGATAATGCGAACTAGAAAAAAATAATAAAATCATTCTCACATAAATTTTCAATGCTTCCCAATTCAGGAAATAGTGAAAATTCAGAACACTTAGCTAGATGAATGTAAAGAAAATTGTTTTCTACTAGAGCATTTAAAACCAGCTGTAAAAAATCCTCAGTCATTCCCCTACACACACCACTCCACACCCTCCCACCCTCCCACCCAGCCATAAACAATCATTCTCAGTTCCGATTTAATTTGTAAGTTTCCATCACCTGGATTTTTATTGTTCTAGTAATCTTTGCATTTACTTACACAGATCCGAGGTTTTCTACTTCCAATATAGTCTGAAAAATGCCAGTACTAGTTACCATTTTCTAGGACCAATTTGTCTCTGTGTGGAGCTGTATGAAGCTGTCTTGCATCTTCCCCTTTTCTGAAGGACTGTTCTACTACTTGTGTATTTACTGAAATATCATGAACTATAGGTAGGAAGAGGATATCATCTTAAAAGGAGAAGGGTAGTAGGCAAATTGAGTCAAAACTGAGACATACTCTCATTAATGCTGTTGTGATTTACATCGTATTCAAACACCCTGCTCCTTCAGTTACAGAGGTTTAACTATTTAACTTGCAGGAGTCCCGGCTTGAAAGACAAAACTAATGATCACAAGTGTCAGAGATCACAGTGTGCCTCAAAAGGATTATCTTGAGGTCTGCTAGGATTCAGTTGGCATGAAGGAATGTGAGACTTGCTATGAAGTAGAGGAGGGAAGATTCCTACCTCCAGTAAAGAGCCATGGACATGGGGCTGGTGTGGGTGAAAGAATTGTATCTGCTGTTCAAAATTTCTTCTGGTCCCGTCTTCATTGTATATTCTCGATGGATGGCTAAACATGGGTAACATAATAGAAAAGAGAAAAACACCTGGAAGCGTTTTTGCACTTTACTCTCTGGGTGACTCTTCTGGGACAAAGTGGTGGTATAAATCTCTGGCGGTTTCAGGGCTGGTGGAATGTGGCACTGACAGCTCTGAGGTGTGTCCCTGCAGTCTAAACACGGTTGGTGGGGACAACTGCAGCCTATGATGCCAGTATCACCGCAGGCAGCTGGACAGGTGGACTGGAAATTGTCATATGCTGCATTGCTCATGAGCATGAAAGAAAGAGGGGTGACGGGGTGGAAGGAAAGAAAGGAAGAAGAAAAAAAGAAAATATAGACCCAGCAGAAAATGCTATGTGAAAATCAACATTGCTACTTGCAAAAGTATACAATTCTATTACCTTTTAAAGGATTAGAGTAGTAATTTCCTGTTACTACTTTCCCTTCTTTGCAAGATTTCGCTCTACAAGTTACATCTGAAGGTCACCAAATAACGAAAAAGAATGTAAATTAGAAAGCTTTTGAAAAATATTTCAGCCTGAATGCCTTTTTTTCCTTCTTAAAATTAGCTCGTTCTTTTAAACTCACTCACTCTTTTATAGCTATGTTTTAAAAACAGGGAAAAATCTATGAAAAAGACAGGGAAAAACTGTCTTATATTTTTTTTCATTTTCTCTCTTTCCAGGAGTGAATTACTATTTTCAGTAGCATTTTCCTATGAGAGTCATGAATCATTCTGGCCTATTTTGAAGAGGGTTCTCATGACATTCTTTATGCCCTACCAATGATATAAATATTTGTTGTCACACCTAAATATGCAACTAATTTAGTACCCTAAAATCTTTCGGTTTCATCCACCATTACCTTGATGTACTTCATGGCCAGATTTGAATGTAATTTAAATATATCATATTTGGTAAAAATTGAAGTTAACAAAAGGAGTAGCAAAAATAATTATATGTTTTAAAATGCACTAGATTTAAAATGAAAAGACCACAAGTATCAGTTTACTCTAAGTGATAACAATGTGAGTTTTAAGATTTTAAAAATCCAAGATTTATGACACGTTAAAAAAATATTTCTGTAACAAGTTTAAGATATTTATAAAATTGATAAATTAAGCATTTAGCAAATAATGAAAGCTCTTTCATATAAATTGTAGTCTTTATTAAAACTCTATGTTTTCTACTAATATCAAATTAAATTATGTAAGGTAAATTTGAGTATGACTAACCTGTCAATTCGATTTAAAAATGACATAGTTCCCTAGAGTCTGTCATACAGAGTGAAGTAAGTCAGAAAGAGAAAAACAAATACCGTATGCTAACACATATATATGGAATCTAAGGGGAAAAAAAAGGTCATGAAGAACAGCCTAGGGGTAAGATGGGAATAAAGACACAGACCTACTAGAGAATGAACTTGAGGACACGGGGAGGGGGAAGGGTAAACTGGGACGAAGTGAGAGAGTGGCATGGACATATATACACTACCAAATGTAAAATAGATAGGTAGTGGGAAGCAGCCGCATAGCACAGGGAGATCAGCTCCGTGCTTTGTGACCGCCTGGAGGGGTGGGATAGGGAGGGTGGGAGGGAGGGAGATGGAAGAGGGAAGAGATATGGGAACATACGTATATGTATAACTGATTCACTTTGTTATAAAGCAGAAACTAACGCACCATTGTAAAGCAATTATACTCCAATAAAGATGTTAAAAAAAATGACATAGTTCATAACGTATTTTAGTATTAATCACCCAAAGAGAACAGTGTTGTACTATGTATACTGTCAAGAAAGTATGCAAAAGAGCAGCTTTCTCCTTATGTTCCTTTGTTAAATATAAGTTAAAATCCCCCAAAATATTTTGTTCACGTTTTTAAGTTAACCCAAATCACCACTCTGTCAAGCAGGTGTTCTTTTTTGGCAACAGTCATTGATTAATCCTTGATTAAAGGGATGAATAGGAGAGTCTCGTTCTATTTCTCTCACAATACGAGAAGCAAAAAGTTGGGAATCCCACAACTCCAAACCTGCAATGGCCATAAACCGAGTTCAGTACAAACACATATTTATTGAGAAGCATCTGCAAGCTGAGGACAATGTTATATAGTACAAAGGCCTAAGTATGAAGACAATAAATTCCTGGCTTGCAAAGAAGAATCAGACATAACAAATTGACTATAATAGAAAGAATAACCATCCAAGAGCTGTACTAGAACTACAAAATCAGGTCAGGAGCTCTGAGTACGAATACATTTGTATCCATCTCAAATCTGACTCTTTCAATAGATTGTTTTCCTTTTCCCTCTATTCTTGCATTTTGTTCTCACTCCTTTTTCCCAAAGGAATTAAAAATACAATATTCAGTTTCCATTTCAACTGATACAAGGTTGGACAAGGTCTTTAAAGGGAATATAAAGAAGAACTGAAAACGTGGTTCAATTATTGTGGTATGTGTAATACACTGTGTTCTTTATTTTCTTAATGTGATGTTGACAAATTAAAAAGACAACGCTGATTATTTCATATGTTCAACTTCTAGGTGGAAATGGCTCTACGTATAGTAATAATCTTAAAAGCCAATGTTTTTTTTTTTTTCTCCAAGTGCCCAAGTGCTTTAAAAAACACACACACTGTACTAACAGTGATTATTCAACATGGAATGCACTTACCTACTCCGTGAATGTTTTAAATTCCCCTTTCTTTCGGAGTGCACTTAGGCACATGAAACACAGTTTGTAGAGCCTTATGGATCTCAAGGGATAAACATTATGTGCTCAAAACAAGTCGTGTATGGTTATGGCATAGGATCCCCGATTACTTGTTTTCAGTTACTCAAAGGAAAAAGATACTTTCGGCAATTCTTAATGAGAAAACAGATGCTTTTAGTTGAATTTATTTTATAACATGTGCAAAAATATAAGTATCACCCCAAATTTCCATTAAGCACAAAATTCTTTAGGAAGATTTGGATGGATAATATTATTTCAGTTTGGGAATTTGTTACAAGATAGAGAATTACTATCTACTTATAATCAGGAGAGCCTTAGTGTGGTACGTTTGTGTATATGTGAGGGTTTATTGTGCTTATAAGGCTTTTTTCCCTATATCTAAGTTAGAAAATAGAAACGTTCTTTTCACATCCGTGTATGGCCTGGAAAATTATATATCCTGTATTGTGAAAATATTGTTATGGCTATTAAGTTCTTGCCCTATTTACCCCACCCGATTTTTATGGAGATCTAATTTTTAAAAGAATGTGAAAATTAAAACTATATACTTATAAATTATAAAGCTCAAAAATTTGATGAATAACAATTAAAGGGCTTCTCTTGTGGTGCAGTGGTTTAGAGTCCGCCTGCTAATGCAGGGGACACGGGTTCGCGCCCCAGTCCGGGAGGATCCCACATGCCGCGGAGCGGCTGGGCCCGTGAGCCATGGCCTCTGAGCCTGCGCGTCCGGAGCCTGTGCTGCGCAATGGGAGAGGCCACAGCAGTGAGAGGCCCGCGTACCGCAAAAAAAAAAAAAAAAGCCAATTAAAAATATCTTTATTATTAAGTATCATAATATAGCAACACTACTCTAGCATTGAGAAAATAGTACATTAAAAAGTTAGCAAAGGGGGAGCTGAAATTTTTTTAACTCTCTGCTCTTCAGTGTGAATACGTATTTCATCCAATTGTATTCAAAGTGGATAATGACTAATAGAGTACACATCATAACCTAGAACTGGCATCCCTACCTCAAAAATAATTTTTTCCCAGTAAATGTTGTCAAGTAATAAATAGGTAAACCAAGGAGAGAGAGCAACTTAACTCAATGGCTTTACAGGACTGGAGGGAAGGGGCGAAGAGGGGAAAGGGAGACCGTAAAAAAGGTAAAGAAAACCAGAGAAACGTGTTAACAGGGACATTTTCCATCCTTTTGTCCTACAAAATTTATTTTCCTAAGGACAATATCAAGAAGGGAAAGGAAATTGAGGTTGCAGAATGAGTTAAAAATATTTGGATTTACCTGAAAGGTAGAGAGGTGCCTTCCAATGTGGATCCGCCCTTTACTCCTATGACACTCTCTTCCTAGTGATTCTTTGCTTTTGTCATCAGGTACTTCACTGTGGTCTTTTCCCTGAACTCCTAAATCTGCAACATTGGTCATTTCATTTCCCTTCTATATAGAGCATGTCATAGTTTTTTGGTTATAACTCACTAAGTATTAAATACTAAAAACTTAACTGTGGGCAAGGCATCAGGGATATAAGATGGACATAGTCTCTGTCCTGTGATTTGTGATTTTACAACTTGAGATGAGAGGGAGAGAATACAGCCCTAAAGTAGACGATATCAAAGGTAATAGATGGCCTCACAAAGGTAGCATAGAAGCCTTTGGTAATGCTTAACAGAGCAGCCTTAGTCCGATGCATCAAAGTAAGACTTCTCTAAGTATTGATAGTTAATCTGAGTCCTGAATGAGAAGTACCTATTAATCAAGTAACTCATGATGGGGAAGAAGAGGAGAGGTTGTATCCAGAGGGTTGGAAGGGGAGAAAACAGTCTGCTCAACAAACTAAGCAAAACTGGAGGAAAGAGAAGAAACAGGTCGATAGCATGAAATAAGTAAGGGGAGACAAGGAGGCAGGTAATGAGGACATTGTAAGTTTTGCTAATCCAGCTGAAAGGTATCAGCAAGCAGACATCCCAATGTTTTAAGCTGGGGAATAATATGATCAGATGTGCACATTTAACAAAAAATTCTGGAAATAATGTGAGAACCCAATGGAGGTAGATTCAGGGAAACCAGTTAGGTGGCTAATATGGTAGTTTAAGAAGATGTTCTTGCCTTGGGCAAGGATTGTGGTAGTGTGGACACAAAGGGGTATTTAGAGACAGGAATACTCAATTTGATGTGCCTGTGAAACGTCTAACTGAGTATGTTCAGTGGGCAGTGGATTGATGGGCTGAAGCTCAGGAGAGCCATCTGGGCCAGAGAGGTATTCCTTTGAGAGAAACAGTACAGTGATAGTAATTGAAGCCACCAGAGTGAATAAGACTGTGGAAGGAAAGCATGTAGAGGAAGAGAAAAGAGCTTAAGATGGAGCCATGAGGAGCTCTTCTATAAAAGGATTATATGCAAGAGGAAAAGCCAGGAAATGAGAATTTTTTAAAAGTAGGAAACATACTACAGTTGTAGTGTCATCAAAGTCCAAGAAAGAGGCATTTTAGAGAAAAAAATAATAGAAAACAATGTAGTAATATTGACAAACAGTAACTAACATTTTTAAATGCTTCCTCACTCTAATCAGTGCTACCACAAATTTTCTTGTCATGGCACACATGGCAAATGATAATATCACTGTGGCACACACTGTTCAAGGAAGCCAGACTGGGGGCAAGGAGGTTTGAGAGAGCGGGGCACAAGTCATTTTTTCCTTGCATGCCACCCAGGAATTCAGTCTAAATAAACAATATAAGTTTCTCTGATTCTACCACACTCTGCTCCCAAGTTCACTCTGAAGTACTTTTGTTACCCAAAAAACTGGGTTCACCTCTTGGTGAGTGTCGAGCCAGAAGACACAGCGAAGCCAAAGAGCAGGAGAAGGAAGGATTTATTATTTGCAGCAAGTAAGAACACCAGGGATCTTTCCCAAAGCAGTGTCTTCTCCAACAGCAAAATTGGGGAAGTTTTAAACTAAGGGTACATGCATATACATGAGGGGCTTGAGCAGAGCAGAGTTCAGCATAAAATTGGGGCAAAGGTCTGCAGAGTCCAAGCTGTGGTTGATTTTCAAGTTACAAGGGTCAGAAAAGGTCAACATCAACATCCCTTAGGTTCCAGTTGATTCAGTGGTTGAGCGCCTCAGGCTAATCTTTACCATTGAAACAGAACTGGGAGTGGTTACAATGGATCTGTTTTCTTTGCTATTGTTACTTCTCTTGACTGATAACAGTCCTTTGTTCATGCATGCTTTTGTTCCCTGAAGATCATTAATTACTGAGACCTGTTCAAAGACAAGCATGGCTTAGGCCAAAAATGGCTTCTCTTATATCAAGAAAGCAATGCTTGGTTCACCGGGGACCCTATCTGCTTATACTTTGTTCATTCTTGGTGCACAGATGACTTTCCAAAACCCTAAATGGAAAAAGGGCAGAAACCTGTATTCCTGAGGAGTCCCCAGACATATTTAACATACTTCCCTATTTTAATTGCCTTCTCTTCGTCCTGTTGGTGAGGAAAGGATTCTCTTCCGAGGGTTATAGGGATGGCTGAACACAGGACACCCAACCCTGGGCAGATGAGATGGACAACAGTTGATAAGTCCCATGTACTCATAGCCTGGGGGAGGAGAAGGTCACACCACACAGGGCCAATGGGGGTTGCACCCTGGGCTCTGGGAGGCCGATTTTATAGTATCAGGAGGATGTGGTACTCCATTTCCCACGGAAGAGTGATTGGTGTGTGAATAATTCCAGCAGCTTACAGGGAATGGAAGTCCACTACTCAGAGGTTAGTGGGAACTGTACCTGGTCACTGTGATAGGAGGTTGTTTGGCTACTGGACCTTATCCACAGGAGCAGAGTGGGGAGGGGAACTTGTAGTTAGGCCATTCAAATCCCTCTCTGTTTTCCCCAGATCTCAAGGCACACATGATACTGGGCCTAAATCTTAGGCCTTATGCCTCATTCCCATGAAAGCCCAGAGAGTACAATTTGGCTACATGGATTTGAACACTGAATATCCCTGAATATTTTGAACTCTAAACACTGAGGATGGAACTCCCAATCTCTCTCTCACTCCTATTTTCCTCCCCAATCCCAATGACTATTTTCCAACGTAGAATAGAAAACCTTAGATTCAGTTGTTGCTTTTCCATAATGTGGAAGAATGTTTTGAGCTGAGCCCTCCAGGCTTGGTTCTTGAAATGCTAAAAGAGAAGAGGAAGGATTTAGAAAATCCTCTCTGAAGATAGAAGCCTTGCTTAAAGGCTTTTTGTCTAGCCCAAAAGGTCAAGTGCCCATCAGTCCCTGCCCTGGGAAGGCAAACAGTAGAGTTTTTATTGGGGTGAAGACTTGCAAGAACAAGTCTTTGGTGGGAATTTACATGTATTTGATATTTGTGAACTTTAGAATCTCTGCTTAGAATTGTTATCTTACTGTATTGTATTATATGTTTAGAAGTTCTGCTCTATCCATAAGTTTTAAACATCCTGCATATACATATAATACATCCCTGTTATCCACACCAACAATCACTTAAAATTTCTTTTGTCTATGGCCTTGGACATTTTTCCCCACTGAATTAGTTCTAGGACTTATACTTATGTGACTGTGTAGTTGGCTTTGCTACCCTCAGAGCTGGGGATTATAGGAGAGGCAGAAACTGAGTGGCTGGGAAGTGTTAGATTTGGTGACAAGCAGAAGTGGGCAGGAATTCAATTTGGGTCATACTGATTTTGAAGTGTGGTGAGACACCAAAGAAAAGACCTAGCTTGAAGTTCAGGAAGGGGTCAATCTTGGAAGAAAGGCTTGAAAGTCATCAGTTTACAATTTACATGAGTAAATAGATAGTTCTCACGAGAGCACATACAAAAAGAGAAGAATGCTGAAGCCCCAGGAACATGGGAGGTAGGCTCGCTGGGTCTGTAAAACTGAAAGAGAACGCAATGATACTCACTTTCATTGAGACTTTCCAGAATTATCCTGAGTGAATACCCCGTCTCAGGAATCAAGTTGTTTATATTCACATGTCCTTCTTGTTTTGATGTTTCGTCTTGGTCACCATCTGTCTGGAGTTTACCAAAGGAAACTATTTTGTTTTATGTGCCTCTGAACAAGTGTTAGAAAAGGGTTGCAAACTCTCATTGGGTTCTACTCTAGCATCACAACCCCAAACTCCCAGCCTCACACTCAACTGATATCTCTACATTGATATTGGATAATCAGTGACAGTTACGATATACTTCCACAATACTCATTACAAAAAAATTCATACTCAGTATGATACCTGAAGTGCCCAGAATGTGTCTCTCAGATATACATGAAGAATATCTATGACACTTTTGTTCTCAAAATGAGTATTTTTTGCTTTCTTGGACTAAAAGGGGAAGCATGGCTTTTAATTATAAATTTAAAATCATGGGGGAAATATGTTCCCTTTCAGAGTCTTGAAGAATTTGCTCTGCCAATTGGAATAGTAAAATACCATTTTCCACATTTTTTTGTCTGCTTCGTATTTGTGAGGTTTGCACAGAACTTCTAACATAATGTGTTTCTAGAATCCAGTTTATAATGGCACTGCATGAGTTCATTGATAATCCCGTATGACTCATAAGGAAAAAGAAACAAGAAATAGTGTCACCATGTGCTTTGTTTTGAACATGTTAACTAAATATTACAAGAACAGATTAGAAAAGCAATCCCTTTATTTAGTTGAGTAATTGCCCACTTGAATCCCTAAAGATCAGTTATTGTAACATGAACTATAAGATTTCCACTAAGGGTCTTAAATGAGTCAATAAAAGGTCATGTTTATATACATTACAAACACTTGAAAGAATAATATTAACATTGACTCTCAGGCCATGCCTACACTTGCCCAGTGAAAGGTATTTCTCTAGGAAATAAGCAGCTTTCGACATCAATATTCTTCTAAATGTGCAGCAGATGTGACCATTGAAAATCATTTTCAGTATCTTTTCATTGAATAGTAATATAGAGAACCCAATGCTAAGTTCACTGGTATGGAAGGAAGTCTTGTTTAATGCCATGCTGTTGATATTGGCCATTCAATTCATAGATGCAGAAAGCCTCAGAATTGTGTAACTAATGTGCTGTTTCAGCACTGTTGTTTTTAATCTGGCAAAGTAGATATTAAAAAGAGAGAAGGTTTCTCACTATTCTTTTCAGTCCAGTTTTAGCAGACAAATTGATACATGTGGTTGAATTTGAAAAAATGACTATGTACTTTGCAATTATAAAAGAATATGGATGATTCTTTCCTATCAAGGATTCGAGATCACTAAGGACACTGTGATCCCTAATAAAACTTGGTTTAAAAGTTTTCATACTCTCAGAATACACTTCTCAGTTACTTGTACTATAAAATGATGTCATGAAATATGTCACATGAGTTAAGTTGTAAAAGTCAGAAGTGAAAACATAAAAATAAAACCCTCTACTTTAAAATTTAAAAATAAAAACCTTATGACTTTTCCTTTTGATGAACACCTAATCATATATCAAAAAATTCAGTGTGTTCTCTTAGACCCAAGGAGTATGGCAAGTTAGTAAGGAATTTTACTATTTCAAATTATTTGTTAGAGTGTTTCTTTGTCATATTGAAAAACTTAATCTCTTTGGTTTATAACTATTACATTTTTGAGAGTTACCCTTTAGAATTTAGGGCCTAAGATTAAAGTCATAATTTTAGACCTAAACTGAGGGTACACTTTTACTACAATTTCTAGTCTTTTTTGGGGGGTGAGGGGAATCTGTTGGAAAAATATATGATTCATTAACAAATAATAATAAGTCATCATGACTCTTAGAAGAGCATTAGAAAGCCAAAGAGGTCTTGTGTGGATGACACCTAAGTTGAAGTTTCTAAACTGGTGGAAATGTAATGTTTGAGAACAGATTATAGCAAAGCACTTAGAAATTATGAGTCCATTAGATTGAAGACATCTAAAAAATCCCTTGTAAAACCAAACTCTGGACTGGTTTTTACACATCTCCAGAAATTCAATTTCTTACAAAATCAGAGTCCTTTGTAGTCAAAGGAAGACTTAAGTGCAACTACATTTGGGCTAGTTCAAATTCTCTGCCCTGTGCCACCAGGAGAGATCAGATCCTTGGGTATCTGCCTGGGATCTTGGAAGTAAGCAGGATTTGCAACTGCTGGTGCAGAGTAATTGCTAATAGAAAATTGAGAAATTCTTGGAAACTCCATTCCGGGAGCCAAAGTTTGGAACTTTGATGGTAGTTAGGATATGCAGCAGAACCCAGAAAGTGTACGTAGTTTTGAAGCTAGAACGACGCTCCAATTTCTGCAGACATCTCTAAGGCCTTACACTAAAGGTAATTTACAGACTTGGAGTTGTGAGGAATCACACTATGTACAGGTGACTCTTGCCATCTTATGGAAATGCCAGGAATTCAGATCTCATCTTTATAATCATGATTGATTTGACAACTTATCCCAACATTTCTCAGATATCAGCGTCCAGTTGGAGTGAGATAAACCTAAAAACCATCTTCAAATTGTCCTCCCATTTTCCTCCAAACCTTGGGGAGTGAATGTGGTCCAGCACTAGCTTTGGTTTTGGCAAATCAGGATAAGGAATACTGCTACCATGAAATCATTTATTCTCTGCAATGAAGGAAAAGAATCAAGGGGATTAAGGAATCAACTCTCAGGCAGGTGTGTTTTCTCCAAAGGAGAAATTGTGATCTGTGAAATTCCACAGAAGGGAGAAGAGTGGAATCTTTTTCCCCCAAATGCAAGAGACTGAATTAAACAGTAAGACCAAGTAAGTACTCATAATGATATGCTGAAAGATGGAAGTTGAAAGAAATGAAAACTGATGTTACTGGGGAAAACAGGGAAGAAGTTTTAGTTGTAGGAAATTGGAAGAGCATGACTTTTTTTTGGTGAGATAATTTCTTAAAAACTTCAGCTAGATGTGCAGAAGTGGTTCTTGCCTCAGGTTCACAAGGGCTTCAGGAATTTAACCCACCTTTGTTGATAAGATTTGCAAAATAATGGTTCCATCATTTGTTGAAAAACTTTACTTGCTATTCAGCATATTTGTTTATACACAGAGGTCCCCTCTTCTTGAGATAAAGCTTGGTAGTCATCCAGTCCAAACCCTGGCACTGCTATGCTATTTGTCATTGTCCTTATGGAGATATGTACGTATATATCTCCATACAAAGGATAAATAAGAGTGTGCTATATTTATTTGAGGCCTCCAGGAGAAAGGTGCTCTTACTCAAAGAACATAAGTGAACAGAATCAGGCAGTTTTCCATTCCCAGAATCCCATTAAAGAATGGATGTTGGTTCTAATAGCAGAAGTAGCATCAGTGAAACTAGAGTGTAGAAACCTACTTCTCAGTGTGGCCTGCAGACCAGCATCAGCATCACCTGGGAACTTGTTAGACAGAAATTTAGCATCTCTGGTGCTTCCCCAGTCTTACTGAATCAGAATCTGCATTTTACCATGCTCCTCAGTTGATCTGTTTGCACATTAAAGTTTGAGAACCGCTGATGTGGACTACTCTTTCCAGAAACTTGGCTGTACAGAAAGTAAAGGAGATGTGAAGGAGGTCCTAGCTAGAGGTGGACCGTAGGTTCATGGCATTTTTTTTTAATTTGGACAAACCTTGAGTATGGAAGGAGAATGACATTATTTTAATGACAATGTGTGAGGGGTAAAGGGGGCCGGTCTTTTAAATTAACTAAATAATCCTTAATAAGTGTTTTCCACACTAAAAAACAAAAACAGTAGGAACTATGTTGCACATACTGGCTAGATGCTTATCAGATTCTTCCTGAACACACAGAATAACTTCATCCACTTAGAGCTGCAAACTGCCAAAGAAAATCAATCCCAGTACACATCAGACTGTGACAGAAGGGAGACATAAACCTTCGCTGTTACTAAGCTCCTCAGATTTCATGCTTTATTTTTAACCATGGCACAACTTAGTCTATCCTAATTCGTAAGTTGGCATTATATGAGGGTTCCTAAAATATTTGTTAAAGATTTAGAGATCAGGTGATAGCAAGAAAAATGACATTGAAATTTAGAAAGATGATGATCCCTGTTATGTAGAGGCAAACATTTGATAAAACTGTTGTATGCAGTAACTTGAAAGGCAGACGAGGCTATTTGCCTATTCAGTCAGAAGCTTTAGGGGATGTGGTTGCAGGAAAAAAAATCACAGAATTACTTTATTTTGGACATCACTGACTACTTTCAACAAGGTATTACCATTAAAGAGAGAAACTCAGGAGTAAATTGGGCATTTTGCAAGCAGAAATGAAAGAGAATACAGAGTCCTGAAATTCTGTGCCTTGTAAAGTTGGAAAAGGTAGCTGCTTATAGATACTGAGCAGTTGGTGATGGTATTTTTAAAGGACTGAACAACAAAGATCCAGTAAAATGTGTCAAGTGAATAATATAAATCAAGGGTAAAATCAATAAAGTATGTACAGTCTTCCCACCCTAGATAGGTGGTCCCAATTAAATGAAGGGAGAAACAAGTTGGTAAAAAGCAATAAAATAAAGATATTTGAGAACTACATCTGGAAATGAACTTTGGATATGTGATTACTGGTACATGTAAAATTAGAATAAAACAAATCAGCGGTCTACTGGTTTGAGAGAATTTTATTGCCAAAAATCACAAATTTGAACTAAAGAAGCCTTTGACTGTTTCAGGTTTAAACAAATGAGTAATAATAATAAAACCTTGAACCCCCAATTTTCCATCAACATGAAGCAAACTTTGAAGGCTGTAGAGCCCCAAAGGTATTCTCTCTAACATTCACTTCCAATGCAGCCATGGAGACTAATGGATTAAGAGGGGTCTCCAAATGGGTGGACCAAGGGGCCATGGAGAAAATAGATGTAATAATTCCCCCTAGAGAGATGAATTGGATCTTGATCCAGGTACTCCCCCTGCAACATGCTCAAGGTGGGGGACCTTCACAAAGTTTTCTCAGTGAGATTTCAGAACTGTAATGGGCAAGTCCACTGTCTTTTATTCTTTCTCTTTCTGACTGAGAAGTTACATTCTATGTTCCAGCATTGGGCAGAGTGTGTGTGTGTGTGAGAGAGAGAGAGAAGGTAGCTAAAAAAACTTGTTTATTTGGTTCACAGGTTCTAATACAAAAGAAGCCATCTATGGACTATTGGAGAGGACTACACCTCACCAAAAGGTACAGCACTTTGAGTTCAATGCAGTCACTGGAAAGAATTTGATTTTTCCTCTGTGAGGAGGATCGTATATGAAAAGAAACATGTAAATTTGATACTTAATGATCAAAAGACTAGACTGTGTTAGAAAATGGTTAGAGATTCATCAAACCTGTTTCTTCTTCCTTGGCAAATAGGAAGATTATACCTGCAAGCCTCCTTTGCAATTAACTTTCGCATGAACAGTTCTGTTTAATGGAAAGTGGGAGAAAATGATGAACACGTGGCTGTTATTATTTCTTCTGAGAGTGTCATGTAGTTCTCTTTTGCCTTTCTGCTGTGATCTGTGGTAGTGTGTTCAAGATAAAGGTAGTACAAGATGGAAGCACCTCCAAATCCCTCCTTATAGGGAAGTCACAAGAGGAAGCCATGAGAAACAAAACATCATTGACTATATGGGTTACAGTAGCTAGCATTCTATGAAATATATCACTGATCCATTTCCTCCATCGCTACTATTTCTATTCAATCTACATAATCTCTTCATTCTAAAACATTATCAACACAAATCACAGGGTAATATTATAGGTATGATTGTATTTGTTTGTAAACATTCTATAAATTTTCACTGACTATGGCATCACCTTCAAATTAGTTACACAGACTGTAAGGATTCAGACTGCCTGTTATTGACTCATATACCTCAATTTTTTCTACAGTCCTTGAATCACTCCCTAACTTCATTTCTCTGGAAATTTGCTATTCATTTCTCAAGGCTTCTCGTAAATGAAGATTTTTCAGTCATCTCAGCAGGGCTGGGGTTGGGGGGGGTAGTTGTTTTTTCTGCTATTCCTTCCATTCCTCAGTGCATGCTACATATCACTTTTTTTATTTTTTGCGCTTTATAGTTTATTTCATTGCCATTGTTTTAATCTTTTAAAATATTTATTTGGTTGCGTCAGGTCTTGTGGCAGGCGGGCTCCTTATTTGCAGCTTGTGGGCTCCTTAGTTGTGGCATGTGAATTCTTAGTTGCAGCATGTGAACTTTTAGTTGCAGCATGCATGCAGGTTCTAATTCCTGGACCAGGGATCGAACCCGAGCCCCCTGCATTGGGAGTGCAGAGTCTTAACCGCTGTGCCACCAGGGAAGTCCCACATATCACTTTTATTTTATTATAAATGTTTGCTATGTCTGTCTTTAATTGTGGGTATCTCCTGAAAAAAAAGTCAATTTACCTTCATACTGCCCTTCCCTGGCATACTTCATAGCACATATTAATGTCTTACATAAATAATAAACATAATAAATGAAAAAGTACCAACAGATACGTTATTCATGCTGGCCAGTTTATTCAGCCAATTCATTGACAAAAGTAGATTTGTTGAAGAACATACTTAGGGAATTTCTTCTATCATATATTTTCCTAACATATTTTTATAAGCTCTTATTCATTATTGTTGGACTTCTCACCTAATAACCTATTTAGCACAAAGCTTCTGTATTGTATTTTATTATGTTCTTATACTTTCTTCATGGTAGTTTTAATAGTCATGTTTCAAACAGTCTGAGAAGCCATCACTCTGAAAGGGAAAAATAGTAGTTATTTCATCCTTCTCCCCAGACACAACTAGAATGAGTCTTTGATGTAGATTGTTAGTACAAAGCTAAATTGGTAGTCTAAACTGTATTCAAAAACCAAATCACATCATTAATTTTATAGAAGATGTTGGGCTTAGAATTATAAACCCTTGTCTATTTTTGTCTTATTCTTACTGAAAATTGACTTCTGATTAAATTATTAAATGCTTTGAATTGCACTATAAAAATTAACTTCTAGGGGCTTCCCTGGTGGCGCAGTGGTTGAGCGTCCGCCTGCCAATGCAGGGGACACGGGTTTGTGCCCCAGTCCGGGAAGATCCCACATGCCGTGGAGCGGCTGGGCCCGTGAGCCATGGCTGCTGAGCCTGTGCGTCCGGAGCCTGTGCTCCACAACGGGAGAGGCCACAACAGTGAGAGGCCCACGTACCGCAAAAAAAAAAAAAAGAAAAAAATTCTAACTCCTTGTCACTATGCAATGAGATGAGATCAAATTATTTATAAACCCCTGCTCTGCCAGCAAGTGATGTCTCTTGGACCTCATCAAGAAAGAAATTCAACACAAGCTCACTTTCTAACTTAGAACTGAATTTCATAATAAGGTGTCATTCTTTAGAAACCAGCAATTATTTTATGCTCACACTATATTTATTTCCTTGGCAATGTCAGACACTTGCCTTGAACATTTTTGTATATGACTCAGTATTCATAACAGTGACAGTTGAAGTCAAAGTTTTCCTTCACATTTCCTCTTATTTATTTAGTTTTCAAGATATTTTGCCACCAAACACATTTAAAGTTTCCTATGATAAGTCAGCAAATGAAAGCTGTGAACCTATAATATAAAGCACTATGCTAAACGCATAGAGCTGCAGTGCAAAAGCAAAGAGCTACAATGCAGCACAATTCACAAAACAGCTAACATCCTGGGACTTTTCAGTTTAGTTGGAGCAAAACTAGCAAAATAAGCCAATGCATTAGAGGTGCCAAATGAGTGATAATAACAAAAAACTATGTTTCTATAATTATTTAAAGTATCTTTTTAAAAAAATTGATGTCTAGTTGATTGACAGTGTTGTGTTAGTCTGGTGTACAGCAAAGTGATTTGGTTATACATATATATACATATTCTTTCTCATATTCTTTTCCATTATGGTTTGTTACAGGATACTGAGTATAGTTCCCTGTGTTACACAGTAGGACCTTGTTGTTTATCTATTTTATATGTAGTAGCTTTTATTTGCTAATCCCAAACTCCTCATTTATCCCTCAACCCCCATAGTTTGTTTTCTAATATGTCTGTGAGTCTGTTTCTGTTTTGTAAATAAGTTCATTTGTGTCATATTTTAGATTCCACACATAAGTGATATCATATGGTATGTGTCTTTGTCTTTCTGACTTACTTCACTTAGTATGCTAAAGTATCTTTGTTTTTATATCAGTTGGTGACCAAGTATCAATTGGTCATCATTGAAACTATATAAGGTAGAATACAGAATTATAGGATAGAACTATACCTCCCTTTATACAGATCCATTACTATTTGAATTCAATATAGAAGTGCCGGGCTTCCCTGGTGGCACAGTGGTTGGGAGTCCGCCTGCCGATGCAGGGGACACGGGTTCGTTCCCCGGTCCGGGAGGATCCCACATGCCGCGGAGCGGCTGGGCCCGTGAGCCATGGCCGCTGAGCCTGCGCGTCCGGAGCCTGTGCTCCGTGGCGGGAGGGGCCACCACGGTGAGAGGCCCGTGTACCGCAAAAAAACAAAAAAACAATATAGGAGTGCCTCTCCATTGTCTTCATTCAGGGAGAAATATTGAACAGATTTCTCTAGCAATACCTGAGTGGGGAAGTTGGTGATAGGCTTTCCTTTCCGTCCACTTAGGGGTCCAGGATCTACTTTCCAATTCTCTGGGGCTTATGACTATCCTGAAATGATAGAAGGATTGTCTATATGAGGGTAAATCTAGTGAGGACTGAGCAAAATCTTGGCAAATGTAACAGGAATCACCTATTAACTTTGTTAAGACTCAGTTTCCTGAGAAAACTGATTTCATATTAGGTACTGAACTTAGTACCTAAGTTCAGAGATTGTTTTATGTGTGTTGTACTTATTAAAAGACACAGTCTTTTTAAAGTACTTAACAAAATACCAGAGAATGATAAATTTTCAATAAATGTTACAGTTGCTAGAGGATTTGTGCCTCTTTCAAATGGGAAAATTGGTGGAAACTCAGCTGTGCTCTACTTCATTCCTCCAGTAATTCTGGCAATTCTGAGATGCTGTCCCACAAGGGCATGGCTGCATTGAGAAGCAGGGGTGTCTGTCACATTTGGAAGGAGCATTGAAGTGATAATGTTACCTAGTCCAAACTTATTCTCTCCTCACCACAGGCCAGTACATTGGGAGATGCGTTTTTGGGGCAAGGAATAACAACTTTATTCTGAAAGTCAGCAGACCCAGAAGAAGGCAAACTCATATCCTAGGGAAGCATCTTACCCGAGTTAGAATTCAGGCTTCTTTTATACTAAAAGTGGAGGGGATGTGGTTGCTTGTGGCGAACTTCTTGGTGTCAGAATCCTTTGTTCTTGCATGTGTCCGCGTAGGTCAGGTCATGATGTTCCTGTAAACCTCCAGCAGGACAAATGTTATTCTCTGTTCTGCAACTTTTTATCTCTATGTGAATGAAAGAGTGTTATACCTTTAAAGGTCAGAGCCTCGAGAATAGGCTATCTTCTATATTTCAGGCTGTAGGCAACATTCTTCTACAAAAGGTGCAGAGCCAGCATGGCTAAGCACAGGCAACAGAACACAAAGGTTAAAGTAAAAGAAACAGATCCAGCATGGAGTCAGATGTGTTCTTCCCTATTACAGTAAGAGTGGTTGAGAACCACTGTTCTAGATCTTGAAGCCAAGGACACTAATTATTTTGAATCTTCACAAGTGCAGATAATTTTTTGTATAAAGCAGATGTCTCAAAATTTTTTGCTGACCTGAACTAAAATTTAAAGTTAGATGTCATTCTAGTTTTTCATTCAAAACGAGATTTTATGCTAATTCCAGTGGCTTCCAAAAACAATTTTTTTTTTTTTTGAGAAAGAAATCATTTGTCTAGTGAGGAAAGAGTTTCAACTGGCGCTGTGAAATAACAACATAGCTGAGTAAGAATATAATGAACAATAAGTAGAATGTGGTCTTTTGATCATGGAGAGCAATGTTTGGAGCATCAAGTTTGCTCTGTACGGGTGTTAGTATTTGTAATTATTCACGGTAACCATTCAGCCAGATTGCCACTTAGAAGCAATGTCAAGGCAAACAACTCAATCTACTTCCTCCTGGCTGTTCAAAAAGTAACAACATGCCCTACAATCACACCTAAATCTGAACACTGTCATTTCAGGAACTGTGCAGAGGAAAAAGAATTCTTAAAACTACTTTTGTTCCAAGTTAATGATAACCTGATGTCCAAAACATGGATTGGAGAAATTAATTTTGTTTAGTAATTTATTTCACTTTAGACTAAAATTGCTATGAAGATACCTCGGCCTCCTAGAAACAAAGGAATTTTTTTTTAATGTTTCCAGAAAAAGTTAAATTATGTCACAGGATTCCTAGACTCACTCTTTTTAATGGAAAAATGAATGAAAGGCAACTTCACTTGATATAAAATAATGCAGATTTCACTTTAGTTTTAAAGAAAATTGTTCATCTCAAATTTATAAATTTTCCATTTTAAGTATCTGCTAAAAGAGTGCTTTGTGACTATGTTAATTTTTTCACTTTTCTGTCTCAGTTAATTGAGTACCCTGTGATTAAACTGTCATCTGTATTTAATCGTCAATTTTTTAATGCAAAATGAACTGTTAAGATAGTATTTACATAATTTTATGGGTTTATGAGTTAGTGTTTCCATAATAGATATTGGTGTAATTTATATTTGCCTGTTAATATATTGAAAAAAAATATTGGTGATTTGGGCTTACTATGCAGGGACCAAATAATATATATGGGCTACATTACACAATATATTTGTTTCATTAAAATATATATGATTTCAGTATTTTGTAGGCCAGAACATGAATTATATTTTCAATATCACTTCATAAATTTATAAACAAGAAGATATTATATTAACCAGACACTCTCTTTTTCAGAATGTATAAGTCCACTAACAATACACTTCTTTTAGTATATATCTTTAAAATTTTGACAACGTAGCCTTTCTCAAAGTACATTGAGGGTCATCAACTAATGATGTGCATATTTTTAAGTTTAAAAAAATTAAGACCCTTTTAGAAAATGTTTTTTGGAAAATCTACATATAATTAGGGATAAAAACTCATTCTCCAAAATGAACTCTAAATCCCCATGATCAAAATTTGAAATACTGAGGAGCAGCTCTGCAACTCCTCAAGTCTCTGTGTGCTTCGGCCTTCTTGCCTCCTCTCCAGCCTCCACCATGTCCATCAGGGTGACCCAGAAGTCCTACAAGGGGTCCACCTCCGGCCCCCAGTCCTTCAACAGCCGCTCGTACACCAGTGGGCCGGGCGCCCGCATCAGCTCCTCGGCCTTCTCCCAGGTGGGCAGCAGCAGCAGCTTCCGGGGCGTCCTGGGCAGCAGCATGAGTCTGGCTGCAGGTTACAGTGGGGCCCCAGGTCTGGGGGACATCACAGCTGTCACGGTGAACCAGAGCCTGCTGAGCCCCCTCAAGCTGGAGGTGGACCCCGACATCCAGGCCGTGCGCACCCAGGAGAAGGAGCAGATCAAGATCCTGAACAGCAAGTTTGCCTCCTTCGTCGACAAGGTACGGCACCTGGAGCAGCAGAACAAGATTTTGGAGACCAAATGGAACCTCCTGCAGCAGCAGAAGACAGTCCGGAGCAACATAGACAACATGTCTGAGAGCTACATCAACAACCTCTGGCGGCAGCTGGAAAGCGTGGCCCAGGAGAAGCTGAAGCTGGAAGTGGAGCTTGGCAACATGCAAGGGCTGGTGGAGGACTTCAAGACCAAGCATGAGGAAGAGATCCAAAAGCGCACAGACATGGAGAATGAGTTTGTCATCATCAAGAAGGATGTGGATGAAGCTTACATGAACAAGGTAGAGCTGGAGTCCCGCCTGGAAGGGCTGACTGACGAGATCAACTTGTACAGGCAACTGTATGAAGAGGAGATCCACGAGATACAGTCACAGATTTCTGACACCTCCGTGGTCCTGTCCATGGACAGCAGCCGCTCTCTGGACCTGGATGGCATCATCGCCGAGGTCAAGGTCCAGTATGAGGAGATCGCCAACCACAGCCGGGCTGAGGCTGAGACCATGTACCACATCAAGTACAAGGAGCTGCAGCCCTTGTCTGGGAAGCACGGGGATGACCTCCGTCACACGAAGATTTCCGAGATGAACCGGAACATCAACCGACTCCGAGGCTGAGATCGAGGGCCTCAAAGGCCAGAGGGCTTCCCTGGAGGCCGCCATTGCTGATGCCGAGCAGCGTGGGGAGCTGGCCGTCAAGGATGCTCAGGCCAAGCTGGCCGAGCTGGAGGCCGCTCTGAGAACCGCCACGCAGGACATGGCACGGCAGCTGCGCGAATGCCAGGAGCTCATGAACGTCAAGCTGGCCCTGGACGTGGAGATCGCCACCTACCGCAAGCTGCTGGAGGGCGAGGAGAGCCGGCTGGAGTCTGGGATGCACAACATGAGCATCCACACCAAGACCGCCAGCGGGTACTCAGGTGGGCTGACCTCAGCCTACGGGACCCCTGGCCTCAACTACGGGCTGAGCTCCTACCAGTCCAGCTTGGGCTCCAGAGGGGGCTCTGGCTCCTTCAGCCGTAGCAGTTCCAAGGCTGTGGTTGTGAAGAAGATTGAGACCCGTGATGGGAAGCTGGTGTCGGAGTCCTCTGACATCCTGCCTAAGTGAAAGGCTCCCGCGATCCCTTCCAGCCTCCCTGCTCACTTGCTCCTGCAAGAAGGAGTTATGCAGGGGAGTGTTGGAACCAAAGACCTGAGGCTCAGTCCCGTCCTTAGCCCACCCCTGGGGGAGTCAACTGCCTGGGGCTCCCTCTGTTGCCCACGCCCCCAACTAAAAGCCAATCCAAGTGTCTTTTTCAGAATAAAGCTTCAGCTGCCTCTGCCAACAACAACATCAAAAAATTGAAATACTGAGATTCAAAATTAAGACAATAATAGCATCTCTGCCATGGAAATATAATGTAGATCAATCAAGTGTGAATTATATCCATGTGTAATTTTCCTATCAATTACTAGATTGTTGAAATAATACATGTATTCTATATGTCCACATATGTATATGTTTCTATAACTTTTTCCAAGAGTAAAGAATAGTGAAATAAATATTATTTTAAGAAAAAACTGTGTCTTT
Source organism: Tursiops truncatus (assembly GCF_011762595.2). Taxonomy (NCBI): domain Eukaryota; kingdom Metazoa; phylum Chordata; class Mammalia; order Artiodactyla; family Delphinidae; genus Tursiops; species Tursiops truncatus. The sequence goes on along the minus strand of NC_047042.1, from coordinate 26,561,329 downwards.
ACAAGTTTGATAAATTGATGCCAGATTGCCCGTAGAAATATTACCAACTTAAAATATATTGAACAGTATATTAAAGTGCGCATTTCTTCATGCCCCCTTCCAATTAGAATAGTATAAATTGTAAAACCATTGCTAATCTGGTAGGTAAAGAATACCTGCAATGTTTCATTAGTTTACAGTTATTTCATTACTAGTGCATGTTGTTGTCTTTTATCTGTTTATAGTTGCTTTTCTCTTTTGCTTTTGTGACTTTTCTCTTTAAGTATATTAAATGATGTACATTTAAGGCCCAGCATCCAGTCCACCTTTAGACCAAGGACACAAGCCCTAGAAGTCAACCTAGGGCAGCAAGAATTCCCTTACATAGTAGTAGGCAGACCGAAGAGTGCTGACGTGTCTCCTGTACCAGGATAACTATATAATTTTGGCAATGGACCTGAAACTCACAGTCACTCTGACTGGCAGCTTGCCACACATGTAGCATTATATAAAAACTTCAGGCATGCCTCTGCAAGGAACTCCAGAGGCATGAGGGATCTCCTTTCATCCTTTGAGATTTTTTTATCCTAGTTCTGCATATAAATCAAAGTGAAGAAAATTTCAGCTCAGTTGTAATTCTTGTCCATATTCAAATTTGGATCAATTCTTTGTAGTCTGGCCTACCCCTCACTTTCCAGGAACAGAACTTATTTTCTATGAGAAATTATCTCTGTGCCATATTCTGTGTGGCTTGGATGAGCTAACAGCACATAAAAAGGTTCATGTGGCCAAGGATGACCAATCACAGAACTCATCTCTGACTTCCTGATTATACTTATTCTGGAGTACATGTCCTAATCAGAGCAAATTTAAGCTTATCTTAGATTTTGCTGGTGGGATTCCTTTCTTGTTTGGGGTAGCTGAGAAAGTAGGATGCAACCCTGAAACTGCCCGTGGTCCCCTTGCCACCAGAAGAAAAGGGCTTGTATGAAAATGAAGCCAATATATAGGAAAGCATAATTCAGAGATGGAAAAAGAGTTCAGATGCTGTAGCTTAAACAGTTGAATCTAGCTTTACATAGGTTTTCCAGTTAAATGAACAAATATATCCTTCTTTCTGTTTGAGCCAATTGTGTTGGGTTTTTGATATCAACACTGAAAGATTCTTGACTGATACAGTAATCCATGTTTTTTGTCCCTTTTTCTTTTGGGGTGTACATCTTTTCATTGATATGTAAAAATTCTCTTTACCTTTAATCATGTTTATGGTATTTTTTGACAGAATTTTGATGCTATTACATTTTTACATTAAGTCTAACCTTTACTTTCTTCCTGGCATGACTCCCTGTTTATAAAATGATAATACACCTATTCAGCTCACCTTTTTTTTTTTTAATTCTCACCTGCTACACACAGTAAACTTCCCTGTTTTTGCAGGTCTTTCTTTTGTTTCATTGCTTTCTTTATCTTTTAAGATAGTACCACACTCATTTTGGTCATATTATCTTTTTTTTTACATCTTTATTGGAGTATAATTGCTTTACAATGATGTGTTAGTTTCTGCTTTATAACAAAGTGAATCAGTTATACATATACATATGTTCCCATATCTCTTCCCTCTTGTGTCTCCCTCCCTCCCACCCTCCCTATCCCACCCCTCTAGGTGGTCACAAAGCACCCAGCTGATCTCCCTGTGCTATGCGGCTGCTTCCCACTAGCTATCTGTTTTACGTTTGGTAGTGTATATATGTCCACGCCTCTCTCTTGCTTTGTCACAGCTTACCTTTCCCCCTCCGCATATCCTCAAGTCCATTCTTTAGTAGGTCTGTGTCTTTATTCCTGTCTTACCCCTAGGTTCTTCATGACATTTTTTTTCTTAAATTCCATATATATGTGTTAGCATACGGTATTTGACTTTCTCTTTCTGACTTACTTCACTGTGTATGACAGACTCTAGGTCTATCCACCTCATTACAAATAGCTCAGTTTCATTTCTTTTTATGGCTGAGTAATATTCCATTGTATATATGTGCCACATCTTCTTTATCCATTCATCCGATGATGGACACTTAGGTTGTTTCCATCTCTGGGCTATTGCAAATAGAGCTGCAATGAACATTTTGGTACATGACTATTTTTGAATTATGGTTTTCTCAGGGTGTATGCCCAGTAGTGGGATTGCTGGGTCATGTGGTAGTTCTATTTGTAGTTTTTAAGGAACCTCCATAGTGGCTGTACCAATACACATTCCCACCAGCAGTGCAAGAGTGTTCCCTTTTCTCCACACCCTCTCCAGCTTTTATTGTGTCTAGATTTTTTGATGATGGCCATTCTGACTGGTGTGAGATGATATCTCATTGTAGTTTTGATTTGCATTTCTCTAATGATTAATGATGTTAAGCATTCTTTCATGTGTTTGTTGGCAGTCTGTATATCTTCTTTGGAGAAATGTCTATTTAGGTCTTCTGCCCATATTTGGATTGGGTTGTTTGTTTTTTTGTTATTGAGCTGCATGAGCTGCTTGTAAATTTTGGAGATTAATTCTTTGTCAGTTGCTTTATTTGCAAATATTTTCTCCCATTCTGAGGGTTGTCTTTTGGTCTTGTTTATGGTTTCCTTTGCTGTGCCAAAGCTTTGAAGTTTCATTAGGTCCCATTTGTTTATTTTTGTTTTTATTTTCATTTCTCTAGGAGGTGGGTCAAAAAGGATCTTGCTGTGATTTATGTCATAGAGTGTTCTGCATATGTTTTCCTCTAAGAGTTTGATAGTTTCTGGCCTTACATTTAGGTCTTTAATCCATTTTGAGCTTATTTTTGTGTATGGTGTTAGGGAGTGATCTAATCTCATACTTTTACATGTACCTGTCCAGTTTTCCCAGCACCACTTATTGAAGAGGCTGTCCTTTCTCCACTGGGTCATATTATCTTTTAACACTTGTTAAAATTTTTTGTCCCTCAATAATTTTCCTTGCTGTTCTTATACTTGTAGTGTCTAGATAGAATTTTACAATCATTTTACATAGCATATCTCAGCTGTTATTTAAATTTTCTCAGTGATATTTTACAGTATTTCCTAAAGAGGGCCTGTACATTTTCTTCTAATTTTTCCCCAAGGAACTCTATAGTGTTTACTTTGTAAATTAATTTTTTTCCATTAGAGTGTATTACTGTATGTATTGTGAATATATTAGAAAACCATAGGTTCTGGCATATTTTTTTGTTTGTTTTTTTTGTTTTGTTTTGTTTTGTGGTACGTGGGCCTCTCACTGTTGTGGCCTCTTCCGTTGCAGAACAACAGTCTCCGGATGGACAGGCTCAGTGGCCATGGCTCACGGGCGCAGCCGCTCCGCAGCACGTGGGATCTTCCCGGACCGGGGCACGAACCCGCGTCCCCTGCATTGACAGGCGGACTCTCAACCACTGCGCCACCAGGGAAGCCCTCTGACATATTTTTTTCTAAGATATATTAATCATCTCATATTAGTTTTAATAATTATTTAACTAAGTCTTTTGGGATTAATTGGTAGTGAGTTGCATTTCTGTAAACCTTAATAATTTGACTCATCCTTTCCAGTATAGATACCTCTTTTTATCCCTTTGTGAATTGGCTAATATTTCCAACAAGATATTACATATTACTGGTGATGAGTGTAGTTGTTTTATTTCTGACATTAATGGAAATACTTCAAGAGTTGCCAGTAGGGCTTCCCTGGTGGCGCAGTGGTTGAGAGTCCTTCTGCCGATGCAGGGGACGCGGGTTCGTGCCCTGGTCTGGGAAGATCGCACATGCCGTGGAGCGGCTGGACCCGTGAGCCATGGCCGCTGAGCCTGCGCGTCCGGAGCCTGTGCTCTGCAACGGGAGAGGCCACAAGAGTGAGAGGCCCACGTACCGCAAAAACAAAAACAAACAAACAAAAATTTGAGTTGCCAGTAATATTGTGATGATTGTAAGTGTATGTATATGCATGTGATTTATATATTGTTAAAAGATAAACTGAGGCATATTACAATATTTAAAAGCTTATATGAGCAAACATGAATTCCAGTCAGGCAGTGCCAAACAGAAAGTGGTTAGGAACCCTCCAGTAACAGGAGCTAGGAGCAAGGTGTCTGTTCTTCCTAACCTTGAGGCGTTTGCAGGAATTGACTTTGGCTTAGGTTTCAGTTTGCTTACGTGGGCTATCACACATACAGCTTAAATTCACGTCACATGCAATGTGGTTGGATTGGCAGGAAAAGTCTTACTTAGGTCAGAGCAGCAAACATGATTTTCTACCTAGGAGAGATATTAATATGTAACGAAAAACTACATGGGCACCTTGGTAAACTGGATCGTGCACTGTTTACCTAAAGAAGCAACCAATATTCAGTACTGAAATTGTCAAATATTCTGGTTAAATCAAAAATCACAGTTTTTATGTATAAATGCTGGCGAATTGTAAAGGATAGGCAAGATTATGTTGTAGTAATGAACAATTTGAAAATTCTAATGACTTACATCAACAAAGTTTATTTCCTGTCCATTCTACAAGGCATCACAGTTTCGCTGCAGCTGTGCCACGTGTCTGCTACATGTCATATTCGCTTGAGGCTGATTGAGTTGCAGCAGAGGACAAGGAGAATGTGGCAAAGCATCCAGTGGTCCTAAAAGCCAAAATTAGTAACATTTCACATACTGACACCATCACATGGCCAAGACCAATGTCTATGAAGGCAGTAAATATAATTCTTCTTGCAGTGGGGCAGAGAATAGCAACTAATTCAGTCTATAGTAACTACTTCATAATTTATATGAATACAAAGTGGTACAAACAGAACTTGCCAGTGAACCACCTTTGGCTTGTGGGCCACCATCTTGTAAACTTTATTTCACACTCCTTAGTTTTAAATTCTGGTTCTAAAACTATATGATTGATAGTCTCCAATTCACTGAACCAAAAAATAGTTGATTTAGTGAATTGCAGCTATAAGCCTTTCAATGTCCACTGAAAAATTGGAGAAGCAGAACTCCACAATAGCCTTTGGTGACCTTGTTGGAAGAATCATTGAACCATAAATCATGAGTAATCATTTAACAAAACTAGAATTAAAATTCTTTTCTGAAAAGTCAAGACAAACACACAATCTCATGTTTTACCTTACAAATTCTTAAACTTGCCCAAATATCTAAACAACTAGGCTTCTATGGTATATTTATTTCTAGCTGTTATATAAACTAGATAAATTTAAAAATCTATTTCCTTAATCACATAATGACCTTCAAAAATAACAAACACATTTCTCAAAAAATTCCATTAATTTTATCACTTGTCAGCATTTCTTATTAAATGTTCAGTAGACCTTGTCAAGATATTCCTCATTGTCTGAAAATGTTTCTTGAACTAATATAGTTTTTCCAAAAGATTACATAAACCACTACGGTGGACAGAGAGATGCTCTATCCTTTTCAAAGAAAGACTTCTTGTCAGAGCTGCAGGGAGTGCTGTCAGTGGACCACATTCAGCTGCAAGCTCCTTCAGGATTGCTTCAGCTGCAATGGACCACTTGCCCAAGGTTATGCTTCTTCCAAGGCTGCCTGTATCTAATGACTGATGGTTATGAGGGTACGTCAGTCAGCCTGGATGTGGAAGGTAGAAGAAACTCACAGTCTTGGCCCAACTCAGAACAACTCTAGTGTGTTAGTTCCAGAGCTCCCTATGGGATCAACCAAGGCACATCAGTGGCTACACAACTTCTGCTTCTGTCAAATTCAGCTTGTGTCCCCTCCCTTCTTCCCTTCCAAAGTTAGCAATCCTGAAGGAATTCCCTAATAAGCCTCCTATAGGCTAAACTCTGCTTCAGAGTCTGCCATCAAGAGAACCCAACCTAAGACAGTGTTTGAATATCCTGTCATTACCTTGCTGTTACAGTACATAAAATAGGAAGAAAAAGCCAGAAATTTTAAATATTTGGAGTTTAATATTCACAGAATAAAAATTCTAATGAAATTTGAAAATTATAAGTTTTTTAGAGAATGAGAGAAAAAGAAACAATCTTAAAGTACTATGATAGTATTCGTAAATATTTTTAATCTTATCTATTGATTATATTGACATTATTTTCATTATATTTTATTACAAATTAATACCATGTAATGACTATTTTGTGATTAAGTCTGGCATTCATGAGTGATTCCTGTATTGTTCTATGAGCAAATACCTTACTGTAATATTGGCCAAATCTCCCAGATATGTGCTATTGATCACTAGAATATCGTCAAGTGATTGCATTTGGGGAGAGGAATGAGCTGCGTGACCTGGAATGTGGACAGAGAAGGACCATTTCGTTCTAGTGTTGTTGTTAAAAATCTTTTAATGCTACTTTTAAAAATCATTGCATTAAATATTTGGATAAAAATAGAAAAAAAGAAAAGGAAAGATAGACAATGGAAAATAAGGCGGGAAATTTGCTCTTTACTGAACATTTTTTAATGTTCTAGGCATTTGGTTGTATGTTTATCTCATCTAGTCCTCCCAAGAAACCAAAATTTAAGTCATTTGTTCGAGGTGTCATATTTAGTAAAATAAGACTCAGTTTAGAACCTAAGCAGTCTGTCTCCAGAGAGTCTAATGTGGAATCACAGCATAGTGTACTTAACCCTGTCTTTAAACCAGATTATTTGTACAGAGAATGATTGCTATGGAAATTCAGGTGTTAGATGGATTGGGAAAGGTAGCAAGAGGGATTAAGGATTTGACCTGTGTCTTGAAGTACTGATATGAATTTGAAATGAAAAGGGACGTCGGGGGGATTTCAAAACTGAATGTGATTGTATGTGTGTGTGTGAGAATCACAGGTCTGCAGACATCAGGAAAAGAGTGAACAAAGCTCTGGAGGTGAAATAATACAAGGCAAACATTCTTCCTTAAATTATAGTTTTTTTAACATGCATAATTAATTAAAAACATACAATTCTCCTGGAAAATGCATGAACAAAAACAGTATCAATATTAATATATCACTAATTTGACATATAAGTCAGTATCAAAAGCAAAATTTACTTCCCTCTCAGAGTTCAAAGCTTAATAGGCAAATTCATGGTTCCCTGGCCCCCCTCTAGCAGGCATTGATAGTGTCATATATTGACTCATCCGACCTCTGATTTTTCTATTTAGGTTATTATAAATATACTAGAGGGCTTCCCTGGTGGCGCAGTGGTTGAGAGTCCGCCTGCCGATGCAGGGGACACGAGTTTGTGTCCCGGTCCGGGAAGATCCCACATGCCGCAGAGCGGCTGGGCCCGTGAGCCATGGCCGCTGAGCCTGCGCGTCCGGAGCCTGTGCTCCGCAGCCGGAGAGGCCACAACAGTGAGAGGCCCGCGTACCGCAAAAAAAAAAACAACCTAGGATTAAGCTTGGATAAGGACATGCATCTATAAATTTGATATTAATTGAAAGGGCATATGTTCCCTTACATAATCGTTGCTAATCATGCACACTAAGGGAAAAAAAAAAAAGGCAAGAGTCGATATTTGTTCGTTGATGCACATACTCACTCTACCTTTCACAAAGGGGAAAATAATGAAAACCCTCGCTGCAAGACAACCCTGTGTGGAAGGTGTCAGGTCAAATGCCAAGTGTTCTTTGGCCTTTGACTTGAATTCCTGAATTACTGATCTAACTCTTCTTTGTTTATGCTATCCTTAGTGAACAAAAATTTTTGGATACCACTCCCACATGTTTTCAACCTGTGTGATCATGTGCCCTCAGTGAGGCAAAGACTGTCTCCCTTTATTTTTCCCCCTAAACAACGTCTCCATTGCGTAGCTTAAAAAAAACCTACCCCAGTAGGTGCTTAGTAAATATTTACTGATTTACTAAATGGTCATTTGATGTAATAGTGAGAAATTTTTTCTCCATGTATATTTCCCATTACAAATTTGCTGATAGACCCTATTGGGGAACATTGCTAATGAAGTTTAGAAGTAGTTTCAGAGATGGTAAATAACAGATTAAATGGCATATGATAAAGAAGAATTGTAATTATGTCAGAATCTTCTTTGTGAACAAATTATCGTTTATATACAAATTTCTCCTGAAGATTTTCAGTAATTTTATTATTTCTATAAATGACCATAATACTGAATGCACCATTATTAGCATTTCATTGGAATCTCAAACTGAATACATGACAAAGCATATTTTTTGTTCAGGAGAATATGACATAAACTTGCAGCCTTTTATAAATGTTCAATTTAAAGTAGAAACTATAAATATGCAGTTCTATTTTGTTTTCTTTCAACTTCTATAAAATTATTTTCATTCCTTTTTATAAGTGATTGGCATGATTCTTTAGGAATTTTTTAACCAAATTAATGGCTATTTTTTTTCAAATTAATTGCATGGCTTCTATTAATACACCATTCTCCACAAAATGTATAAGATGGTTTTAAAGCCAAGAATGCAAAGACAGAATAATATGTTGTATGGTAAAAGTGCCAGTTGGATATAAAATATATGGTAAAACAAAAACTTGTCAGATTGATAAAAATTAGGGCTTTCTTGTTGTTTAAAAAAAATTATGAGGCATGAGAGATTTAAAGCAAATATTGCTGAACATTTTTTATTTGCCAGTGTCCCCTGCTACAAATCTCATTATAAAAGGTCAGTCAGATTTTAGCCTTCCATGATTTCCATTTGGTTTCTAAAATAGTCAGTCTGGAAATATCAGTGAGCACTTACTTCCAAGTTTAAGTTTTAGGGAATGAAACTAGAAATTGGCGCAAAAACATATTCAATTTTGTACTGCTGCAAAATTAAATCATTACTTTAAAGTTTTATAATTTAGGCATGCATATCTTCATTCCTTGGAAATTGTTATATATATGGTATATTCAGTAATATATTCAAATGAGATGTATGTTTATTTTTTCCAAATCCATTTAATTCCATTAATTTTATATTTCTCTACTATCTATAAAATATTAATTGTTCTTTCCCACTTACATATCCTGGCATCACATCCACAGTATTTAATGTAAAATATTTACTGACCAAACACATTTGAAGAATATGATTAAGCATTAATAAATTGAGGAGAAATGAGATCTATCCCTTTAACAATTCCACAGCACATTACTTTCACAAATTTGGAAGTTAATTCATATGGAAATATACACACTAATTCCCAGAAGGCTGTTGAAATCCATTATCCCTAGAACATTGAAGGCAACATACATGGGAAACAGAGTGAGCTTTAAAGCAGCCACAGCTGTGGAACTTTGGACAACTTCCTATCTCTTAACTGTCATTCTTTTATCAGGAAAATGGGCTATAATGATGAAACCTAAGTTACTAAGGTTGAACTTACTAACACATGCACCTGGGCATATTAGTCCTACAAAACTGTTGGTTTATTTGCTTTTCATTTCTTTTCCCTCCTCTTTTCTCCTTGGCAATATGTTGGTGCTTAAGAATGTGACCTCTGTTTAGAATATTTACAAGTAAATGTAGCTGTGTCATTTAACAGCTCTAATAACTGGGAAAAGATATTCCACTCCTCTTTTCTTCAGTTTTCTCATCTGTACATTGGGGATAATAATATCAGTGCTTACTTCTCAGGGTTTTTCCTGAGTATTAAAAAAGTTAAAACATGAGTGAGTAATGCCTGGCTCATATATAGGTTCAATAACTTTAGATACTCTTAATGCCTAGAAACAGAGGATGTGATTTCTCAATAATATTTACCAATGACAGTATTTTTCCATACCTGTAGTGGGTTAAAGAGTGTCATCTCAAACTTCATGTCAAATCAGAACCTCAGAATGTGATCTTATTTGGAAATAGGGTCTTACTGATGTAATTAATGATCAAGATGAAATCATATTGGATTAGGGTGTGCCCAAAATCCAATGAGAGTGTTCTTACAGGAAACACAAAGGATACACAGGAACAGAGAGAATAAGGTGATATGAACATAGAGGCAGGGATGGAGTGATGTGGCTACAAATCAAGGAAGGCTAAGGATCCCTGGCAACCTCCAGAAGCTCGGAGAGAGGCAGCACGGAATGGTTTCTCTGCATCCGTGATGTAGATTATGATGTATGCAGTGTGAGAAGATCAAGTCTTTGTCATCTTTACGTCCTTAGACTAAGCCCTATAAGATTTGGAGACTAGTGTTAGAATCAGCTTCAAAGCATTCATCATCTCCCTTGGAATATTCAGATTATCATTTATGGAGCATTGGAAATATCGCTGCTGGATGCATTGGGTCAAGACAACTATTCTGTTTAGGAGATTAACTCTCCTACATCTGGGAATATATCTATCTGGAAGGGTTTGAATGAATCTAATCTAAAACCCACTGATTTTTGTCACATTATTGTAAATAAATGGAGCATATTCATAAGGCATTTCCTCAGAGCACATGTGATAAGCCTCAAATAAGAAATGCGTCAGTTCATCAGTTATGTACAACATTATGTTGTGTTTGAGACTGATGCATCAAAAGTGCTTTTAAAAAATAAATAAATAAAATAAAAATAAAAAGTGCTTTTATGTTTTTTAGAGGGTAGAAAGATCTTCATTTAAGTCAGCATCCAGAAACAGTCTGAGCATCCCATTTCTTAAAATAAAGATGTATAAATTAAACTCTATAAGCGGTTATGGAGCACGAAAGCTGAATATGAAATCTATTATTCATTTAAATGTTTTGCTACTTGAAGTGTGAGGAATTGACAAATATTTTCAAAATTATATTGTTAACACCCATAACATTCTAAATACTACATAAGACTGTGAGAAAAAAGTCTGAAACCCCATCATAAAGTAGGTGGAGACTAGTGTTAAAATCAACTTCATATCAGTTGGCTAGATTTCTGAGTGGTTATTACATTTAGAGGGAAATTAGTGTTGTAGGATTGGAACTTGTTAAAATTATGTCAGTTTTTGTCTCAAATATAGCATGGCTAGGGAAAGAAATTCAGAAATCACTTGATGACAGCTGTGTCTTAACAGAGATTTGGATTTATTTTAGAGGTCATTTGATGTCTTTGCTTCTGTTACATCTGCTCAGTTGCATTTGGTTGCTTATTTGAAAACTCAACAAGTTGCTTGCATGACTCCAGTATTGTTCAAAACAATGTGAAAAAAATATATCAAATTATAGCATTGTTATTAAGGTTAAACTTTCTAACACGTGCACCTGGGCATATTAGTCCTACAAAACTGTTGGTTTATTTGCTTTTCATTTCTTTCCCCTCCTCTTTTCTCCTTGGCAATATGCTGGTGCTTAAGAATGTGACCTCTGTTTAGAATATTTACAAGTAAATGTAGCTGTGTCATTTAACAGCTCTAATAACTGGGAAAAGATATTCCACTCCTCTTTTCTTCAGTTTTCTCATCTGTAAATTGGGGATAATAATATCAGTGCTCACTTCTTAGGGTTTTTCCTGAGTATTAAAAAAGTTAAAACATGAATGAGTAATGCCTGGCTCATAATATAGGTTTAATAACTTCAGATATTCTTAATGCCTAGAAACAGAGGATGTGATTTCTCAATAATATTTACCAATGACAGTATTTTTCCATACCTGTAGTGGGTTAAAAAGTGTCATCTCAAAATTCATGTCAGGGCTTCCCTGGTGGCGCCGTGGTTGAGAGTCCACCTGCCGATGCAGTAGACACGGGTTCGTGCCCCGGTCCGGGAAGATCCCACATGCCGCGGAGCGGCTGGGCCTGTGAGCCATGGCTGCTGGGCCTGCGCGTCCGGAGCCTATGCTCTGCAACGGGAGAGGCCACAACAGAGAGAGGCCCGCGTACCGCAAAAAAAAAAAAAATTCATGTCAAATCAGAACCTCAGAATGTGATATTATTTGGAAATAGGGTCTTACTGATGTAATTAATGATCAAGATGAGATCATATTGGATTAAGGTGTGTTAGATTCTGCTGTATAACAAAGTTAATCAGCTGTACGTATACATATCTCCCCATATCCCCTCCCAACACTAACCCCCTCAGGCTGTGTTCACGCAGCCAACCCCAGTCCTCTCCCTGGGATCTTACCTTAGAAGCCCGAGCCTCAGCTCCCAGCCCCGGCCGCCCCGGCGCGTGAGCAGACCAGCCTCTCGGGCTGGTGAGTGCCGGTCGGCCCTGATCCTCTGTGCGGGAATCTCTCCGCTTTGCCCTCCGCACCCCTGATGCTGTGCTGTGCTCTCCTGTGCGGCTCCGAAGCTTCCCCTCCACCCACCCCACTTCCCCGCCAGTGAAGGGGCTCCCTCATGTGTGGAAACTTTTCCTCCTTCACAGCTCCCTCCCAGAGGTGCAAGTCCTGTCCCTATTCTTTTGTCTCCGTTTTTTTCTTTTTTCTTTTGCCCTACTCATCTACGTGGGGATTTTCTTGCCTTTTGGGAGGTCTGAGGTCTTCTGCCGGCGTTCAGTAGGTGTTCTGTAGGAGTTGTTCCACATACAGATGTATTTTTGATGTATTTATAGGGAGGAAGGTGATCTCCACGTCTTACTTCTCTGCCATCTTGAAGGTCTCCTATTTATGCTTAGAAACGTACTAGGCGAGTTCCCCCCTGCCAGCCATACAGACAGCCTTGCAGGCTCCTGGCCCCACCCACCAGTTGTGCAGCCAACCATGCAGAAAGCCTACCCCACCATCCAGCAGGCCTACAGCCACTATACCAAGTATGGCCTCGTAGCCAGCCAGGCAGGGGGCCAGGCTTGTGTACCAGTAGTGAACCCCGCCACAACAGTAGGTTGCGTGCAGCCCACGTAGGGGGCACCCCTACAGCATATAGCTCCAGAGATCAGAGGGGGAGCATGTTGCACAATGAAATATTATGCGGCCATAAGAAAAGAAATCTTGCCATTTGCGACAACATGGATGGATCTGGAGCATATTATGCTAAGCAGAGTAAGTCAGAGAAAAACAAATACCATTTGATCTTATATGTTAAATCTAAAAAACAAAACAAATAAAAAAATGAAAACAGATTCATAGATACAAAGAACAAACAGGCAGTTGCCGGGGGGAAGGGGCTGTTGGTGGGGTGAAATAGGTGAAGGGGGGATCAAAAGGTACAAACCTCCAGTTAGAAAATAAATAAGCCATAAGAATGTAATATATGGCATAAGGAATGTGGTCAGTAATATTGTAATAACTTTGGCGGCAGATGGTTACTAGACTTATCATGATGAAATATCATTTCGTAATGTATACAATTGTCAAATCACTATGTAGTACACCTGAAATGAACATAATTTGTAAGTCACCTATATTTCAATAAAACTGAAGTTGTTTCATTTAAAAGAAAATTCGGAAAAATGGGAACATAGGCAACTGCCATCCCATAGCAAACATTACATTTCATGCGAAAACTTTGGCATCATTCACATTAAATTCAGGAACTGAACACCTGTTTGGTATGATATTAGAATTTCTCATTAATATTAGAAGATAAGAAAATGGTAGATTTATTAATTGGAAGAGAGAGATAATACTGTCATTATTATTGCATAGTCACCTACTTAAAAACACCCCAACATAAATGATTTATGAGTACCCAGAAATGACAACCAGTACCAGACCAACTTACAAAGATTAATAACTTTCCTCTAGACTAGCAACAACGTATGTGAGATTTTAATAATAGCAGAATTCACAGTGGCAGTGAAAAACTTTTAAGTATTTAGGAATCAACCTAACAGAAAACGCAGCAAATCATTACACCCTATACATGAAAGAATGGCAAAAATTAGGAAAGGTGTTAGCAAGTGTTAGCAAGGATTTATGGAGTACCATTGTCGGTCTTTAGCAAAATTATGAGTGTGGATACCCAATGGTTCAGTGCTCTTACTTAGGTATATATGGTTGTATCAGGTTTAGGTTAGGTAATGCTTTGGTAACAAATACTTTCAAAATCTCAAACCAGTGCTGATTTATTCTTACACTATGTGTCCATTATGGAACTCGTGGAGGGTGTTATCCTCATGTCTGGATACAGACTGACCAAGAAATACCATCTGTACTATTGCTGGTCAATGTGGCAGATAAAAAGAGTGTTTTGGAGGGGTTCTCCCATCAAAAATTCAATAGTTGGGCCAGAACTGACAGATGTCACTCTGTCGCACTGTCCTACTCCATTATTTGCCCCAAAGGCAGAGAGGCAGAAACATTTCATGAGCAGTATTAATGGTAACCATGGTCTGCCCTTCTGGTCATTTGGCCCACTCTCCTTCCTACAGGCAAACTACACTCAGTCCAAATTTGCATCTGGTCATAGGCATCACCTTGAAGTCCAGGATCTCTGGGTGATGTCTGATAGTCTCTACATCAAACCCAGATGTGTCTCTTCTCAGTTCGGAGAAATAAAAAAAATTAGCTGCCTCTACACTGCCAGTATACCCTGGTGGAACAAGGAGTCGTGTTAAATGCTATTCTTCACAAAGGTGCGGGAATGATATGGACGCAGCAGTTATTGGTCCATTGCAATTCTGAAATATATATGGGGAGCAAGTTAAAATCTAATGTGCTCTTATCCAATGAAATTGAGTTATTTGTAGTGAGGTGGATGGACCTAGAGATTGTCATACAGAGTGAAGTAAGTCAGAAAGAGAAAAACAAATACCGTATGCTAACACACATATATGGAATCTAAAACAAAAAATTGGTTCTGAAGAACCTAGGGGCAGGACAGGAATAAAGACGCAGACATAGAGAATGGACTTGAGGACACAGGGAAGGTAAGCTGGGATGAAATGAGAGAGTGGCATGAACATATATACACTACCAAATGTAAAATAGATAGCTAGTGGGAAGCAGCCGCATAGCACAGGGAGATCAGCTCAGTGCTTTGTGACCACCTAGAGGGGTGGGATAGGGAGGGTGGGAGGGAGACTCAAGAGGGAGGGGATATGGGGATATATGTATATGTATACCTGATTCACTTTGTTATAAAGCAGAAACTAACACACCATTGTAAAGCAATTATACTCCAGTAAAGATATTAAAAATAAATAAATAATGTGCTGTTATCAAAATGAAAGCAAAATTTTCACATGGCATCACATGGGCACTTGTTCAGTAAGTTTATCATGGCATTGTTTGTGGCTCTGGGAGTTGGAATTACCTAGAGGAAATCACTGGGGAAATGGAAAAATAGAATGATTGTTGCATACTATGGAATACAGTGCTATAGTAAAAGTAAGAAACTAAATACTAGACAACAGCATAAACGTATCTCAAAAAGTGTTGCATGAATAAGGTAGATAAACATGTAAATTTTAAAGAAACAGAAATTTAACAAATATTATCCAGTAATTTATTAAGTTTAGGGACATATAGTAAACATATCAAAGAAAATGGCTAGGTAGAAAGTAGAATAAGAGTGGGGAGCAGAGAGAAAGAGACAAATAAAATGAGATAAAATGAAACCAGAGCAGACTTGCATTGATTGCTAATGACAGTGGTCAGTGTACTGCAATGCTGGCTCACCTCTACTCTTAGCAACAAAAGGTGGTAATAAGTAAAAATTCACAAAGAATACATAAACAACACAGTGGTATACAATACGAGACTGCAATTTTCTCACAGCAAAGAGCAAAACATATTTTAAATAGATGTAATGAATTACATATACCAGTTATTTACATAACACAGAGAAGAAATTTTATATAGAAAATTTTCCTTATATTTTGTGGAAACGATGCAAGAGTGCAGACTTTTTGTCCAATAGTCTTCATTGTACATTTATACTCAATATTGAGTGATGGTGTTTGGAATTTCCTCCCTGGAAAATGAGTCCTATAATTCAACACACTAACTGCTTTAGGACTGCAGCCTATATTGGGTTGTGCGTATTTGTCATCTTTTGGTTGAGTTTTGTTTTCCTCATAAAAGCAAGGAAGCTTGCTGCTGGCTCTGCCAGGCTGCTGGATGGTTTTCGAAAATAGACTTGCTTCTGGAACAAAAGTCTAACTTCACTGACCAGGTCAAGTCTCACAACACCAAAGGCATTTATTTAAAGTAGGAAGAACTTAATTATACACATGAGAACATGGTTTCAATGCTATGGTTAGAAGTGTCTGCTGGAAAATCGGCCACTGTAATTTGAGAGTAGAGAGCATACGAAGGTGGGAAAATTGTGGACTTGAACATTTATATTTACGACTTTTCTGTTTTGTGGGTAAAAAAAGTGGATATGGTCTAGCTTAGAAAATTTTTGATAAATTAGAAAAAGGTGACTCATAAAATAGCCAATTGGTATCAAGTACAAATGCAATCAGGGCCTTTACCACACAAATTAACAATATTTATCAATTCCTGATATTCATAATATTAAATGAGAAAACACTGTGTTGAAATCAAAAGCATTTTGGTGCTAATAAGTTACAAATTCGTATGCAGCTTATCAGTGTTTTACGTTACTTTGAACTAGGTGGAAAAAGTAAATAAAAGTTAAGGAATGTATAGAACTGTATACTTATTTGGTTGCCTAGCCTTTTGCTTACTATAAATGAGAAAAAAGTAAAATAATTTTTCATACCAGTAGGCTTTATTTTACCTGTGGCCAAGATCCTCAAATTGACTTTTTAATTTGAGGTGAAATTCACACAACAAAAAATTAATCATTTTATTTTACTTATTTTTTATTTATTTATTTATTTTTTTGCTGTACGCGGGCCTCTCATTGCCGTGGCCTCTCCCGTTGTGGAGCACAGGCTCCGGACGCGCAGGCTCAGCGGCCATGGCTCACGGGCCCAGCCGCTCCGCGGCATGTGGGATCCTCCCGGACCGGGGCACGAACCCGCATTGCCTGCCGCGGCAGGCGGACTCTCAACCACTGCGCCACCAGGGAAGCCCTATTTATTTATTTTTAACATCTTTATTGGAGTATAATTGCTTTACAATGGTGTGTTAGTTTCTGCTTTATAACAAAGTGAATCAGCTATATGTATACATATGTTCCCATATCTCTTCCCTCTTGTGTCTCTCTCCTTCCCACCCTCCCTATCCCACCCCTCTAGGTGGTCACAAAGCACTGAGCTGATCTCCCTGTGCTGTGCGGCTGCTTCCCACTGGGTATCAGTTTTACATTTGGTAGTGTCTATTAAAATGAACAATTTAGTGACATTTAGTGCATTCACGATGCTGTACACTCTCCACCTCTATCTCGTTCCAAAACGTTTCTATTACTCCAAAATAAAACCCCATACCTCATAAGCAGTTTCTCCCCATTCTCTTCTCTCCTCTCCCCAGCCCCTGGCAACCACCAAACTGTGTTCTGTCTCTAGGGATTTATATTCTTTGGATATGTCATAGAAAAGGAATCGTACTATATGTGACCTTTTGTGTCTGGGTTCTTTTGCATAGTGTAATGTTTTCAAGGTTCATCCAATGCTGTACACGTATCAGTAGTTCATTCCCTTTTATGCTGAATAATATTTCATTGTATGTGTATATCACAAGGTATTTATGCATTAATCCACTGGTGGACACTTGGGCTTTTTCCGCTTTTTGGCTGTTGTTAAGAAAGTTGCTATGAACATGAGCGTCCATGTATTTGAGTACCTGTTTTCAGTTATTTGGCTATATACCTATGAGTAGAATTGCTGAATCAAATGGTTAATACGATGTTTAACTTTTGAGGAACTTCTTTTTTTCTTTAGAGGCTAAAGAATTTTTAGCACTCTCTCCTCATGACCACTGTGTATGTGTATGTATATGCGTGTGTGTGGGTGTGTATGTGTGTGTGTATGTGTATGCGTGTGTGTGTGTATGGTGAGGGGACTGAGATGTAACAATAGGTAACATCTAAGAAACTACCTGATCATTTAGAGTAAATACCCTTTACCTTTCCTGTATTATTCAAAAACTGTGTTTGGTATATTTAGAAGTGGAGTGAGGGAAAAAAGGTTATTTTAAATCCTAATTTAGTTTTTATTAAACAGGCTTTCAAACGGTTTATATTTTCCAATTTGAATAATTTGAGGTCCAATCTTTACTTTTAGCTTCATTTGGCATCTGAAATTTGTCTTTATACACTTAATGATACATTTATTTACTCTTTTAGAATGGCTTAAAAGCAATTTTTAAAACAATAAGTTTAATTAAGCTTAAACAGCAAAACTGGAGGTATATTCTTTAAGAATTAATGTATAACTTTCTTATAGTTCTGCCTCTTCATTAAAAATTATAAAAATACACATGGTAAAAATTAAAGACAACATATTAAGCATTAGTACAAAATAATGAATTATTTAAATAATGACTATCCTTTAAATGAAGACTCTTATTAGGAAGACTTTGATTCCCTCCATTTTTAGTTTTAGTTGTACAGAGATTCCCATTCTGTGTGATGTATCCATGCGAACCCTTCCCATTCTCTTACTTTATAAGTGCCTTAAAATAATAATGTTATCTATTTTAAAATTAAATTTATGATACAATTAAATAACTTTAAAATACAATTTTATTATTAGTTAATTAAGATTAATATTAGTTTGAGGTTAAAAATCTATGTATATAGATCAGAGAAAAATCTATGTATATATTACATTTTGTTAAATTCAAAGATAACAGTTTTATTCTCCTAGGGGTTATAATTTAAGGATCACATCTACTCATTTCTCTCTAGTCACAGTGCTACTTTATGTACTTAATGACTTTACATTAAGGTCCACAAGTAAAGTACAGCATGGTGACTAGAGTTAATAATACTGTCTTGCGTATTTGGAAGTTGCTAAGAGAGTAGATCTTAAAAGTTCTCATCACAAGAAAAGAATTCTGTAACTATGTGTGGTGGCAGATCTTAACTAGACATTATGGCGATCATTTTGCAATATATACAAATATCGAATCATTATGTTGTACACCTGAAACTAATATAGTGTTGTATTTCAATTATACCTTAATTTTAAAAAAAAAGTTCCCTGAATAGAGTGATGTTAAAAAATCTCCAAGATATAAGGAGAAAAAATAGTTTTTAAAATAACACACATATTAAACTTTCTGTAAAAAAAAAAGGGGGGGGCAAATAATATATATTTATGCTTATTTGTATGTGCTTAAACAAGAAGGATAGACCTATGAATTATACGTAAGAAGTTAATAAGAGCAGTTATGGGTAAGAGTAGGGTAGATAATGATAATGTCTAGTTGGGAGACGGGCGTGAATGGAAGACTTTTCACTGTTCATCTTTTTACAATTTATTGTTTTTGAACCCTGTGAATATATTACCTAGTGAAAATTGTCTTTCATTTATTGTAAACTGTTCAAAAAGCCCACATTTTCAAAGCCAAACTTTTTACCAGATAATGCAGTTATGAAAAGGTTATTCTTAAAGAGAATTACAGTTTTGATTGGTTTTCTTCTCCCCCAAATTCCCTAATAAGAAGCTCACTTTGTTCACTTAATGATTAATGTGCCTTCTGTAACTTTACCCTAAGATGGGTTTTCCATGTGACATTAACTTATAAATTTTAAGTTGACTAGGAAACCCAAACACAGGTCTGAATTACAAACTTCAGTAGTTTTCTAAGCAGGAAAGACAAGGTGTGCCACTTTATAAAAACAGAAAGGCTGAGTTTACTGTAAATGAAATGATTCATTCTTCCCTGTTGTTTTTGTCCTTCTGAGTAATTCGGATGGCTCACAAAAAGGAGATCAAAGTTGGATTTTGTAGGTTTACCACACAGTATTGTCAATTTACTAGACTGGAACTATGGCTGTCAAAAAGTAAGTGGGGGACTCTCTCCCTGCCACACACACACACCCCCACACACACATATATATAAACACTGCACGCCATCCAGGCTTACCTCCTTTGAGCACAGTTTGCTTTATTGCACTTTGCCAATCCTGAGTTTTTTACAAATGGAAGGTTTGGACCAACCCTGTGTGGTACAAGTCTGTTGGTGCCTTTTTTCCAACAGCATTTGCTCATTTTGTGTTTCTGTGTCACATTTTGGTAATTCTCATATTTCAAACTCTTGCATTCTTATTACATTTTTTATGGTGATCTCTGACCAGCGATCTTTGACGTTATTACTGCAAAAAGAGTATGACTAGTTGGAAGCCTCAGATGACGGTTAACATTTTTTAGCAATAAAAGATTTTTTAATTAAGATGTATACTTTTCTTTAGACATAATGCTATTGCACACTTACTAGATTACAGGATAGTGGAACCATTATTTATATGCACTGGGAAACAAATTCGTGTGTGACTTGCTTTATTATAGTGGTCTGGAAGCAAACCTGTAATGTCTCCCAGGTATATCTGTACACACTTACTTTGAACTGAATAGGAAGGAACCATTTTTCTTGGAATTAAATTATATATAGTTATTGCTATAATAGAACAGAAACATCTATATCAAACTACTTTAATATGGAGTTCCCACTGCAGTGAGCTTAGGTTACCTGACTGTGGTTAAATTGAATTGTGATTTTCAAAACAAATAATTAGACAAAACAAAAGTGGAGTTTAAAGACTTCCACATGTCAGTCATGAAACTCAGAAAATTAAAGCAATCAATATTTTTCTTTATCTAATTTTAGTTATGGATACAATTATGAAACATATTGAAAACTTGAGGATTAACCTGATTCTGTATTCCAGCTACAGAATTTTAAAAGTTTTGTGACTTAAACTGTTCATCAAATTTTGAAGATTAATGTGCCTACGTACTTCAGATCTAAAAAACAGAGAATATTTCATAGTAATTTAGATATTTACCCCTAACTCTTCAAAGTTGAGAATCGGTCTGTGGTAAAATTAGTATTTTATTTCTGGAACAAACTTTTCACCCGTGACTGACACCTTTTACATAATCTGGACATGAACTATAAGACAGAAAGAAAATATTGCTAAGGATCATGGCTTTGCTACAGTGAAGAAGAGTTTTCTATCTACTTTTCAGCGGGCATTGCAACAGCTATAGAAAATTGCTAAAATCAATGAAATTTCAAGTTTAAAACATGACTTCTAAATAGAACATAAGTGGTATAATAAAATAATATGTATCTATATACCATACACTTAATAAAAGAAGTAGAGTTCATTTTTTAACTAAAACACTAAATTTACTTATTAACAATAAACCAGGAAAAGGGTCTACTAAAACTTTGCTCTTTAATTACAAGGGCAAAGATTGAACTTTGCTTAAGTATATGCAAAAACAGAATGTTCCTCAGACGAGTTACCATTAACTGATGTGCTAACAATTTATTTGTTCTTAAGAGGCATCAACAGGAAGGAGAAACTATTAATTCTACCAAAGCTAACATTTCTTTCACGCCAGAACACACAGAACTGGATTTCTAAGCCTCATCCATGTACAGAATATCAAACACCTGCTAATCATCCTTACTTGGAAAAAAAATCAGATTTTTTTCTGGAAAAAATACAAAAAAAGAAAATCATTTCTAAAGAAAAAAAGGCTACTTAACTGTGTTTGAAAATAGTAATATACAAACTTTCTTTGCTAACTGCTGTCATTCCCCAATCCTTTTCTTTCTCTTTTCCCTATTCAAACTATTGTATTATACTTAAAAACTAAATAAGGTGCTCTTAGTTGATTTTTGCTGCGATCTAACAGAATCCCAGTCTTGTTTGTGACAGCAGTCGGCCCAGTTGAAAATGATCAATTCCCCAAACACTCTTGTATCTAAGAGTCAACATAGTTCTGGCCAGTGAGATATAAGAAGTGTATTGAATGGGACTTCTGAGAGAAGTATCTTGTGTAAGTTTGTGATAAAAAGATTAAAAACCTGTTTCTTTTTTTTCCTCTCTCTTTGAATGGAATGGTTAGAGTTCAACAGTTGTTTTAAACCAAATTTTAAGATGATAGAGTGGTGAGCTGGAAAGAGACAGGGAATCATCCTATGATCCCGTACTTCCTAGCTCTAGACTTCTTTCATCTCCTGTAACGTTGTGTTGTTTTCTGTCAAATGTGCCTAAATCTGATACTAATACAGTGTTCCTCTGCTTTTCTACAATGCCCGTACCTTTATCACGGTACATTTTTCAGTGTTAAAATTACCGATTCATTGTACTAGACCAGATTTTTAATTTCACGGAGCAATATTTTTTTCTTTAATAAATCAGGTAATAAAAATTTCCTAACATCAAATTCACTTCTTAGCATCATTTCATGAATGAAATAAAAGGTAGAAATGACATTTCTACCAAAGAGATGACTACATATGTATATTTTAAAGAATTTAGATCTATGAAAGTCTTGCAACTTTGTCTTCCCAGACCGCTTAAAATTTTTCATAAAGAAGCAGGCACCTTATCCACATAGCATTTTTTGGGAATCACTGTACTCAGCTGTGTGTTTCTCAGGGAAGGCTCACTATATTGTTCTCCTTAGCATAGCATCTATGCTCAAGATACATTTGCTGAATGACTGAATCACCCAAAGAAAAATCTACACCCAAAGAGAAAAAAGAAAAAGAAAGAAAAAGTCATCTCTTTTCCTTTACTGTGGCCATGTGAAAATAATTTAAAATGTTCCGTGCTGATTAGTGCAAAAATGAAAATGATAATTTGTCTGTTGGATTGTTTGTAAAATCTTGTCACTCTGAGAAGGAAAGCCCATTGTCTGTTGGTAATCCATTCCCATATCTATCCTTCTTCCCTGACAGGAGGCTGAGTCCTCGAAGGCCACAGGGCCTGCTGCCTACAATATAACTTTACACACTGAGCCTCCCTCTGTGGGCTTTAGTTTCCTGCTCTCTGAAAGAGAGACGATGCACCAGACGATCTTATAGTCATTTTCACTCTGGCCTGCTATGATTATATATCCAACTTAATCCTCTTAGGCTGTGGTGTAAGTCTCTTCTTTCCTTTTCTAACCTCCAGGGAGATGGAGATCACAGTCTCTGTGTGCTTGAAAATCATTGCTAAATTTATCCTTCGATATTCCTAGGCAACCTGAATTACCTCATTTCCTCTGTTTTTTTATTTTCTTCCCCATGCTCCCTTAACTGTAGAACCTAAATTGAATATAATGACTTAAGAATTTATGAATAATATAATGGAAGGTGGGTAGGTGTGATGCCTGTATTTTACATGTCCTAGCGCTCTGCTCATGCGTGATGTGGATAGCAGAGAGAATTAGTAGTCAATATTAAAACTGGTCCTGTACATGGAAAAAATGCTGAAAATATGGTTATTAAAAGCAATCTTAACTATTTACTTTTATGCTCTCCACCAAACTTTACAATACTGCATTAGAATATGGATGTGTGTGTTTCCGTCATTTATTTTGAAAGTAGAGTGAGGAATGCCACCTGAGGATGACTGCAATGTTGTTCTGTAATTCTGCTTTAAAAAAAACAGTGTATTCTAAAAACATTAGGGAATAATATCCATGGAAGTTTGGAACAACGTATAAAGACAGAGAGAGCAAAAGAAGAGCTTAAGAACAAAGTTTATCTTACTGTTCCCTTAGGATATTTCCCATTTCTACTGCACAATTGACGAAACTTTATTTATTTTTAAACTTTTGCACAAAGGCCCTCAGAATTCAACAATAGTTCTCAAAGTATGAAGGTAATTCATCTAACTAAAACTCATTTAGAAATATCAGCGACATCAGAGAACAATAGCAAACTAATTGGAGTGAAGAGATGCTTTGCAGAAGGGCTCTGGGCTTTGTCATATCTCAGATCTGTGGAGGCAGAAGAAATATTCATATTAATGAATCCAAAATAGATCGAATATTCCTTAGCATACATATTTCTCTGGGGCTGTTTTCCTTCGTTGATGGTGTGTCTTTCTCCTGTGTGTTTACACAAACACAGACACTGAAGGTGCTGAGTTCTGCCCTGGTGCCTCTTTTCCCTCAGGCTCCCTCCCTAGATCAAAGGACAACACTGTGGTTAAAAGGGAACTAAATTATTTTCAAGGCAGAGAAAAGGGTAGTTCTGGTGTATACCCGTAAAACTGTTGCTTAACAGTCCATTCACTCCTAAGACATTAAATAGTCTACCAACACACATTCTGATTTCATATTGCCAGCATCCAGCTTGGTCCACAGGACCAATATGGTGCTATCATTTATTTACATTGTGATCTCCAGCATCTATACTTATAAATCAGGGCAGATCAGAAGTAGAAGGGATTCTAAAACCATTTTATGAAGTTCCCTTTCCACATCTATAGAATGGGAATAAAATGGGAATAATATTAATCTGTGTTTTAGATAACTGCTGAGAGAAATAACTGAGCCTACATAAAGCAGAATAGTACCTATCCCACAGGTCTGTTTTAAGGATTTAAATGGCATCCTATTTGTAAAGGACATTTTTAAGTGACATCTTATTTCTAAATAAAGTAAAACATTACTCAGTACTCAACAAATATTACCTAATAATTTCCCCATGATACTACCCCTGATGTTGTTTCTAACGTTGATGGCAGCCTGTACTTTCAAGGAGTTTTTGTCCAACCTAGGCTGCAAACACACACCCAGATCATTTTTTAAAAATGACATAGTACGAGGACTCGAGATGTGCACAGAGCATTAGGGAAGCTCCACACAGGTGCATTCATCCGTTTGGCTTGCTCTGGGCTTAGTTTAAAAGTGAAGTCAGGAAAGAGTCAATTTGTTGGATCACCTAATCATTGTCTTCTTGCATATTTCTGCATCTTTTTGTCTTGAAAAGCCCAAACTGGCAAAGCAGCTAGAATTTATGTGGGGAACACAATATTAGCTGTGTTACTACTAAGCCTGAAGAGACGATGGTAATAATGAAGCTGTCAAGAGATTATAAGCATGAGGAATACAAGGCTTTGGTAACAAAAATTCATGCAGGTGTATTGCCTTAGGCAGAGGAAGGAGGCGTATTTAACCCTTTTTCTAAAAGAGAAATATAGCTGCAAACATAGAGAAACAAGACTGGTTTTTATGAAGACAGGTGGTGTTGTCCTTGATGTTACAAACTTTCAACCTGACTTGCTTCTTAGAAATTTTTCTTGTTCTGCAGTGGCTGGGAGTTTGTTAGGGCCCAGAATAAGCAAAAATGAAACCTTCACATGGCCTCAGCAATTAGAAAATAGTAGCATGAGTCCTTGGTGTAGGTCAGGGCCTCCTTGAAACATATGCCATGTTCCCAAAGGCTCCTTGTGTTCCCTAAGGTTCCTCTATAGGAAAAGATCAGTTCCAAGGGTAGCCATGCAACTTTGGAATGAAAATCACACTGCTGGGTCCTTCCTTAGACACAGGGAATTAGAATTGATAAGAATTAGAGATGTGATATGGAAATCTATATTTTTAACAAGTTCCCCCAGGTAATTTTGATGCTTTGCCAAATGTAGCCATTGTTCCAAATTCATTTTATGTAGTTATTGCCTCTCTGATACGATAAAAAGACATAAATTGGAAGGATAGCCAGAAAGTGACAATAACTTATTAACCTAAATTTTTAGAGAAAAAAGTGTTAATGCAGTAAAAAAATCGCTTTAAAAAATTACTTTGAAATCCCAATTAAAACTCTTCCAATTAAAAAGAAATCAATAGGTATATGAATTCTATTGTACTTCATTATGAAGAGCTTTAGGTATGAAAATAATATCAAGAAAAGACAAACCCACATAAGTGAGTTCTTTATAACAAATTAATCTTTAGTTGTAGAGTATCCATTTAATACTATAAGCACATTAAGCAATGTCAGATGTAAGAGAATCTCTTTGGGCTTAATTTCCCTTAATGGATTTTGCTGGAAAGCCATAGAGTAATTCTAATTCATATTAAATTCCCAAAGGACACAGATAGCCCAGAGTTATCAAGTTAAATGCAAATAATCCTATAATACTTTTAGTATTTGAAACTGATGTGATATTGAAATTTGGATCTCAATTTAAAGGACTTATTTAAATTGCTTATCAAATATCCATTTGCTATTAATTTCCTAAATGTCAAATACCACTTTAATTTTGAAGGCCAATATTATTTTATAAATATATGTGTGTATGTGTATGAATAAATGTATGTGTATATATGTATATACATATATGTTACCTTGTTTTTCAGAATGCCTTTGAAATTATGACATTAAGTTTGTAAAATCCTGTTTGGTAACATTTCATATCAAGGGATAAGTAATTGGTATAATTTGTCAGTATCAACTCTGTTCAATATAATAAGTGAATTCTGATTCTAATATTCAAAATATACAGTATTTAAGGCAATGACCACATGGTTTTCTATCCTCATTTAAATTAGTTTTTGACAGTGGTACCATAAAAAAAAAATCTATTCATTAATTCAGAAAAAAATACTCATGCATTCTCTCTTCCACTCACTCTTGAAAAGGCTCTTATCAATGTCACCTATAACCTACACCAGTAATTCTCAAAGTGTGGTCTGCAGACCAGCAATATCAATATCATCAAGGAACTTGCTGGAAGTATACATTCTCAAGCTGCTCTCAGACTTAATCAGAAAGTCTGTGTTCTAGCAGTCTATGTTTTAGCCTGTCCTATAGGCGTCCTTGATGACACTAAAGTTTGAAAACCAGGCTCTGTTGAAAGCCAGTGGTCAACATCACCTCTTCATCTTACTTGATTTTCAGGAAGAAATGTCACAATCGACAACTTACAAATTAAAAAAAATTTTATTTAATTATGAAATATCACAGAAGTATAAGAATAATACAAAATACTCATGACCTCACTCCTGCAACTTACCACACATTAAAAGTTTTGCCATACTTGATTCAAATAATTGTTTGAAAAGAAATGCTTCAGATTCTGGTGAAAGCCACTACCTTACCCAAAACCTTTTCTTTCTTTTTTAAGGTAATCGCTAACCTAAATATGTGTACATCCATTCGATACATGTTTTTATACCTTTATTACCTATGTATATGTCCATAAATAAATAGAACGATTTAGTGTGTTTTAAAATTTTATCTAAACAAATAAATCTTTACAGTTTGCTTTTTTCACTCAAAATTATGTTTTTGAAATCTGCCGATGAACATATATTGCAATTTAGTTTGTTCTTCTTAAATATTATATACTGTTTTATATTATGAACAATTATTTATAAATTTTTTATCAATTCTCTACTGGTAGAAATTATTTTTTTTTTCTAATAAGTGATGCTTCAATAAACATTCCTGGAATTGTCTTTGTGTGTACCTGTGTGATGTTTTCTAAAAAATAATTATATAAGTTTCTATGTATATAATTATAAATATTTTATATTTATATGGTATATTATAAAATTTTAATGATATGTATATATTTTAATACATATTAAATATAATATTTAACTATTATAGCTGTATTACATTTAAGTATTTAATATTAAATATTTAATGTTCAGTATTGAAAATATTTTAAATTTCTATTTTAAATACTTAATATTTAAAATAATTTATAATAACTGTAGATATAAAATCTGGTTTGAGGTATATGTGCAGGCCTGCCACAAATACAGCTCCAGGGGCTACAATTTACATTTTCTTTTATGTAAACACTGCCCCCTAGAGCTGTGTACTCCGCACCCTAGGCACCTGTAGAAACTTCACTAGACATTGATAAATGCTCATAAATATACAAACGTGTTATCTGGAATGGTGTCCTTCACCATTATTCTTTTCATTAAAATTATTTTAGTTAACTTTGGACCTTTAATATTCCATATGGATTTAAAAATGACTTTTTTCTTTATTTTTATTTTTTTATTTTTGTATTGAAGTATAGTTGATTTACAATGTTGTGCTAGTTTTAGGTATACAGCAAAGTGATTTAGTTTTATATATACATATATTCTTTTTCAGAGTCTTTTTTTTGATTTTTTTATTAGAATTTCATTATATTTTTATAGATCGATATGGGGAGAATTGATATATTTATTACACTTCATATCCCTACATGTATTCATCTGTTGAGGTCTTTGTGCTTGTGGATAAAGTTTTGCCCCACCAGCCTGCATGTTATTACTTGGATGTCATCGTGGTAGGGTTCCTGAGTTAGCTTACCTGTGTATGTGTGCAGGTCTGCAGTTGGCTGAGTCCTAAAGGTAGCTTTTTGCAAAACTGAAGTACAAGCTGAGAAAGCCAGGCAAATCAGGAGTCCTTTTAGCCTTTGTATTTATTGATTCATCTTGTTCTTTAGTCTCTTTCAATACTGGGTCTCTGTGACATGACCAGGGATATTATAAAGAAATTTTATCAGGGCCCACCTAAGCATGAATATTCTTTGATTCAGTTATTTCTACCACAAATCACCTTTTGGTCTTACCTCAGGGTGAACTTTCTCCAGGGTTTCCTTTCTTAGGAAAAGTTGCATTGAAAACTGGGCTGAATTTGGAGGAAGGTTAGCTACGGGGTGATGATGCCATGTAGATCACCACTTTCTATTACCTGCAGAAGAAGAAATCTTGAACTTAGATCTGGAAGAAACCATATGCTGTAAACCTATCCCTTCTACAGATTAAAAGCAAGGCAAAGAAACAAATGAAACCCCCTTGACCCCTAGCCATATATACTGTTTACAAAGGACACAGCTGGTAATAAGGAAGAAGCCCTCTGCAAAAATGCTGTGAGAGTGGGAGGCTGCCTGACATGGTATGGTTTGGTTTTAGTTTTCTATTTTCACCCAGCAGCTCCTGGCTCGGAAGCTAGCTACATCAATAATATTCTCTCAGGAAGTTCAAGGTAGAGAAAAGTCAAGCTCCTGGGACTTTACTGTTTGTGGGATTTTACTCATGGATACGGCAAAACTGCCTCTTCCTAAGAGCCCTAAAATACTGCATTTGTACAAAGTACTTTTCTCAGCTAAGTTCTTTAAGGATTTTTTTCTGTCATTAAAAATACCTGACTCGAATGGCCATCCTCAAAAAATCTAGAAACAATAAATGCTGGAGAGGGTGTGGAGAAAAGGGAACCCTCCTGCACTGTTGGTGGGAATGGAAATTGATACAGCCACTATGGAGAACAGTATGGAGGTTCCTTAAAGAACTAAAAATACAGCTACCATACGACCCAGCAATCCCACTGCTGGGCATATACCCTGAGAAAACCATAATTCAAAAAGAGGCATGTACCACAATGTTCACTGCAGCACTATTTACAATAGCCAGGACATGGAAGCAACCTAAGTGTCCATCGACAGATGAATGGATAAAGAAGATGTGGCACATATATACAATGGACTATTACTCAGCCATAAAAAGAAATGAAATTGAGTTATTTGTAGTGAGGTGGATGGACCTAGAGACTGTCATATAGAGTGAAGTAAGTCAGAAAGAGAAAGACAAATACCATATGCTAACACATATATATGGAATCTAAAAAAAAAAAAAAAGTTCTGAAGAACCTAGGGGCAGGACAGGAATAAAGATGCAGACGTAGAGAATGGACTTGAGGATATGGGGAGGGGGAAGGGTAAGCTGGGATGAAGTGAGAGAGTGGCATGGACATATATACACTACCAAATGTAAAATAGATAGCTAGTGGGAAGCAGCCACATAGCACAGGGAGATCAGCTCAGTGCTTTGTGACCACCTAGAGGGGTGGGATAGGGAGGGTGGGAGGGAGGGAGACGCAAGAGAGAAGAGATATGGGAACATATGTATATGTATAGCTGATTCACTTTGTTATAAAGCAGAAACTAACACAGCATTGTAAAGCAATTATACTCCAATAAAGATGTTAAAAAAAAAAAACCTGACTGACATATTGGTAATTAACTGTTCACATAGCTCTAGACTGGATGGGGAAAGTATAAAAAATCCCCGCATCCTGTTTTTTTCTCTCACTCTGGTTATTAATACAAATGAAGACTTAGATCAAGGAAAGTTAGGATCACTGTTTGTTTGACAATTAACTAAAACATGCTCACTTTCTAAAGTATTTACTTGGAGTCTTCAAAATTTTAGTTACATTAGCAAGCAACTACATGAATGCCGCAAAACGGAGGAAAGATTTATTACTATTTCCTCAATATAATCTCCTAGAGACTGACTGACCCAATATAAGCTTAAGATAAAATTGAAAACAACTCCCTATTTAAGTAACATTTTATTCTATTTACCAATTCCTTATTATACGAATCATAAATTATTTCTTTGATTTTAAATAAAGAGAAAAATGCCAGTGGAAGATATTAGAAGTACCATACATCAAAGCAATACTTCAAAAAGCTTTGAAATCACTGATCTAAAAGCCTTGAAATTACTGACCTAATTAGTCATAATAATCATGTACTTAAGGAAATAGCTGTATTTTCATTTTCACACTGGACAAGCTTTATTCAACACAAAGGTAAGGATTTTGTTCTGTGAGTAAAACATATCCCTATTCTTTTCACTAGGACAGAATATGTTAATTTTCTCTTGCCTCTTTTAATCACTACATTTATAAAAGAAAATATTCCAACTTAATATTTTTTCCAAGTAGCCTTCCTTATATTTCACACAATATTTGGAAAGTAAAAGAAGAAAATTATTTTTACAAATGTTCATGAAAACAAAGACATACATACCAAAGGGGCCATTCCAGAAAGGTATGTTAAGTAATTCTTTTAAACAGTCACTGAAGAACAATACCAAAAAGTTTTGCACACAGTTAAAGCAATAAATTTAAATGAACCCATGACCTTTGATCTGTACAACCCAAAGTATATCTGTGGTGTGCATATTGGAGGTGGGAGCAGGCAAAAAGGAAAGGTATAGAAACTAAAAATAAACACAAAGTAAATCTGTAGTGGTGTAAAAACATGTCCCCAGATTCTTTGACAGTCCTTCCATCAAGAATTGGGACTTATGTTCCCTCCCCTCCAAACTGTGTGGGGCTTTGTAACTGCCTTGACAAATACTGTACAATGTAATACAAGGGACATGGCAATGCTGTGGCTTCTGAGGCTTGGTTTGAAAAGGCCATGTAACGCGGCTGGCATCTCTGGAGACACTTGCTCTGAGAGCCTTCACTCACCACGTGGAAAGACTGCATTCAGAGCCTGGAGCCCATGAAGAGAGAGAAAGAGAGACCCACAGAGCTCTTTGTGTCTTCCCAGCCCAAGTACCAGATACCTGAATGACGAATCCAGAGATGACCCCTACCACTCTATCTGACTGCAATCCAGTGAGAGACCCTGAGCAAACTGTCTACCTGAGCCCAAATCCCAGATTTGCAAACAAAATAAATGGTGGTTATTCTTTTAAGCCACTGTTTAGGATGGCTTGTTACACAGCAGTAGAAAGATCAGTATGTGATAAAATTAGCATACTCGTTGTAGGTGAACGTAAAATAATAACACTTTCTCACACTGCTATGCAGAACTACCATATAACCTCATATAAATTAGATGTCAACCTAATAATAAAAACATATTCAAGGTAGATGCTGACATAATTTAGTTTCTAACAGTGGAAATATTATCATTTGTTTTCCTTATGTTATTAATACCAATAATTGCTGTGATTTCAAGGTTACCATTTCTCTATTTTTATAACATACTTTTAGAATAGCACTACTAATTGAGATCAGGATGCAAGAATATGATTTATTCTATATTTTTCTTGCTGAAAATAAGTAGTTCTTTATTTATCTGTCAAAGTTCTTCCCTAAGAAAATTGTGTTTCCTTATTATAATTTCCATTAACTTATTCTATGTAATATTCTTTCTCGATGGACTTATTGGTTTAAAATGCCTCCATCATCTTTTTTAAATTTATTTTTGGCTGTGTTGGGTCTTCATTGCTGCGCAGGCTTTCTCTAGTTTTGGAGAGTGGGGGCTACTCTTCATTGTGGTGCGCGGGCTTCTCATTGCAGTGGCTTCTCTTGTTGCAGAGCACGGGATCTAGGTGCATGGGCTTCAGTAGTTGCGGCACGTGGGCTCAGTAGATGTGGCTCGCGGGCTTAGTTGCTCTGCGGCATGTGGGATCTTCCCAGACCAGGGCTCGAACCCATGTCCTCTGCATTGGCAGGCAGATTCTTAACCACTGCACCACCAGGGAAGTCCCCCATCTTCTTTCAATAACTGCTGGTTTTCATGATTATAGATCTGTTTTCCTAAATTAGGTGCAATGTAAATATAAGTTATATATTAGTTATATTAGTTAGTTAGTTAGTTATATTTCTATACAGATTCACTGTTATCCTCCTTTAGCTTTATATATAGTCAATCCTTATTTCTAACTACAGTAAAATGCAAAATAAAAATCCAGATGCTATATCATTATTCTTTTGTTATCACACCGTTTTCTCTCATTTGTTGCTTTTTAAAAAATTTTTATTGAAGTATAGTTGATTTACAATGTTGTATTAGTTTCAGGTGTACAGTAAAGTCAATCAGTTATATATATACATATATCCACTGTTTTTTAGATTCTTTTCCCATATAGATCATTACAGAGTATTGAGTAGAGTTCCCTCTGCTATACAGTAGGCCTTTATTAATTATCTGTTTTATATATAGTAGTGTGTATATGTCAATCCCAATCTCCCAGTTTATCCCCCTTCCTCCCTTTCCCACTGGTAACCATAAGTTTGTTTTCTACATCTGTGACTCTATTTCTGTTTTGTAAATAAGTTTGTTTGCATCATTTTTTTTTAGATTGTACATAAAAGCTATATCATATGATATTTGTCTTTCTCTGTCTGACTTAACATCACTCAGTATGACAATCTCTAGGTCCATCCATGTTGCTGCAAATGGCATTATATTATTTTGTTCTTTTTTATGGCTGAGTAATATTCCATTGTATATATGTACCACATCTTCTTTATCCATTCCTCCATCAGTAGACATTTAGGTTGCTTCCATGTCCTGGCTATTGTAAATAGTGCTGCAGTGAACATTGGGGTGTATGTATCTTTTCAAATTATGGTTTTCTCCAGTGTAATTGCTGGGTCATATGGTAGCTCTATGTTTAAGTTTTTTAAGGAACTTCCATACTGTTCTACATAGTGGCTGTACCAATTTACATTTTCACCAACAGTGTAGGAGGGTTTCCCTTTCTCCATACCCTCTCCAACATTTATTGTTTGTAGATTTTTTGGTGATGGCCATTCTGACTGGTGTGAGGTGATACCTCATTATAGTTTTGATTTGTATTTCTCTAATAATTAGTGATGTTGAACATCTTTTCATGTGCTTTTTGGCCACCTGTATGTCTTCTTTGGAGAAATGTCTATTCATATCTTCTGCCCATTTTTTGATTGGCTTGCCTGTTTTTTTTGATATTGAGCTGCGTGAGCTGTTTGTATATTTTGGAGATTAATCCCTTGTTGGTCATTTCTTTTGCAAATATTTTTTCCCATTCTGTGGGTTGTCTTTTCGTTTTGTTTATGGTTTCCTTTGCTGTGCAAAAGCTTTGAAGTTTCATTAGGTCCCATTTGTTTATTTTTGTTTTTATTTTCATTACTCTGGGAGGTGGATCCAAAAAGATATTGCTGCAATTTATGTCAGAGTGTGTTCTGCCTATGTTTTCCTCTAAGAGTGTTATAGTATCTGGCCTTACATTTAGGGCTTTAATCCATTTGAGTTTATTTTTTCGTATGGTGTTAGAGAGTATTCTAATTTCATTCTTTTACATGTAGCTGTCCACTTTACCCAGCACCACTTATTGAAGAGGCTGTCTTTTCTCCATTGTATATTTTTGCCTGCTTTGTCATAGCCTAGTTGACCATAGGTGCGTGGGTTTATCTCTGGAGGTTCTATCCTGTTCCATTCATCTATATTTCTGTTTTTGTGCCAGTACCATACTGTCTTGATTACTGTAGCTTTGCAGTATAGTGTGAAGTCAGGAAGTCTGATTCCTCCAGCTCCATTTTTCTTCCTCAAGATTGCTTTGACTATTCAGAGTCTTTTGTGTTTCCATATACATTGTAAAATTTTGTATTCTAATTCTGTAGAAAATGCCTTTGGTAACTTGAAAGGTATTACGTTGAATCTGTAGATTGCTTTAGGGTAGTATAGTCATTTTGACAATATTGATTCTTCCAGCCCAAGAACATGGTATATCTCTCCATCTGTTTGTGTAATCTTTGACTTCTTTCATCAGCACCTTATAGTTTTCTGAGTACTGGTCTTTTGCCTTCTTCGGT
Source organism: Tursiops truncatus (assembly GCF_011762595.2). NCBI lineage: Eukaryota > Metazoa > Chordata > Mammalia > Artiodactyla > Delphinidae > Tursiops > Tursiops truncatus. Next base: position 26,527,294 of record NC_047042.1, on the reverse strand, counting down.
AGGTTTATTCCCAGGTATTTTATTCTTTTTGATGCAATGGTACATGGGATTTTTTCCCCTTAATTTCTCTTTCTGATCTTTTGTTGTTAGTGTATAAAAATGCAAGAGATTTCTGTGTATTAATTTTGTATCCTGCCACTTTACTGAATTCATTGATGAGCTCTAGTAGTTTTCCAGTAGTGTCTTTAGGATTTTCTATGTATAGTATCATGTCATCTGCAAACAGTGACAGTTTTACTTCTTCTTTTCTAATTTTGATTCCTTTTATTTCTTTTTCTTCTCTAATTGCCATAGCTAGAACTTCTAAACCTATGTTGAATAAAAATGGCAAGAGTGGACATCCTTGTCTTGTTCCTGATCTTAGAGGAAATGCTTTCAGTTTTTCACTGTTGAGAATGATGTTAGCTGTGGGTTTGCCATATATGGCGTTTATTAATTTGAGGTAGGTTTCCACTATGCCCACTTTCTGGAGAGTTTTTATCATAAATGGATGTTATTTGTTTATTTTTTGTACAAGTTAAGATATTGTAAGGATTTCACTTGCTTCCAGACACTTGAGCAGATCAGACGTTTAATTGAATCTCAGGGTCTGAAATCAACCACGTTAAGTTTAAGTCTTGTAGTAGTTAGCTTTTATGGAGTAACAAATCATTTCACAAATCAGGGGATTAAAACAACCACGGTTTATTTAGCTCCTGATTGTTTAGTTGGGTAATTGGGTTGCCTGAGCTGGGCAGTTGTTTCGGTCTGGGCTGGTTTCTCAGACATGCATGCCAGTAGAATTACATGCTTAATATAAAATTGATACTTTACCAAACACATAATTCCTTTCAATTTAAGCTTTTAATTTCCACTTAGTTGCAGAGAGAAGGCAAAGAAGTTCTCACAGTTAATGTGACTTGATGACTTGAGACAATTTTCTGTATAAAGAGAATAATCCTTTAAAAACACTATGGTTGTTAACGAAGGAGAAATATTCATTGATCAGTCATCCCTAGTCTAATAAAACAATATTAAACAGAAACAAGAAAAATAAATTGTTGCCTTAAGAATCATTAAATAAATTAATTTTGATGAGAGGGTTGCTTCTTTTAGAAGCTTCTTTCCATCCTCTAAACTTTTTGCACCAAATTCTTTCTTCTGTGGTACTTACTGCCAATTCATGCTTTACAGAAAGATTCTACTATGATTCGGCCATAGAGAGAGAATTCTTTATTAGTCAGAATTTATTCTTCACTGAAGAATTTGCTTTCATACTGTGTTGCAAATTTCTGAGGCAGCAAAACTCATTGGAAAAATACTGTGTAAAAAGTTAAAGAAGCCTAAAATGATGTTCCTGTATAGAAGATTAAAAATTCTCTGCTCCAACCATTCACTGCTTTGAAGAGAAAAATAACGTATTTCTATCTCACATGTAGATTACAATTAAAAGCAGAGAACCACCATGCCAAATTTCATTTATTCATATACCACCTTATATGAGGATCAACTGTACTAACAATATTTTTCTGTAAATTGACTCACTTCTTAAAATCAATCCTACATTAATCTCATTCTAAACAATAATGTTTATGAAATGACAAACTGTTAGTTATTTTCTTATATGACCATTAACACATGATTATTAATAGAAGATTACTGTATAAATCATCTAAGATAACTTACATAATACCCTTGAAAAACACTAATTAAAATGTTCACAACTGAGAATTAAGAGCAAGATTTTCCTTTCCCTGGTACCACATTCAGTAAGAAAAGTTGTAGTAATGATAGTGAATATTGATAGTAAATTCATAGTAATGGAAGTGATGTGGAGTAATTTGTTTAGTTCTCAGAACCATATTTTTAAACCATCATGGATAAACTAGAGCATGTTTCTAATCAAAATTTTAAAAATTAGACCATTTTACGAGTCACAGATTTTCCTGCAACTAAAAATAGTCAAGTACAGGTAGAATGAATAATTGCCAAAGAGGTGTGCGTGGACTACAAGCATTAATAGATATGTTCTAGGACTCCTTGCAATATTCATATACTATCACTTTCTCATTGTTTTGGGCTGCTGAAAAATAACTATGATTTTTAATATAGGTGTTATTAAAATCCATTGTTTGATGTATTTCACAGCAAAGAAAATTTCAGGAATCTATTGTGGTTCTTCCTTAAAATGTTTAATAACAATATAACTATAATAATTTCCTAAAGTACAGTTTTTCAGTTATACAAATATTTGTTTCTTTTTCATATTGTAAGTGTAAAGTTTTGAGTTAAGTACGTCAACACAGTTATTTGCACTATATACTTTTTTTTAGTTAATCCGTTTTAACTGACAAGCCAGATGCTACACAACAGATGGCTTATAAAATCACTTTGACCTTCCAGTAGTAGAAATTTTATGAATCATTAGATGAGTCACTTGATAATCTATGCAAGTAATATAGCTATATCTGTATTTCCTCATTCAACAAAATGTAATTTGAATGAAGTGATATATTATGTAAGAGTGATATACTAAAAGACAATTCAAATCTCAAAAAATTTTTTTCAAATTCACATTATTTTTGAATTATACCAATTTTAGCTAAAGTACAGTTCAGTTTCTGTCTCCCTCCAAACTTGAATCCTATCCTTCACTTCTCAAAGAAAAGGCGCAAGGGGTAGGATTTACATCAATATGTTGGGTTTGATGTGACCTAGGTATAGTTTCCCAAGTGTGTATTGGACTACAGTATAGAAATAAAATGTATTTATACTGGGCTTGTACCACTACATTTTACATCAGATCAAGAAGGTACTGGTAAAACAAAGTAAATTGAATATTTTCTGTGTGTGTGTGTGTGTGTGTGTGTGTGTGTGTGTGTGTGTGTATGAAACCTGTGCTCCAAACCAGTAAAACTTAAAGTTTGCACTTATATAACAAACACAGAAACATCTAAATTAAGCCAGAATAACATACAAAAGAAAACTCCTTTGAATTTTGAATATGAACACGTTGTGATAAAATATTTTAATTAATAAATAACTGATCATTAAGTAAGGTGTGCTCTTGTTTCTGAAATGAATTTGATATTATTTTGCATATCTCATAATAAGTAATTCATCTCTCTTCTAAAAAAAATGTATGGCTGTAAAAATTTATTTTAATTATTGTTACCTCACTTTATTCCATTTTTATCAGAAGTGACATTGAATGTTACTAAAGTTGGAAAACTGTTGCTTTTAAGTCAGTCTATCTAGTCAGTATTAACCCAAAGGAGAATAAATTTCAAGTTATGTGTCATTTATAGTTGTTTTTGAAACATGCCAAGTAATTCACAGTAGAGATTTTATGCAGTTAGCCCAATCTGTGATTCAGGTATTTCTTCTAAATTGCAAATTATTTACATTTCAAATATTTATGTGTTGTATCGTCTTTAAATAAGTATATCTTTCAGTGCTCTAAAATTAGAATGAGATGATAGTTGTATAAATCTGTACATATACTAAAAACCATTCAATTTTACAATTTAAATAGGTAAATTATAAGGTGTATGAATTATATCTCAGTAAAGTTGTTTAAACATTTTTTTTCATACATCTGATATATGGTACCAAACTGTATGGGTTATCATACAGTTCGCTCTACCCCCTTGCTATTTCTCATGACTGTATCTTTGTTTATTCTCTCCCACTCAGGCACCCTGCTTTGTACATATCTTTATTATGAACGACCATATAGATTTTTCATAATTACTTAATATCTATTTTCTTTACTAAAGTGTATGTGAGCATTTGACAATAGAGTTTTTGGTTTCTTTTTATATTCTTAATGCTTAGCATGGTAAATAATACATGATAATAAATGTTTGTTGAACAAATTAACTCATTAAGGAGTTAATTATTATTAATAGCTTTAAATTTAATAACACTAAAAGTGGAAATGCAAAGTTACTACACATAATATGAAAAAAACAGAAGCCAAATGTTGAATATATGGATAGGTTTCAAGTTACATGGATATAAACGTACACATTCCACACTAACATGACTCGACGTTTCAACATCCTCTCTGTACCAAGCTTACTCCAAAATATGACAGATCAATTTTCTGGAAAGCCTGTTCTTGCTGCAATGAAAGTCTGGAAAAAATAATTACAACTATGAAAATTACATTTGGAGCCCTGCCAACTTTTGGTTTCTCCCATGAGAAATGCTTCATGAGTATATTTGATAATTTCTATATATCACCACCCAAAATTTGGCAGATTTCCTAGGCAGGCAGGAACATATACCAGAATGTCCAAATCAGAGAAAAAGAATTAGTGCTGCTATAAAACAAATAAATAGGCTATATTCTGTTAATAGGTTAACAGTTTGAGTAAAAATTCCCCCTTTATCATGTGAGTTAAATATTTAACATGTAGTATAGATTATGAGATATTTGATGTGCTGTTATGTTCATGATAAAGTGTCACTGAAACACACCAATGTAATTGACAAATTTAGCAAGATCTTTTGAAAGAAAATACATTTAATTTTAAATTTAGTTCTTTTAAATAAATCAATACTTTGGACTACTACAATTTTAGAAATTTCCAACTTTGTTGATTCCATCTGGTAGATTTATAGATCTCTTTTTTAAAAAAACCGCCTAAATGTCACTCTCTTCCATTTGAAATCCAGCCATCTCTTAAACAGGAAATGGAAACTGAAAGCAGTGCAAAGTGGCTGTAAAACAGTGGAACCCAGTTATATAATAATTCATTATTAAACAGATTTTATTCCATAATTTAAAATATAAAAACATGGTTATGTGCATTAAAATCTACTCTTACATGATTATGATTTCCTATTGTATAGCGCAGCTATTCTGTAACTATAGAATTATACATATTGTCTACTATAATTATGATAATGATGAACTCAGGCTTCCCCCCAAAAAAGTGTCAACCAACTGAAAGAAAAATTTATTTTGTGAGAGAACAAGTGTGAAATTTTTAGGACTCAGGTAAAAGAAAATCTCCTTGCAGACAGTCACTTGGAATTGCTTGGCATTGAGATGATAATTAGGTACACCGTAACACACTACTATAACATCTTCACTGATATCATCGTAGAAACCAATGCATTCATAAATATTTTTGTGAAAAATATATGTTCCTAAAACATCTGCTTACATTTTAGTTTATCAATTTTTTTTAATTAATGAAAAAAGAGAAACTCATTTCCTTTTAACCATTATGTATTCCATATTAAATGCTGTTACTTAAAATGCCACATTGGATCATTTTCAATAAAAACACAATACAAAATTTGTATACCCTTTTCCATTTTATCAGGAAGAAAGAGATTCTCAGCAAACACTTTGCTTGGCGGGCGGTATTGTGACTCTGAATCATTGGCAGGTGCTAATTAGCAAAAGAGAAGGCGGTTTGCAGTAAACACCTTTCTCCATAGAGAACGTGTTGGGCTGCAAAACCCGACTACTTTGAACTTTATTGGCTGTTCAACCAATAGTCTTTTCATGGTAACAAATGCTTGGCTTTACATTAGCATTAAACAAAATTATTTGTAACTCTGAGTATGTGGTAAGTTTCATTGGCTTAATTTCCCAATTAGTTTTATTGCTCCTACAAAAACGAATCTAAACAGTTCCATACTTTAAGCAGTTAAAGTTTTTGTTGGGACAATTATTCCTCTCACTGAACTGCAAAAGGACCCAAGTTACAGGCACAGTTTTATATTTATTATGCAGTGAAAAAGTGCACCCTGTGTAGAATTACAAGGGTCTAATTTCATTGAAAGTTTCTGTGATGTCATAAACCAAAAGGCTGAAAAATAGAATCTTTAAAATACTCATTTGAAAAGTTAAAAGCATGTATTACCTCAGTATGCTCTGTAATTTAATCTTATATTATTTGTTTCTTAAATGACCCATTTCCTAGTTCCATTTCAAAATTTGTAAATTTTAAAATATTCAGAAAACGTTTACTATTTCATTTACCAATAAGTAATAACCAATTTCAAAACTCATTCCAGTAGGAAATTAACTATTTTCTTGCCCTAGAAATGGGCAAAATCATATTAAAATTTATGACATCAGTGAAAACATCTATTAAAATCCACATATAGTTTAGAATAATTTAATCAGGATCTGCCTTTTGCAAAATACTAGGCAATCATGATGGCAATAAATCCCAAAGTTACCCCAAAGTAATAAGAATGGCTCTGTTCAGAGCTTTAAACCCTTCTGTGTAGCTTGGGGTATTTTATAGGCAGCAGATTCTTATAAAGAAACGTTGCTACCATTCCCTATTAGCTGGGGCCAAGCTTGAGCTTAACTATGCAAGTTGTCTCAGTGAATTTAATTTTCACCAGAGACAGAGAACCTTTGGGTCTGGGAGACTTGATCGATGGATTACAGTATCCTAGGAAGCAATAGAAATTCTGAATATACCACACTAATATTCACAATAGTTTGTATCCTATTCCAAGCCTCCCACAGATTTGCATATTGCGTTTTAAGGTCAGATGAGCTATAAATTAAAAGGTTCAAGAATTATTTTCAAACAGAAATCAGTGTGAGTTGTCTGGAAGCTTCACAGAAGGCATTGAGAGTCATAGCCTCCTGTGATGAGTAATCCCATGTGTCTTTGGCACATGGGTAACACAGCACAGCATTCTTAGAGCACACACTCCAGAATATTTCCCCAGCCTGGGGTGGGTATTCTCAGTCTCTTCATTAGCACCCAGTCTGAAGCAGTAACACAGTAGTGGCACTTGGGCAACTGCATCTAAAGCAACGGGAGGCTGGCACAGCTGTGATAACCGCAAACACGAACATCAGCCCTTACCCACAGTAAGTGGATGCTAGTGGCACGTTTGATGAAGGCCAGTTTTAAATGTGCATGCATGAAATGCCCCACAAGCACGCTCAGAAAAAAAGTGCAAGAGATCTTAAGGGACCAGAGGTTCCCTAGAAATAGAGAAGAGTAGAGAAAATGTGTTTATTACTTATGATATGCAGCCCCGTAATGTAAACAGTGGACTTAGGTGTTTATGGTGGGTCAATGTAAGTTCATCAGTTGCAACACATGTACCGCTCTGATGGTGGATGTTGATAATGGGGGAGGCTGTGCATGTGTGGGAGCAGGAAGTATATGGGAAATCTCTATACCTTCCCCTCAATTTTGCTATGAACCTAAAATTGCTCTAAAAATGTAAAGTCTTAATAAAAAAAGTTTTTTTTAATTAAAATACAATCACACTTTCAGAAGCATAGATTCTTTACATGTTTTCTTTATATACATATTGACATTCTTTGGGGGAAAATTGAGGGGAAAGAAAATGAAAATATACTTCTAGGACTTCCCTGGCGGTCCAGTGGTTAAGACTCTGCACGTCCACTGCAGGGGGCACAGGTTTGATCCCTGGTTGGGGAACTAAGATCCCGCATGCTGTGCGGTGTGGCCAAAAAAAAAAAAAAGAAAAGAAAAAATATACTTCCACCTATTAAATTAATTACTCTCATCTTCCTTAAACATTTAAGAGACATCTGCTGTTTGCTCTTGAGAGTGATATTTCACTTTATTGAATAAAATAGCCTAGGTAAAAACTTGCTTCAGCTTCTCATTTACTAGCACTAACAGACAGAACTCATTTTCACCAATGAAACAGTAAATACCCTGACTGTGTGAGCCTTGGAAAACTTTTATACATGATATTATGCACCAATAAGACACTTTCAGCTGCAGTCATAAACTTATATTTACTATAATCATTTTCAGTTAGTTAAAATCAGATACGTTAAAGAATCACTTAAGGGGCTTCCCTGGTGGCGCAGTGGTTGAGAGTCCGCCTGCCAATGCAGGGGACGCGGGTTCGTGCCCCGGTCCGGGAAGATCCCACATGCCACGGAGCTGCTGGGCCTGTGAGCCATGGCCGCTGAGCCTGCGCGTCTGGAGCCTGTGCTCCGCAACGGGCGAGGCCACAACAGTGAGAGGCCCACGTACCGCAAAAAAAAAAAAAAAAAAAAAAGAATCACTTAAGATAGTCTTGTCCTGGGTAATATAAAATATTAGGTTCATATGAAACTTAATAACTTTTTTCTAAAGTACTAATGCAAATACATGTATATATGTAATATAATTTTACATAAATGTGATCATAACATGCTTACTCTTTTATGGTAGTCTTTTTTTTTTTCCTTCTACTTGACTCTGTCCTTTACCTTCCTCGTCCCTCTCAGGTAACATGTCTCCCTGTCCTGCGGTAACACCTCACAAGAACATCTTGTGCCAGTAGTTTTGAAAACCAATGCTTTCATTTTTATGGAAGAGATGTCTATAAGTTAGATAATGTATAGAATGTCTGGATCAAAGTTTAAAAAAATAGATAGATGATTAGATACATAATTGGTATCTTTTTAATACATAAGTTTGATATTGCCAGATCATTTTTAGAGAATATAATTTACTCTTTTTTCTGTATCTTCCTCTTTACAGGCATCCTAATCCATTTAAATACTTGCCAGCATTACAAGCAGTTCCATTATTATCATTGAGTTTGAGATTTTTTTTGTTGTTTTTGGAGATTTTTTTTTCGTGTTTATCAGTGCTTCGGGTTTACATTTGTTTCTTCTTGTATTTCCTCTTCATAGCCTTTGTGCGTTCTCTTTGAGTTGCTTTCGCCTGTGTATAGTGTAGCCGATATTCATACGGAGTTGTAGGAATATCCATGACATATTGTCAGTTAAAACGAAGCAATTGCAGAGTAAGATATATAGTATAATTATTTATTAATTTTAAAAGTCAGATAAACAAACACCTCTCTGTATGTGCATACACGCCTATAAACATTGAGTGAACAAGGAAAAAGGTGTTGAAGAGCGTCACAGCAGGTTTCTCACACTGGTTGCATCTGGGGTGTGAAGCTGGAGGGGAATGTGGAGATGATCATCTTGCATACATACATTTTTACATTGTAATGTTTCGCTTATGTCACAAAGCACATTATGATGTTTGTAATTTAAAATTCTAAGAAATTTTTAAAAATAATAGAAGGTCTCTGATTTCAGTGACAAATATCATTGCTTGGAAGATAAAAAGTATATACTCTACTTCTCATAGAATTAATCGTTCTAAATACAAATTTAGAAAAGAGAGAGTAAGAAAGAGAGATTAATCTCCCACAGTACTCTTAGAAAATTATATTAACATCTTCATAACATCCTGAAATTGTCCTTTTAGTACCAAAACACTTATGGGCATGTATTTATACTTTGGCCAGTGAATTTAATGGGAAAATATCATATCGTGGGAAAAGTTTTCTAGGTGTAAATTAAATAATTTGTTCATATGTTTGAGTTCTCATAAAAAAGGGATTTTCAGCTATGAATCGCTGTACTGAGATACTAAACATACGAAAATCAGGCTGCAAATTATAAATATCAAGTTGTAACATCTTGGTATTAGCAGAGACCTTAATTCACCATACATTTATCAAAAAATATCTTCGTTGTGAAGACAACAAAAGATTATATGAAATTTGAACAGAATATGGTGAAGTTACTCATCGCTTATTTGGTCCAATTTGAGAGAGGTCATGATACGCCCTCCTGCCAAGGGAACTGCTGAGGGGCACGAATTCTGACATTACCGCTCCTCTGAGAGCATGCAGTTGTTATAATAAAAGTATTACCTGTTATATCATTAACCTGGTAGTTCAAATTTCTTGAAAACATTAATTATCCAGTCACCCAGCAGTGTGCTGAGGTCATGAAACTCAAGATAGGTTGATTTTACATCACTAGGGGACTGGAAAGACTGTGGAAGAACATTTATTGACCTGAAAGGATTAGGCAGGTGAAAGGCAATGTGGCCTTTTGCCTGAGGTGAAAAGGCAGTGAGTTCCAGTGACCTGGAGACTGGGCCAGGGTGGAGTTGCTTGAAACTCTCCTCTCTGGGTTTCGTGGGCTTTTCATTTTCTTACACCTCTCCCCATAAAACAGTCCTTCTATGTCATTGTTCCCTAGCATTCCACCCACCACCTTCTCCTATTCTCCCTCTTAAGTAATCTCTTTGAGTAATGTCCATAGTGTTCTGTTTTTGATAGATGACCAATAGTTCTTATGTGTTGAATTTATGGAAGAATATAAAAACAAGCAAAATGTAGGTAGGTATAGCTTAAATTTTTAAAAGTCTGAGGCTCCAAACTGTGTACGTGAACTTATTATTTTTAGAAACTTTTTTATATGGATAGATATATATCTACATATATATTTAAATTATTTCTTATATTCTATATTTTTGAGGAAACAGAAAAATTATTTTCTTCCTCTCCTATTGGAAAGGATGTGTCAGTATATTCTCATTGAGGACAAAAAAGTAGAAAATCAGACAAGAAATAGTTTAATAAAAAAAAATGCAAGATAAAAATACAAAGGAAATATATATCAGTAGGTCTGAACGGAAGGTGAATATATAAAAACCACTGAAAAATATTTATAGACCAGCTAGACCAACTAAATGGTCTCATGGCACTGAAATTACAGTGGAGTTTTTCATGGCGCACCTTTAAATGAGAATATCTTACAGCCATTATAAAGAATAAAGTAGAAATAATATAGAATAATCATCAAGATAAATTAATGAAAAAAGCAAAACATTGACCGCAAATGTTTTGCTGATTTCTAAAATGCTGCATCTTTTCCCCTTTCGTATACATTTTTTTTTTTTTTTTGGGGCGGTACGCGGGCCTCCCACCGCTGTGGCCTCTCCCATCGCGGAGCAACAGGCTCCGGACGCGCAGGCCCAGGGGCCACGGCCCACGGGCGCAGCCGCTCCGCGGCACGCGGGATCCTCCCGGACCGGGGAACGAGCCCGCGTACCCCGCATCGGCAGGCGGACCCTCAACCACTGCGCCACCAGGGAAGCCCTACAATTTTTAATATAGTCAAATCTGCTGTCTTATTTGCAATTACCTTTACAGTTTCTAAGAATAGCAAATCTTGTACTCTTGATATTTGAAAATAAATATTTGTGTGTGTGTGTAAAAAAAAAAAAGCATGGTTCAGTATAGACTGAATAGTATGCTACTATTGGTGTAAACTTTATAAAAGAGATTAACATATACTTAGAGCCTTGTGAGACTGAAATTTTTTGGAAAGCAAGAAATTGGAAGAGAATTCTTCTAAGGAGGGTAATTGAGGGATTGGTGGTCAGGAAAATAGAGACTTATTTGGATTCTAGACTATATGCTATTTTTTTAAACCAAATTCAGGTATTATTTCTTCAAAACAATTTTAATTTTTAAAAAAATTATAATGTTTGTATTTCTTTACCATTTTATCAATCTACACCATTAATGGGTATTATTCTTTTAAAATTAACATCAGGGACTTCCCTGGTGGTGCAGTGGTTAAGAATCTGCCTGCCAACCAGGGGACACAGGTTCGAGCCCTGGTCCAGGAAGATCCCACGTGCCACGGAGCAACTAAGCCCGTGCACCACGACTACTGAAGCCTACATGCCTAGAGCCCATGCTCTGCAACAAGAAGCCCGAGCACCACAAAGAACAGTAAGTCCCGCTCGCTGCAACTAGAAAAAGCCCGCGTGCAGCAACGAAGACCCAATGCAGTCAAAAATAAATAAATAAATTTATTTATTTTTTTAAAAAATTAATATCAAAAGTTTAAGAATCATAATAAGACAGTACAATGGATAGCTCTGGAGAGCTGATCATTGAGTAGATTCATAAATATCATTGGGTAGCACAAAATGTGGAGTACAATGCAAGAGTGAGTGTTTGTAAAAATAAAGAGAGGCTTTTAATTCCTTCACATCCTTGCCGACCCTTGTAATTTTCTGTTTTTTAAATTATGACCATCTTAGTTAATGTGAAGTGGTATTTTATTTTGGTTTTAATATGCATTGCTCTAATGAATAATGATGTTGAGTATTTTTCATGTGCTTATTGGCAATTTGTATTTCTTCCTTGGACAAATATCTCTTCAGACCCTTTCATACAATGGTGTATGTAGCTCATTGGCATACAGTCTGGCAGTGTTCAAAAAGTGAAACATAGAGTTACCATGTAATCCAGCAATTCCACCTCCAGGTTCCCGAGAAAAATAAAATCACATGAATATTCATAGCATCATTCATAATAGCAAAAGGTAGAGACAACCCAAATGTTCATCAACTGATGAATGAAAAAATAAAATACAGTATATCCCTATAATAGAAAAGGATTTGGCCGTATAAAGGAATGAATTACTAATACATGTTACAAACATGGATAAACCTTGGAAACATTATGCCATGTGAAAGTAGCCAGTCACAAAAGATCACATAGTGTGTTATTCTTCTTACATGGAACTTCCAAACTAGCTAAGTTCATAGAGACTGAAGAAAGTACATTCATAGTTGCCTAAGACTGAGAGAATGAAGGGAAATGAGGAGTGATTGGTAATGAGGACAGGGTTTCTCTGGGAGGTGATGAAAATGTTATAAAATTGTGGTGATGGTGGTACAACTCTGAACTTACTAAAAACCATTGAATTGTACACTTTAAAAGGGTGAATGGTCATACACAAATTGTATCCCAATAAAGCTGGTTTTTTAATAAGAGAGAGGATAGAATCCAATGTCTTTAAACATCTTAGACTCTCTATATTTCCAAATCATTTATGTTTCTTATGAGACTGCTGTGGGTTCTGGGAAGGCAAGCAAATAACCATGGTTAAGTATGAATCTTTGTTCCCATACTGGTATATTTATTCAACAAACAATTCCAAGGTGCTTACCATGGAACAATGAATACAAAGCAGGGTTAGAGATATGAAGTTGAAAAACGTGTCTGTGCAGTGGGTAAGAGAGACAAGATGAGAGCTGGATAAGTAGCACTAAATACTATGAATGTATTCCCAGATGTGGGGAGAGTGAGGGGGATATAAGGATTTAACCAGAAAAGATGACACAAAAATTAGGCCTTGATGGTTGCATAGGAAGTTAGCCAAGTAAAAGTTACCGTATATTCTGAGAATTGCCCTTTCCTTCCCCACGCCCTCCACCAGGGATTTGCCCTTGACAGGCATATTGTTATTATTACATCCTGTCTGCTGGCCACAATGGACTAGACCATAAATAACCCCCTGACCCAAACTGCTCCAGATGTTCTCTCCTAGGAATTAGGAATTTGGACTTAATCAGTCTAGATAGGTATAACTTGAACTGAAGGATATAAATTTAGGAATTATGGATCTGCCATCCTCTGTTATCTCTATGTAAGGGCTGAGAACGCCAGGCTGGGAAGATGGATTGAAAAAAAATGATACCCAGAGAGAAGCAGAGATAAGAAATGAAAAGTAAGTACGACTGGGTTACTGATGGTTTTCTTATTCCTGCTGCCAGGCCTGGCAGTCCTGCATTTTGTAAAATACTCCAGTATCCTTCTAATAAAACTTCCCTTTTTGCTTCAGTGAAAAACAAACAAACAAACACAAAGGATAGTGGGGTGTGAGACAAGTGGGAATGGATAGTCTAGTCAGGAGCTGGCATGTGCAAGGACACAGAAATGTGAGATTTGGGCAGTACTCTATTTATTTGAATATAAATTCACACCTTTTGGGACTTCCCTGGCAGTCCAGTGGTTAAGACTCTGTGCTTCCGCTTCAGCGGGCACGGGTTCGATCCCTGGCTGGGGAACCAGGATCCCTCATGCCACGTGGCATGGCCAAAAATAAATAAATTCATGCTTTTTATGTTACAGTATTTACTACAGTATTGGAGTCATGTGTAGTCATTCATTATCAAACTTATATTCTCATTAGAGAAAATCTGAGAAAAATCACTTGATTCATAATAACAATGTAGTAACCTCCAAACATCAATGGGTCAGATGAGAAATCAATGGGAAGAAATGCCGAGTCCCACTGGTAATTCTTATTCCTCTCCCTTCTCTGAAAATTCAAGCTACTTCATGGAATACTTGATACTTTCCAGTTTTCTTCTGCAACGGCTTTGACACAGGAGATACATCTGTAATTAGAAGTAAAAGGTGATCAGTAGCAGAACTTGATCCTCTGGATTGCAAATGTGCACCAAAAACACATTGAAATTTCAGATTCAGGATATTTTTTTCCAAACTCCAGAGCAAAGAACAAACTAAATACTTTACTCACATACATATATTAAAAATTTTAATTTAAAAGAATTCAAAGTGAGAACTGATAAACAGTCCGATTAAAATACTGAACTATTATAAAACAAGAGTTAAAAATATATTTTACGTGGAAATATAGAAAAGTAATAAAGATTTTCGCATCTTGAATTGCCTTATATAAATGAAAAGAAATAGAAAATCACTACCAACTTTCTTACAATTTGTTACCATTCTCTGTAGACTTTTAGCCAAGAAGGAAAATCTCCCCATTTATTTTGTTCATCTAACAAAACTTTCTCTAACATGTTTTCGCCTGGATTGATCCATATGCATTTCAGTATTCAGCAATTTCTTCCTATTATCGTATAAAGAATTTAGTAAGAGACATGATTATTTTCAGTATCACATCCAGATATGGGTCCTTCAAATCCTTATTATAAGGCAGACTCACTTCAGTACGTACAGTGCCGTTATAGCTAGTGTAGTTCCCACAGTTAGCATATTGCAGGTAAAAAAAAAAAAAAATGAGGATGGCATTTTAAGTTCTTAAGCCATGTCATTTATGCTTTACATATATAATTCACACATAATTTTGAGTAATGTGTTAGAAGAAGGATTAAATGTGTCAACCAAGTTATGTTTCCAAATAAGAACATTTCATTATTTTGGACTAGGCTGGTGGATGCTGAAGGTTTAGTACTTCAGTTTCTGCTTCAAATAGCTGCTTTATACCATTATAGTTCTTTTTTAAAATTTTCTATTATTTTTATTATATCATTATTGTTCTAATCAAAATAGTGCTAATGTCAGTTCACTCTTCTATAAGTAACTCTATTGGAAATAATTTATACATTCTGTATATCAATGCAATTCTATATATTAGACACAGTTATAAGTGTTCTTGGGAATACAGTTATAGAGTTCTTTACCATAAAACTATTATGTCAAACCGGATGTCACTTAGGAAAGCAGTATACAAGTGTTAATGGGAGACTTTGAGTAAAAAATAGTCACTTAGGGTAAACCAATTTTGTTCAGTTATCTTCCTACTACATACCCTATATCCTCTTTTTCCTCCTTCTACTTGAGCTCTTTAGTTAGAGTCTGTATACTTTCAATCATTTGGTCTCCAGAGTCTGGCACAGGGCCTGTTAGGATACTCAGGGATATTCATTCAGTTCATCCAATCACTGAGTCCCATTCATTGCCTGGCCCTGCCCTAGGTAATGGGTTATAGCAGTGTACAAAAATTAAAAATCCCGGGGCTTCCCTGGTGGCGCAGTGGTTGAGAGTCCGCCTGCCGATGCAGGGGACACGGGTTCACGCCCCGGTCCAGGAAGATCCCACATGCCGCGGAGCGGCTGGGCCCGTGAGCCATGGCCGCTGGGCCTGGGCGTCCGGAGCCTGTGCTCCGCAATGGGAGAGGCCACAACAGGGAGAGGCCCGCGTGTCGCAAAAAAATAAAAAAATAATAAAAAATAAAAAATCCCTACCCTCATGGGGCTTGCATTCTAGAATGGTGAAACTTACAATAAAAAGTAAAAACAGATGATACAGTACACTAGATGTTAGTAAATGCTATGGGAAAAAATAGATCTGTGAACAAGAATAATAAACATTGGGACAGAGACAGCTACAGTTTGAAAAGGGATAGTCACACATGTTCCCACCGAAGTTCCATGTGAGTGCAGACCTGGAGGAGTAAGAGAACCAGCTGTGTGGAACTAGGGAGGAGAAGCATTCCAGGGAGAGGGGAGAGCAAATGCAAAGATCTTAAAGCAAAAGACTATGTGTTCAAAAAGCAAGGATGCCAGCGCGGCTGCTGTATGAAAGCAAAGGGGATACCAATAGGAGATGAAGTCGGAAAGGTAACAGGGAGACGAATCCTGTGTGTGTGACATCTAGGTCATGTGAAAGACCTGAGCTTTTAGAGTAATCAAGTTGGGAAACACTGAAGGATTAAAGCAGAAGCATGATATAATTTAACTTGGTGTAGTTTACAAGATCACTCTGGTCCCTGTATTGAGACTGAGAAAAGAAGACCTGAAGCAGGGAGACATGGCCATGGAAAGGAAGCAGAGATACCTGCACCACCAGGTACAAACACTTTAAAAAAACGAATGAACATGTAATCGATCGGGAAGGAGGAGAATTCCCTGCAAGAAAATGATGAGTATAATTTGCCGAGCTTTCAGTGTGTCAGGTATGTGGTTTGAAAGGGAGAAATCACTTTTTGAGATAACTAATAGTGGGTATGTGTTTCTTTGTCACTGCACCGCAGGTCAAATAGACAGTAGTCTATTTTTTGTGTGTGGTACGTGGGCCTCTCACTGTTGTGGCCTCTCCCGTTGTGGAGCACAGGCTCCGGACACGCGGCTCACGGGCCCAGCCGCTCCGCAGTATGTGGGATCTTCCCGGACCGGGGCACGAACCCGTGTTCCCTGCATCGGCAGGCGGACTCTCAACCACTGCGCCACCAGGGAAGCCCAACAACAGTCTTTTTAATGCTAGTTGCAGTAAGAAATCTGAAACCATATCAGTCAGTGTTTTGTACTCTGTTACACTGAAGTCCATTGGTCTACCTTGCACTTCGCTTGGATGTTTTATTCATTCATGATCTTATAATGTCATTATAAGAACATTATAGTGTTTTGATAATTTGGAAAATATCGGCTCACTGAGTTACGCAAATATTACAAACATTGACATAGTTTATTATACAATATTTTAAAATAGCACTTCCGTTTGTATCATGTCCATTTCATCAGAAAAACCTTAAGTATTAGGAAGCACAGGTGGCAAATACAAATTGTTTATAATCATAATTTTCTGTTGAAAGCTCAAAATTTACCACTGGCAACAAATTGTTAGTTGTTCTTCTTGAAATGACTCACTTTCTTTATTTGTGAGAAAATGTCTGCCAGACACCCAGTTAAGAATCACAATAATTTGTTTGTCAGTTGCTCTTTCAAATAAAAAGTGTATTCCATGGGGCTTCTCTGGTGGCGCAGTGGTTGGGGGTCCGCTTGCCGATGCGTGGGGAGCGGGTTCGTGCCCCGGTCCAGGAGGGTCCCACGTGCGGCGGAGCGGCTGGGCCCGTGAGCCGTGGTCGCTGAGCTTGCGCGCCCGAAGCCTGTGCTCCGCGACGGGAGGGACCGCGGCGGTGAGAGGCCCGCGTACTACAAAAAGAAAAAAGAAAAAAAGTGTATTCCATGAAAAAAGCACAAATGCTTTTCCTAGGGACAACTATCTTCCTTTAGTATGCAATAGTAATGCTTTATGTGTCACCCAGAATATTAAAGACATATACTCGAGTTGAAATCTAATATTAATTATATTAGTATTATATATAATATTAATATTTTTACTGTTTCCTCTAGGGCATTCTTAAATGTCATTTAAGAAACTTATTTTTTTAAATGAAAGTGCTTGTTGATGACTTCTATGATAGTTTGGTGCCAGTACCTTAGCTGTGCTGAGACACCAACAATTTTACCCTCTATTGCTTTTGTATCTTTGGGGCTAATGTGAAGAACATGGTGAAACAGACAAACAACATGTAAGTATTTTTATGAGAATAATTTTGATTTCTCAGACCCCTTGCAAAGGTCATGGAGACTTCTAGGAGACTGTGGACCAAACTTTGTGAACCACTGGTCCAGGAGACTGGGAGAGTGAATGTACTGGGGAAATAAAACATGATCATCAGGTAGCTTCCAAGTTCTTGGCATGAGCTTAAAGTGAAAACTGAAAGTGGTTGTGTGTTTTTCACTAGCCTGTTCAACTGTGTGCATATTGGCTAAGATTAGACAAAGGGTGGAATTAACCAATATTGTAGTTTGGTTGAGCAAACGCTTGGAAGGGAGAAGTTCAAGGGAATTGAGTGTGCATACCAAAGAGTGATAAGGATTGACTCTGAAATTTAAGCTGTAATAGGAGGAAAGTAAAGAGTGATGGAAGAAGGAATAATAAAAAAAGATGGCAGGATTAATAAAAGCTATGTCTGAGCAGAGTCTCAGGATTGTTTTATTTGGATCTAATTTGGAGCTAGGAAGTTGGGAGGTATCATTTGGACATGAAATATTTGAGAATGAGGTTAAAGATATTTAAAATGATAAAGGATGTCTAAGGTGTGACCAGAGGAGTGGCCCTCTATATAAACTGAGTGAACTCTGAATTCCTATCATTGTTGAAATTAATAAGGACTCTATGGTCAGGCCATTCAAGATGGCTGTTCTCTTGCTTTCTGTACATGCCGTGCTTGACCGGTCACTCACATGACTATCCAGTCCTCTGAATTACAGGGCTTAATCAGTAACTGTCTAAGTGCTTGCCCCCTGCCCAGCCGCTGGTTTCCCTGGCAACAAATGAGCCAACCTGATGTCAATTCCCTCTATAAACGGTAGCCTCCTTCTCCCCTGAGTAGCAAAAACTGCTTTCATGTTGTGTCTGCCACCATCTGCCATCCTCGGTGGGGTGTTGCTCCAGGACCTTTTGCTTCAGATGTGTAAAGTCCCCTATCCTGTAAACCACTGATGTCTTTGTCTCTGTATCCAGGCTCTTTCTTCAGTCTCCTGGCTGGGCAACTACAAGGCTTGCAGGCCTACGGGTGCAGTCCAACAAGGACTAAGAAAGAGAATGACTACCATGTTGTTGCTGCATGGTCAGGGCTAAATACTGGAGCTAAGATCTGCCTCTCTGGTAGTGTGGGTAGTGATAATAGATGCTTCAGGCATAGTCCTACAAGCAAGGTCCTGGTGACTGGGATTAAATATATTTTGCATTACTGTTCAAGAGAACTCTCCTTCTTCCTCTCCCCACCCCTCCCCAAGAAAGGCAAGAGCTACAGTGGGAGGCTGTTCCCACTCATTTAGTTCCAATGTGATGAAGAGGGTAACAGGTGGGTGCCTCTTAGCAATTTTGCTCTCATCTGCTGGTGCTTTACAAACAATAATTAGTGTAGGCCAAATCCAGTGTTTATCCCTAGAGAGCTGAAAACTTTGAGTGGGCTTAGCATTTCCTTACTTGTGACCTCAAGGAATATCTTATGGTAATTTGACTTTATGAGGAAAAGAACTCAGTATACACTATTTTTCTCCTTCTGCTAAAAAAAAAAAAAAATTGGAGGGGAAGAAAATGATATTTAAACTCTAACATTGAGGCATTTATTTTTCGGGAAGCCCATGTATGGGAGGAAAAATAACTTTAGCTCTACATTTCTAGGTTCTTGGCTGAGATCCACCTGTAATAAAAGAGAGATTGATAGGAAAAAAACAAACAAGTCTAATGATGTATATACCTCCTGTATACATGGAGAGACCAGAAAAACTGTGTAACTCTGAATAGCCCAAGCCACCACCTTAAATATCATCTCCAGCTAAAAACCAAGGATGTTCGGGGAGAGGAAAGGCCAGTTGTGGGAGGTTACCAGGAAAAGCGTAGTAAACAAGGGTATAATAGTCATGGAGATTTAAGTCCAAGCCTTCTTCACTGATAAGTTTCTAGAGATTTGGTCTCCTCCTCTTCCTGGCACAGAGAGGGAGACACTCTCACAAATGAAGATTTCTCTTATAAATGTGAATGGACCTTACAAAGGAAAGCTTTCACCCTTTTAACCCAATTTTCAGAGCTTCTCCTGTGTCTGCAGTTTCATAAAAATAACCAGTCTAAAATAAACCTTATGCTGCATAGATATAATCTGGGAGTGGCAAATTCTGCTCCCCTTCCTACATTCCTTCTTTGTAAGAAGGAAATGTTTTAGACCACGTAAGAAACTCCAGAGGCATCACATTAAATATGGAAAAATGGAATGGGATTAGACCATAAATAGAAGGAGTATCTAGACAGGGTAATTAAAACTGGAGCCCGCTTATGGAGGTTCATGAGATGGGAGAATATGTAATGGGGATAAGATTTATTTAACATGTGCATAAGACCTGTATTTCACTTACTTCCACGCTAACAGGACTGTAATTTTTGTTTGTCATGATACTGCTATGACCCTTCCCTCTTCTATGAATTGCCAACCCATTCCAGGATTTTTCTGTAATTGAGAATGTGGAGAGTATTGGAGGTAGACTAGAGGTCAGAGAAAGTAGAGAAGGATTTAGCACAAAAGATTAAGGGAAAGAAAGCTGGGATCCTGGGGGGCTGGGTGGAGGTTCAGAGAAGCATTGTTTGTAATGAACTGAATCTCTTAATCTTTCTTTAGAAGTTGCATTTAAATACAATAATGCCCCCTTATCTGAGAGGAATACCTTGCAAGACCCCCAGTGGATGCCCCATATCAAGGGTAGTATTGATCCCTACTTATACTAACAGTTGGGCAGCATATACAGCGTGGATACAGTGGACAAGGATAGTTCATGTCCTGGGTGGGATGGAGTTGAACAGGGAGAGATTTCATTCACGCTACTCAGAATAGTGCATAATTTACAATTTATGCATTATTTCTGGAATTTTTCATTTAATATTTTCAAACAGCAGTTGACCATGGGTAACTGAAACCATGGAAAGTGAAACCTTGAGTAAAGGAGGATAGTGTATTGGAAATTTTTTAATTCTAATTTCTAGATTTGCTTACATGCTAATCCATAGACTAGACCATGTAAGCCCTGCTTTTATTAGGATTTTACAGTCTTTACATGCAGCTCACACTGTAGAAAACTCTCTTGCCATTTCCGGCATACACTATAACCAAACATGCTATAACCATGGTTCTCAAACTTCGATTCAAGGTACCATGGGGCACTGCAGTAAACTCTCAGAGGCATTGTCAGGTCTTTTAAATATTCAAGGGAAATACACTTATATTTGTTGCATACCATATGAACTACTACTATAGTTTGTTTGGACTTAAACTACCTAATAAATGGATCTGTCCTGAATTTCTTTTGACCTACAGTTGATATGAAAAAATTACTGAGACATGAAGGGTCATGAATTAGAAAGTTCTGTAAGCTTTCCAAATTTCATTCCTTCTCCCATTGCTTTCATTTCACCTTAAATAATTTATTCCCCATCTTTATTTGAAATATAATTCCTTACTAATTTTCATATTCAGTTTCAAATGCTCCCTCCTGCAGAAAGACTTCCCTTATACCTACTGACCTCCCTGCCTCCATTCTCTGAACTTTTGGTCTAATATAAAGCGGAGCAGCATTTGCCACCCCAAAATGTACCTTTTTGACATAAGGATTACTTTAGACTGGTTATTTTTAAGAAACAACAGACACAGGACAAGCTCTGAAAACTAAGTAGGTTACTCATTTGTAAGGGGCATTTATATTTATAAGGGAAGTCTCCATTTACGAGGGTCACAAATGGACCTCTCTGTACCAGGAAGAGGAGAATGACTAAATCTCTAGAGATTTATCAGTGAAGAAGGCCTGGACTTAAATCTGCATGACAACTATACCCTTGTTTACTGTGCTTTGCCTGACAAACTCCCATAACTGGCGCTCTCTACCTCCAACTTCTTTTGTCTTTAGCTGGAGATGATATTTAAGTGGTAGCTTGGGCCATTCAGGGAGCAATTCAGTTTTCCTAGGCCTCTCCTATGTATACAGGAGCTATGTATGTTATTAAACTTCTGTTTGTTTTTGTCCCATTCACCTCTCTTTTATTATGGCAGGGTGGGGTGGGGGGGTGTCTTAGCCAAGAACCTAGAAGGATAAAGGGGAAAAAATTTTTCCTCCCCTACGATTAGAACTCTACTGTCTTCTCTCCTACAACACTATATAAACTTAAGAGTAGAAATCACGCCTCATTTGTAGATTGAGATTTTTAGAGGTGGCAGAGACTTGAGGGATTATTTACTCCAAAATATCTTTTACACAAATGAGGGCAGTGAAGTAGAGAAAGAGTAGTTGATTGACAAAGGTAGCACAGTAACTTACTGGCAGAACTGAGACTGAATCCCATATTTTCTGACTCTTGGTAACATTTATTCACACAGAAAATTTCAAGTAACATGTCTAAAATATTTGATGAATATATTATTAAACTAATGATGAAATTAAATTGACTTTTTATCAGGATAATATAAATTTTCAAGATATAATCTCCTAAGAAAAAATTAGGTCTGATGTACCATTTGTATTACTTTGAGATTGACATTAAGATAACTGAGTAATTTCTATTCACGTGTATTTGCTGAGTGAAAAATCTGGGCTTTAAGAACTTCCCATATATTTCTACCTTAATAGGGTCAGAAGTGTGACAATAAATACCCAATACATTACAGTCATTTGAAAAACAAAATATATATATATATATGGAACATGTGATGGTGTGAAATTTTGCAGCCATGTGGGAATTGGTAATTTTATGCTGTAGAAATTATGATGTTATTACAAGCTATGTTATTTTTTGGCTGTATGTAATTTTAACTTACAGTCAATGAATTTAGAGATTTTTATAAAGTAATAGCATTAATATCTTTATACTACCTACTATTAATCTTTCATTGTAATCAAATATTTGTCTTTATTTCCTCTGGCAAAGAATATGTTGAAAGTTGTTGCTTTGGTAAATAATAATAATAATATAAATTAAAATTTACCTGACATTCGCATAGCACAGGGAGATCAGCTCGGTGTTTGTGACCAGCTAGAAGGGTGGGATAAGGAGGGTGGGTGGGAGGGAGACGCAAGAGGGAAGAGATATGGGGACATATGTATATGTATAACTGATTCACTTTGTTATAAAGCAGAAACTAACACACCATTGTAAAGCAATTATACTCCACTAAAAATGTTAAAAAAAATTTATCTGACATTTATAAAGCTTAACACTGATTTTCAACTTATATGTGTTATAGTCCAAATTACATATTTATAATATTTTTTAATATCAATACAATATTCTCTCTGTATAATATGGACTTTTTATAAGCAGCTATTTTCTTTAGATTAAATAGACCCTTAAAGTTGCCAAATCTAATCATAAACTCTGGAAGTGTTCATATGTAAACTTAGTGTACAAATGAATTCTCTTTAGACATGTATACACACACACATGCAAATGTATATTATATAAATTTGGATAGCTCTAGAATCATGGAACTACCAGATTACTTGAGAAAGTCCAAAAATAAGACTGACTTTTAATATGTTCTTTTTTATGTTTCCAGAATTTCATAGTGATCACTTCCATGAAATAAGAGTCAAGAAAGTTTGAGTCTTAGGACAGATTGCCCTAAAATGAATTAGTGCTTAAGACAGTTATATCAACTCTTTGTACTAAAAAAAAAAAAATTTTTTTTTCATTTTCTTTGTATATATACACATATATTACACACACATATACATGTATATATACAGAGAGATGTTTTCCTGAAAAAACATTATTTAAATTAATTTGGTTCTTGATCTGAAGTACTTTAATATATGACATATTTCTATTTCTTTTTTTTTGGCCTTACTCAAAAACTTTTCAAATATTAACGTGTCACATTAAGGGATAAGGTTTTTATGGAAGTATCTGTTACATGTATTAGTTATTCAGAATGAGACTGATTTCTACGCTAAATAAATGTCATAAAAATTTCAGTAAGAATTTGTTAATATTATATCAACTTGTAAATATTTCAACTTATGACCTGATTTTAAGCTTTGCCTTTGATTGCATTTCACAATTTACCTGCCAGTTAGCACTCTAGCACCAAAAGGTGTAGGAATTCAAATAACAAATGCCTCACATGCCTCAGTCCTTGGATTTCTGTTTGGATGATATGGGTGTCTAAGACTTTCAGGCAACCAAATTATTTGGTTTAATGAAGAGGAATTGAGACTATTTTTACAACAGTAGCAAAGATTTCACCCTTTGAGCCACAGTTATGCTTAACACAAAACACACCACTCATCATCTCTCTAACTCCTTAATGGTTCTTCAAAATGTTTACTTTAGGTAGAGAAAGCTTCTTAAATATTTCTGGAACTAACCATTTAAACAAAGAGTATACACAATACACTGTGGAATGAATATTACAGACACACAATCGTCATTACAACAAGCAGACAAGCACAAAGTAAGGGCTGACCAGCTTTTTTTTTTAACCCTACACTACAGCTGAGAAGTAAACTGTCAGGACGTAAAGAGCAATCAAGATAAAAAGATCAAAATGGCATATACTGAAGTAGATTTCTCAGAGTCTTTCTCTATTACATTTTCTTTATTATACTTTCTCCATAACCTTGAGCAGGACTAAATAGATTTAATCCCTTGTGTGAATCTTATTTATCTGAGGGTATTTTATGACTGAAAACTCAACATGCTTTTAGATATCTATCCGCCCTTGGTTGAAAATAAAACAACCTCATTGGTTGTTCAGTGTATATTAAGTAGTTTTAATCTGTTCTGCTGGGTTTTTTTTTAAAGCTTCTATGGCTTCATTTTTTTTTAAGTACTCCCTTGTGTTAATTGTAGCTGATTTGAACAAAACTCTGCAGTTTTGCAGCTGGTTTTCTAAATATCCTTGGGGCAGTCATGTAATATGTTTCTGTGATTCCATTTCTCTCAACTATTTAAAAAGGGAAAACTAATCCATGTGTCACAGAGAGGATATACAGGCTCTATAAAATATTAAGATTTACATGATGGAAGATATATTTTATATATGCATCTTTTGTAAAACAAAATTAAAATCTTATTTAGTAGTTCTTCAAATCCCCCATCAACTTTAAGAAAAATCTTATTGATCATTAATAATATTGAGATATGCTTTGGGTTCTTAGGGGAAAGGGCTTGTCGGTTACATAATTAGTGACCCCAAAAAACCCCAAAACCCCGTGTCTCTCTGCTAATTGCCCTGTGAGAAGCCCAGGCCCAGAGAATTTATAGCTTGCGTTTTAAGACTTATTCCTTTCTCCAAACCTGTCTGTGGAGTGGGAAACACACTGTTGCTTTCAGAATATATTCTTGCCAAGTATTTCATTTCAGCCATGTTAAAAATATTTTCATAGAAAAATCACTTAATGAAAGTTCAATGAAATGTTAACCAAAATTATGACTAATCATGATTTTTATACATTGTACAAGATTTCTAAATGTGTTCTTTAATTTAAAAGTAACTTTCAAATTATGTCATATTCCCTTTGATATAACAATTCTACTTGGAATTTATCTTAGGGAAATATTCAAAGAAGTGTATAACTATACCTACTGAAACAAACAATAGCAGAAAGAAGCAATTGAATTGTTCATCAATAGATGATGTTGAATATTATCAATATATAATGTTGATCAGCACTAAGATGATTTCTTAAATAAATGATGATATGTACAAAATGTACATGCAGTAAAATATGCAGCCATTAAAAATAAAGAGAGGGCTTCCCTGGTGGCGCAGTGGTTGGGAATCTGCCTGCCAATGCAGGGAACACGGGTTCGAGCCCTGGTCTGGGAAGATCCCACATGCCACGGAGCAACTAGCCCCGTGAGCCACAACTACTGAGCTTACGCGTCTGGAGCCTGTGCTCCGCAACGGGAGAGGCCGCGACAGTGAGAGGCACGCGCACCGTGATGAAGAGCGGCCCCTGCTCGCCGCAACTGGAGAAAGCCTTCGCACAGAGGCGAAGACCCAACACAGCCAAAAATAAATTAATTAATTAATTAAAATTTAAAAAAAAAACTTTAAAAAATAAAGAGAACCAATATAGTCATTGAAAACATACACAATATATTTTAAGACAAAAAATGAATAAAATAGCATGTTTTATGTACAGTATAATCCCACTTTATTATAATTTTATATATATATATTTTTAATAAGAAGTTTGCACTTAGAAACAAAAAAGTTTATTGTAGATTTCTCAGGGTGATGGGTTTATAGGTTTTCTTAACTTTTTTTTTTCTTTTTTGCGGTACGCGGGCCTCTCACTGTTGTGGCCTCTCTCGTTGCGGAACACAGGCTCCGGACGCGCAGGCTCAGCAGCCATGGCTCATGGGCCCAGCCGCTCCGCAGCATGTGGGATCTTCCCAGACCGGGGCACGAACCCGTGTCCCCTGCATCGGCAGGCGGACTCTCAACCACTGCACCAACAGGGAAGCCCGGTTTTTAAAATTTAATAGCTCTCTGTTTTTGGTTTTTTTTTGGCATTGAGCATAAATGATTTTCTATCAATACTTGGAAAAATAAAGGGTAAAACGACAATTTATGAATCATGCAAAGCTTATGATATTTATTTATTTTTAACATCTTTATTGGAGTATAATTGCTTTACAATATTGTGTTAGTTTCTGCTGTATAACAAAGTGAATCAGCTATACATATACATATGTTCCCATATCTCTTCCCTCTTGCGTCTCCTTCCCACCCTCCCTATCCCACCCCTCTAGGTGGTCACAAAGCACTGAGCTGATCTCCCTGTGCTATGCAGCAAGCTTATGATACTTAAAACAGACCAATACTTATAATTTTAAAATCAAGAACTTGAGATGATAGAATTTTAAATATTTATTCAAATGTCTTTATTTTTCAGATAAAGAAACTGAAGCCTGGAGAGGTAAAATTATCTTCTTTATGTAGCTCATTAAGTACCCAATGCATGCCAATTCTGTGATTCTGTAATGCTTTTAAGTTTGCTTTCTTCATTCCAAATAATTAAGTAGATGTTACACATGCTTATATTATTTATGTGCTTAAAGATTACAGCACAATTTTGTGCAACACCATAATCTGATTCAAAGACCTGGCCATGCCAAGTCTGTAAGATGGGCTTTTAGATAACGTACTCTCTTACCTCCTCCCATTCCTCAATTTGTTGTTTGTTCGCTTTCATTTTTAAAATATATGTTGAAATAATGCAAGGATTATGTGATCACTGAGGTTGCGAAAGTGCAGTCCTCACTATGATTTATGGGGGACCCCTGGACCCTCTCCCCATGAGTCCCGAATGCCTTCCACTGGCTGAGGTCTTCAAAATGGTAAAGAGCTCCCTGCGGTTTCACAGCCCAAGGTAAAGTGGAGAATCCACATTCCACCCATTCCTTCTAAGGAGGGAGCTTGTCAGGCCTTCAGTACAGAGCACAGCTGCTGAGACCACAGCGGAGATTCCCACAGCCCTAGACCTTATCAGTCCAGGCTCTCTCCCCCAGGGCCCCACCCCAGCATCTCACCTCAGCACCTGCTTCTTTCCCACCACCCTCCTTGCTGTGAATCAGATAAAAACCCAGGGTGCTTTGTGACGGCATTTCTCACGGCCATTTAAGAAAACAAGTACTCCACACCCCGTTTCTTATTTCAGGTGTGTCAAATGCCCAGAAATTTGAAATCAAATAGTAATAGAGTCAGAATGATGGCAGAAAGTCCGATTTCCTATATTTCTTAAAGAAGTCCTTGAGATTTTTATGAAGATGGGCACTAACACACTATGGTGAAAATTAGGATTTTAAATAATTGGACAGCTAAGACCAATTTAATTTTTCCTTGAGAAAATATACAAACAGGCAATTATTCTCACCAAATCTATTTAAAATACACAGATGAGCACATCCTAACAGTCTAATGTCTGTGAAAAAAATAGAAAACTTTTTGAAATATAATTCTTTAATTCAATGACATATCAGTAGGTACTCCACTGTTCTTAATGATAATCTTCACACTGTTTGTAAAAGTATAAAGCAGTGAAATAATTATTTATGGTTTCTAAATCTTTTATCAGATAGAAATTCTGGCTAAAATAGCCGTCTTGGTTTTATATTTTTTCTCTTTCCTTGAAGAAGTGTGTACTTGCATTCAGTTTGCTAGTTACTAAAAATGATGGCAAGGGGCTACATGTTCTTGACAGCCTCTCTTTAAAAAGGAAATTGATGTTATGTCACATAGAGCTCATACTAAGTAACCCACTCTAATGTTTTCTTACCCTTGGGCTTTCTCTCATTCTCCACTGCTAGTTTAAGGACCCAAGAAAGCTGAATTTTGAGCTGGAAGTTTTCCTAATAGGAACCATAAAAACCATCCTTGAGGGGGCTTCCCTGGTGGCGCAGTGGTTGAGAGTCTGCCTGCCGATGCAGGGGACGCGGGTTCGTGCCCCGGTCCAGAAAGATCCCACATACCACGGAGCGGCTGGGCCCGTGAGCCATGGCCGCTGAGCCTGCGCGTCCAGAGCCTGTGCTCCGCGGCGGGATAGGCCACGGCAGTGAGGGGCCCGCGTACCGCAAAAAAAAACATCCTGGAAAGATTTTGATTTCTGCCTTTAGATGTGCATAGTTCTCAGATTATAGAATAAAGGTGGACAATTATTGAGTGCAACAATGACAGTTGCACAGATTTGGTTATTTCTAAGACAATAAAAATTGTAGAACCTGACATAATCACCTGCTTTAAATTGTAAAGGAGCAAAACCAAAATTAGAAGCCTTCCTTTTTTAAATAGTGGAAATTATTTTCTACTATCTTTATATATTGTATATTAATAACCAATCCTACAATTAAGTATATAGTCTAACATTTTTCCTCTCCTAGTGGTAGAAATTACAGAGCGGGATTCTATGCATAATTTTCTATTAAATGATAACTGTTTCTAAGAATATCATAATTTACTACCAATTGATAAATTACCACATTACATTTACAACCTAACATTATATTGCATATGAAGTTCAAAAGCTTTGGTTGTGAGACTGCTGTGAATGGTGATAGGAATCATGGCCCTCCCCTCCAGCGGCAGAAACTAGAGATAGTCATCTACAGGGTAGGATCAAGGTGAGAATCGCTTGGGGAAACGTGGGATTCTTGGGATCCTAAACTTTCCACCACACCCTCTTCAAGCAGCTGTGACCTGGCTTCTCTAAGGACAGTGACTGCACCATGAAACAAACCAATGACCACCCCCAACACCCTCAGTGACAAAGCCAAAGCTTCCTTTTTACTTAGCGTGTGTATTTCAAGTGAGTTTCTACTTCCTTCTTGAAATTCTCTTTCTTCCCTTGGATCCTCTATGCTTTAACTTTGGTTTATATTTTCTGTATCCCTCCTGGGCGCTTCTGACTCTTTCTGAAAGTTAAATGTTACTGTTCTCCAGAGTTATTTCCTCAGCCAATTTCTGTTCCTGAATTGTCTCTTGCCGAGTATTCACATCCATTCTCACAGCTCCAATCTGTGGTTCTACCTGGAATCCGTAGACTGGTTACTGCCAAACAGCTCTTTTCAGTCCATGCTGAGTTGGCCTCTTCCAACATGTCCCATTTTCTGCTTCACATCTCCACTGTGTGTCCTACAGGAACCTCAAATTCAACTTGCCTGAAATTCAGTGCATCATTTCGCGCTTCCTGTTGTGTTTTCTATCTTGTTTTTGATGCCAACTTGCACCCACAATCCAGGCAAGAAAACCAGGAGATGACTCCTACACGTTTTTCTCTTCTCCAAATAACGATCAAAACTTGCTGTTTTCACTTTTTACATGTTTGTAATTATGTCCACTTTTCCCAGTCACTGTTGCCACTTCCCTTAAAATCATATATTCTTTTTCGTAGTTCATTGTAGCAACCTTCTAATACCAAGGCTCCCGTTCTCAAATACATTCTCTTCTAAGCTGCCAAAGTGATTTATATAAAACCCAAATCGAAACATATTGCACCTCTGTTTCAAATCCAGAAAAGCCTCCTATTATATAGAGGATAAAGATAAAGCTTTTTGGCAGACCGTCCAAGGCCTCCCTAATCTTACCCTTTCCTGGATCTCCACCCTCATCCTTCCCTTCTTCCCTTCCACTCTAAACCCCCTGTCTGCTCAACCCACTCCCTCAGCCCCCATTGGCCCTGGGCTCCAGCCTTTCATCTTTCAGAAAAACTCCTACTTGTGTTTTAAGTTTAAAAAAATGTCCTATTTCCTCTTGGCAACCTCTGATCCATCCCCCACTTCCTTTCCCAGTGGAGATTGATACCTTTAGCAATCAGTAAATTTTATTATTATCTGTCACTTTATTAAAATTAATGCCTTCACTTTCTAACTTTCACTTCATTCCATAACCCACCAAAATCTGGCTTTTACTACTTCATCCCACTGAAGCTATTAGGAAAAGCCAACCGACAATTTTTAGACTTGTTAGAAATGGACTGTCTGAGGCATCTCACGGTGTTGGCACCTACACAGTGTATTCATATCACATGTGAACAACAGCTGAGTTTCTTGCTTATTCTATGCAGTCTTTAGCAAGATATTTGGTGGTTCTGTCTTGTATTCCTCATCTGTAAAATGAGTATAATAATGGACTCCATCTGAAAGTTTGTATAATGCATTAATACATGGAAACTGCTTAGAAAAGTTTCTGGCCCATCGTTATTATCATTGAGCTGATGTACGTAATAAATGTGTCTGTATAGGTTTACAAGTTTACTTGAAAAGAATAAATGTTATCTTGAAGAACTGACCCCAATGGAGATATAAAGCCAGATATATACATTTGTCATTTATTAAGCCAGGATGCCTTCTAAAGAATGACAGTATAATAATAATTTTGGAATATAATACAATAATACAGATAAACATATATGTAACTAGTTTCTTCTCTAGACACAAGGAAATTCTCCCATTTAAAACATGTATTTTCTTGTCCATCTTAAATCATTTTGTTTTGGTAGATAACATAATAACTCTGAAATAACATTTTTATACATAATACCAAGTTTTCTTGGCCTTTGCGCTACATTCCTGATTCATAAACTCAAACCTGCATGTTGTTCTCCCCCCTAAGAACATATTTTTTCCTTTTAAAAAAAATCACTTACATTGTCCCAGAAATGTAAATCACTGAACCTCTACTTATACTTTTTTTTTTTTTTTTTTTTTTTTGCTGTATGCGGGCCTCTCACTGTTGTGGCCTCTCCCGTTGCGGAGCACAGGCTCCGGACGCGCAGGCTCAGCGGCCATGGCTCACGGGCCCAGTCGCTCCGCGGCATGTGGGATCTTCCCGGACCGGGGCACGAACCCGTGTCCCCTGCATCGACAGGTGGACTCTCAACCACTGCGCCACCAGGGAAGCCCTCTACTTATACTTTTATTTGTTGTTGTAGGTATTATATAATTATCTTGTCTCAACAAATAAAAACAAAACCAAGATCTTTTACAATGAAAAGGCTATCTGCTGTATTTTAATCAAAAGCAATATAAGTATCAGTGTGTGATTAAATGTTAAAGTGGAAAAGTTGTCTTCCTTTCCTTCTTATGAATGAGTATTTCAACTGATAGATACACAGTGCCAGCATATTATCCCTTTGTCACCTCACCTGGACCTATGTCCCTTAGGCCCAACCCCCTTCCTCAAGATCGTTTCCTTTCCATATTGGAAAGGATCGTTTCCTGATCATTGTTTATTCTGTCCATGACTTTTCCGCTTTTATGATTGGAGAGTGACAATTTAAGCTTCTGAGTCAGTACCTTAAACCTCAAAAGTAACGTGTATATATATATTTTATGGGAGGGGTCTTCAGACACGCAATAGAAATGGGCGTAATGGCAAGTCTTTCAATGGGTTGGGAAGGTCACATTTTGGAAAGGTAAGCTGTGTGGCATCTCAATTTTGAACATATATGGAGGTGGACAAATGAATTTCTCCATCCTCCCAATATGACATCAATTCTGTTAATATAAAATATTCTGTTATCTTTCATAATAATAGGGAAAAAGGTTAAAATTCTTCCACATTTGACTGAAAAATCATAAATAATTTATAGAATAACCTCTACCTTTATGGAGAAATATTTCTAGAAACTGTGTCATGGGATGGATGGCCACAACATAGAGAATATGTACTGCTATTCAAACATGCTTCCATCTTCAATGAGCTGGTAGGGTGGTGAGAAAGGAAATCATTTTGACAGTAAGAGAATAATAAAAGAGTAAAATGTTAGCCAATGATAAATAGCTGTGATTGTTTTAAAAATGCATACTGGCCATACAAATTTTATATTATTAATTAGCATTGTAAAAAATGTTCTGGGGTGCACTCATACTTTTTTTCAATGAAAACCTACTTATATTTTCAGAAGCTCAGGAATGGAGCATGCTAATGTTTACAGAAAATAAAGTCACCTCCCTGAAGAATGGTACTACCAGGTATTTTCCAAACAAAGGGCAAATCTCGAAACAGGGGGAATCTGTCAGGTAGAATTTTTATTTAAACTGGCAATGCCACATTTACTTATGACATTGAGGAATGAAATAATTTGTATGACCAAAATTGCAGCTAGTGATATTCCTCTACTTTAAAAAAATCCTCTAAGAAAATATAATTTTATCATAATCTACATTTTAAGAATTAAGTAGTATTTGTAAAATGTTTGCATATACATTTGCCAATCATTAGACTAATATTAAGACTTTAAGTATTGAAGATCGGTTCAGTCCATTTTAAAAAGTAATGAATGGGATTAATTATGAAACTTTAAATCTCTATACTAATACATTTTATTTAATCCTTTTATAATGCAATGACTTATAGCCCAGATGTGTTTTGACTGCTAATGAAGGACGGTCTATTTTAGTCCAGGAATTTTCAAATATATCCCAAATAGCGAAATCTTATAAGTAGTCAAATATTAAGTGTTGGAGACTTTAATATCTAGATAATTGGAAAACTTTTCAGTTCTTAAACATTTTAAGGAATCTTGGTTATCTAAAGCTAATACAGAAATGGAATGTGAGAGAGTCCCAGGAACTGGCCTCCAGTAGGGACTCTGGCTAGGGCATGTTCTAATAAATGTTTGATATGAGGGAGCCATGGTTTATGCTGATTAATCACCTGTCTAGTATGGACTCCAACAGTCCTACAGCCTCACTAGGATCTACAGTCCTTGATCCTACCATCTCTTCAGTGTCCTTCACAGCCCACTTTCATTTTATCACTCGTCCTTATCCTAGTTACATTCTGTGGTCAGTCCTTATGATCATTCTGCATATACTCTTTCAACTCCTTTGTCTCTTTCTTTCTTCATCATATTTGCCTCAGGGCCTTTGAACTTGTCCCTGAGGATAGAAAAGGACTTATTCCCTTACCTCCTCAGGTCTTTAATTAGCTTTAATTATCGCCTTCTCAGGAGATCATCACTGAGCACGGGATTTTAAATGTTAATATCTCCATAATCCATGCTCCTTTCCTTTTTTTTTCCTTTATTGCATTTATTATCCACCATAATACAATCTACTTACTCATTTATTTAGGTCCTTTGTCTTTTATTCAGTTTTTTTTTTAGTAACTGTAACAGTGCTTGAGTATAGTTTTTTCTTAATACATGCTTGTTATATAGATTATGACTCTTCCATAGTGATTATGCATCTTCCTTCTTAAAATTTAAATTATTTATCCAGAAAAGAAAATACAATTCATTTTTAACCATCATAATTGGTAAGAGCTTATGCTCTAGGATCAAAGATCTTGTGTTCACTTTTGTCTCCACCAGTTACCTGAAGCATGACCACGGGTGTAATAACAATGTCTACTTCACAGAGTAGCTGTGATCTATTAAAGGAGATCAAGCAAGTAGAGTGTTTTGTAGCATTTCTGGCCAGAGTAAATACTGGTAATTGTTAGCTATTGCTTTAATTAGAATGGGTTAGGTGGGCAGGGAAATAGTACTATAGATCCTGTATGCTGTATCTCATTAAATCTGCTTGCCTGAATGGTAGACGTGAAGTGCTCTTGCCTTTGGGGACTCCAGAAATATCTGGGCTCCTCCAGACTAAAGGAGGGTATGAGCAGGTTGATGTCTGGGGCTGTGTGTCATGTCAGGTGTTTACTGGGCATATTTTAATGTATTCTGCAATTACTCATACTCACCAGTACTTATTGGAAATGTAAATAAAGAATGCTGTGAATTATGATGAATAGGATGGGGAACCATAACAAAAACTAAAGGAGCTAGAAATACTCTCTGAAACCCGGACCAGTCCAGACACAATGATAGGTCTCGTAGGGGATCCCAGGCCCTAGGGATCCCCCCAAAACCCCAGGGTTTTCCTTTTCCATCTGTGTGTGGGCTTGTGACTCAGGTTGATTCATCACCACTTAACCAGCCCAGCTGTTTCCATTTCCAGAGCTGTGAGAACCTCCTTGGCCTCCAGGTTGTCAAAGGTAGTCATTTACAGTGCTTTTGAAATTGTTGAAGTGACTCCTGCCTTAGAAAAGCAAAAAATAAATTCTGCCCTGTTTTTAGACTTGTGAATCCACCTGGGAGCCCATTCCTAAATTACACAAAGGACAAAAAGTACTCCCGCTCTCCATTTAGAAACCGCTCTCGAACTGTGCCTCTTTTGATTTGATAGCACTTTCTAACATAGAGGAAAAAGAAAAGAGGAAAAACATTAAACTCAGTAAAAATGGTAATTTCTCATAAAAGCCTTTGGTCACAATTTAGGACTTGAAAGAAAAGGAATTAAAATTCTTCTTATTCTAACAGATAGTCCTACAGGGTTGTTAGTAAATGTATCTAAACGGAAATCAATTTATTTGGGAAGAATGTATTTTATAACTGTTAGCAGAAGATTTTGCAAGTCAATACGTGGTAAAGTTTTCAAAGCTAAAAGTGCTAGAGATGAGTTAGATCAGACTCTGGCTTATTTCCCAGAAAATATAATATTCTATAAAGGAAAGCATTATAATCGGTTTCTTATGCTACTCATTCAGGTATCTTGTGTTTAGGAGAAATGTAAACCAGATCTTCAAAGAGAAATCTACTTAAAATGTAAAGGAATAAGACCAGATACCAACAGTAGATGAAGCATTTTCCTGTGCAGAAGAACTTTAGATGCATGAAATTTATAATTTTCATGAAATTAGTGGAAATAAACTGTAAAGTGATATTGATAGATTTATAGAATTAGAACATACTCATTAAGGAAAAAAGAGCTCAATTTCACTCTCATAGGTAACATAATCAGAGAATCCTGTTCTGACTTAAAGGCTAAACCACATTAAGAAAATACTAATCACTGTGTTGGGCACAGACATGTGCTTGGTAGATGCTGAATGAATGAAGGAAAGTAGCTTTTAACCAGACTCAGAATGAAACAGGCAAAGAAGATGGAGAAGCTAACCTGAAATGAACTGAATAGGTAGGTAAGCTGATATTAAGTATATTCAAATTATTATTATTATTTTTTTTTAACGTGCAAGCCCAATTTCTTTTTCTTTTTCTGTCTTGGGCAGTCCATCGGGAGAAAATGGCAAAAGGAGGTAAAGCTTCCAATCGGCTTGGAAGAACACGATGGCCCTAGGATGGGTGGACAGTCATTCATGCCGGTCGAGGATGCTGACACTGTGGGTCCTACTTCGGATCCGACTTTGGAGCTGTTCCAGTCTATTTTGGATTCTGTTGCCCGCAGTTCGTGAGTTGGCCCAGGGCTGTAGCTTGGTTACAGAAGTAGCTGGCAGCGGGATTGAGCTCCATGGCTTTTCCTTAGAAGTTCATGGCAGCTTCCAAGTCTTCTACTTTCATCTGCTCAGTTCTTCTTCTTTCCAGTCTCAGTCCTCTTCCGAAGACAAGGTTCTCTCTGGGCTTCACAGGTCCTGCGGCATCTCCTCGCTTGCGGCGGCCGCCTCATCTCTTTCCGGGATTGTCGGAGGAAATGTGAGGTCGCTGTTTTCCGCCATCATCCCAAAAGCTGTCTCCAAGCACTGGACTGGAATACACTGAATGTACACTCTTGTGCTTTTGAAAAGGATACATAATTTAAATAGCAGAGATAAACTCATTGCTACAAGAATTAAGGTAACGTATCCTGAAAATCTGTTTTACTATTACCATCATCATCGTTATTTATTCTGATTTTTTGCACTATAGCAGCAAACCTTAATGGGTTTTGTATGACCAGGGGACTTTTGGGATTTGTGGAGGTATTTTTGGTTTTCACAGTGATTGAGGGACACTACAGCCAGGGATGATAGCCATACTGCAATACAAGAATAGTTCGGTACAAGAAAAAATGTCTCACATAACTTTGAAATATTTTGCTTAACATTCATATACTTGAAATACTTATAATTATCTGAATCTAGAATCTCATTCTGTTTTATACATAGGCAAAAAAATTGGGGGGACATGTTTTTAAATATACCAGATTTTCTAGGAATGCAACTACGTGTAGATGGAAATGTAAATTTATGTGTTTATTTGCTTTTATTACCAGGGATTTAATCCCCCAATACTCTGGGAATTCCACTATTTCTCTAGTTTAAGGTCTAGACTAGAAATCAGGCTTACCTGCCTTTTTCCTGGTCTTGTTCCTCGGAGCACCCTTCCCTGTTGACAGAGAGGCAAAGTAAAAGGATATTTCTCCCTAAGGTTTAGAGAAGAGGTGCTATAAAGTGGCCACCCCAGGTGTCCTTTCCCTGGTTTTACTAGATCTTACAAAGACAAAGGGACCTCCCAAGAAGAGGTAATCACAAACTCATCTTTGCCACACCAGCCTAAGGGGAAAGGAAGCAATTTAGAGAGAAGGGAGAATCCAAACAGAGAACACTCCACACAACAGCTTGTAGCCCCTAAGTTCCTCACTGGGAAAGCTCTTCCAACACAATGGCCTACTTTGTCCCTACTGAGAAAGGTAGGCTTAGGGCCATCTCTGTGGCGTAAGCCAATACTTACAGTAACTTACCAGAGCTATTTTCTTTGTGACTTTTAACATAGTTTGAGATAATTTTATCAAAAAAAGGGAAAAGAATTAAGCAATTATAACCTAACAATTATGATAGACTTTATATGCACATTTATTACTACTATATTAAAATTGAACATTTTAATATCTTTGTAGGAATGTAGAATGTTTAATTCTTCTATTATTACGTGAATTACTATATTAGAAAATACAATCTACTGGAATATGTCAGTGTATTGAATACTTTATATATGCTAGAACATTTAGAAATTTTTCATTAAAAGTTTACTGTACATCAATGCTCTGTAACTATTTTATTACACTTTTTCTCTATCCTTACTTATAATGTGTCCGCATCCATTTGCATTAATTTTTGATAAAAGGGTGATCTGAGGGCTCACACACATGCATAAACACAATGGAAAATGCCTTGGAAACTTTTTTTTTTAATATTAATATAACTAGTACACATTACATATTATACTGGAGTGGTAATCCAGAGCTTTACTACTCAGAGTATGACTCATGGACCAGCAGCATTAACATCACCTGGAATTTGTTTAAAAGGCAGAGTTTCAGGCCCCAGAATCAAAATCTGTACTTCAAGAAGATCCTCTTTGTGATTTGTATGATACAAAATTTGAGAAACCAAAATCTTGATCAAGGGTTAGCAAACTTTCTGTAAATGACCCCATGGTATACATTTCAGACTTTGTGGGCCATTTAGCTTCTGTTGCAACTGCTCGATCCTGCAGTTGTAGTGCAAGAGCAGTCGTAGATAATGTGGAAACATGCGTATGGTTGTGTTGCAGTAATACTGTATTTATGAACACTGAAATTTTAATTTAATTTAGTATTCATGTATCATAAAATATTATTCTTCTTTTGATATTTTCCCCCCACCATTTAAAAATGTGAAATCACTCATAGCTCACTGTGGGCTGCCTTGGCCCCTGGTACTATAATTTGGTGACCTCTATTCTACGGCACAGTAATCTTCCATAAGATGACTTTTTATGCAGAAGTAAAGTATAGAGTTGCAAATAGAATGGCTCTGGTCTCAAACATCTGCGAATTATATTAAAGACAATAATAAAAATAAGGCAGTCATGTAAAGAAAATGTCCTTTGTTATATATGTAGCATATGCTTACAGAATATATTGAAAATTATAAAGGAGAAATTTAAAGTTATGGAAACTATTTCCTTCAGGAACAGAAGCTGTTAAACTCTCTGTTTAGCAAGATATTTTTGTAGACATAGAAACATGTACAATTTTGTACTCCAGTTTTCCCACCTAATACTATTTCATAGTACTTTTACATGTTAATGAATTGCAGCCTAATATTCTAGCATGAAGCTGTCATATTTTATAAGGCCTTCGTATCTTAAGAGACCAGTGGAAAACACAGTAAGGATAACTCAAAGTTTGGAGAATGAGTAACAGTTACTCAGCTTAACATGTTAAATCTAAAATAAAAAGGGCTACAGGCATACCTAATTATAGATTTCAGAAGATGAACAAGGGCCTCAATTGAGGAATCACCTCAAGGAAGGGTGAGCACTTGGATATATGAAGAGAAGACACCTGGGTACATTTTGTTATTGTAAAGTTAATGCCTATGTAGAGAAGCATTTTTTTAAGTAGGCATAAGGTATTTGAAAAGTCTTACTTCTTCTGAATGTGTTTCTGAAATACAAAATAGAAGTACTACACACCTAGACAAAGGAAAGCAATTTCAAAGCTACTCTAATCATAATTCAAGACAAAAAGTTATTGAGATCATACTGAAATGCTGCTAAGATGTTTAATGTACATTGCCTGCATGAAGAAAAACAAAAGTAGATAGCGAGAATAGAATGGTTCCTCCTGCTTGAAATTAACAAAATTATTTATAGTGATGTGATGACACAGATAATATATTAAATACAAGAACACTGAAATGAATTTTGTAGCTGTGTTGGCTTCTTGCCAAAAATTGTACCATTTGCAATTCTGACTTTCCTTCACTTATTGTTATTAGTGAAAAATACCGCACTCATGACATTTCATGATCATATTTTTTATTATTATAAAAGTAATTTATTGTCTTCCAACTTAGAGATGGAAAGAACCAGGGTAGAATATTAAATTGTAATCATTTAAATTCCAAAAATGTAATTATTTTATAGAATTAGCAAAGTATAAGCATTTATTTTTACCTAACAAGTTGTAAGTATTCCTTTGAATTCCCTGAATTTGTTGAGAGACAGTGTGTGTGTTTGTGTGCACGCATGCATATGCATAATTTGTTCCTTAATCTAAAGCTATTCTTGGGATTTATTTTTGAGGATTGCTTTATAGATAAACTATATTTTAATAAAAGTTCCTTCAGTAAGTGGGTAAGCTAACACTGTACAATGGTGTGCAAGGTACAATTACGAATACTTTTACAAGAGTGTCATTTTATGTGTACGAATAGCAAATTATTAGGCCAGCTGTAACTGTAGTCACAACTTGGTTAGAGTGTACCTATGAAAGACAACAGCAGACTCCCTGGACTACCATACTGGTTTTGCAGAGAGATTGTCTCAACAGAATTATAGAAATAGCCAAAGTGAGTATGACCAAACTAGTTTTTTTAACACAATGAGATCTTGAAATGATCTTTTGTATTGTGTTGTCTTTTTTTCAAAAGATTACTTATAACTAATTGAGAACGCTTTAAAATGGAAAGTACCTCTCGAGTGATAAATTGTGTACGGCCCCGGGCGTCCCCGGGAGTCCCGACCAGCAGGACAAATCCTTGTGAGTCCGAGGAGGAACCTGTGGGGGTTGAAAAAAGGGGGAAGGGCAGGAGACGCGAAAGAATGGAGGCAAGACAGAATCCTGATCAAGCCTCAAACTTTTATTGCTGCGGTAGCTGTATTTATACACTGCAGAGAAAGGGGGGCGGGATTCAGAATGAGGGAAGTACTTGGCTAATCATCATTGGTGCTGCGTGCGCGGGCTTTCATTTTAGGCGCGAACTTCTATCTCATAAATCAGGAAGAGAAGCAGGGTGTCGGCCATCTTCTAATGGCGAAAACTTCTTGGCTCCCAACATTTCCTCCCTTTTTATTTCTTTTAAGGAGGTGGGCATTAACCGAGTGAGGGAGTAGTGACCTGAATCCTCCCGTGGACAAGGTATGTGTGTCCACACTCATCGGCTCTTGGTATCTTTTGGGGAGGAGAGGCAGAGCCAAAGATAATCTTAGCTACTAAAAGCCAAAAACAATGTTTAGATACCAACCTCTATCATAATTCAGGTATACTCACAGGGAATAACAGAGATTACCTTGTATATACATATATACACGTTTTCCCTTGTGCATGCTTTGCTGCCACACTCAACTCGGTACCCATACCCTCCATCAAAGAGGGGGGTAGGCATGTCTCTGTTTCATGCCGCTCCAGTGGAGGGGCAGCCAGAATCATCCTTTGGTTCTGCTTCTGTAATGGCGAGGCGATGGTAATGTATCAGGTTAAATTTTGAGGCAAGTGGGGAGTGCTTTCAGCCTGTCCAACAACCAGCAAAGATGACAGGATCAGGGTCACAACGGATAGCTCATGTCGTCTCTGCCGCTCTTTCAATATTAGGAGGGTCTCCATCTTTTTCTGAAAAAGAAAAAGAAATACAATCTCAGGGAAAAGGGCCCTGGATAAAATTTATTACTTTATAGAACTTATAGGTTTAATAAGGCGCTCAGGCAACCAGCGTGCTCCACCTTCTTTGGTATTATATACACATGCGGATCCCCTCCCCCAGATGAGGAGTGGATCGGGTCCATGCCATTTAAAGGTCAAAGGGTCTTTCCACATAACTTGTGCATATTGATTTTTAGTTTCTTGATGCCAAAGGCGATCGGCGGCAGATCTACCATTATTATCTAATTGTAAAAAATTAATTACAAACAGGGCATGACTAAGAATATTTTTTGGGGAATTTTTTGTAGCAGTTAAATCATTATTTTTAAGCTTGGAAATGGTATTTTTAAGGGTTTGATGGGCTCTTTCTACTATGCCTTGACCCTGGGGGTTATATGGAATTCCCGTAAGATGTTTTATTTGAAGCCGGGTGCAAAAATCTTGGAAAGCCTGGGAGGTATACCCAGGCCCATTATCTGTTTTAATTATTTGAGGCTTGCCTAAAACTGTAAAACATTGGAGCACATGTGAAATAATGTTTTTTGTGGCTTCTCCTCCCTGAAGGGAGGCATATATAAAGCCGCTAAAGGTATCAATGGACACATGAATAAATTTTAATTTTCCAAATTTAGCAAGATGGGTAACATCCATCTGCCAGATTTCATTAGGTAATAGACCTCTTGGGTTTACCCCAAGATGTGGAAGAGGTAAAAATGTAACGCACCCTGGACAATTTTTTACAATTTGTCTTGATTGTTCTCGAGTAAGCTTAAACATTAAGCGAAGAGTATGTGCATTAACATGATGTAGCTGATGAAATTGAGTAGCTTGAGAAACAGAATCAGAGGTTACGGTGCACATCAGGCGGGCATTTTTATCAGCTAAATCATTGCCCTGAGAGAGGGGTCCAGGAAGATCTGTATGAGCCCTAAGATGATCAATAAAAAAAGGCGCTTGTCTTCGAAGTATAAGACTTTGAAGTTGTTGAAAAAGGGGAACAGCATTGGAAGAGGGTTTAATATATGGAACAGTTTCTAAAAGGGGGACGGACAAAGCTATATATGAGCTGTCCGTATATAAATTAAAGGGGATATTCTGTAACATCTCAAAAACCTGAAGAATGGCAAAAAGCTCAACAAGTTGTGCTGATAAAAAGGGGGACTGTACCCTATAGGGCTGATTATTTATAACAAATACAGCAACACCGGATGATGATCCATCAGTGAATACTAGGGCAGCATCTCCCAGAGGAACAGCAGAAGTGATTTTGGGAAATATAAACAGATGTTTTCTAGCAAACTGAAGGAGCTTATCAGGTGGATAATGATTATCAATATTACCCTGAAAGGAGGATAAGGAAACAAGCCATTTATCATAAGTTTGTAATAACCAACTAAGCTCTTCTTTGGTATAGGGGAGAATCAAATGATCAGGATCTCTGCCAAAAAATTGACGGCTTTTTTCTCTGCCCAAAGTAAGAACCTGTGCTACTAAGGAAGGGTAGGTCTTAAGCACTTTATTAGGAGATACGGACAAATGTATCCACAAGAGGGGATGATCTTGCCATAGGACTCCAGTGGCTGTATGTGCAGTGGCACAAATAATCAAACTAAAGGGACGACCATAATCTAAAAAGGTAATCTGTTGACATCTAATGGCCTTTTCTACTAATTGAAGAGAATTTTTAGCCTCCTTAGTCAGCCTACGGGGTGACAAGGGATCTGATGGCCCTTGTAAAATTTCGAATAAGGGTTTTAACTCTCCCGTAGTAAGTTTAAGATACGGTCGTAGCCAATTAATATCTCCCAAAAATTTTTGAAAATCATTGAGGGTTTGCAAATGTGATACTTGTATGTGTATCTTTTGAGTGGTAATTATTTTTTTGTTTAATTCGAAACCAAGATAATAGTATGGATCTTTTAATTGTACCTTATTTGAAGCAATTTGAAGGCCAGAGGAAGCAAGATTATCTTTTAAATCTTGATAACACTTAAGGAGTTCATCAGTTGATTTTCCAGCCAAAAGAATATCATCCATATAATGAATGATATAGATACCAGGCCAACGAGCCCTAAGAGGGTCTACAGCTTGTGCAACAAATTTTTGACATAAGGTGGGGCTATTGGCCATACCCTGCGGGAGGACCTTCCATTGAAAACGTGGCATTGGGCCTTTAAAATTAATTACTGGGAGACTAAATGCAAAACGCTCTCTATCCTGAGGATGGAGAGGGATAGTAAAAAAGCAATCTTTAAGATCAATAATGATTTTAAAATAGCCAGCTGGAATGGCAATAGGAGAAGGCAAGCCAGGCTGTAAAGCTCCCATAGTAAACATTGTTTTATTAATTTCCCTAAGATCTTGGAGAAGTCGCCATGAGCCAGATCTCTTTTTTATCACAAATATAGGGGTATTCCATGGCGAAGTAGTGGCTTCTAAATGTCCAGCGGCCAATTGTTCCTGCACTAACTTTGTGGCAGCTGTAAGTTTTTCTTCTGTTAGAGGCTATTGGTCCACCCAAACGGGATCATTAGTTTTCCATCGTATTTTGTCCGCATGGGGCACAGGAAGGTCAATGGCCGCTAAGAAAAAGGCGAACTGCCTAGGCCCTGGCGATTTATGTTAGATGCCAGGGAAATAGGTCGTGTAATACCCTGATTATTTTTTCCTAAGCCTAAGCCTGGTAGAAACCCTTGGTTTAGCATTTGTTGGGTCACCACCTCATTGGGGCTGGCCATGATTAACTTTAATTGTGACAGGATGTCACGTCCCCAAAGATTCAACGGGATATGTGGCAAAATATAAGGTTGTACCTGTCCAGTATTACCTTCAGTATCTATCCATGTAAGAACTTTAGAACTCCGTTTAGGATTGGTAGAATGTCCTATGCCTTGTAAATGAGTTATA
This sequence comes from Tursiops truncatus, assembly GCF_011762595.2. Lineage (NCBI taxonomy): Eukaryota > Metazoa > Chordata > Mammalia > Artiodactyla > Delphinidae > Tursiops > Tursiops truncatus. Next base: position 26,483,986 of record NC_047042.1, on the reverse strand, counting down.
GACACTGTACAAGGCCAAGAGGAGGGCCAATATTTTTCCGAAATAACTGTTGCATCGGCTCCTGTATCGACTAAACCCTCAAATTTCTTTCCATCTAACCACAGGGTTAGGAGTGGCCTTTCAGGGGTAATTTGTTGGACCCAATAAACATCTGAGGAGCCAAAAGCAGCATCTGCTCTAGGACAATTAGTATGGCTCTTATTTAAAGAATTTAGGGGCAACAATACTAACTGTGCTATCCTTTGACCTTTAGGGATTGATATAGGGCCTTGTAAAGCAGATGCCAAAAGGGTAATTTGACCTGGATAATCATTATCAATAACACCAGGTATAATTTGGAGGCCAGCCAAAGCGGAACTACCTCTTCCTAAAATTAAACCAAAAGTATTTGGGGGCAGGGGGCCATAAACTTCTGTGGGAATTGGTTGTACTCCTTGTTCTGGGACTAATATTGAGTCGGTGGAGGCACAGAGGTCCAATCCTGCGCTTCCGGGTGTGGCTCGACAGAGGGAGCCAACATCTGGGTGCAGGGAACTTGTCCAGATTTTTGAGGAACAAACCGAATTGCCCCTTGGTTTGGTTCCAAGGAAGGGGCCAGGGGCTGGCCCCGTGAAAAGTTTCCCTGTTTTTTGGGGAGCAATTGGCCATTTATATCCGTTTTTGAAAAACATTCTGAAGACCAATGTTTGCCTCTTTTACAACGAGGGCAAACGGTGGTGGGAGGAGCCCGGGATTGATATTGGGGTTGTTGTGGGTTAGCCTTTAATGACTGTCCTTGTCTATGTAATGAACAATCCCGGGCAAAATGTCCAGGTTGTTTGCAATTATAGCAAGTTTTTTGTTGTTTATCTAGGACGGATGTATCTTTAATAAAATCTTTTAGAGCAGCTCCAATCGCAAGACCAACAGAATGGGAGGGACCAATTCCGGAGCACAACTTAATGTAATCAGCCAGGCTACCACCACGATGAGCCCGAAGGGCAGCTTGGCAGGCCGGATTGGCATTTTCATAAGCTAAATGTTTAACAAAGGCATTATCAGTTTCACTATCACCCACTACACGCTCGGCGGCGTCCGTGAGGCGGCTAATAAACTCACAATAAGGCTCTTCTGGTCCCTGGCGAATTTTTGCCAAGGAAGTTGTGGGCGAACCCTTAGGCGGAAGACGGCGCCAGGCCTTAAGGCCAGCATGTTGTATTTGAGCCAACAAACCAGGGGGAAAAGCAGCCTGAGACTCATTGGATTCATAGGGGGGACGGCCAAGTAATTTATCTCGGGTCCATGATCGGGAAGTTCTGTTTTCAGCATTTCTTTGGGCAGTTTCTCTACAATTTTCTGCAAATTCAGTGCGCCATAAAACAAAATCTCCCCCAGAAAGGGTGGCCCGAGCCAGGGTAAGCCAATCATTTGGGGTCAGCCAGCGATCGCTTAATCCCTCCAAGATTGCCAATGTATAAGGGGCTGTGGGCCCATAATTATTGACAGCAGATTTTAAATCTTTTATATGTTTTAAATTGAGGCGGCGATATTTATGTTCAAAAGGGCCGCCCCCAGAAGAATTATGAATATCTGGTCCCTCATCAGGTTCAGGAGATTCTTCTCCCTCTTCCTCTTCCCCTTCCTCACTATCTTCAGCTTGAATTTCACCTTGAGTGGGTAAATTTTGACTGCGAGTAACAGGGAAGGCTAACTTAATGGATCCTGGTTTTTGTCGAAGCGGGGGTTTATTGGGACCGTTCGAGACATTAAAAGAAGTAAGCTCCACCTCAAGGGCCTTAAGCTCCTTTAGGAGATCCAAGCGTTCCCGTTTTTGTTGTAAAACATCTCTCAAAGAGGAAATTTCCTGGGTTAAGGCCATCTTAGCCTGTCGAAGGGGATCAATCAGGGGGGCAATGGGAGCAGGGGCGCTAAAGGCAGGCATCTGATGAGGAGTATTATAAGATGGTGGAGGCTTCAAAAGGGGGAATCCCCAGGGATCATCATTGCGATGATAACGAGCAGCCTGCTCATCGAGAGTTTCCTGATCTTGGGGGGAAAGCTGGTCATCATTGGGATCACCCTTAATAGCAGTAAGGGAAGGATAAATCTTTGGGATAACGTTATCATCTGTGGGATAATGATGACCGGTTTCTGGAATTTTGGGGAACTCTTCATTTGAACCCATATCAATGGTAACGGATGGACAAGCTGAATGGAGACGAGAGGCTGCTTTAAGAATTGTTTCCCCGGTCTCTACAACCTTTTGGACATCGGGGTCAAAAAAATGACCCATGAGAATCTCCCTAATTAAATTCCAATACGAAAATGCAGTCACAGGCACTTTAGAAGGCCCAAAGGTTTGATAATAATCATTTAAACAATTTCCTACACGATTCCAGCATTTTTTATCTATTGTCCCTTCCTGTGGGAACCATGGGCAAACATCAGACAAGAACATAAAAAATTCACGCAAATCTTTTTTTTCTAGCCTTAATCTTCCGCATCTTGAGGGAATCCTCGATCCCCTGAAGAAAGAGTTCATGGGAACTCAATTCCTGTCCCATATTTATAGCTCCGCTTACCTTATCCTCAGGTCACGACTGCCGAAGGGCGGCCAGTCCTCCGGGGACCTAATCAAGCTGCACTTTCGAGTAAGTCTCGCGGCGGCTCAGTGGGTGCCTGGCCAGGCGTTCGTAAGCGTGCTACCTCCGTCAGGATCCGTTCCTCGAGCCCCACGTTGGGCGCCAATTGTGTACGGCCCCGGGCGTCCCCGGGAGTCCCGACCAGCAGGACAAATCCTTGTGAGTCCGAGGAGGAACCTGTGGGGGTTGAAAAAAGGGGGAAGGGCAGGAGACGCGAAAGAATGGAGGCAAGACAGAATCCTGATCAAGCCTCAAACTTTATTGCTGCGGTAGCTGTATTTATACACTGCAGAGAAAGGGGGGCGGGATTCAGAATGAGGGAAGTACTTGGCTAATCATCATTGGTGCTGCGTGCGCGGGCTTTCATTTTAGGCGCGAACTTCTATCTCATAAATCAGGAAGAGAAGCAGGGTGTCGGCCATCTTCTAATGGCGAAAACTTCTTGGCTCCCAACAATAAATTATTGCAAAACAGCTGTTTAAGAATAAGATGTCAAATAGGAAGTGACTCACATAATATGAAATGGACATTGAAAGTTTCCCTTTAAGTAGAGAGTGCCTCCCTTGACTCAGGGTGCATTTCCATATTATAGGTGACTGTGTTGTATGAGATTGCACTGCGCATCTTGTTGGAGTCTCTTTCTCCCTTGCTCACTTTGGGGAAGCTAGTGACTATGTTGGGGAATCCCCTATGACAAGACCCTATGGGGGGCACCTCTAGGACTGAGGGCAGCCCTCAGGGACAGACTGTAAGAAACTGAAGCCATGGTCCTACAGTCACAGGAAACTGAATTCTACCAACAGTGAATTTGGAAGTGGATCCTTCCCTAATGGAATCTGAGATGTGACCTCAGCTCTGGCAGAAACTATGATTGAAGCCTTTTGAGACCCTAAGCAGAGGACCCAGTGAAGCCATGCCAGACTCCTCCCACAGAAGCTGTGAGACAATGTGTTGTTTTAAATCCTTGAGTTTGTGATAATACTGTTCCTCAGATAATATACTTACCTAGAAAACCATGGTGACGTGTCACTATTTCTAAGGATGGTTTGTAAAGAATATTGATAATGATTTTTAAAAAAATACATGCTCAGAGCATTCTTCCTTTGAGAATTAAATGTTTATAAAATAGGTGATTGAGAAAGTAGGTCTGTAAATAGACAGAAGGGAATGGTTAGAGACCATGGTAAATCTTGATATAAGAGTTATATGACCTTGGTCTCTTATATCCTTAATTTTTTGTTTTTATTTTCTTCTTCTTTTTTTTTTTTAATGAGAGTTGAAAATGAGCAGTGATTTAGTGAAATGGAGAACATCACTTAGCTTTGGTCATGTGATGGGAGGGGTGGCCTGACTATAGGTAGCAATTTGTGAAGAAAGATGAAGAACAGAAAAAAAGAGTAAAAGGGACTTAAAATAATTGCTATAAGAAGAAAGAGAATGATGAAGAGTTAGTAGAGGGAATGAGGTTTATGAAGGTAGTTTGATGTGTATGTGTTTCTTTCTTTAAGATGGAGAGACGAGCACATTTAAACACTTACTTGAAGAATGATTGAAAGAGAGAGAGAAGGAACAATTGATAATGTAAAATTCATAAGAGGTTGAAAGAGACAGAGTCCAATGTACAGCTGGATGTACTAAAGGCAGATGAAGGAAGGACACCACATCTAATTTCCCCAGACAAAAAGGAAAGCATATGTGCAGTAAATTTCTAGCTTTTTCTGTGAAATAAACATCCAGATAATCTGCTATGACTAAGTAGAGATTTGAAGCAAGTGCTGATTACACCTTTCGGAAGAAAATCTGTGGAAGAAAGTACTGAGAAGAGTGGACCTTGAGTTTAACAGTAAAACTTCCGAAGACTGCCAGAGAGTATAGAGAGACCAATTGAGATAACGTTTGTATCTTTAGTGGAACATCTTTCCACCCTTCCATGACCTCCTGCAGCAATGCCCAGCTACCTTGGGTTTAGTCATGGAGAAAACAGGTAATCAAGTTAATCCAAGGCTGGAGTTTTGCCAGATGGTAGAAGAATAAAAGAGAGGGACTGAGGCAATAGCATTATTAAAATAAGGCAATCTTAGTTCAAAGCAGTACAAAGAGGGAAATAAAGACATTAGAGGGCTGATGAATTGGAAGGAAGTCAAAAGGTTAATAACCTAAAGGTCCTGATGAGATGTGGCCAAATCTGGCCCTGTTTTTGTACAGCCTGCAGCTAAAAACAAAGCGTTTTACATTGTAAAACGGTTGAAAAAATATCAAAGGCGGATATTTTGAGGCACGTAAAAATGGTAAGAAATTCAAGCTTCTGTGTCCATAAAATGAGTTTTATGTTTCTAACACAGCCATGCCCATTTGTTTACATATTGTCTACAGCTGCTTTTGCATTACAAAGGCAGAGTCGAGTAGTTGCCACAGAGACCTTATTGGTGCAAAACCTAAAAGTCTTGGTCCCTGAGAGGCCAGAAAGATTAGCAATAGAAGGATTGAGAAATTAAACTTGGGGTGGAGGAATTTTTGCTCAGAGGATGATTACTGAATTAATTCTCTTGAAAATAGAGCAGTTTGGTAGTGACAATACCCAGGTTGTAACCATGAGATTGTTGCTTAGGGAGAAGCCAAATCATTAGTGATTAGAAGGTCAAGGAATTGAAAGGGTTGCGAAGTAAGTCATTCATTTGAATAGTGAAGTCATTTGAATGCCATGAGCTAGTGCCATAGTCATTGATGAAAGACTGGAGGTAATGATGAGGTTGTAGCGGCATCCATGGGGAGAGAGTGGTTAGTTCGAAAGGTATAAGCTCCAAAATAGCAGAGCTTTTTAAAAGGACAATGAACTATCGCCTTTGGGAGGAATGGGGACTGAACATGGTCAGTCTGTGCTGCTTGTCTCAGCTTCTAGACCAGAGTGGTGGGAAACCCAAAGAATCCCATTGGGAGAGGAAGAGATGAGCTTTGAAGCTTTATTCTCGACAAATCAAGGTCTTGGTCACAGCCAGAAGGAACCAAAGGATATTTTTTAGACAAAATCTTTATTATGTAAGGAGTTTATGTTAGTGCCAAATATAGTTTTAAATGATCATCTTATATTCAGAGCAGAGCACGATGATTGAAGATGTTTTTCTTTTCAAAATTTCTCTATGCTAGCCTCACCTTGAATGATTATATTCTAAAAAATTTTTATAATTTCCAAAATTTATATTAATTAATTAATTAATTAAAATATAACTAATTATAGTTATATTATAATATAATATATTATATTATAACTAATTATAGTTATATTATAATATATAAAATATAACTATAGTTATAGTTATAATATATAATTATATTTATATAATTAATATAAATATAACTATAGTTATAGTTATATATAGTTATATATAGTTATATATATAATTAATATAAATATAACTATAGTTATAGTTATATTATAATATATAAAATATAACTAATTATAGTTATATATATAGTTATATATAATATAATATATTATATTATAATATAATATAGTTATATAACTAATTTAATTAATTAAAATATAACTAATATTTTAATTATTAATTTTAAACTGCTTTATTGAGGTATAATTGACATACGAGAAAATATATAAGATTTATGATTTGATGTTTTGACACATGTATATGCTCATGAAACCATTGCTGTAATCAAGATAGTGAATATATCCATCACCCCCAAAGTTTATTTTTAATTATTAGTATACTATTATAATATAATGTCTTATATTATAAAACATAACCTTATTTTAACTTGAAGTATTTGATATATTTTCTTTCATTCATTTGTTCTTACATTCTTCAGTAATGAATAAGTGAGTACATTGAGATGAATATATATATATTTTTAAACATCTTTATTGGAGTATAATTGCTTTACAATGGTGTGTTAGTTGAGATGAATATATTGATATGAGTATATGCTCAGGCTTTTAAGGGTAATGTCACCTAAGCAAGGAGTGTAAATTTGGTCAGAAGAAATATCATTATCCCAACATGTAAATAATGGATTTTCCTTTTTAAATCTGTGGATGAGCTTGTTTTTACAAAGAAACATATCCCTAAAATAAATTAAATTACTGTAAGATACAGATTTTATAAAATATTTTGCTCTGCAGATTGAATTGTTCAGCATAGTTTTCAAAAGCATTTTATACTCTGTTAAATTCTGACCTTGTTGAAATGTGTTAAAGACTATTCCTATATTGATTGTAGGATATTAGCTCTCTTTTATTCTGAGAGATGAGATTGTCTTTCTGCAAAGTCATTCATTTCATTAGTAGGAATGGAGAAGTATAGGGTTGCCTAGTACCAACATCTCTTCAACCGTTCACAGGAGACATCGATATATACAGCACTGCTTCTGAATGCATGGAACATTAGGAATCACATAAGAGTTAAGTTATTTAAATCCTGAAAAGTCAGTTATTCATTTGTAATGTTATTTCTAGAAGTACCTGATCAGAGATAGTTCTTAAAAGGAAAAAAAATTTAACCTATTATTCGAATGGTAGGGAAAAAAACTAACATATCAATATTTATAGACCTTCATGCAGATCTTTTCATACCCCCCAAAATTGAAATGGAACTTATTTAAATATTTTACTATACAATGTTAATATCAAAACAATATAGAAAAATATAGAAATGTTTATATATTAAAGCTTTGAATGTAATCATATTAGTTTCAAAGTGCTTATTCTATTTAAGCTTACTTATTATAACTATCTCTATTATAGATGCTAGAAAATGATGCTCAGAAAAAATATTTTGGATAAGAGGACCCAGCTACATAGTATTAAAGCAGGATTTAAAGCATGCCTTTTTACTCTAAATATAGGACTGAAAAAAAACTTCCACTTAAAAATATAACGATAGATATGTGTAGAGAGTTGAAATATAAGAAATTGGTGTTTAGCATTATACATTATAAATTAATTATGTTCAGCATTTATTTTCTTAGTAATTATGTCTTGCTAGCTTTCGACTTGTAATAAAAATTTAGAGCTATTATAATGTAAGATATGGATTTCTGTAAGATATGGATTTCTGAAGGGAAAGCTGGATAGGCAGAGGAAACAGCAAATGCAAAGGCTCTGAAGTGGGAGTGTGCTGAGCTAGGATGGAAGCTGTCCGAGAACTCACTGTGATTCCAGTGGGGTGAGGGAGAAGAGGAATGATACCTAAGGTGGATAACACAGCGGGGGTCAGATCAAGGAGGACCTCAGAGACCACTATAAGGGTTTGACTTTTATTCTAACTAATATGGAGCAGAAAAGCATTGATGGAAAGGGACCTAGACATTTCCATTTACTGGGTTGGGGGAAGCAGGTTTGCAGATTGAGGAGGCGAAGGGCAAGTAGAAACCAACAGTTCTATTTGAACATGGTAAGGTAAGAATGTTTATTAGACATACAAGTGGAAATCTCTAGAAGACAATTGGATATACAAATCTGTCTGAGTTTCATGGAGGGAATGAGGGGTTGGATTTATTGATGTAAATTTGATACCCAGCACATAGACGTTATGAAAAATCATGGTCTTGGGTGAGATGACTAGAGGATGTACAGTGGAAGAAGGAGAACCTCTAGAACATATAGATGGATTTGTTACAGAAACTTAACCTTATGCATTCGTGGAAGCTGGTTAATAAGTCTCTTTAAAGCTGTTGTCCTCATGTCTGATGCTGGACTTTGAAGCACACAGGGCAGGCAGTAAGAAGAGAAGAAGGATATAAGGTTGGAGAGGAATTACAAGCTGGAATCCACAAGTATGAACTGGAACTCAATGAGGAAAGACTGAAACCCCTGTCAGCAGCTGTTGCCTCTGACCTTGATGTTGTGGGTGTCCAGCAAAAGCCAGGGCCCTGTGGTGGTGGAGTTAAACACATACACCTGTCCCAGGAGACAAAAGCTGAAGGAGGTTTCTAAGAAGGTGGAGTAGTTGCAGATGTAAATATAAGAAAATATGTATGTTACAAAATGACTGCTGTTTCTCTTCTGCTCTCCAAATCTCCCGTTTCCCCTTTGGCTCAACCTAAACGGAAACAGGCAAGAAAGGGAGTTCCGGGAAAGGGAGCTCAGCTTAGCCAGGTTGACTTGCTGCAAATCCACCAAAGGGGGTGAGCATAGAGGAGAGGTAGAGGAGAGATGAGGTTGTAGGTTTGAATCCCATGGCACTCAAAAACTTAGAGGTCGGGAATACGAAGTTTTATAGCAAGTGTCCTTAAATGCAGAGGGCACGTCCTTCTTCATTAATTCCTAATTATTTTTGGCTGCAGAGAGGTTATGATGGTTGGAGCTTGGACTGTGAGATGGAGTCCGCCTATTGAGATGAATAAGTGACAAGATAGAAAATGCTTCTATTAGTTATGGATTAGTTAGCTTCTTGTTCTGCCACTTCAGCCCTGGCCCTACCCCCAGACTATGTTTACAAAAAGGAGAAGTAAAATTTGTCATATTTAAACCACTGTTGTTTTGAGTTTTCTACCACCTGCAACCAAACCTAATTCAAACTGATAGAGTGGACTCAAGAGAAAATGAGAGGCCAACACATGAAGACAGACTATAGCCAATATTTTGAAGGAATTTAACTATAAGTTGGAACTCAGAAATGGGTCCCCAGTTGGAGGATTAGTGAGGATAGGGGGAGATTTCTTTTAAGATGGGAAATGTTACCATATTTTTCTATAAGATTGGGGATTATCTCGTAGAGAGGTATTATTAATCCTCTAGAAAAAGATTAAATTGATGCAAGGAATTGTGAACTGAAAAATAGGAATAACAGAAAATTCTAGGAGAAAGATTTACTTGGGGAAAATTATATTTGAATTCTTCTCTTATATAGATGTTAATATTGTTATAGTTAAAAACTGTAAGAAACAGCATTCTTGGAATTCAAGCAAATGAGCAGAATTTTCAATCAGGCGATCAGGAAAAAAATGGATGATATGCCATGTTTTTAATGGTGTAGATCTTACTTCATTGAAAATAATTGGTAAAGTAGACTTTTTATGTTAAAATGTAGATCAATCAAAAAATGTTTAATTTGATTTCCTCCTTTATTTGCAACACACATTGCTGTTTCTTGTATTTTAGTCCTAGATAGAGCTTATCAAGTTATTGTGAGGATGTGATGCACCAGTTAGCTTTTCATGCTTAGCTATTAAAATTTCATTCAAAGTGTACAGTTTTTATTCAGATTCAACTTTTACACCATTTTCACAATGATAAGTGATCCATATTCAGATCATTAAGCAATTTATTAAAATTCTCCTGCAATTAATTTTAGGCAGAGCTCTAATGCACATACACTAATTTATCCTTGAAAACATGCGAATTTCTTACTTGTATATAATACAAAGTAAAATTCTAGCTTGAAATATTCTTTCTCTTTAGGTCTCTGGGGAAAGACATTGCTTGATATGGTTATATATTTTTTGGCAAGCAAATAGGGTGAGGTTGGGATTTACTTGATATTTTCTGTTCATATTTTTGCATTATTTATTACCTAGTATAAACATGGGATTATATAAAGAAATATTTACACGCAATTATATCACTGTCTCATAGTAATCGTAATATTAGAGACGCTTTAGTATAGGACACAATAGTCATAAAATCAGGGATGATTAAATTTAGAGATCTCCAAACTATTAAATTTTCAACTGAGTTTGCTAAATTTTCATCAACAGATTTTCACAGGAGATATTTTCCTATTTAATACCTTTGTTTCTGACACATTTGTGGTCATCTCTTCAAAATTCTAAGCCTCTTGTTAAGAAATAGTTTCTTCACAGAAGTCTTAATGTTTTTTAAACTAAATGTTGTATAAAGAACATTTAAATTATTTATCCTTAACTGTCAAGACCCATTCTATCAGCCATGAAAAGTGACCATGCTCAGAATATAAAGTGTCACATTATCATTAGATAAAGCACATTCTTTATTTTGTAAGAGTAAACAAACTGTGAGCACGAATAAGCTTGTACTGTGGTTTCGTTTACAATTGAAAGCATGTAGTACCAGGCTTGGCCTCCACATGGTGCTAGTGTTATGTACTGGGACATCACAAGGCAGAACTACCTGGTAACGCAAAATAACCACTCATGCTGCCCATCAAAAATAATCCCAATAATGAAACAAATAACCACTCATACCGCCCATCAAAAATAATCCCAATAATGAAACAACAGATTCAAATAAAAAGACACTATACCTGAAATCCTGCCTTCTTTAAAATCTGACTCATGCACAGTAATAATTTTGGCAAACCATTTGTGGAAATTGTTGTAAAGCTAAACAAAAGGTGACGTGAAATAATGAGTTTAGATTTCTTGTTTCATCTTTGGGATCTCACCAGTGGGTTCAAGATCATGTTCTTTTTTCTATGGATTGTTTTCTCTCTTCCATAGATGGTTATTTGGAATGGTGTTAAGGAAAGGAAGTCCTTGGGGGAAAAGAGGCTTCGTAGGACTTCTGCCAGGTTTTTATTTTGGTCATTGTGATTCCTTTGAAGTCTAAGATTCACCTTCATAGCCAAACTGTGATTTATTTTGAATATTCTGATTTTCTGTCAGATTCTTCACAACTTTAGTGTTTGTTTCCATTTCTTTTAATGTGAAACATTCATTGAGTTGATGGCAGCTTTATGTGATATATAAAATTTTATATCTATCTGCCAACTGTATGACAATTGAAGATACTATAAAATATTGCAAAATATTTGGCCTTTTTGCTTAGTTTCTTGCCAACTGACTAATGGTTAATTGCATTGGCTTTATATAAATCCTTCCTTTTCTTCTTTCATAATGGGATACAATTGTTTTCTTCCTTTTATGCTTACGTATGGGCCATTTGTCCTCTGTAGAGTCAAAGTGAACTACTCAAAAAATGATCCAAAAAATTAACAGAAAGAAACTAATCTTTGGTTTCTAGATAGCTTAAGCTATACGACTGCCTTGCAACTATCACACTCTCAAATATTTATTGAATAAATTACTCCATGCCAACTGGTTTGGGCCTGGCTTTAGCAGTGGTAGTTAAACAACAATGGAGATCATAAAGAAAATGAAAGAGGGTTCAAAACTTGAAATAAAGTTGAAAAAAATATTACATTGAATTATCACTTACTTTCTTCCTGCCTTCCTTCCCTGCCTCCTTCCTTTCCTTCCTTCTTTCTTTAAAAAAATAAATAATCTAGAAACTGACCTTGAAAAATTTAGACCACTTCTTGCCAGGAAGACAAAAAATACAGGTGGTCTTAAATTCTAGAAAGAGATTAAAGAAGCCAGTGGATGGATGACTCCTTTACTGCAGTTATGGCATTTATTGTTGGTCTCATACTGAGTCCCTTTCTTAAGTAGACTATGAAATGTTTTTTTTCATTTGGGTACATTAGTGGTAACGTTGTTTGAAAATGTTGGAATCTTTTGGACAAAATAATCTAAACATCAGTTTATATTGTTAAGTGATTTACTACCCCTAAATCCTTTCTTGGAAACTTCTTTCTTCTCCTACAACCATAACTAGAAATGTGTGTTTGTGTGTGTGTGTGTGTGTGTGTGTGTGTGTGTGTGTGTGTGTGTGTACGTATGTATACATATGTATATATATTTCCACAAATAAGAGTAACTATTATTATCTGACAGTTTTTCTTAAAATATCTGTTTGTTACAAAACTATTGTACTTTTCAATGTGGAATAAAGATTATTAATAGAAAAAAACCCATTTGCTTAGTTCCCTTAGAAACTGGATCTTTAATAATTTTGCCTACTGTGTTTAGGTCCAGTGTTGTGCCTGATTACCAAGCTCAGAAGACTCCAGTCAAACCTAACAGCTTACAAGGGCCAGTATCTAGTCAACGAAACAAGTCACTAGAATTTGTGCAATTGGACACTATAGCCTGTAATGGAATGAACAGAGTATGCGCTGCCATCTGACACAACCTGGGATGGAGGGCTTTATCTGGTGAGTTCAATCTCAATCATAGAGGCTGGTTGTCGACTAAAGCACCAACTGCCTTGAAAGGTTTTTATTGTTAAACTGTGTAGATTTCCTTACTAACATTTATTAAAGATAAGTTCCTGCTAGTGTAATAATTTGGAAGAGTCATTACGAAGTCTTATCTAAATAATATTCTCCAAGAAGGCAAGTGTAATGATTGGAACACGGGCCCTGGAGTCTGGGTGTAAGAGGGCAGATTTGCTTATCAGTACTTCACCTCAGGCAAGTTACTGAACATCTGTGTCCCAGATTCTTTTTCTGAATAAATGGCAGTAAAAATGGTTTCTATTGCGTAGGGCTGTTGTCTGGATTAAACTGGAATATATGTGAATGTGCCTTGTACAGTGCCTAGTATACAGAAAACAACAAATGAACATTTTTGTTATTATTATAGTAATCGTTTTTGTTCTATTAAAATGGAAATAGCTTGAAGTGCAGTGCTAGGTGTTGAGGACCCTAATCAAGTGTTAAGAACAGGTCACCATCAGTGTCACCAGTAACTCCGAAATATGTGTTAAAACAGGCATATAAACCAATAAATTACAATGTATTATTGAGGTTTCTCTTACATTTTTTAAAGATAACTAATTGGATTGCTGCCTTTTTAAGGAATTCTCTATAGCCTATAAGGAAGAGTATATAGGGAAACCTCTCAGGACCTACAAATTAAAGGATTTCTAGAGTTAGTCACACATAATAATTTCATTTTGCCATTAAAAGGGCATGAGAAATAGCACTGCTCTTTGATTAAAGTCAATTAAAGCTGATACCTGGTCACAATGCTTCTGCTTTTCCTTATTATCAAGGACCTAAAAGAAAATTAGAGAAAACCTAGTGTCAGTCAGAAATAAAGAACTTCAAAATTCTATAACATGTAAATTTTGCTCAAATTTTGTCTTTTTTTTTTCTTACTAATACAAAAAAATGGAAAAAGAAAAGGACAATTTATTGAATTATTAGCTATCTAAATGATGACATCAGAATGACATCGGCCAAACCTCTCTCAGGCAAGCGACTGGATTGGCTCCTGGCTGGTACTGATGGATAGGATGCCGTTCTCTGAACTACTCTCAATTACATACAAACCAGGAATCATTTAGTTGTCTCTTTTCCGTCATCCTCTTGAATCACTGAATGTGAGAAATAGTGAATCCAGACTTCTGGAATCCTCACAGATCTTGTGCATCATCTGAACGGACTGATCAATAAACACATCAACAGTCTTGGTTGTACAACCCATCAGCAGTGATGTGGCAGCGGCAGCAGTAGCTGGCAGTATTGGTGGAGCATTTGAGATGCTCTAGATTACAGGGCTAGCAGGAGTGGAGGAAGGATTAGTGAACCTGAAAGGCCATGACCATTGTAGAGAAAGTTTATCTTTAGTTCTAAAAAGGATCATCATCCTTGCTATTGTGATCTGTTGGTTGTTAATAGTCTTAATCATAATGTTCTTGAGATGTAGTACTTATTTGTTCACCTATAAATACTGTTCATGACATCATTTTTGTGTGCAAGGTTCAACTGGAAAAGCTAAGGGCATGTCTCATCCCATTCTAAAAGTGACATAGGGAATCACGTTACCTCTTACTTAGCCCTCAACTATCTGCATCTCTCTCTGGCTGAAATAAGTTTTAGTGACAGATAGGAAGGAATACAATATCAGTGACTTACTGATGCTTTATGTTTGTCTAAGAACCTGTTTCCCAAATCACAGTAAGTAAAGCGAGTACCGTTAGTTAAGGGAGACTATGTATGCTGTGGTAATAAATAAACCAAATAGTTTAACATATGTTTAGTTCCTGCTTACACTAACTTTGCTGTAGGTCAGGGTAACTTTCCAGGGCAACTGTCCCCAGTGTGGTGATTCATAATTCAAGATGCTTCAGTCTCATAGTTTCACCATTTCAATGTAAGGCCTCCTCCAGGACTTGAGAGAGACAGAAGAATTGCTTAGGAGTATTTCACTGCCTCGGCCTACATGTGATACACGTCACTTCTGCTCACATTTATTTGGTCAGAAATTGTCACATGGCTTAACATAACTGCCCAGGGGCTGAGAAGGGTAGGCTCCCATATTTATCTTCTGTCTTCCTGGGTAGGAAGAAAAGAAAGAATGGATATTCTCAAGGCCATTAGTAAATACTGTGTCCCACAATATGTGAGATAATTTTAAGTGGTGCAGAGAATAAACTTTTATAATTTTTGCTTGTGTTCAACATGTGTTTGAAAAATGTAAGTAGCGCACTGTGCCTATGAGGTCATGGCTTCATTTTATATAAATTTAAACTTTAATTGCAGACACTGTGTTCTTATAGTAAAAATGGTAAAAAGTGCCACACAGATGTCTAATGTTTTAATAACACTGACCGAAAAGAACCACTCTAAAACAAATTTCAGTACGTAAAACTTTAGGTAAACTGGGAGTACAAGGTGGGGCATTAGAATTTGCTCTTTTAGCAAATACCCTATAGCCTTCGTGATTCAGGAGCAGATAGTCATGGACCACATGCTGGGAAGAATTGTTTCAGAGGCCAGCTGCTCTTCTGCTGTTAAAATTGGGGAACCAGGGACAGAACCCACCATGGGGGAGCCTGGAACTCCTGATGAGTACTCAGTTCCCCCCTTTTTTTTTTCTCACTACTGTGTGTGACACTAACCACAAAGGGTTAAGGTTTTGGACAGAAATATTTGACCTGGCAGGCAATACCTTCAGAGCTGCCATTTTCCTTCTTACCTGGTTTTCCATGTTGTCTAAGGTTGTTCAAACTGGCAGTCTCACTCCTCTCAGATCAAATATAATAAAATCAATAGGTATTATTGCTAGTTCCAAAGCTCTTCCATTTACTGAAGCTCCTCGTTCGTTCACTGTTGGTGGTAAGTCAGTTTTGTTATTTAATTTTTTTTTTCCATTTCCATATTTTCTAAGGGAGCCTAGAAATCTCTCCCAAGGAGGGTGACTTTGATGTCCTGATTTGTCTGTAATAGTCTTGGTTGTCTGTGATTATTCATAGAAGACTCTTTTACTTTTAAAAAATGTTCTGTTTGGATGATAACTTATATGGTGGCCCTGCTCCTGAGAACTCTTCTTGTTTTATTTTATGATGTGAATGAGTGATTTGGTCCCAAAGACCCTTCATTCCATTGCTAGTGGCTAGAGCCACATGGGGTTAGCTGAGGCTATGGTTAGCATTTTGAATAGTCATTTTGTGGGGACATCATCTGTGTGTTCTGTAGAGACTAGAGAGAAAGGTAGAAGGACATAGAAAGGAGTTAAAGGGAATAAGCAATGACATTGATGA
The DNA here is from genome assembly GCF_011762595.2 of Tursiops truncatus. Lineage (NCBI taxonomy): Eukaryota > Metazoa > Chordata > Mammalia > Artiodactyla > Delphinidae > Tursiops > Tursiops truncatus. The sequence continues at coordinate 26,468,044 of NC_047042.1, read as the reverse complement.
CTGAGGGATAAACCAAAGCACATTTCTGAGGAACCCAGAGGAGCTCATTATTCGGGCCCAGACTTCAACAGGTCCTAACCTTATCTGAAGGATGACATGTAAACACTGAAGGTGAATCTTGGTGTATAGCTCTATGTATGTAACTAACATTCATAACCTTTATCCCTGCATCAAGATTTCATGGTGTGAATTCTGTACCCCAATGAAATGGTTGTATCATCTTACATTGCCTCAGCTCCTTACTAGGGTTAGGACAGGCTCTGCACAATCTTAAGTGGAATTTCAGTTGCATGAGTGTAGCCACATATTTGTAATAAAAATTATATGCATCACATTTACTTTTTCTGGAACCCTACCATTAGATAACACATATAAAAGCTGCTATTTACTTTCTAGTTATTTCAATTCTGGATGAAAGTAAAAGAGGATTCCAAAGGTATATTATAGCACACTTAGAAAAACCTTTAGGTCTGTAGCTCATCAGACTGGCTTTTAAAATATGCAAGCGCCTACAGAGACCACCCCAGGTTAAAAGTATCTACATACTTCATGGTACTTTACTCTTAAATAATGTTTAGAGTTTGTTATCTTTTGTAGACCTTGGAAATCCAATTATTTATAATATCCAGTGACATTTACATTTTGCTAAATATACTCTGCTTGTAATAGAACATACTGTGCTTAGGAAAATGGGTATAGAATGCCTGGCTCTACATTTGCTTATATATGATGCAAAACACCAGGGTAAACTGTGTCATCTTTTTGTTATAAGTACATTATTTTAAAAACATAATTCTCAAGAGGTATCCTTAATCATTACCATGTAAAATGCAGAATGAGAAAAAGTTAGAGTTGAAATCGTTTGTTGACCATTTAACTTTCAGCTATCAAATCAAATATCCATTCACGTTTATTGGTACCTAAAAATAATACCATTCATTTCCATGCCAACAGCCACAGAGTGTTTGGTTTAGTTTTTGAGACTGATTGAAAGTAGATTGTAAGGTTGACCTATTGTGTTAAGCTTATTTACACAAACATAGTGTCTTGGAAAATAAACTCTGAAAGTGCATAGCAGTTGAATCCCAAGGTATTTTACATCCTGAGTTTTCTAATGTCTACTGAGATCTGTCCCATACAGAATCTCAAGTTTACCATAGTTATCTTATATAAGAGAAAAATCACCTTTAAAAGTTAATTATTCCAAAATTTGAGATGAAATTTATGACTTGCTTATAAAAAAGAACTTGCTTTTAATTGATTTGAAGAATTTGCCTCTGCAAAATAATTTGTTAGTTTTAACATATCTATGAAACAATCACAGGTGACAGTTTTTCAGGTTCTTAAAAAGGCTTTCCTTACAAAAGTTGAAAATAACATTTCTAAGATGTAATCAATAGAAAAAGCCAAAAATGTGAAAAAAAATACAATTTCAGTGGAAACACCAAAAAATCAGTTTGGGTACTGGATGGTGACAAATAGATTGTTTAAAACGAATCTGTATTTATTCAAGGGTTAATCTTGATGAGTGAACATTTAAAAGCCCTTCCTGACACTCCATCCTCTTGTTATACTTATTCTTAAGTAAGCAGCCTATGATGTATCATTCTCCCTCCTGATTCCCCTTTCCCATCAAAATGCGAACTTCTCTGCTGTCGCTGAGTGACGCGGGGCCGACAATACTGGGAGGGAGGGTGGGGCGAGGGCACGTGGACCAGAAACACTTCCTAGAAACAGCAAGTACGCGGCTCAACCCTGCCTGAACTTTCCCCGAAAACACAGCTCGCTGACAGAGCGGCATCCCTGCTGGGTGGATCCTGCAACTCCTAGAGGGAATGGCACTTCTTGTTTTTAATTAGCAAGGTGAAAGGTGAATTAAAACTAGCTGTTTGGCAAGTCAGCGCAAGAGGCTGACTTCTGAGAGGCTAGAACGAGCCAGAAGAGAACAGGAGCTCCACGGGGGAAGGCAGTGGGTGTGCTGGTGTGGTTGTTTTTTCTGAATGAACCGCTTGCAGAAGTGACTAAGAAAAAAAATATACAGTTTCTTCCTGAATCCACCGGCATAGTGACTGAAGAGAGCTCTAGACAGGACATGGCTCTGAAGACTCACTCCTTGGAATGTCCTCTTGCTCCCGGCTTATAAACAACTATCCTGGGGAAAGGCAGGTTTTACTTATCCAAATACAGCCTGACAAATGGCACTTTGGAACTGTGCTTTCTGATGACAACGCGTTCGATTTCTGACAAAGCCTCTCTCGCACGCTGCCCCTGGAGGGGAGTCCTAAGTAAAACTCACGCCGCCTGAAAGTGAGGATCGCTGGCGGCAGGCTGGCAGCATGGCATCTGCCGGGTACCTCATCACCTGGCTCCTGTGGGGCTACTTGCTGGAGCTCTGGACGGGAGGTCACACAGCTGACACCCCGCACCCCCGCTTACGCCTGTCACATAAAGGTAGGTCACCCTTTCAGATCCTTTTGTTAAAAAAAAATGAGAAAAAAATTAAAGTCATTTATTTAACATTGATTTTTGGTCTTCCCATACCCTTAACATACACCTGAAAATAATGATTGCAACACTGACCCAAGCTTCTAAGTACCTCTAATGAATAGGTCATACTTAACCACAGCTGAAAATTGTATAAAATCACAGCCTAACTTTGGAGATGTTATTTTTGTCTTGTAAATATTAGGTTTTGTTAATAAGTTCACTCACTAGCAGACATAACAGAAGAGGGTAGGAAGCAGGTAGTAAAGAGCCTTGAGGGGCTGAACCCACCAAGTTAGCAAAGGGTATTTAAATACCAGTTTATGCATTTTGGGAAGCAAGTACGTCGGGGAAGGACCGTAGAAATAGAGGTGCAATTGGTTTTCTGTTTTGTATTGTCCATAATGGGGATGAGAGGAGGAAAAAAGAACACTCCTGAGAATCAAAGTGATTCCTTGCCCATGATAACAAAGTCATCACCGTGTAATTAAAATGACTAACAACTGTTATAAATGAGCTTTCTAGTTGAATTGATTATTGGAAATTTTTTTAATGTGTGGCAAAAAAAATATTAGCAATCCTTGTGAACTGATTTGTACTGATTAAAGTGTTAGATACTATTTACTAGCATCTATTCTTTTTAATGTAAATTCATAGTGCTTAACTGAAGGTCCATCTATCAGAGAGTGCTTAAATATTTTATTCTGCAGCTCTGTCTTGTAAAGCAGCATTTACTCATAAATGATTAAAAGATAGCTTTTGCATCAGTAAAGCCAGTCATGAATAGGTTTGACGACTCTTCCTGTAAACAAACAACAAACAAAACCCACACTCTAAGAAAGTGACTTTGCTGACTTAAAAGTAACTTGGAATAGATTTTCAGGAAAGAAGTATTTATTATCATTAACCACTGAGACAGATAATAGATGGAATAGTGAGAATTACATAAAAAATATTTTTCCATTGTGTAAGCTTTTAAATTGTCCCCACTGTAGAAGGAAGTCTGTATTTTAAAAATATGAGTGTAATCTTTACTCAAAAAGGGAGGGCTCAAATTTATGACACAGTTGTTTTTTTTTTTTTAATTGACAATCATCAGTAGATTGGGCTATAGAAGTTTCTCATTTTTAGAACAGCTATAATCTATGGGTATTTTCTTAGTTTAAATAGATTTCCTATAGTACTCCCCAGTAGATAACATAAATTTAAGAAACACATTGACACTGAATTTGTGAAGTATTTAAAATATAGTGCCTAGAATTAGTATAATTCATTTGATTTGGGAAGATGTATCATGGTGTGTATCAAAATACATATTCCTAAGAAGTTAAGATCAAATATATCTAAATGTAAAAATTTGATGTGATGGAATATGGACACATAAGGATGTCAGAAAAAAACCCATAATAATGGATTCTTTTTCTTATGTAGACAAGCGGATAAGCTGCCAGTTTGGGCAAGCTGCCATTCTGCTATGCATGGTATCAATCTTTTATACCTCATTACTAGGATACTTGTTTTTTGATAGCTCAATATCAGTATGTGTCCAAAGATACCTCATTTTAATATTTCATTGGAGAGCTTCTAATTTAGTCAGTGCATACCAAAACTCTGATGCATAATGTTACCATCAGCCTTATCTCCACCACATCTCTCTTAGTCAAAGGAATAACTGTAATTGATTTTATGAGTCCTGTTAAGTGGTGTGGGAGGACCACTGCTAGAAGCTATGGGTACACTAGACAGAAAACTCATGTAAGATTTCCTTTTGGCTTTTCTTAACCTTTTGATTTAAGGGCACTAGCTGAAAATGTGCAATATTGTGCTGTTATGCAGACAGTATAGAGTTACCTGAAAATAGAATGTTCCCACTTGTGCAGTTTAGTTAGCAAAGTCAGCTAAGAGAGCACAGCGGAGATGCAACCTGAAGCAACAATGCCTCCTGCACCGCAGGTGATTCAGTGGAAGAGAAGCACAGGACTGCCTGAACAGGGATATTCCATCCCTTTGATACAGTATGAACAGCACATTCACCTCTCTACACTCGAGACTCAGTGGACATTTTAGTGGTGTCTGAAAACTGGGGGCAGAATATTTTAGAGTATACTCTTCTGCTATCTTAAATGATATCCAAAATGGTACAATTTTAGTAGCAAGTAAATTAGGTGATTAGTATTATAAATGAGTGCATGGTCCTTAAAAATAAGAGCCACTACTTATAAGTAATCTAGCACCTCTGCACTGCTGCCTGACCCCCAGTGGAGAAAGCTGGTAGGCTCCCTGGAGGTAGCCTACTGGATTCATCCAGGGATTCATTTCATAGCAGTGGTCCATGCCATATTGGAGAAAGACAAGCATCTTTCTTATATCTTCCATTATCAAGATGGTGTTGGAGAACACAAACCTCGTGTCACTTCCCAAAGAGGAGGAGAAAGTTTCATATGTTTACAAAGCTTGAGTTAAATTATATAAAAATATGTTCAGAAAAAAAAAAAAAAAAGCCCAGGAATTGCCCTTTTTCTCTCTCCTCCCTCCTTCTCTAACTCTGGAAGTGGCATGTTCTTTTTTCTTTTTCTTTTTTTTTGCGGTACGCGGGCCTCTCACCGTTGTGGCGTCTCCCGTTGCGGAGCACAGGCTCCGGACGCGCAGGCTCAGCGGCCATGGCTCACGGGCCCAGCTGCTCCGCGGCATGTGGGATCTTCCCAGACCAGGGCACAAACCCGTGTCCCCTGCATCGGCAGGCGGACCCCCAACCACTGCGCCACCAGGGGAGCCTTGTTCTTAAACACAGCTTGAGAGGAGAAGACCATTAGGACCCAAAGGGAGAAAAGGCAGAGAGGGAGAGAAAAAAGGTAGAAAGTTGGGATCAGATACGGAGCATCTTCAAGCTTCCTCCCCACTACTCTTCACCCACAGTGGGATAATATTGAATTCCTCCCTCTTCTTACTGAATATCCACTCCACCCCAATATTAAGCAAATATGCTAACTTCAGGCAGGCCTTGTAGCTAAAAAGATGAAATATTTGCTCTTGTTGAGGCAATGCATATCTTTTAATGCATTTTATAGGTACAAGATAAATTGGGTTAACAAATAAAAACATACAAAGATAAAAATGGCAAGATTCTGCCCTGCCCTATAAGAATTTTCAGTCAAGATTTGAGTCCAGATTAACTATATCAGACAAGAATGTTAAAATTTATGAACAGTTAAGAATTTATAGCCAATACCCTAAAGAGGGTAGTTTGGGTATAATTCATACAAATTTATAATATTCCACTACAAGGATTTCTTTGAAAAATAGCTATGCTCCTCATGACAGAAATGAAGGAAAGAGAGAATAGAGGGCGAAGTGTCCTGGTGGATTCAGCCACTTCCCTTCGTTGATGTCTGTTCTCTCCTTATCTTTCATCCATCCTGCATTAATGGGGTTACAGGGAAGGCAAAAATAGCCTTCTTGATAATGGAGCTCAAAGAAGAAAAACACAAATGAGGAAAGCCCATGTCAAAGAAGGAATCCCAATGCACGTGGAAAGCCCCAGAAATTCAATCGAGGGAGGTTCCAGATAGGGTAGGTGTTCAAAGACCCAATGAGGAACTTCACAATTGCAGAAGCCAAGGAGAATGCCTGCTGATAAGCAGAGGATGTTCTCTCAGGATGTTTGATGAAAAGATAGCTAAATAAAGGAATGAATATGGCAGAAGATCATTGCTAAAATATGTTGATATTATAAATGTAGATTTGAGCTTTGAATACATATCCATACATATAGAACGTGGGCTAGCGAGTGTTAATTAGTCTATCTGTATTTGAATATTATAACCAATTAAATACAGATTTGTCATAGTTCAGAGAGCTCACATTTGAAGTCAGAGGTCTGTACTCCAGCTCTGATTCTTCCACTTATACTAATGGTAATTATCTGTGCCTCAGTTTCCTTAATTTGAAAATAGGGGTAGTACTGATATTTTCCCTGTATATCTCACTGGGTTTTTGAGAGGATCAAAATGGAACAATAATACTGTAAAAGCACTTTATAACCTAAAAATGATCTTATTAATGTTTCCTGAAGACTGATAGAAAATGAGAAGGTTAGAAGGAATCATGTCCTAAAGACATAAACTCTTGGGAAATGGCTTAAGTTTGGATATCAATAAGTCCTAGAATGATGCTAGTATAGATGACAGCAAAACTTGGTCTTAATTTGCATAAAACGTGTGATTTATCCTGATTGCATTCACTCCAAATCCCATTTCCATACCTTTGACCTCTAGTTATAATAACTTAGAAGATAATTACATCATCCGCGCATTTTCCAAGATTCATGGCCAATATTTTTGCAGTACAAGTGTGCATATATCTGTTTATTACACATACTTTTCACCACACATTTTAGAATTTTTTTCAGTTTACATTAAAAAACTTGAGATAGAATTCTAGAAGAGCGCAGTGATAAATAAGTTTTGAATGATCATCCTGGAGGCTGTGGTATTTATTTTCTATCCAGGGCCAATGTTATGAAGGCAGTGACTGAGCCAGTTTTTCGTGAACCAGCTCATAGCTTGGGTTTCTCAGCCAGTAACTAGGTATTATCAATAGTGACATTAGTCACACATCCCTGTGTGGTTAATAAATAAAAACTGGTCATAAGGCATGATTCATAAAGAAAGTAGTTAGGTAGGACCCAGGGGTAAACACAAACCTTACTGCCCAGATCTCCATGAGGGGGAGTCAGTGAGAATTAAGTGGTGGATTTATTAAGAAACAGTTTATATTTAAAAAAAATAAAAAGCCACTGGGTAACATGAAAGGAATTACAATATGTTTTGTGGAGTTTAATTTACACAGAATATACTTTTTATAGAGGAAATCTATGTAAGGATTTTAGATAACACTATTTTTTGTATTTTTATATCTGCTACATAGAAATATTGCTTGTGCATCACAGAAATGCATCTGGAGACACAAAATCTTCTGAATGGTTCTATGAATTATTTGTTTGTTTTTTTTAATAAATTAATTTATTTTATTTATTTTATTTTTGGCTGCTTGGGTCTTCATAGCTGCATGCGGGCTTTTCTCTGGTTGCAAAGAGCAGAGGCTTTCTCTAGCTGTTGCGAGCGGGGACTTCTCTTCATTGTGGCGCACAGGCTTCTTATTGTGGCGGCTTCTCTTGTTGGCAGCACGGGCTCTAGGTGCTTGGGCTTCAGTAGTTGTGGCTCGCGGGCTCTAGAGCGCAGGCTCAGTAGTTGTGGCACATGAGCTTAGTTGCTCCACGGAATGTGGGATCTTCCCGGACCAGGGCTCGAGCCTGTGTCTCCTGCATTGGCAGGCGGATTCTTAACCACTGCACCACCAGGGAAGCCTGAATTATTTGGTTCTTATCTGTACGTTGAGTATGACAGTGAGAACACGGTTATCTTTAGTATAGAAATAGGGTGAGGGAAGGTCAGAGTTAGGAAAAGCAATAAATGAACTGGGCCAGTTTTGGACCAAAAAATAATTTAGTCACATAAAATCATTTCTTAAAAGTTTTGTGAGGACTGTGTTCTATCCATAATATAGAACCAGTACTTGTTCTTGACTAAAAAATACATGCAACAGTCATGTTGTCACAATGGAATATTCTTTTTTTTTTTTTACATCTTTATTGGAGTATAATTGCTTTACAATGGTGTGTTAGTTTCTGCTTTATAACAAAGTGAATCAGTTATACATATACATATGTTCCCATATATCTTCCCTCTTGCGTCTCCCTCCCTCCCACCCTCCCTATCCCACCCCTCCAGGCGGTCACAGAGCACCGAGCTGATCTCCCACAATGGAATATTCTTGTAAAAATTTATGTTGCTATATTATTTTGCTGTCCATGTCAGATTTGTCATTTAACGAGGGTATTTCATAGAGACCGCCTATCTTTCTGTCTGGTATGAGATCACTTGGTGGCCCCAGTTCTACAACCACATTATAAAGCACCAAACATCGGGTTGGTCATTGCTGGTGAAAATTATTGTTAACAATCTGCTGAGTCAGTTTTCTTTCATCAAAGATATCTACTGGAATCATCCTGGGGAGTTCTGAGTGGGAGAGCGTGCAAAGATTTACTCCTTTATCTTGTGTCTAAGACTCCTCTATGGTTTAGTAGAGGAATTCAGTCTGCAGGAATCCAGAAATGGCACTTTGCGTGCATGCATGCCCCTTCATACATAGCCACCGTGGTATTTAAGTGTTCTGGTAAGTTCAGTCTCAGAGAATTTAAAAGAAAACAAAACTGAAATTATACCGCTTACAGCATTTTCCCAAAAGGTGCAAAGTAAAGATTTCAGCTATTCTCTTTGTTTCAATAGACAGGGCCAGTTGCTGTTAGTAGTCTTTAGTACAACATCTGACACTTTGGAATATTATATACATCGTACAAAGGATGATGATTATTTTAATAAAGAATTTTTTCACGGTATGGTTTTAAATAACATTTGAAGCGTAAGGGAAACTATCAATGTCATTAGTTAATTCTTGGGCTTAAGCAAGCATTATGCTTTGTACTCATGATAAGGATGATAATGACAAGACTAGGTATTTTATCAGCTGTATTTTCTGAACTATGAAGGAAAAGGATATGTTAATACCCCATTTGAACCAAGTGTTACAATCTCTGATATTGGAGAGCATTTTCTGTCAAAGAATGTGATGATTTCAAGAACAGAAATGTCTGTGGAATTGACAACTTGATTTCCTGTTGCCCTGGTGGTGGCCAAAGCAATTGATTACTCAAGAAGTTTTCAGCCTGCCTTGGGTCTAATACCTAGTTCAGGATATTCCCACCATAAGGCCCCATTGTCCTGGTAACCTTGACTCTATAACTAGTGTAGAAAAGGAAAAGAGAAATTCATGACTTGCCTGATTTCTGGGGCTTAGAAATATACTTCTCCTTCTGACTTTAGTCATCACTGCTTTCTGCTCAAGGACTTAGCTCATAGCCTTGGCACAGTACATGTAGAAAAGTAGTTTAGGCCCAGGTTTTACAAAACACTCTCACATTCTACTATCAATAGCCTAAAAGCTCTAGACTTTGGTTGAGGCCTTCCTAATCTAAATGTTGCTTCCGGCTGTATGACATGAGCAAGTTCCTTATTTTCTGAGTATGAATTTTCCCATCTTTAAAGTGGGATAATATATAACTTGCAACACCCTGAAAGAATTACACGAGATAATGCGAATTAGTGTGGTAAATACTTTAGCCTTAGGAAGCTTTTCATAAATTACTCAATGCATCAGAAGAGGTTCAGGGAGAATTAGCCTACTCTGGTTCCCTTTTTTATTCTAAAAACAATCATGAGTTAATTATTAACTTAACAACTTACAATAAGGGAAAATCTTTAGTCATCAGTTTTTTACTTGAAAGCAAAGGTTTTTAAAAAATGAAATCCAGCTCTTATTGGAGTAGATGACTAGAAGTAACTAGGGATATTGGTATCTCTCATGCTTGTAAGTTACTGTAAGATTATTTTGTTGATAATTTAAGGAAAGTTGGAACTTCATCTGATGGCACCTTGGAGACAAGAGACCAAAGCCATGAAATAAACAAAAGTTACTAACAAAGGTAATTGTAGGCCTGGCTTTGTAAGGCACAATAGAACAGATATTACTAAGACCAGATCACACTGTCAAAAGTTCAACCAGACAGTGTCCTGTAAGCAGTCAGCCCAACATGCATTGTTTGCTTTGAGAGAAAGCTTTCCGTTCTGCCTTCCCCTGGACCCACACACAGGTAGGGTATCTGCTGCAGAGCATGGTTCCTTACCCTTAGTAGGTGTTCAATCAATGCTCGTTGACTGGGTATATGAATAAAACAGAATGATTTAGAGCAGTGTTTTTTAAAGAAATGTCTGATTCCAGGGGTGGGGTGAGGAGTACCAAGGAAACCAAGGAATCATGAACAACTATTTATGGCTCCTTTGGTAAAACATACATGAAGAGGAAGGCTGGGGCTTTCTCTGCCTATTCACCTTCCTTCCCCTCAAGCGTTGCATTGTGTGAAGCAGCTGGGGTCTCCAGACACCCTCCTGACAGGTCAGCCATATTCTCTCATCTATAATCAGTCTTCTTTTGAAAAAAACAAAAAAACTACTTGGTGGGCTTCCCTGGTGGCGCGGTGGTTGAGAGTCCGCCTGCCGATGCAGGGGACACGGGTTCGTGTACCGGTCCGGGAAGATCCCACATGCCGCGGAGCGGCTGGGCCCATGAGCCATGGCCGCTGAGCCTGCGCGTCCGGAGCCTATGCTCTGCAACAGGAGAGGCCACAGCAGTGAGAGGCCCGCGTACCTCAAAACAAACAAACAAAAACTACTTGTTGATGCTCTCGTCATTCCTGGATGATCACTACAACGCCTTCCTTTTCTTCTCTTCTCACTTCTTTCTTTAACTTCTCCTCCGTGTTGTGTCACCACCACCCCACCTCTTTTTTTTTTTTTTTTTTCTTGGCGGTACGCAGGCCTCTCACTGTTGTGGCCTCTCCCATTGTGGAGCACAGGCTCCAGACGCGCAGGCTCAGTAGTTGTGGCTCACGGGCCCAGCCGCTCCGCGGCATGTGGGATCTTCCCGGACTGGGCGCAAACCCGCGTCCCCTGCATCGGCAGGCAGACTCTCAACCACTGCACCACCAGGGAAGCCCCCACCGCTTTTTGTCTCCACCTTGCTTCCTTCCAAAGAGATATTTTGATTTCTTCCCTACCTTAAGCCAAAAATGAAATTAAAACATTTTAAGTGAGTGCTGTCTATTTATTGGTCCTCAGTTTACCTGAGTATTTCTTTGTTGTCTCATTCAATGAACAGAAGACATGACTTTTGAATTTAAAAGAAGTTTAACTGCGTTCATTAGGCATTCAAACTTGGTTGAAATTCATGACTTAGGAAATAATGAAATATTAAATTAATAGCTTACTAGCCACTTGGACAGCTTGTCCTGTTTGTCTAGCCTGAGTTTCCAGTGGGAGGCTGCTGTTCCCAGCACCGTGGCACTGTGGGGACTGGGAAGGGAGAATTAGGGTCCTGAGCAGGACAGAGCAGGGCCTGCCAGCCTGTCCCCTTTGTGGCTAAACTTGCGTTAAGTGTAAGAATATTATTTATATAAACCTGTCTATTTCCATGTAGTTTTGCTTTGTGTTCTCTGAGTTACGATTTTTAACTCGTTGAAACCAGAATAGACAGGGGGTTTTGTTTACAGGATAGAGCAGAAGAGTAGCATCCCTAAGGGTACGTCTCAGTGGTGATTTTAGGTGGCTGGACTAACTCCAGAACCAGAAAAGAACAACAGCAATGAAAATGGGAATAAAAAAGGGAGAAAATAAGGTCAGCTGGGGACAGTGACCTTTTGCCTCCTGACCAGTTTCCTCTCAGGAAATGATGGGAACCGAGGAGAGCTTTAAATTCAAAGCTCGAGATACACGGTGGAACTAAAGCTGAAGAGGAAATGTGCTGACAGCCTTGCACATAGCTATTCACTCCTGCTGATTACTTTTTTCCTAATCCTGAGTCAAAAATGTATTATGGTCCATGTGATTTCGGAGATGGTTTCCAATTCTAGAAGTGTAGGACTCCTTTCTTCTCACCAGACCTCCCAGTGTGTCTAGTTTCTCCAGAACACTTTGAACATTTTATTAGGAGACAGCATGTTCTAGTGGAAAGTTTGTATGGATTCACAGTTTAAAAATCCTAGATTTGAACCTACAGCTTATCCTATTTGATGTCTATTATTCTTGCTAAATCACTGAACTTCTGAGGCTTACTTTCCTCATAAGTGCACAGAGACTAATTTCTATCTCGTGATTGTTGTAGAAAATTGAAATGTACCGTGGAGATGTAGAATATTGTATAATAATGGCTTATAATATTCTCTAAGTTATGTACTTGTCTTTAACTATATTTTAGGATCCTTGAGGGCAAGGAGCAGTTTTTTGGTGAGACCCTTGTGGACAGAATAAAGTGACTTAATCAGATCATTCCTAAAGTCTGGGTGTTTAGTATCTACTGAAAAAAACAAAAGACAAAAAAAAAAAGAAAACTTTTTCTTGTTGTTTTTGGCTTCCATGTTATGGTCAAAATGACAAAATAAAGACTTATTTCTTTAAGAGCTAGAGCTAATGCTGAATAATTAACCCAAGAGAACCTTAGTTGAATTTCACTGCAGAGGAGATGATGCTACTTGTGATTTTCTTCTGCTCTTCGTCCAGAGTAGGGGCAGAGAGGAGACTGAGCTGGGATTAAGCCAGTGCTGTACAAAGTGTCCTGGCAGCATCAGCATCCCCTGTGAGCTACTGAGTTAGGCTTACTGAGTCAGTGATTCTGGGGCTCAGGAATCTGTGTGTTTTTTTTTTGGTTGTTTGTTTGTTTTTTGCGTTATACGGGCCTCTCACTGTTGTGGCCTCTCCCGTTGCGGAGCACAGGCTCCGGACACGCAGGCTCAGCGGCCATGGCTCACGGGCCCAGCCGCTCCACGGCATGTGGGATCTTCCCAGACCGGGGCACGAACCCGTGTCCCCTGCATCAGCAGGCAGACTCTCAACCACTGCACCACCAGGGAAGCCCAGGAATCTGTGTTTTAACAAGCCCTGCAGGGGATTCTCAATGCACATTCGAGCATGAGAGACACTGGGCTAAGTGTTTGGGATGATGCTACAAAGGAGCCTCACTTTCATATTAATGTTTTCATTTTTTTTCCTCCCTTCAGATCCATTACCCAGGCTAAGGTGTCATTTATTTAAATTACAGCCTCGGTCTTCATACATATATTTAAATTCATAAATATCTAACTATTATACCATTCTCTACCTATTATTTTTTCTATTACATAAGATACAGTATATGTAGTTATTGATAATAATTTAACATATAAATTAAATTTGTTTTTAATGATTATTCTTGGTGTAAATTGTGACACATGGTGCTATCATTGAGTTCAGATAAGAAAACATTTAATGTTGATGGATTGTGGAAAAGCATTTTGTAAGATTCCAGGTGTCGTTTATCTCTCAACAGAAAGTTTTCTTGGACTAATGAAGTTAGGTGCACTTCATTCCTCAGTTATACATCCTAACCTTTCCCTTAAGGGATACAGAAGTTTCTATATCTTTTTTTTTTTTTTTTAATTTTATTTATTTATTTTTTTTTTTGCGGCACGCGGGCCTCTCACTGTTGTAGCCTCTCCCATTGCGGAGCACAGGCTCCGGACGCACAGGCTCAGCGGCCATGGCTCACGGGCCCAGCCGCTCCGCGGCATGTGGGATCTTCCCGGACCGGGGCACAAACCCGTGTCCCCTGCATCAGCAGGCGGACTCTCAACCACTGCGCCACCAGGGAAGCCCTCTATATCTTTTTAATATTTATTCATTCAATCATTCACTTATTCCGTGACTATTTGTTGACCTTCTTCAATGTATTAGATACTGAGCATCATGCTAGGAATTTTAGAATAAAAAACACAGTTTTCTAAATGAAATGTGGTATCCTGGGTGGTATCCTGGAACAGCACAAGAATATTAGGTAAAAACTAAGGAAATCTGAACAAAGTATGGGTTTTCGTTAATAATAATATATCAATATTGATTCATTAACTGTGACAAATGTACCACACTAATGTAAACTATTAATAATAGAGGAAACTGGGCTTGGGTATATGGAAACTTTTTATACTAGCTTCACAACTTTTCTGTAAATCTAAAACTATTCTAAAATAAGTTTATTAAAATACACACACACACACACACACACACACACACACACACACACACACACACACACACACACACACACACACACACACACACAGTGCCTCTACCCAAACCCTTTCTCCCAGAAGCTTAAGGTCTAGTTGTAAAAAGAGACAAGTCATGATAAAGCAGGATGTTTTTTATACATACTAAAAGTTAGAACAAAGTGCTATGGAAACATAGAGTTGGGAATGAAAAAAAACAGAGCTCAGCCTTGGAGATGAATAGGAGGAGACTCGGTAAGCAGCAATAAGCAAACTGTCTATGTGTCTTAGGCTGTCCAGCCACCATGCCTGCCATCCTTCCACTGCCGTCCCCTCTGCATATAATGCACTGTATCCTCCTAGAAATGCAGTTAGCCTTGAATATCTGATTGACTGAATTCCATTGTATTCATAGCTTTACTACTGATAGAATCATGAATGTTCTTTACTCATGTTGTTGGCTTCATTTCTATATGACTTTAAGGAATTGTCATTTTCTTTGTATGACTAATATATGATTAATGCACATTCATGAGTAGATTTTGAAAGTTTTGAAGGCAAGTATATTGCATTTTATTGTTTGAATCCTTAGAATCTAACCAATTTAAGGTACTTAATGAATTTACCTAACCTATTTCACTTAATGTAAAGAATTTCATTATGTCTCTTCACATTAGTATTACCAATCTTAATTCTTTTGTCTGATGCCACATATAACTAGATTCCTAAAAAAGATGACAGAAAATGAGCTGTTGGAGCTTGGGGGAGCATTCAGAAATCAGGAAAAAGGATGGGAATACTTCTCTTCTGCCCCTGCTCGAAAATGTTAGGCGCTAGTTTGGCTTCAGGTTTTGTTGCAAAAGCTATGAAGAGAAATTCAGAACGGCTTTAAAATTTTTCAGAAAATATCCATATTTTATTGAAAGATAGTGTGAAGCTTTTGCAGAGAGTGGTTTGAGTTCATCTGGGCCATTACATGATCAATGTCCCATTTCAATCACCTTTTCTTCCCATTTGCCCCTGCTGTGATCTTCCAATGTCCAATGTAGCATTTCATTCATGTCTAGAGTGATGAACGATGAAGAGAGACAACTAATGCATGAAGTCAGTGACAAAGCAGAAAGCAAAGGGAGGGCTTTGAAAACGTAGCAACTTATCCTACACCTTTGTTTGTAAGGAATGCCCTAAATGACCAAAAGCAAGAATGCTTTTTGTTTTTATCAGTTTATCCCTGTGAGAAGGTTGTTTTACAAATAATTTGACTATGCTGCCTTTTTGTTTTGTGAATTTATCATTGAAAAGCGTAGCTGTAGGTAATGATATTGTGAGAAGAATAAGGAATAGTTACCAGTTTTATAATTATGGTTAGTTTATGTAAGGTGTTTTCCAAACCAAGTTAATTGGGAAAGAACCAATGAAAAATTTACCTAAGATTTTATTATGTATAAGCCTTATAAAAATTGACAGTATATTTTGAAATGTTGTATCCTTGAATTTTTGTTTGTTTTTAGCACCGTATGAATCCATCAGATATGATACACCTAACATAAAAGAGGAAGTTAATGGACATAAACAGAAATGTTATAAGTAAAGTTAATTCAGGAGAAAGCGCACATTTGTCACTGCCCCTTACTGCTCTAAGGAGAAAATAAATATGGAAATGGGAGGTGCTTGATTATTTTATTTTTAGAGACTAAATCCAGTTGTCAAAATAAATGTGTAGAAAATAAGATCATTTTGATTGTTTTGAGCAAGGCAAAACTATATGTTTTGTAAAGAAAACATTAGGAGAAGTAATGGAAAATAAAAATTGAAATAGCTCTGTCATTATTGATGAAACTGATATAGCTAATTTTTCCTTATCAAAAGCAAAGTAGAAAAAAAGGAAATGCAAAAGAAATTTCAACTTTGACATTATCACAATGCATAGATGCTATACGTATTTCAGGTCAGATGAACGATATCTGACGGATACTTTACAATTGCTTAGAATGTGTACTAGAATATTGAGTTTGCTGGTAGTTTTAAGGGTCTGCATAAACTTGAGTTAACCATATGGTGTATTCTTAGAATAGTCATACCACCCCATGTTTAAAATTTAAATTAAAAAGAAAAAAATATTTTTTTCAAAGTCAAATGTTAGAATTTTAGTGGTTGGCATGTTCAACTACCCATATAATTGCACCTTCCCATTAGTAAAGGAACACAGAATACTCCCTTTTTTGTTCATCCAGAATGAAAGAAAAGAAAATACAGGACTTTGAAATACTGGAATGGACATTATGAGTCACCCCAAAATATCCATTTTATTACTATATTGTACCAGTTATGGGAAGTTAATATGTTTAAACTTCAACACCTTCATATATTTTGACTTCCTAGTAATTCCCCAAAGCAAAATTCCCTTGCAATAATATTTAGATAACCATAGAAAGAAGAAAAATATTACAGTTAAGTCAATTATACTTATAATTAAAAGACTATAATTGTATCTTTGTCGTTATAATTGTCAGAAATAAGACAAAAGTTATGTACTGGGCACTGCTTTTGACAGATTTTTTTGCCAAATGTTTTTTACTTGCTCCAAAATGTGTATTCCCAAACTGAAGCCTGACATATTTTAGGATTGTAGAAGAGTTTTTCATATCTGGAGAAAAAATTGGAAGTCTCTAAGGCTTCAATAAAATTGAACAAGAATAAAAATGAAAAATAAAATTAGAAAATTGATACTAATGAGACAGTCTACATGCAAATCAAGCAGTAATCACTCAGAAACACATTCGATGCCTATTATAATCTAGGTGTCAGGAGATGTAAAATAAATAGAATACTAGGATTTTATTAGATGCAGTTATGCTTTGGAATATGTGATTATGTTTACTATGCATTTACATTTCTATATTAGTGAACTAGGTGACAGCAATTTTTTTTTAGATTGGAAATGACATTTGTCCTTTTTAGTCTGCTAATTTATACCCACTATGTAGTTAGAACAGACAGTGATATTGCTTAATTTTTGAATGCCCAGAATACCAGGAATATGAAAAAATATAGACAAAATTTGTCATTGGGAAGTTTTGCTCTTGATGGAATAAAACTCTTGCCAGCAAAGGCAGTAGTGTAGGGAACACTTTCCCCGTGAATGGTTTGTGCAATACTGTAATTTGGTTGCTGACAGCACTGCTCCATTTCACTTGTGAGGCTCCCCCAGCTAGGCTCCAAGTTTCCATTCACACTGCTAGCCACTGAAATTTCCCTTTGTCTTCACTGAAGATTTTTTCCCCTTAACAAATAGGCCCAGCTGCTACTGCAGCCGGTTGCCCACACTCCCCCGTACCGCTCTTGCTGAGGATGGCAGCCAGAGTAAAGAATAACAGCTGGGATTGGCTTACTTTGGCATCTAAATAATTTTGGGTGGGTCCATTCCTAACTTTATTATTTCATTTAATTTGCTAATCTTTCCTTCTGCTGAACTTTTAAAGCATTGGCAAATGATGTTTTTCCAAAATGTTTTCCTCATCTGGATGTGACTCTTTTATACCTGGCTGCTGAAAATGATTCATTCTGCACATTGTTATTTTTTCCACTTTTAAGCACCATTTAGAAAACAAATGCAGCAGAAACTAATTTATTCACGTGATCTTGGAAAAGTTACTTCACTTTTTCTGACTGGAAGAGGTGGATGATAAGTAGCACCTATGTCATTGATTGTCTTTGATAAGGATTAAATGAATGAACAGTTGAACGCATGTAGAAGAGTGATAGAAAGGCAAAGAAAGAGAGGGAAAGAAGGGCAGAAGAGAGCACAGGAAAGCAAGAGTGGAGCAAGAGGGAGGGGAGTGAGAAAATGAGGGAAGGAGAGGCGGAAGGAAAAGGGAGGGAGGGAGGGAGGGAGGAATCATTGCTGGAACGCAGAAAATCCAATAACTCTACTTACGCAATTAAGACATGTATTTAGCACTTAGCATTTTATATATCTTATTCCATGTTCCTTCCCCGCAAAATCAATAATTAGAAAAAGACTGGAGTTTAGGAAAGCTTGTGGAATTTTACCCAAATCAGAGAATTTTATTGAAGGTCGGAATTTCAGTGACTTAATTGTATCTGTGGCATCCAGACAGGTGGTCAGACACATTTTTTCATTTGAATTTGTACATTCTCATCGAAGGGGAAATTACTGCCTGATAAGAAGGTCTGTTCCATTTTTGACTGTTCTGATAAGGAGAAAGTGTTTACGTACCTAATCCCAAATCTGACTTACTGTATCTCCCACATTTTAGCCTTGGTTCTTTCCTCTAATGCCATAAGGTCATAAGTCGTAACAGACCTCCAAATGTTTAAAGATAGTTCTCATGCCCTTAGGTCATGGGTGAATATTCTTCATGCCATGATTGTCCTGACTGATATCAGCATTCTGATCAGGTTCCTGTTTGTTAATTTCCCCCTTAAACTCGAGCACCACAGTCAACACTCAAGAGATCCCCGACTTGTTCACGGAGCTGTGGTGCTGCTAACTGGTGACTTTATTTATGAAAGCCACCTGAGTTGACAGCAGCTTATTTGACAAATATGCCAGCCTTTTGGTTTATGTTGAAATGACTGTCAGTTTTTCCAAGGGTTTTTCACATAGACTCTAAGCCAGCTCTTTCCTTTATTTCACATGTGTGGTTTATTTGTTGAAGTTAAGGAAAACTCCCTCCTACTCTCTCCAGTGTAGAATGTGAATCAGAAGCAGAGTAACAGCATGTGGTGCCCTGCCTGGACAAGGACATGAGCTCTGGAGTGAAACATTCCTAATTGCAGACTATTTCTGCTGTTGTGTGTTCTCACTTAATTTTCTTAACATCCGTGTGCACATTTATTGTCTTTAGGAAACTAGCTAGTTAGGAGAGATGAAAGTTGCATGCGTTGTAGAAATTCTTTTAAAGTATTTTAAAATTTTAAAATATTTAGTGGGCTCGTTCTAAAATGTCAGTATTTGGAAGTGTAATGCACATAAAAGACAATTTTTAAATTAGAATATATAAAATGTATGCTTTTGGCTTTCAAGGTTGGTGTAGACCAATAAATGTAATTGCTGATTTTCTTTATAAATATAAAATAATTTGTATAATTATAGTAAATGAAAGGTTCCTTTGAAATTCCTTAATATGAAAAAATAAAACAGTCTTCCTTCACTGCTAAAATAAACAGGAGACTTTTAAATGTCTTAACAATTTTTATTTAAAAAGAATCTGGAATGGTCACCACAACAGAATGGCAGAATTAAAATACCATCATAGCTGTGATTGCTTAATTTTGTAACTTTAATTTGCTGTCATTTTGTAGATTTGCCAGTCTCTCTGGGTATTTGTAGAATGTCCTGTAATTTGAAAAACGAGGCATATGATTTTTCAGAATAATGTTTTTCATTAACTCCTTGTAAGTCAAATGGTAAGCTGTGGAAAAATAATTCTGCAGAAGACTTTATATGTTAAAAATAAGCATCATTAAAATTAAATTTTAAAAAACCTATATATATGTGTATATGTATGTATGTATATATATATATATATATATATATATATATATATATACACACACACACATACATTTTAACCAAACTTGTTCTGTTCTTGTTATAGGATTCACTTTATCAAATGCTCTTTTCCTATATCACTGTATTAGTTTATGACCTGTTTACACTTTTTTGTAGTTTTGAATGTAGAGGAAGAATGACTCTAAGAATAGCGTTGAGTCAGGTGGTCATTGAGTTCAAAGAACACTATATATTCAATCAATTTATATGCCTGGTCCCACTAATGTTTTTATGGTCCATCTGCTTTATTACAGTAGCCTCCTGACTGATATCTTTTTGTCAATCCAATCTACTCTTCATACTACAAGTAGAGTGATCATTAAAAATGCAAATCTTACTCATTTCAACTCCCCCCAGTAAATATTTAATGGAAGAGTAGACATGGAGTTTTAGAGAAAACACACTCCTCTTGGCATGGTACACTAGGCTTTTTGCGATGTGAACCCTGTTTATTTTTCCCCTTCTTTTTGCTTTGCATCTTTTTTGAGTTCCAATCTTCAGTGATACTGAGCTCCATGATTTTCTGGCCACCTGTCAAGCTTTTTCTTGCTCTGGACCTTTGTATATTGCTTCTTCCTAGAATGCCTTTTCCTTTTGTCTCCATTCTCCCTTCCTGTGCTGCTTACTCTTAATGTCTGCTCATTTTTAGGACTCGATTTAGACATGGTAGGTTTTTCCAGTCATCCTTTAACCTCCACAGCACTCCATGCATACTTTACAACAATTATTTACTGTATTCCAATTGTCTCTTAATCTATTAAGTTCACTAGGATGAACTCGTTAGGAATAGGGGCAATATTTTATTCATCACTATGTCACAAACACATATCACAATATCTAGAAAATAGTAAGAACTTATTAAATATATGGGTGACTGTGTTGTGTTATGGTCAACCTGTCTTTTCTGGGTGCTCGTTCTACCCAAGAAACATGTGGGAAAAGCTAAACTTCAATGGCACAAAGGAATCTTTCTCTACCCTAGGAGGGCCATAGATAGCCTGTTCCCAGACAACTCCAAATTTATTCACAAATACGGTATCCATAAACTTAATCAATTTTAGGTTGGTGTTATTTTTTTCTTGTGTGGAAGAATACTTTTTAGGGGCTACTCTACTATGTATGAATTCCAGATCATCATCTTTGTTGGATAAGATCTACTACATGAAGCTACCTTTTAAAAAACCCATCAAACAGTGATTTATAATTTCCTCTTTCATAAAATCACTTAGTTACCAGTGTATCCAAATTACAAACTCTGGTAAAGGAAATGGAAGCTCTTTATATTCTATGACACAGTTATGGAAAAATATTTGCTGTGGTTAGTTTCATCCCTTTATGGTTAACCTCCTCAGGGCATTTATTGGCCCTCATATATGAAATGGAAATTGGTCATTCTCAAAGGAGGATTATATATATTCGATAAATTCCACTGCAAAGTGAAGATTATATAGGAATATAAAACATAAAAGATATAAAAATATTTTAATGATGAAAAGGAATTTATTGACTATAAAATATTTTAAATTATGCTAAAATATATTTTACACTTTGTATTTCCTATTTAAAATATTCTTAACATATATTTTGGAATTTTAACCAAAATAATGTTTAAGATGAAGAATGTAAATAGTGTGAATTGGATTTTTTTTTTTTTTTTTTTTTTTTTGCGGTACGCGGGCCTCTCACTGCTGTGGCCTCTCCCGTTGTGGAGCACAGGCTCCGGACGCGCAGGCTCAGCGGCCATGGCTTACGGGCCCAGCCGCTCCACGGCATGTGGGATCTTCCCGGACCGGGGCACGAACCCGTGTCCCCTGCATCGGCAGGCGGACTCTCAACCACTGCGCCACCAGGGATGCCCTGAATTGGAATTTTTGAAGAATATTTCTTGACAGAGCTGGGATCTCAGATCTCATCTGGGCCTTGAAGGACAGGTAGGACTTCAGGAAACAGAGAATGAAGAGGAGGGTATTTCAGCCTGATGCAAAGGCAAAAGTGATGTGGAAGTTGTGGCTTTTCAGGAGAAAGCTCGACTTTTGAAAAAGAACAGGGAATACCATTGAGTAAGTAGACTGGTGCCATTTTACCAGATTCTATCTTTCTGTTAGAAGATACAGAAGTGTGACAAATTGTGGTTTTTATAGAATAAAAATTCAAATATAGTTACTTTTCCTATTCTGGCAAAATGTCCCATCTTAGAACTAGTTATGTCCAACATGAGATATATGGTGTTTCTATTTGATCTAGAATGTGCTTGTACAAAAATTAGGAAATGCAAAAACATGTTTTTTTTATGGAAAAGAGGTCATAACACGAACGACAATTGCCCTTGCTACTTACATCAAGTTTTGTAATAATCCAGATATGTCTATATTGTGTGTCACAATTGCTGCCGCAGTCGGAAATGTTTTTGCAGTATGTATACTCCCATTTGCCAAAAGCTTAAGAAAATAGACTCACACATAATTAACAGCAGCTATTTTCCCCCAGCTGGACCTAATGATTGAAATCACAAATCGTTGGAAAAGGACCCTAACAAATTCACTAGTTCATGGTCTGATTTCTTCAAGGGCATATGTTTAACCAACGACAGCATAGGTACTTACTGAGGACTTTTTTTTTTCCTTTTTTAAATCAAGCTAATCCATTTTACTAACTTTAGGCAGGATTGTTTAAAACCTTGCCTGATGAAAAAATTCCATTTAATAAATAAAACCCTCTGGAGAGAGAGAGATTCCACAGCAAGCCCTTAGTACTGAGCAAAGCTTAGCGGTTTTTTATTATATCTAAGGTAACTCCCCCATGCTTCTTCCATTTAAGACCATTTTCTCTAGTGTCATGTGGTTCACTTACAGTAGAATTGTTTTATAGTTGCTCTAGTCTGCCTTTAGGTGGGAAGGTGTGGGTGTATGTGTACAAACCTCTGTCCTTGAGTGTTAAAAACAATGATGGAGATCTATAAAGTGTGGCATTATTAAGTTATTCTTTTTATGACCTTAGAAGTTTCATGTCATTTTCACCTATAAAGTGCCTTTCTTTAAAAATAGAAACAGGCTTCTTCTCCTGCCAGCTTCAAGGAGCCTCCACGTTCACACACGGCTGCCCACATCATAGTAGAGCCCATCTGAGCCTGTTTTTTTCTCTGAGCCATAGTCTAAGCTCTTATATTTTCCCTACATTTTTCTTATCATCATTGTTTTATTCTCTCTGTACATCCCTCAATGCCACGCTATCTGCTAAGTAGGGGGTTTAAAAACAACCTTATGTGAATTAAATGTTATCCATAATGTAAACTTTATAAACAATATATTAACATTTTAGAACTGTTTGGAGGCATCAAATCTCAAATTAAGGGTAACAGTGGTAGTAATTTCAGATTACTTGTAGAGATATACGATATATGGTGTCACAGAAACCCTGAGAACAGTGCTGGACACAGAGAAAGTGCTAAATTGATATTAGCTCCTGTTTTTAGCTGTGATGAAGATGGTGACAGTGGTGGTCTTGTCTAAACACGTCAGAGTACGGGCTGTATTGTATTCATTTGTATTTTCTGCAGGGAATATAGTGCTTTGCTCTATTCATAGATATATTCAATACATACATTCATACATGTATTCAGTAAGTATGCATTTGATTCAACCACATAAAATCCTCTACTTAAGAATGATAGGAAGTTACTTAGACATTTATGTTTTGTGAAGAATCATTTGAACAGTTTATTAATCTTTGAATTCTTCATTGTATGCATGATAGAACTGCACCTTCCTACCTCCCCTTGGAGGTTAACATGGCTTTGTGACTTGATTTGGTCGGTTAAATGAGGTCAGAATTGACAAATGCCACTTCCATGCAAAAACCTTCGAAATTAAGACCAAGAGTGTGATTTGTAACGTTTCCTTTTCCAGCCTCAGCAGTCACAAATGCACTTGCCAAGACGGAGGCTCTGGTACCCTGGGTCCCAGACTTACTTGATAAGCAGGGTCCCACTTGAAGACTTGCCTTGGTTACATAAACTGAGCTAGAAATAAACATCTGTTCTTTGAAGCCACTGAGATTTCCGGGGTTTTGGGGTTTTTTTGTTTGTTTTTAACATCTTTATTGGAGTATAATTGCTTTACAATGGTGTGTTAGTTTCTGCTGTATAACAAAGTGAATCAGCTATACATATACATACATCCCCATATCTCCTCCCTCTTGTGTCTCCTTCCCACCCTCCCTATCCCACCCCTCTAGGTGGTCACAAAGCACTGAGCTGATCTCCCTGTGCTATGCGGCTGCTTCCCACTAGCTATCTATTTTACATTTGGTAATATATAAGTCCATGCCACTCTCACTTCATCCCAGCTTACCCTTTCCCCTTCCCATGTCCTCAAGTCCATTCTCTACGTCTGACTCTTTATTCTTGTCCAGCCCCTAGATTCTTCAGAAGCTTTTCTTTTCTTTTTTTTTTTAGGTTCCATATATATGTGTTAGCATATGGTATTTGTTTTTCTCTTTCTGACTTACTTCACTCTGTATGACAGACTCTAGGTCCATCCACCTCACTACAAAGAACTCAATTTTGTTTCTTTTTATGGCTGAGAAATATTCCATTGTATATATGTGCCACATTTTTATCCATTCATCTGTCGATGGACACTTAGGTTGCTTCCATGTCCTGGCTATTGTAAATAGAGCTGCAGTGAACATTGTGGTACATGACTAGGATTAATCTCCAAAAGTTACAAGCAGCTCATGCAGCTCAATATCAAAAAAACAAACACCCCAGTCCAAAAGTGGGCAGAAGACCTAAATAGACATTTCTCCCAAGAAGATATACAGATTGCCAACAAACACATGAAAGAATGCTCAACATCACTAATCATTAGAGAAATGCAAATCAAAACTACAATGAGATATCATCTCACACCAGTCAGAATGGCCATCATCAAAAAATCTAGAAACAATAAATGCTGGAGAGGGTGTGGTGAAAAGGGAACCCTCTTGCACTGTTTGTGGGAATGTAAATTGATACAGCCACTATGGAGAACAGTATGGAGGTTCCTTAAAAAACTAAACATAGAACTACCATACAACCCAGCAATCCCACTACTGAGCATGTACCCTGAGAAAACCGGGGTTGTTTTTTATTGCAGCCCAACCTGTCCTCTCTTGACTGACAATTGGCAACACATTTATTTGGGAAGAAAACATTTTTGCTCCTAGACATGACTAAGCAAACTGTTTTTTTCCACACACAAATAAATTATGTTCAGGTGTCACTCTGCATAACCGACTGTGCCGTGCCACCTTCCTCTATACTACATGTGGTGAAATTCTTTCCTTACAAGGAAGAAACATAGCATCTGTTGTATTTGAACAGGAAAACATCTTCTGGCTGGCTGTCCACAGTGCTGAATCGGGAATGTAATCTGTCTGGCTGTTTGTCTCCTGGATTGCAGGACTTTGGAGGAACGCGAGCAGCTAGACTTACCTGTGTAATTGTTGTCTTATCCTCCTTTTTCTCTTGGCTTATCCATTAGAAAGTATAGAGTGAAGTGACAACTTGTGACAGGTATAGTTGTTAAATAATCATGTGGGACTTTCCAGAGCAAACACAGCAACTCCTTTGTCTTAGTAACAGCAAGGGAGACTGAAGGGTGGAGAAAATAATCCTCACTTCCACAGACTTGGTAATTCTCTGAGAGATTCAACCATATTTCTTGAATTCTTGTTTCCCTGCCTTTACATATGAATATTGTTTTATATTTTAAATGCTTTAAAAGATGCTGCATCCTTAGAAGTCATTTTTGTTGCGTTTTTTCAGTAAATGATTACAATGAAAATTACATTTCCTATTCTCTAATGGTAAGGAGTAGGAAACTGGGATGAAATATGTAGTTTTAATGACAACTAAGAGAGATATATGAAAAAATATTATTTTCAATTTGTTTACACCATCCTCAAGAGTACTGGTCTTGTGTTTGTTCTTATTTTTTTACAGTAGTTTTACTATCTTGGTGTTAAGAGTGAAAAATAATGATCAAAAGTTGACATATGGATTGTGGAATACAAAAGACTATTAAATGCAGAAAAAGTACAAATAATCTTCATTCAAAAGCTTTGTTAAGTGTATTAATATGGATTATTTTTAGGCTTGAATTCTTATTCTCATATCATATTAGACTAAGTCTGTTTCTCTGTGTAGATGGTAAATAAGGCTCCTTGTTAGTTCAATTTTAGATAAAATGAGTAAAGAGAGTACTTTCTGAAAACAGTAAGCATTCCATATTTTGTGGTTTACAGTGCTCCATTAAAAATAGCGTGATAGGGGCTTCCCTGGTGGCGCCGTGGTTGAGAGTCCACCTGCCGATGCAGTAGACACGGGTTCGTGCCCCGGTCCGGGAAGATCCCACATGCCGCGGAGCGGCTGGGCCCGTGACCCATGGCCGCTGAGCCTGCGCGTCCGGAGCCTGTGCTCCGCAACGGGAGAGGCCACAACAGTGAGAGGCCCGAGTACCGCAAAAAAAAAAAAAAAAAGCATGATATTGTTAGGTCTATTTTAAGCAATCATACAGTCTGATTCACAAAGGAGAATTGACAGTTCCTTCCCATGTTTTATTACTGTATGTCTTAGATTGCATTCTGTATGCTATTTTTTTATTGATGGGAGGATGGTGAGAAAGACAGGATGGATTAACTGGATTCATTGGGAGACACTACAGAACACAAGTTTCTGTTGGTTTCAGGTTTCAGAGTAGTCAAGAAGTTAGGGTGCTTCTTCCAATATGAATAAAAATTACTGTTTTTAAGTACCTACTTTGTGCTCAATGATTTAGATGCATCACCTCAAATCCTCCAAATACCTTTGTATTATTATTCATATTTTATGAGTAAGCTAAGAGAGGCTCAGTTGTTTAAATGCCTTCCCCAAGTGAAGCCGTGTAGCTAGCAAATAACAAAACTGGATTCAAACCCAGTGTCTGTACTGTTTGAATACAACAGGCTGAATTATGGGTGTGGGTTTTGAAAGATTATTTCCCCTTAGTATGTCAAAGTGTCTTTCTCAGTGGTGTGCAGATTTGTCATTACATTTACTACCTGTCTCAATCCTTCATCTGTAAGGTGTACCCATCTCCTTTATAGGATTGTTCTTTGGATTAATTTGAATATTAAAGCTTAAATCACAGTGCTTGTTATAGTAAGATCTTAGAATTTTAAGTATTTACTGAGAATATGAGAACATATGGTTAGAAGGAACTGTATTATTACTGTGCTTTAGCTCTGAAATAAATAAATATATATTTAAATATTTAAATAAACAAATATATATTTATTTAAATAAGTATATATTTATGTATTTGAGGGGGGGACAGTTTTCCTTTATTTTTTTTCACAAATTAAATCAGAGGACCCAGAGACCCGGTGTGTAGCACCAAGTGTCCTGTTGCAGCAGGTACTTCTCAGATACCTTGTCTTCCAACCCAGCCCTCTGACATATCCAGTTTTTTTTGACAAGTGCAATCATTTCAACAACAGGGCCGTTCAGATCCACTTCATGTATTCAAAAGCTCTTCCGAGAGGATCTCTGCTTGACTGCTTCAAGGATCTCCCTGCTGGTAATGGCTTTTCAGTGGTTGTAGAAGGACAGTCTCACTGCCTCCAGGCTAACCCGTTCCAGTTGCTGATCCTTCAGAAAGCCCAGTGCATCCAAGACCCAGAAACACCTGCTGAAGTCTGGGTGGGTTTGCTTTAGGATTTTCCGCATGAAACTAAAATAGATCTGCTTCTTCCTCCTCTTCTTCCCAAAGGCTGAACTGGCCCATTCGTATTTCACTTTGTCTGGGATATAAATTGTAGTCTTCTTAGGAAATTGTAGTCCATGAAGCAAATGAAGTGCTCATGGAAGGCTTAATCCATATACACCTAACTCAGACCACTGGCCTAATGATTGAGATATATATATATGTTACTTGTTGAGTAACACTCTGAATAAAAATCAATAAAGTGGGTGAAAGAAGATAGAATGTGTCAGGGGTTCTGCTTTATATAGGGTGATCAGAAAGAGTGTCTCTGTTGAGTGATATTTCAGTAGAGAAATAAAAGAAATATGGAAGCTTAGGAGGAAAACATTATGGACAGAGAGACTGTCAAGTGCAAAGGCATTGAAACTAGAGGGTCATTTATCCATTCTAACAGTGAACTGAGCAGGGAGAAATAGAGGTGAAATTAATGAGGCAGATGGGGAGCTGATCTGTGGGTCTTGTCTACAATGCTGAAGAGCGGGCTTCACCTGCAGGAATAGGAAGCCGTTGGAGTTTTGAATTACAATGACTTGGTCTGACTTTCAGATTGAAGAGGTCACTGACTATTGGATAAGCAGGTGATAGACTTTAGGGACAAGGTTTGAAACAGAGAAACCAATCTGGAGGCTATTTTAATAGTTCACGTAAGGGAACTTGGTGGCTTGGAGGTAAGTGGAATTGATGGAGACAGAAAGAAAAGATGTGGATATTAAAAGTAGATCCAACAGAATTAGCTGATAGCTTCTTATGGGATGTAAGAGGAAGAGAGGAGACCAAAAATGATTTCAAGTGTTCTGTCCTAAACAGCTGGAATCGTGGAGTTGCTACTTTCTCATGGGAAATGTTGCTGGAGGAGTGAGTATGCAGAGAGATCGTGTGGTAGCTGAATGGGGACCTGAGGTCAAGGGGAGTGATGGCTAAACGTGTGTGATGTACCACATGCTTGTCTAGTGAGGGAATGATCTGGTGAGAGGGAACAATTGATGATGCAAAAGAGGGAAGAAAGTCCTTGAGTAGGTGAGAGATGGGATTTATTAAAGCAGAGCAGAGGCTGGGCTGTGACAGGAGTGCAGAGGGCAGCAGAGTATAGGAGTATTGGTGCAGAGGGTTAGGTAGGATTGATGGTGGTGGAAAAACTGGGGACTTCTCTTTTTACAACTTCTAGTTTCTCACTTATATGTGAAGCCAGGTCCTCCACTGTGGGAGAGGAAGGAGGAAAGGCACGTGCATCATTTTGCTGGGGCTTCCAATAACACATACCACAGATGAGGTAGCCGAAACAACTGAAATTTTTTTCCTAGAATTTCGGGATCAAGGTATCAGCTGAATTGGTTTCTTCTAAGGCCTCTCTCCTTGGCTTGGTCATCTGTGCCCTGTGTCTTCACATGGTTTTCCTTCTGTGTCTGTGTCCTAACCTCCTCTTCTTATAAGAATACTAGTCACATTAATTTAGGGGCCATCCTAATTCCTTCATTTTAACTTAGTTACCTCTTTAAAGAGCCTATCTCCAAATACAGTCACATTCTGAGGTACTGGGGATTCGAATTTTAACATATAAATTTTGGGGACACAATTCCATCCATAAAAAGGTATTTGAAGTTTGAGGACAGTATGATATAATTCTCGAGAATGGGCTAGGTACATTTAGGACTGTATGGCAATGTTTCAGTTAATGCTGTAAACATGTTCAGTCACAGTCACAGCATTGTAATATTCATAACACTTAAGAAAATCAAGGGATAACTTAAGTTTAAAGTTTTAATAACTCTTCATGCCAGTTAAATGTAAAAAATATTTTCTGTACATATACTCTAGTTGTATAGAAGGTAAAAAAGAATAATAGTTGCTCTAGATTTCTTTACTATGCATACATATGTTCTAGGTATTTTTGCCAAGTGATTTGCATTTGTTATTTCATAAATTATGCCCACAGAGGGTCAAGATTAGAAAACTAGAAAAGCGGGGGAGATAGGTAGAGTGAACTCTCTACATCTTTCATCCCATGGCCTTCAGACTAAAGTCCAGCTTCTGCTAGTCTCTACAACAGTCTTCTATTCAGTATGAAAAGTCTATGTCTACAGCAGTTTTATATTCAGTATGAAAAATCTATGTCCATTCTCCGCTTTGGGTATTTAATACATAATATACATTTTTTTCAAAATTTATTTATAGTTTGTCTTTAAATCAAGATTTAATATATTCCACAAATATCTTGATTTTATTTTACAGTTCATTTTAGCAAATTTAAAAATTATTTATACAAATGAAGGGGAATCTCTTTGGCTTTCTTAAAACTTATCCATAATCACTCAGTATGCGATGTTTAATTTTATTACTGTAATGTTTAAAATACAGTAGAAAATGAAGAAAACCAATCTCTTCAATAAGTGGTGCTGGGAAAACTGGACAGCTACATGTAAAAGAATGAAATTAGAACACTCCCTAACACACACACACAAATAAACTCATAATGGATTGATGACCTAAATGTAAGACTGGACACTATAAAACTCTCAGAGGAAAACATAAGAAGAACACTGTTTGACATAAATAACAGCAAGATCGTTTTTGACCCACCTCCTATAGTAATGGCAATAAAAACAAAACTAAACAAATGGGACCTAATGAAACTTAAACACTTTTGCACAGCAAAGGAAACTGTAAACAAGACGAAAAGACAACCCTAAGAATGGGAGAAAGTATTTGCAAATGAATCAACGGACAAAGGATTAATCTCCAAAATATATAAACAGCTCATGTAGCTCAATATTAAAAAAACAAACGACACAATTAAAAAATGGGCAGAAGACCTAAATAGACATTTCTCCAAAGAAGACATACAGATGGCCAAGAAGCACGTGAAAAGCTGCTCAACATCACTAATTAGTAGAGAAATGCAAATCAAAAGTACAATGAGGTATCACCTCACACCAGTTAGAATGGGTATCATCAGATACCAAACTACAAACAACAAATGCTGGAGAGGGGTGGAGAAAAGGGAACCCTCTTGCATTTTTGGTGGGAATGTAAATTGATACAGCCACCATGGAGAACAGTATGGAGGTTCCTTAAAATACTAAAAACTACCATACGACCCAGCAATCCCACTACTGGGCATATGCCCTGAGAAAACCATAATTCAAAACGAGTCATGTACCACAGTGTTCATTGCAGCTCTGTTTACAATAGCCAGGACATGGAAGCAACCTAAGTGTCCATCGACAGATGAATGGATGAAGAAGATGTGGCACATACATACAATGGAATATTACTCAGCCATAAAAGGAAACGAAATTGAATTATTTGTAGAGATGTGGATGGACCTAGGGATTGTCATACAGAGTGAAGTAAGTCAGAAAGAGAAAAACAGATATCGTATATTAACATATATATGTGGAATCTAGAAAAATGTTCCAGATGATCCAGTTTGCAAGGCAGAAATAGAGATACAGACGTAGCGAACAAACGTATGGACACCAACGGGGGAAAGCGGGGTGGAGGGGTGGTGGTGGTGAGATGAGTTGGGAGATTGGGATTGACATATATACACTAATATGTATAAAATAAATAATAAGAACCTGCTTATAAATAAATAAATATAATTCCCCCCAAAATAAGAGGTAAATGAGAGAGAAGAATAAATTGCATACGGTATAATGTTTAAATTATCTTTCTCAATACAAATTGTTAGACATTTCTCTATACTTTCTCAATACTTAGAAATATGTCAGATGGCTTTACTTTTACTTCTTGGCAGGCGTCCCTTGAATCCTTAAAATGAATGAAATTTTATGCTGCAAGTTGTACCACAGTGTACTTTCCTTTCACTTAGCTCTCTCACACAGTGCGACTTGGGATTTTACCAACTTTGAATGCTTATCTGTACTCGTAGCCATTTGGGTTGCATGCCATTTGAAAACCAGATGAATACTATGGATTCTTTAGAAAAATTCAAGACTTTGCATGTACATTCAAAACATTGCATCCAGATTCAAGCAGTTCATGGATTCCCATAAGACAGCCCGTGAATATCCATGGCCTTCAGATTAGTGCTTCTAGACTAATGGTAATAGCCTGGTTATACCAATTATGACTTATCTTGATGGAATATAATGTATAACAGGAACAGGGGGATGTTTATGATGAACTGAAGCATGACGAAAGCAAAACACAAAGTTATATATGTACTATGATTACAATGATATAAACTACACATCTCGACAAAACATTTTTAAACTCATAAAACTAAAGTAGCTGTCTAAAAGTAGTAGGATTATGAAAGTTTTTCTTTTAAAAATTCCTTATTTTAAAAAATGCTATATTGTTTTGTATTGAAAATAATATAGCAATAGGAGAAACCTACAAAAGAGATAATATATAACCTGGACAAATGCAATCATTCCTTAGGTGCTCATTGAACATCATTCTTTTTTTCTTTTCTTTTTATCATCTTCCTTTTTGTTCTCTTGACTGAAGCTAAAATAATCATAAAAAAAATTCAGTCTGGTTATACCACCTCTGCAATTAAAGCTACTCAGTAGCTTCTGACTATGGTCTCCAAGTCTCCTTTTCATGAGATGGCCTTTGCCCATCTCCCTACATTTCCCCCACTTCACTAGCCTTTCCCAGAAAAAGCCTACTCCTCCTTGCCTCTCTGCCTCTACACTCGACTTTGCACATTCATCCTCTGGTTCTCCTGCTCTCCTCTCCTCAATGTTACTCATCCTTTAGATTTCAGCTCCAACTTTACTTGTTAAGGAAAGATCCTGTTTATTCTCCAGCTTGAGAACAGTACTGCATTATTCACACTTACAAGCATTCTGATTTTAATTTCATAGATTTTTTTGTGGAAGGAATGACTAATAAACCCACAAGACAGTTCATATTTTTTGTAAACCATTAAAAGATTAAAAACATGGAGTTTTTTTTTTACATAAATATAGATAATACTGAGAGCAAAGCATTCCAATTGACTAATTTAATCAATACGGACAGCCCACTCCCATAATATTAACATATGTAAGGCAAGTCCTCTTCAAGATAGTATAGTAAGGAGATTACAAAGGTAGAGAAAGTGCTCGAGTGGAGAAAGTATTTTATAACACTTACAGTTTATTTTTTGAGATTTAGGCTGATAATATGACCCGAAAACATCCAGCAATTTTCAAACGTTCAGAGTAAATGAAAGTAAATTAAGTTAAAAAAAAAATTGAGTCAAACATGTTATTTGTCGTCATGTGGACACAATAGCTAACTGATTGAATCTGTATTTCTTTAAAGTTACGTAAGTCCTGCCTTAAGTCATTTCACTCTGGGGGGTTCAAGAGGAAAGACAAATTAGCTCAGTGGGTGCTAATCTCAGCATCATCTCTATGGTTGGAATAGCACTTCTGAGTGTTCATATAGAAGTTCAGCCTTCTTGAACTCTTTCCAGTTTTACCAACCAGAAAGTGTTGGTACAAGTTTATGTAGCTTCATTCCTGTGGACTTAACATTTAAGGAATGGTGATATATATCACATCCTGCATTTTGCTTCAAATAGCCTTAGTATAACAAAGATCATGAAATTACACTGTTTTTAGCTTTAATTTCAAATAGTCTTGGAAGCTTTACTTTAGTAGATCCTATTCTGTAATCTTATATTGGTCACAATATAATATGCAAATAGGAAAATACATATATTTGTTTAAAACCATAATATCCAACCTGACATTTTTAATCTCATAAGACTACTCAGGAAATGGATGACCTGCTAAAATATTAAGGCTAACAAATCATCAATTCAATGGCGTTTTATAGGTCACCCTGACCGGAAGAACTGTCAACCATTTTGTTCCCTTAATTCTGTAAATCAAGACTTTCAAAGGTTTTGCATCCAAGGCAGTAGTCTGAAAGTTTTCAATTTTCTTACCAGGTACCATTACCTAAACCTGCTGAATGCTGAGTAGATATCTAATGATTGCTGTTCACCAAAGGGCAATTAGGATTCTGGTCTCAAAATGTTTAATAACATATTTGAGAGATGGAAACTTTTATTATTTGTTTCAGTTGTTCTTAATTTTAAAATTGTATCTTTGTACATATTTAAAAGTTCATAGAATAAAAGGTTTCTATGCATATCTAAATAGTAAGGAAAAAACCACTTAGGTTTAAAACCAAAAAATTGGATCACGTCTACTTGAATTCCATCTAAGAGCCCTTACAGCCAGGTATTTTTTCATAAATTATAGACAGCTTGATTCAGAGTATATACACATAGCACTTAAATGGAACAATATATCTGAAGAGAGGCATTCCCTTTCTTTCTATACATTTATTGCTTCTTAAACAGATTTTGCTTCACTTTCAGGAGTAAGGGATGAAATTCCTCTCTCCTCCTCCTTAAACCTATTTGCTTTGCAAATGTACTAATGCATTTTATTCCAACAGTTAAAGAAGAAGTGCTTTATCAGAAGCTAGAACAATTTCACTTTCCAGAAATGTGATTATATTCAGTTTCATTAGGTGAACCATGCAATTAGGGATATCAATCTTCCCTTTCGGTACCTGAAGAAACTTCTGACAGTGGGTGATTTGGTGAGATAAGCTCTACACAAATTTAACTTCCTGTTCAGTTTCTTAGCACCTTAATTTTCTTACAGCTTTTAAAAAACACATGTGCAAGAGGAGTAGCCAAATCCAAAGAAGGCAAGTGTTTGTATAAATACTTTTTATAAGTACTGTTGTGTTGCAATAGACGGCTCCAATGATTAAATGGCTAGGTTTTTATACAATATTTTAGATGAATGCAGAGATTTACAGCAAACAAAATATATTCATGTGGCTTAAAGGATTAGAAAATATTTACTTTTGTGAGAAAATCATTGAACTTTTGGTCTTTTTCTTTACACTTTAAAATAAAACTGTACCTGTCTCACTGCTGGTATTAGAACTAAGTTAAAGAACTAAACTAAACTTAGCACAGGGGGCAGAGTACCTTCTGATATCCTTAATAAAGTGTCTATAGCAGCATCTAGCTTTGTTCAGAATAGGTGTGCCATTTTTCTGTACGAGTAGTTATGATTTAAATAGTATTAGCTTTCATGTCATAAAAATATGAGACCTTTTCTCACTTCCTCTACCTAGTAGTAAGTTGAAGATATTCCTATTCACAGTATAAAGCAAAAAAGAACCCACCGTAAAGTTTTATGCTTTTTTACTCCTTTTTCTCTTTTATGTTTCACCTTCCTCATATAGCCAGCAAGCAGTGACAATAATCCAACACTTGTATTAACGTATGAACTTCAGGGGTTTTGGGGGGGCGTGGGGTGGGGAAATGAGAGTTAATGATGTACACATTCATACTGTGCTTCTAAATGCTTTATTATTCCCAGAAGTAGGGGACTTCGCTCAGTGGGTAAGTGGTATTTCTTGGAGAAATATAGTGCTGGGTTGGAAGCTTATTGAAGAAATACTGTACAACTTAACTGTATTTTCTTGAACAAGTATCTATGAAATTCCGTATTTTTGGTGGACTAAATATCAGTTTCAATTTCACTTAACAAATATTTATTGAGGACCTACTATATGCAACTTATGATACTCAAATGAGTCAAATAGCCAAAGAACTTTAGCTGGTGAGTGAGGTTCACGTGGAATATGCAGGGGAAGAGTGTTCAGAAAGGGATCTTATGTGCATATCACAGTGAATAGGATGGATCAAAGAGAGTAAGTAGTTAATCCAAGTTCATACAGTAAATAAATGACAAAATGGGACTTCAGAACACAAATTTTGTCTGAGTTAAAGCCAAAGTGGCGTTCATTGAATTGTATTGACTTTTGTATTAGTTTCCTATTGTTAATGTAGCAAATGATTATAAACTTAGTGTCTTTAAACAACACAGAGTTATTAGCTTGCAGTTCTGGAGGTTGCAAGGGCGATGTTCCCTCTAGAAGCCCTAGGAAGTATCCATTTTCTTGTCTTTTTATAGCATCTAGAGGCCACTTACATCCCTTGACCTGTGGCCTCTTCCTTGAATCATTTCAAACCTCTGCTTTCTTCATCACACCTCTTTCTCTCACTCTGATCCTTCTGTTCCCTTTTCGCAAGGACCCTTGTGATTGCATTGGATTCACCTGGATAATCCAGGATTATCTCCCATTTCAAAAACCTTAACTTCTTTACAACACTGAAGTCCCTTTGGCTGTGTAAGGTAACATATTCACAAATTTCCAGCGATCAGGGTGCGCTTGTCTTTGGAGAGGCCATTATTCAGCCTACCGCAACTCTCTAGAGCCTAGTCCGTTCCTACTTAATTTTGCCATTGGAATTTATCTTTCAATCTTCTTTTTGCCTCCTAACTTTCCACTTATTTCTAGTTATCCTTTTTTCTCTAAGATTATGACCCTGTTTAGAAAAAAAAGCCACAATTTTTCTTTGTTTTACCTTCATATTGCTTGAGATTCTGCCATGCTTCTAATAATGAATATTTCTTGGTAGTGGTAATTCCTAGGTTTTAATTTCTGATGTAATCCGTCTGTTTCTTGAGAAGGACTTTGAGGAAAAGTTTTAATTTTGACAGAGATAGAAACAAAGGGAGAGTATTTTATTTTGAAGGATTTTGATGAACAAAGGCCCAGAGCAAGATATATAAGGTAGAACCAAATAAAATAATGTTACCTAGTCTATAGGGAACATTTGATAGTCTGTAGGATGAGAGAGGAAAAATAAAATATGGGAGCCATTTTTCAGAAGCCCTCAAATTAATCAGTAGTATACTTATGTAATATGATTGATGGAAAAAATGATCTTTATTATAAAATTAAGTTTTCTACAAATCCATTACTGATGAAATGTGTTTATTGTGTGGTAAATGCCCATTTTTAAAAAGCGTGCTCTTCTTTTTATACACTGACCTTTAAAATTCCAAAAACTTCTTTCAAAAACAATTTTACTATTTATTATTTAGAAACAGATACACACACACACACACACACACAGCAGCACATTAGCGGGACCTCATGCAATGCTGGCTATAAAACAGGATTGGAACACTATAGGCATATAACTTTGAACAAGGGTTTATTTATTCTGCTTATCTCATTATGTAGTTCTAATGATTTTTAATACTATTGAATGGTTTTTTGAATGTCTGAATGTGGAAATTAGTCTATATGTAAACTGTCAGGTTGTAAATGCCCAATGGGCCATCTGTATACTCACTTCTGTTGTATTCATCTTGTGTAGAACTACTCATATTTATGTAACAAAAATCAACTTAATTTTAAAGTCATTAAGGAACAGCTATGAAAGTATTTAATAGCTATAAATCAACCTTGGAGCGAAAGTTTTAAATGATTATATTTAAGCTCCCAGTATAAATGAACTATTTTGGCATTCATTAGATTCAAATGATTAAATTGCTTCTCTCGTGTCTCATATTCACATAGGAAGTTTTGTACTTTTGCTTAACCACAAAATACTTTACCCTCTAGAAGGAAGAAAAATAATAATCTCATAGCTTTTTAATGAAAGGGACATTGTGTTATGTATAACTTAATGTTTCCTCTAGATTTACTATTTTAGAAAGGGCTAGAAGTGGAAAATGTTAGATGCTACTGACTTACAATGACATCATTCTGTATTTAATTAAAATGTGTACTTAATACTTCACTAAGACTTTTAAAACCACAGAGCTTTATCTACTTTCAGTTTTTGCTCTCAAAAACTCGAGTTCTTAGACTTTTCATATTGGACATTATTTTCTGAAGTGTGATAAAAAGTAAATCCAAACATTTAAGCAAATTTAACTCAGAACTATTTTGCCTACAAAAATTTTCCTAGAGACTGTGTTTATAAAGAAAAACTTCCATAATGTTTTCTGCTTATAAATTTATTTAGCTGATCTTTACTCAGTGCCACGTATTTAGGCACGCAGTCTTATAGAGATACAAAGTCTTAAGAGATATAAAAGTATATAACATACAGATTTTGTTCTAAGGAGAAAATTGATATACAGTTAAGTACATAGCATTTCATGGGATAAGTGCTGACAAAGACACGTAGAGATGCTGTAGAAGCAGAGGGGTATCACAACAGGTTTTCCGGAGGTAAATTATGTTATCGCTAAGCCTTAGGAGGCTTGTTCATTCTGAGTGTTGATTCTTCTGGCTTAAGGTCTGCAAATGTCCAGAGCAGCAAACTGCAGGCATTATTAATGCAGCATATTTCCAATGAGAGGACTCTAGCCTGAGTAATAGCAGCGACGCACCATTGATTTTTATATATAAACACTGACTTAGTTGTCTACCTGGGAAAGCAAAGAAGGGATGAGTAAAACCCAAGATCACTTTATAAAAGCCACTAGTATTCAGTACTTTATACTATTTAATTATTTCACTGCTTTCCCTCACTAACTCATTTACTAAAGTTGACCAACAGAATAAAGTGACATCATTTATCATGGTACCATCCTTACAGTCTTTTAAAGGATCTCTAAAACAATTACATTTTAATATGGTGAAAACTTGAAGTATATAAAAAGATACTGGAGAAATGCTAGATCCAGGATCTCACTGCATTTGTTTTGGCCCAGTCCTTGTGCCATCTGGGAGATCCAGCCTACACCTACCGCTGCAGGTAGATTTAGCTCACCTCTCCCCTAGCATTCTCAGCTTCAGTGGAGCCAACGACCGTAAATCTCCATATTCACGAGAGACTATAGTACATGTGAGAACCTTTTGGAAACCACAATTGATATGTTTGTACGAGGTTTCATAGTAATAGCGCAAAGTTAGTTGCAATGCCTTCCAAATAGTTTTCTTCCTCTCAATTCCCAGAAATAAACCATCAGATGAACTTGGCCATTCTTTTAATCTAAATTATTTCTAATTCCTTGCCTCATATATATATTCTTTTGTACGTATATATATTTTCCCATTAGGATAATTTTTTCTTCGTATCAAATTATGAAATATTAGTTCTATAGGAACAGTGAGGGATAGTGGTGAAGTATTTGAATTGAGTTGGATATTAGATTACAACTTGACCCTATACTACCTACAGAGTAAATTTTCCGTGAATTCATACTGTTGCCACAGCAATAACCAAGAAAAATAGAGTTGTGCTATATTGTCTTATCTACGTGGAACCTATGTTTGGACAAAGTTGAATATAGTCCAATAAAATGTAGCATCAGTTACTGATCGGAAATGGGCAAGAGACTTGTAAAGCTTGCTACACTGAAACAATGTGTATGAATGTATTCATAGGACACTTTCTAATTGGTAGGACAGTTCATGGAACCACAACTCAGTGAAAGCTGGTAACAAAGAACTAGTGTTGAGCAAAACACAGTCAAGACAGTAAAATGGATGGACATAAAAAACAGAGTGCTAAGACAGTGTATTGATCTAATGCATTCTTACCAGAGAGTCCACAGAGATGGAATATTACAGAGTGAATATCACTGGAGGCTCTCCTTGCCGGTGACACATTTTCATTAGCAAAAATAACTACCATAAAAAAGTATCAAGTTTTTCCACATGAGATCTGGGTCCTACAATAACCAGAGACCTTCATGATCAAAACTGGCTGGGCTTAGAGCATGATTTCAAGTGTTTTATTCTGGTTCTTGTCTAGTCTGGCTCACTGTGGCGTAAGACTTTGTGTCACAGTGTTAGTGTCAGAAGAGATACTTAAATAGATGTGTCCCTTGCCAGGACTATAAAGTATATGGGTGCTATCCATAGATAGATAATTGTGCTGGTGGTTCTATAAGCTGAGTATTAGTGTTGTTTCTAGAAGTGACAAACTCTCACCTGTCCAACTGGTCTAGCCATCAGTTTATAGATTAATTGAGAACAGTGTGGTCGTGGTGTTGAGGGTTAAATGGGAAATCTGTAATTGAGGTACACCACTGATAGACTGTCAGGTAAGAGAGATCAGGTTAAGAGTCCTACCTCAGGAAGTTACCATTTTCAATTAGAATATTTGACCCCACTGATATTTTTTCTCTGTGCCTAGGAAAATTTTAGGGGGCAGCCAAAAGATTCACATAAATTCATATAAATATAGGAAGGTCCAAGGTCCAAGATGCCATCATGAGATCAGAGGGTGGGGGGAGGACATATGAAAGAGATTGGGACATGCAACAGTGTTTATGAATGTGTTAATATACATACATATATCTCCTGTCTTTATTCATTGAAAGAACCTAGAAACAGTGACACTCAAGCAGCGAAGAGCATTTCCAGTACATAGCATTCTCCATTAAAAGGAGCTGAGGTTCTTTGGAGGAGTGGTTGGAGTTTGCAGACTGTATCTGCAAACAGATTTAATGTTTGACTGGAGTAGGGAAAATACAAGATGAGTCTGGAGCATGAATGTACTCTAAAGAAAGCAAAGAAAAGAGAAAAAGAGAGGGAGGGGAAGGGAGGGGGTGAGGAAAGATGGAAGAAAGGGAGGAAGGAAGGAGGGAGAGGAAGGAAGGAAAGAAGGAAGGGAGGGAGGGAATGTGGGAGAGAGGGAGGGAAGGGAGGAAAAAAAGAAAGGGAAAGGAAGGAAAAGTGAAGTGTCAAAAGGACACAGGATCCAACCTAGAAGAGCTCACTATGGCCAAGCCTGGAACAATTCAAGCAACACATAAATTTTGACAGTATTTGATTATACCAAGAGAATGATGTAAATATCTGTGAGCCCATGCTATTATAAATAAATAAAAAAATAAGTGAATGGGAAAAGGGACAACTCTTTCCTATAGAAGAATTTCAGTTAAAACTGTAGAAGAAATGAGGGAAATAGAAAATCACCCTTAGAACACCATTGTAATAATTGCTGCAGGCAAGACCCAATGATGGATGCTAAAATTAGTGGACAAAAGTTTAAGGAGAAAGGGGATATTTGCATACTCAGTAGCTATCCCTTCCCCAAATCTATCAATTACAAAGAAAAACATAGTAACTTTACAGTGGAGAAACCTGGCAGTTGCTACCTTACAGAACAATCAGTGTGAACATCACCAGACTTATCAAATCTTGAGTTTCTATTATGATGCACTGAGACGTAATGTATATCTGTGGTATCCCCAATGCATAACCTCAATCGAATTTTGAGAAAACACCGTACAAACACAAGTTAAGTGACATTGTACAAAGTAACTGACTAGTATTCTTTTTTTTTTTTTTTTTTTTTTGCGGTACGCGGGCCTCTCACTGTTGTGCCCTCTCCCGTTGCGCCCTCTCCCGTTGCGGAGCACAGGCTCCAGACGCACAGGCTCAGCGGCCATGGCTCATGGGCCCAGCCGCTCCGTGGCATGTGGGATCTTCCCGGACTGGGGCACGAACTCGTGTCCCCCGCATCGGCAGGCAGACTCTCAACCACTGTGCCACCAGGGAAGCCCCAAATATAGTTTTAAAAATTATTGCCTACAGGTAATTAAAGTATAGTTTTGCAAATGCCGTCAACGGAAACCAACTTCCATTTATGCACTACATGTTTCGTTGGGTATTTCTATAGTGTATTTATTTATCTTTTAACACCTTTATTGGAGTATAATTGCTTTACAATGGTGTGTTAGTTTCTGCTTTATAACAAAGTGAGTCAACTATACATATACATATATCCCCATATCTCTTCCCTCTTACGTCTCCCTCCCACCCTCCCTATCCCACCCCTCTCTCCCTGTGCTATGGGGCTGCTTCCCACTAGCTATGGGTTTTACATTTGGTAGTGTATATATGTTCATGCCACTCTCTCACTTCGTCCCAGCTTACCCTTCCCCCTGCCCGTGTCCTCAAGTCCATTCTCTAGTAGGTCTGCATCTTTATGCCCATCCTGCCCCTAGGTTCTTCATGATCTGTTGTGTATTTAAAAGTATTTCAAAATATATGGATAAATTGCTCTTGCACTGAGGATCAATTAAATCCACATCTGTAGATCTGAAATATTCGTTGTCAATAGATCCAGTATCTTACTGCTTGCTGGCATTCTCTTGACTGCTCAAACTCAGTCTTTCAAAAATGGAACTCATTATAATACAACCCAGACCTATTCTTCTCCCCACATCTCTACTTCCAGTTGAGAGTACCACCATCCTGCTGGTGACTTCAGTCTGTGACTCCCACTATCATCTCTAATTTCTCCTAGCTGCTTTTCAGCCTCTACATGCTGTTACTAAGTGCTCTTGATTTTATATCTAAATGTTCTTTTAATCTGTGCTTTCCTTTTCATTCCCACAATGATCAACTTGTTAAAACAGACTACGTATTTTCTAGCTGGTCCAAAATTCTCTCCCTCTCTCAGCAACCCCTTCCCTGAACACACACACACACACACACACACACACACACACACACACACACTCACTCACTCACCTACCTCAGAGATAATTACTACTACACGGATTTGATTTTATGATATTGTCACTCCCCACTTCAAAATATTTGACGGCCAGTGAAGTAACTAAAGTTTAATAGACAAGGCTCTCCATAATTTGGCCACTAACTACCTTAGCAGTCTACTTCAGGAAATGCTTTTTAGGTCTCAGCTTAATTGACTTTACTCATGTCCTCCTTTTTACAAACACTTGCGTCTCTCATTCTCCAAGGCACCTCTCTCTCCTATTTCTCTTCCCTCTTTGTCTTAGGCAGTTAGGATTCCTATATCAAAGTATCATACCATAGCCTTGGAAGCTTATAAACAGCAGAAATTTATTTCCCACCGTTCTGGAGGCTGGAGGTCTTAGATCAGGGTGCTAGCATGGTCAGGTTCTGGTGAAGGCCCTCTTCAGTGTTGCAGACTGCCGAACTC
Source organism: Tursiops truncatus (assembly GCF_011762595.2). Lineage (NCBI taxonomy): Eukaryota > Metazoa > Chordata > Mammalia > Artiodactyla > Delphinidae > Tursiops > Tursiops truncatus. The sequence continues at coordinate 26,425,661 of NC_047042.1, read as the reverse complement.
TTCATCCTCACATGGCTCAAAGTGGGCAAGAGAGTTCTATGGGGTCTTTCTTTAGAAAGGTACTAATCCCATTCAAGAGGGCTCCACCCTCATGACCTAATTACCTCCCCAAACCCCACCTCCTAATACCATCACATTGCATGTTAGAATTTCATCATATGAATTTGGAAGGGACACAACCATTCAGTCCCTTATACTCTCCGACCAGGTTTTCTTCAGCTGTTTCATCCACTTCCTTTACTTTAGCTAGCTCCTCTATGGTAATTATTCCCAAGTTTGGTGCCTTCAGCTGAGATACTTTGCTGAATCCCAAACTTATATATCAACTGCCTACTACTTACTATATCCTCCTGGATACCAAATTGAACCTATCACTTTCCTCTCCCCATTTACTATGTCCCTCTATATTCAGTCATCAGGTATTGATAATCCCACCTCCTAAATATCACAGTGATGTTAGAAAAGTTCTAAGCCTTTTGGCTTAATCCGGATGATGACCATTGGTTAGGATGAGATAGGGGAAAAAATGTAAATTTGGGTCTGTTATTTTAAAATTATATGAATCAGAGAAAATGCTAAAAAGATAGGGTAGACGCAATAGTTCTTTAAAACCTAGAAATAATTAATGCTTTGTCAATGCAGCAAGCAAAGTATTACCCCCAACATACCCATTAGCCTAACCCTAATTACATATTTATTCATTTTATCTAGCTTCTGTCACACTTAGCACAAAGCAGAAGTTTGATTTTGAATAGTAATCGTCAGCTAGAGCAGCTGAATAATTTAGAAGTCTCAATTTCATCCTTTTCCATGTAAATGATATTCTAAAAATAAAAGCATTACCATATATAGTATTTCTAAAGTTTATGGCAAAGATGTGTTAAAAATGTACATTAGCATATTAACACTGTGCTCTGTGAATATACCAATACCTATAAATATTTTTATTCCCACAATTAGAATAGAACATTCATTATAGTTATAAGGCAGTGTTGTGGTTGTGCTTTTTTTTTTTGTATGACTGTATCTGCGAACAGATTTAATGTTATAACTGGATCAAAAAATGTTTGACTTAGAATTACGTAGAATAAATTGATGTACATCAGCAAAGAATAAAATCCCCACCTATCCCTTTCCCATCTGCTATGTTACAGTTGTCTTACCGAGTAGAGCTCTAGTTTCTTAGGTAAGTGACATAAGCATTCTGAACTTCTATGATCATTATGAAAAGAAAAAAAACTTTGAAATTCAAAATAATACCAGTTTTTGTGTTTCTTGAAAAAGTTTTAAATGTTTATTTTAGTTCAAATCATGTGAAATTGCCAATATTTCATCATTTTGCTTACAAAAATCATAGTTTTATATGATTAATTTATATGGTTTGATACCACTCCATTAAATCTATCAAAGTTCTTAATTTCTATGTTTAGAAGTGTACGTTAAGTTGAAATGTTGAAAGGATATTTGAATTTGGCTTTACCAAATGGTAGCTAAAACTATTTTTGTTAATATTGTACTATATATTTTAAATATAATGCATAGTTTATATTTTACTTTTCTTCAAGCTCAGGGTGTGGAATACTCTGAGCAATGTGTAGACTATAGTAATTGAACAGGAAGAAAATCACCACACTATAAAAATAAACAATTATAACTTGCTACTGACAGCAGGTCCCATGATATCCTATAATCCAGTGAAGGTTTCCACACATACAAAAGCATTTTAAAATAAACAATTCTGATGGTGTGTTTACAGTTTGCTTACCTAAATTGTGTCAATGTTATTTCTACTGGCAGTAAAACTGAACATTTGTTTTTCTATTCTTTTGAGAATTACTCTTTCTTTGCAAATAACTCTCAGATAAAGTTATAATGTATGGATGATGTATGGAAGTAAATTGACAGAAAATCAATAACTTCCTCATCGAGAACTGGTGGCTTAAATTCTCAATTCACTAATGAAAATTATTCCTATTTCATTTTGACTAATGTCTATAAAACATATTTTTCTTGATGTTTGCCTCAGTTAAGATGCTTTAAGTTTCAAGGAACAGAAAACACAACCAACAGTGGGTTAGCAATAAGAAGGTTATTATCTCACATCTAAGGAAGACACCAGTTCTGTGATGACATCAGAGATCCTGTCCATCATTTCTTATGCTTATTGGCTTTTTTTTGAATTTTATTTATTTTTTTATACAGCAGGTTCTTATTAGTTATCCATTTTATACATATTAGTGTATATATGTCAATCCCAATCTCTCAATTCATCCCAACACCACCACCCCCTTCCCCGCCACTTTCCCCCCTTGGTGTCCATATGTTTGTTCTCTACATCTGTGTTTCTACTGTTGTCCTGCAAACCGGTTCATCTGTACCATTTTTCTAGGTTCCACATGTATGTGTTAATATATGATATTTGTTTTTTTCTTTCTGACTTACTTCACTCTGTATGACAGTCTCTAGATCCATCCACGTCTCTACAAATGACCCAATTTTGTTCCTTTTATGGCTGAGTAATATTCCACTGTATATATGTACCACATCTTCTTTATCCATTCGTCTGTCGATGGGCATTTAGGTTGCTTCCATGTCCTAGCTATTGTAAATAGTGCTGCAATGAACATTGGGGTGCATGTGTCTTTTTGAATTATGGTTTTCTCAGGGTATATGCCCAGTAGTGGGATTGCTGCGTCATATGATAGTTCTATTTTTAGTTTTTTAAGGAATGTCCATACTGTTCTCCATGGCGGCTGTATCAATTTACATTCCCACCAACAGGGCAAGAGGGTTCCCTGTTCTCCACACCCTCTCCAGCATTTGTTGTTTGTAGATTTTCTGATGATGGCCATTCTAACTGGTCTGAGGTGATACCTCATTGTAGTTTTGATTTGCATTTCTCTAATCATTAGTGATGTTGAGCAGCTTTTCATGTGCTTCTTGGCCATCTGTATGTCTTCTTTGGGGAAATGTCTATTTAGGTCTTCTGCCCATTTTTTGATTGGGTCATTTGTTTTTTTAATATTGAGCTGTCATATGCTTATTTTGATATGTTAACTTCTATCCTTAGGCTGATTCCTTTCAGGGCCACAACATGTCATTGCAGGCATCACAGGTAGACAGCAAAGTCCAAAGAAAAAGAAGACTTTTCATTTCCATGCAGCTGTTTTATGAGCAAGAAAATCCCTTCCTTGTCCCTTGTTTTCATTGGACAAAACTACATCGTACACCTTTGACAAAGTCAGTCTTTGGCTAGGGAAAGGGAATTACCGCATGGGCTCAGACAAATCAATATCCCACTTTTTAGCTCTTCTGTGCACACATGGCAACAGTGATTGTGAACACTCAGACAAAATAGGAGCTCTACCAGCAAGGAAGAGTACAGTGCCTTCTGTTAGGCCACCTAATGTTTCCAGTAGTCATCAAACATGTTAATGCACTAGACTTTGCCAGTGAATCTACTCATCCTCATTAGGCAAATCTGGATGCAGTATTTAGTACCTCTGTCTGAACATCTATTTAACATAGAAAAATGTCTAGAATGATACACAGCAACCTTGAGTAACTCTAGGGAACAGAATAGGGAATGCAAGGGGAGACTACTTTCAGTTTTTAATTTATGTGCTTCTGTGGTGTTTGATTTTTTACAGTAAGGATTTGTTATTAATCTTTTATTTTAAAAACGAAATTGTTTTTCCTAATTGTATAGTAAATTACAAAATGATTGCATTAAAAAGAAATATTGTTTCTGCAACTTTAAAAAAGCATTATAAAACATGTAGTGCAGGGAGCAGGCAATTATGTACTGATCTGAGGAAACCGTTTCTCAAGATGCGAGGAGTTCATCACTGGACATGCTGTACCGAAGTTAGTTTGGTATTTAAGAAAAGTCTTAACATGAAACAAGGTTTTTAGATCAAGCTTAAACTGTTGAGCCAGTTGAAACCCAGAATTTTTTGAGTAGCCAGATCTCTACTAAGCAATAAAGTAGCCACTAAACACATGCAGTTATGCATTTGCAGTGTGGCTAGTCTAAATTGAGATGTGCTATAAGTGTAAAATAGATAACTCCTTTTTTAAAAAATTAATTTATTTATTTTTGGTTGCATTGGGTCTTCGTTGCTGCATGCGGGCTTTCTCTGTCTGCGGTGAGCGAGTCTACTCTTTGTTGTGGTGTGTGGGTTTCTCATTGCAGTGGCTTTCTTGTTGTGGAGCACCGGCTCTAGGCGTGTGGACTTCAGTAGTTGTGGCGTGCAGGCTCTAGAGCGCAGGCTCAGTAGTCGTGCACGGGTTTAGTTAGTCGATCTGTGGCATGTGGGATCTTCCCAGGCAGGGCTCGAACCTGTGTCCCCTGCCTTGGCAGGCGGATTCTTAACCACTGCGCCACCAGGGAAGTCCCGATACTCCTTTTCAATAAATATAAAATTTGTCATTAAATTTTATTTTGATTACATATTGAAATACTACTTTAGATATATTTGGTTAATAAAAATATGTTACTAAAATTATTTTCATCTGATACTTATTTACTTTTTTAAAAATGTAGCTTATAAAAGATGTGAAGTTACATATGTGGTGCACATCTGTGGCTCACATTATATTTCTATTGTACAGCACAGGTCTAGATGTCCCATGCGGAGGGCCAATTAGGTTCCAGTTGTCTGAAAGCTAAGCAGCCTCATGTAAAGGCCAGTACTTGAATGTGCTGGGAATGAAGTGAAATTTACCAAACTCCCATCTTTAAGTCTCTCAGGAACAAGAGCAATTTTTAATATCATAGATAATTATAATTTATATATATATAATATAGGCAGAATCTCAATAAATAATTATCTTAGGTGGGAAAGAAACTCACACTGAAGAAACAAGAGAGGAGTATAAAACAAATAAGCCTGCTTACTTGTTAAAAGTCTCAGGAAAGGAATAGTGTTGAGAGTAAGAGAAAACCTTGCCAATCAGATTATCTTCTGGACTAGGTATAATAACAACTGGGTAAAACTACAATTAACTTGAGAAAATGATCATTGGTAGAGCCAGTGAAGTACCTTGAGGGCTGAGGATGGATGCACTTGATTCTGACTTGATGATGGAATTGAACACGGAAGTGAAGAGGGTTTCTACCCTTCTTTGCGACTCACACACCTCAGTTCAGTGAGCTGCGAAAGATGAGAAGTGAGGGAGGCATCCTTTTTGGAAGGTTCCAGGGTTGTCACCACAGAGACAGGAGCTTGTCAGCCTCTGTTGGGAGCATCTGAGGAGCAGGGTGCTACAGTTGTAAGATCCCCTAGCAGCTTTAGGAAGTAGCCATGGGGATTTGGGGATGAGATTTCCAGAGATTACACTAGTGGGGCTGTAACTAAGATTGCCTGTTTCTTTGTTTCTTATTATCGTGACCTTTGTTTACTTTTCATGCTAATGTGATCTAAGGCAAATGTGGACTATTTAGAACATTCAGAAACGAGATGAAGTCATTAAAGACCACTAAGATAGAGGGAAAAGGGTCTAACACCTTTAAACTTTAAGCTATTAGCAAATGCATCTATAATAATTGTGTGACTTTTGTCATCTCCTTCACTAGCTTCGAATACTAATAAGTGACATTGCATTAATATTCAAGTTAATTAGTAGAGACGCTTCACATTAGATGAGCATCAGTGTCTTCACCTAGAAAGAGAAATACCTGGCTGCTTTTAAACGGCAGTTTCTTAATGATCATCTGCCCAGGCATTTAACTACAGAGGTTTTCACAATGCTTATGTTTTTATTTTTCTTATTTTTTTAAAATATCTTTACTGGAGTATAATTGCTTTACAATGTTGTGTTAGTTTCTGCTGTACAACAAAATGAATCAGTTATATGTACACATATATCCCCATATCCCCTCCCTCTTGAGTCTCGCTCCCACCATCCCTATCCCACCCATCTAGGTCGTTGTTAATAAACATTTTTTGAGCTTCTTTAATGTATGAGAATCAATTATTATACCAGTATAGACACTGAGTGACTTTTAACATTAAAAATAAGTTAGTAAAGGGCTACTAGTATAAATATTGTCAGTTTCTCGCCAAATATAATTAACGTATATAAAAATCAATAATAACTGAAGTATAAAAAGTTGTGAAAACATAGAAGTTGCTGCTTAGAGCTGTATTTAAATATTTTAATTACATAAGTAATTCTCAAATAATCTGTTTGGGTTAAAAAAGTCATATAACACAGATACATATTTTATAACACATTTTCATCTCCACTCCTTTTATATAATCATTATCTTAAAAAATTCTGTAGTATACTTTCAAACTTTTTCCTACATAATCTTATGTATTTACAATATGCCATTTATAATTATGTACACATGCATATATATTTACATGACCATGTATGCACAAGTTTTTATATGTGTATGTGTGGTTTTTAGCTGTTTTCTACATAAATGGGCTCATACCATAAAATAATAGACTATTTGGGAACTTGATTTTTAATCAACAGTATATCTGGGATTCTTCCCCTATCAGCATATCTCGATCTACCTTATTCTTTTAAAGGGCTGCTTAGATTTTTATAGTATGGATAAACCATAGTAAATAAAGTAAAATAATTTTCAATAAAATTGAAGAAAGCAAATTGCTTTATTTATGAGAATAAACTATATTTTTTTAGTCTAGAGTATGTGAGCTTCCAAGGGTTTCATATGTGAGATGCCCTGTATTATCATCTGCATTTACATATAAGGAAACCATGTCCAGAGAGCGTAAGAAACATACCGCAGTTCAAACAGTAAATTGCGTGCCGATGTCCTGTATTTGACAGCCTCCCATTTGTGTCAGCAATGTGTGAATACATTTGACTGAATTAAGGATGGTATAAAAGAAGAGATTTTTGAGCTGAATATGTAGTTGTGATGAAGCAGTATTTCTGATTAAGGAAAAACACACAAGTAAATACCTAATGGAGGGAGTTCCCTGGTGGCCTAGTGGTTAGGATTCTGGCCTTCCACTGCCGGAGCTCAGGTTGGATCCCTGGTGGGGGAACTGAGATCCCACAAGCCACGTGGAGCAGCCAAAAAAAAAAAAATACCTAATAGATATTATGGAATATAGGTTGTGATTGGTATTAAAATAAAATTGAATCATGCATGAATCCTTAAGTGACTATGACAACATGGTAGCAATTACCCAACATATGTGCAGCTACATTGCTTGGATAAATTGCCATTTTAGTGGCAAGTATATATATATATATATATATGTATATGTATACATACATATATATAAATCTATTTAAATGATCTGCATTCCTTTTGCAAAGGATCGAACTCAACAAATTTTTATTGAAAATTATAATGAATTCTTCTTAATTCCCTATGATTAATATCTAAAGACACACTTTAGAGCCATGAAGCCCCCCCAAAGGGGTAGGATATGTATCTCCACAGTCCTTTCCCTTCCTGTCTGCTAAAAAGATTCTGAGTCTGCTAGGTCGGCTCCTGGTCCTTTGCTAAGCTTAATCGGGGTAATGGTTAGAAAAAAAGTAGATACCAGGAGTGGTAGATTAAATTGGAAAGGACAGCTTTATTTCTGGAAGAGAAAAGTAATAAATTCATGAAGGAAAGAGAAGAATGTTTTTATTATTTTTTATTTATTTATTTATTTATTTTGCGTTACGGGGGCCTCTCACTGTTGTGGCCTCTCCCGCTGCGGAGCACAGGCTCCGGACGCGCAGGCTCAGCGGCCATGGCTCACGGGCCCAGCCGCTCGGCAGCATGTGGCATCTTTCCGGACCGGGGCACGAACCCGTGTCCCCTGCATCGGCAGGCGTACTTTCAACCACTGCGCCACCAGGGAAGCCCGAGAAGACAGTTTTTAAATTCTTGGAGAAAAGACTGAAATTTTTGTGGGCAGCTTCTGTGTAAATGAGATGGGAAGATGGGGAGGGTTTTTTGCTGTACATTATGGGTGGGATCTCTCTTTACCATTTAGAAAAGATTTTAGTATAGATTGGTAAACTTTTTATGATTTTTCAAATACGAACTTAAAGTGATTAAAGAATAATTTGAAAAATAGATTGAATTTGCCCCAAAGTATTTAGCATGCTGTGTACGGGTGTATTAAATTGAACAAAACATCTTGAATAAACAAACAAGAAGAAATAGCAAGAACAGAAACAGAAAGTATTGGAAAGAGAAATACAAATGCATGAGAAGCCATAAAATATAAGAAACACCAGGCTGAGGAGTGTCAGTTGGGAGTTAATTTTTAAATACTTCAACATGAAGGAAAAGGGCACATGATGAAAACTGAATTGTAAGAGAGTGAATCTTTGAGCAGGGTACAGGATAGATGTAACTGAAGAGAAATGGAAACCATATAAGAATGTACTACCATGGAACAGGCATGATTAATTAATAAAGGGTTAACTTTCCTACAGGCATTATTAAATGCTAACACTTTAAGATAACATGGATATAACTGAATTTCTGACCTAACCTAAATGTATTAATTTCTGACCTAACCTAAATTATTAATTTACTAACATTTCCTGTGAGAAATATTAAATGTAACGTAGAATTCAAAATATTATATGTAAAATGGGATTAGTAGTATATCCTAATGTATTTTTGAGTCAGATACTGCAAATATCTGATTATAAGATGTTACAAAGATATTATAAGATATTACAAATATCTGATTACAGATATCTAAATACAAGAATGAGTGATCCACATGGTTCATAGTACATCAGGAATTTATTTCCTGTAAACCTCAATGCCATGATATTGGTATATAGAAAAACTTTTGAAACTTAGATTCAGCAAAGTATACATTAATAAAAACCTTTTTCATCATAATTTAAATAAGATTATAGCTAACACTTATTGGACACTTACTATATTCCATGAATTTAATAAATTCAAAGTAAGTTGCAGTATTAACTCATTTAATCCTCAAACAACTCTTAGTTACTGTTACTGGCATTTTCGAGAAAACTGAGACATGCATAAGTTAAGTAATGTTGCCCAACTTTTCACTGGTGGATACAACATTTGAATCCTGGAAATCTGGTGCAAGAACTTGTACTCTTAACCACTGCTTACCATTGCCTCACATAGCAGTTCATCTAAGCTATATTTAAAAGCCACAGCAAAGTTCATTTTTAAGGGAAAGCAATCACTCTTCAAAGGCATAACTTTTAAAACCAATTTGATGACTTTCAAGTGAAAGGCTTCCACCCACATAATTACTTCTGTGCTTTACAAAGAATAAAGGGACATTTATTGTCCATACCACATAAAAAGGGCTGTTTGTCAGATCTACAACACCTTGTTCCAATCTAATTTGTCTTCCGTATATTCTTCCTATGTATACATAGTGAATGAACTGAAAATTAAGCTTGCTTTAATTTTCAAGAGACACGGCCTGATAATCCATAATATATTTCTTTTTTAATTGAAGTATAGTTAATTTACAATGTTGTGTTAGTTTCAAGTATACAGCAAAGCGATTCAGTTCCATATATATAAATGGAACTGAATATATATATATATATATATGTTAATCCCCAACTCCTAATTTATCTCCCGCACAACCCCTGCTGCTGCCACTATCCCCTTTGGTAAGCATAAGTTTGTTTTCTATGTCTGTGTGTTTGAGTTTTGTACATAGATTCATTTGTTTCATTTTTTTAGATTCCACATATAAGTGATATCATATATTTGCCTTTGTCTGACTTCACTAATGTGGCAGTCTCTAGGTCCATCCATGTTGCTGCAAATGGCAATAATTCCTTTTTATGGCTGAGTAATATCCCATTGTGTGTATATGTGTGTGTGTATATATATATCTATATACATACATATATATATATATATATATATATATATATATATTCGGCACATCTTCTGTATCCATTCATCTGTTCATGGGCATTTAGGTTGTTTCCATGCCTTGGCTATTGTAAATAGTGCAGCAGTGAACATTGAGGTCATTGAGGTGCATGTATGTTTTTAAATTAGAGTTTTCTCTGGATATATGCCCAGGAGTGGGATTGCTGGATCATATGGTAACTCTATTTTTAGTTTTTTAAGGAACCTTTATAGTGTTTTCCACAGTGGCTGCACCAATTTACATTCCCACCAACAGTGTAGGAGGGTTCCTTTTTCTCCACACCCTCCCCAGCATATCCATAATATATTTCTTATAAGCCTCCAATTACTTCAAGCCTCAAAGTTAAGATTCTGTTAACTTGAAAGAGGTGAGAAACATATACAATTTATTTATTTATATAATTTATTTTATTTATATAATTTATTTACAAGAAATCACTTGACATAAGATTTATTATATGTTTGTACTGTTGACATTTGCTTCATGGATCATATTCTGCAGAAAGTTCTTCAGTTTCTGTTTGGTAAACTTTAGAAAGGATTCACAGAGAAACAGTAAACTTTAAGAACATTAGTATCCAATTCTTCCTAGATGTACATCTATTCTAACTTTTCTTTCATAGCCTTCAATGTACAAAATGCAGAAATATGGCTGTTCTGATAAGAATGACCAGCAAAGAAGAAACTTCAGCAAAGAAGTTTCCTTTGCTGAAAGAAATAAGGAAACTGTGTATTTTTCATTTGCTTTTTTTTTCTGTCTTTATTCTTACTATGACCCTTTAACTTGAATATAGCAATTTCAGAGCTCAAGGAAACCTGGAGTCTGTATTTATATTGTTGACTGTAGAGGTTATTTCCTTTGCTGGAGGATGGTGGGTAATGACAGACTGCACATAAGAAAACGGAAACCTGTAGATTTTTATTATAATGTTTGGAAGAAGATAAGTTTACTTAAAACAACTTCTATTATAGTCTCTTCATTGGCTTGCTCTTGGTCTTCAAAGATAGGATCTTACTGATTAAAATAGCTTTCCAAATCTCTTTGGCTGTTTCAAAGTCATATAAACCTGAAACATTATATCAATATAATAGTTAGAAAGGACCTTCAAGATTCTTCAAATTTGAGATTATATCTCTTTTGGCAGTCCCAAACCCTTCTGAGATCTGATGAAATTTATGCACGTTCTCCTTAGAAGAAAGTATATTTAACTATAACTGTAACATTTGCATGCTTGGCAGGAATTCAGGACTCTGCAGGTGCCCCACAAGGCCCACTAATATCAGATTCACAACTTCTAACCTGGCCCAGTGCCACTGTTTTTTACACATATAATAAAAATGATTTGACAAGATGAAGATGATGACATGGGGATATGTGCTCAGCTACGTGCATTTCTCTCTCTATTTGCATATGCATGTGCAGTGGTATATTTGCTTTTTGTAATATATGTTAAGCTGAATTTAAGAAATCCAATCTCTGCCTTCATTTACACATGGCCTTTTCTTCTTCTCTCCATGTGTCACTTACAAGAGAACACTTGTCATTGCATTTAAGGTCCATGAGAATGATCTCGTATGTTTTTGGGAATGCCATTCGACTCACTATAGTTATTGTTATTGATCATATGTTAGGCAAGTGGTATTATATATATGATTTCTTTTGATTTCACCAAAATTCTGTGAAGTAGGTAGAAGGGTACTTACTACCAATGAGGAACTGGAGACCCACAGAAGTTAACATTCCAGACTTCGAACAGCTTAGTTAGTGGTGGAGTTCTTGCTTGGCCTATATTCTCACTGCTGAAGGCTTTTAAGGAGGACTCAGTTACCCAGAGTAAATCAGAACAAACAAATAAAAGTCCTTAAAGACCTCTTGGACTTTGTGATTTAATGAAATAGAAAATATATGAACACAAATAGCTGAGATACAAAATAGAAGGTACATAGAGTGAAGAGAAATATATATAAATTTTTAAGGGTTTAATCAGAGGGAGCTGATTACCCGGTCATTTATCAGTTTGTGGTGTCTTAATACCCTAATATGATGAGGCTGATTATAATGTCTCATGTGACAGTCTGTCTCATTATTTTAATACTCATATATGCAAATTTATGCTGCCTTACTTAATGAGCACTCAATCCTTCATCTATTCAATATTTATGGAGTACCAGAAAATTGTGTTATACACTTAAGATGTAATGGTTAAAAAAGAAAACAAAAACAAATGTTGTCTCTGTCCCAATATACATGCAAGTGGGAAAGACAGACATCAATGGAAAGGCAAATATATAAACTGGTTGTTAATACTAGTGAATGCAAGGAAAGAAATGGGAATCTCTGTTAGAGCATACTGGATGGGATCCTAGCTCAGGTGGGATGGTGAGGGAAGACCTCTCTGTGAATGGGGCATTGCTGCTGAGCTGTAAGCACAGAGAAGCACTTACCTATGATAAGAGCAAAGAAAGAGCATTGTAGACTGAGGGAACAACATATTCAAATCACCCAAGACCAGAGAATGTTTAGCATCTTCAAAGAACTGAAAACAATGATTAGTAATAGGAGTATAACATACTTAGAAATAGGCAGGGGTCAGGAGATGCAGACTCCTGCACAAGGGAAACAAATAAGGATTTTTTTCATGGGTGTTTTGGGAAAACACTACGGGGATTAAGGAGGGAAATGACATAACTGAGTTGCTTTGGGAATGATTGCTTCTGCCCTTCTATGGAGCATGGACTGGAGAGGGGCAAGAATGGAGGAGGAGGGGCCAGTGAAGAGGCTTGGAGAAATTAAAAATTCTCTTTCAGTGTTCAGAGTTCACTTGAATGATGGCCTGTCTCTGATATTATGAAGAGTACATTGTACTTTAAAAAAAAAGTTTTTATGTATAGTCAATAGTACTGTGTGTGTGTGTGTGTGTGTGTGTGTATATATATACACATATATAATCAATTATTTGGTACCAATTACCTTGTAGTATGTAAATGTTGAATATTATATATATATGTATATATATATATACACACACATATGGTAGCCATATTTGTTTCATTGTTATATAAAGGAGAAAATTTATCTAAAAATAATTTATCTCAGGAAGAGATTTGATAGCAGTCTCTTCTTTGGAGCATTTGGCTATCCAAATAAAAATTTATCATTAATAAATAGTGATCCTTATTTACCTGTCTGTACTGCTATGCAACTTTGCTTTCACTTGAACGCTTGATAGAGGTGTGACCGTCTACAGAGCAGAATGATTACTGGTTGTCAGACCTTCATTCAGCCAATGGGGAAAGGAGATATATTATCTTATTGTCTAGATTTTCATGTGGACATGAACAATCTGAAAAGAGAATTGTACTAATTTGTGTCTTAGGAAAACTCTAAATGCAGTTAGTTTCCAATTCTATTTTTCCTTATGAGTCCAGACTTCTAATTGTGATTTTTTTTTAAACAGGGATAATACAATTCTTTTTTCCTTGTACATATGAGAAAAATACTTGCACTTGTGACTTCAATAGAAAGCAATATTCTCTCCATGACTCAGAAGTCAAGGGTTGGTATAGAGCTATGACCCCTCATTAGACCTGCCTTAAACACTTTAGTAGTCTTAAGATGTGTGATTCTATTTCTTCTCATAGCACATGGAGAGGAATAATGTTGGTATTTTGCAGTTAATTCAGTTACTTTCTACTAGTGAAAATAGTAACAGGATTTCCTGTTGCTAAGTCAAGTCCCCCAACCATTACCCTTGATTGGCATTGTAGACAAAACTTCTTGTGAATGAAATAAAAACATTCCCAATTCATTTCTACCTATACACTCTGAAAAACTGTTTTACATGGGGTTTTAGTTTAGTTTCTAATACTCTGACTTCAGTAGCAGTTTAATGAGTAATTGGTCAGCTAATAGCTTTCATCAAATTCCAGATTTTAATTATCACTTACTGTGATATGCGTTGCGTGTCATTTTATGCCATATTTGTTTTAGATTTAATCTACTCATGTTTGCAAAATTTCTTTTCCATGGTGCAAAATTCAATTTATTAAATTGAAAATATTAAAAATAGTAGTTTGAAATTTTAGTTTTAAAAACACTCTACAGGTTAAACAAATAAACATACCCTAAAACCAAAATAAAACAGTATTTCTAGTTTAAAACCCAGTGGTACTATTATTCACTAAGAGAGGTCCTTCAAACAGGAAAATTGATAGAATTCACTTCCCTCTTTTTGAAACATGGACGTTTAAGTTACAAGAAAAATAATTCAAGGTCCAGGCCTGTAGTTGTTACTATGAGTAATGTAGTAGTCTGCTACAGTAGACTGTGTGGAACATTTTTTAAAAGTTTGGAATCTTTAATGGTGAAATAATACTCAATGGTAGGGACTTAGAAAATATGTGTTGATTTTTATTTTTAAAGGCATTTGAGGAGTTAAGAACCTTAGCCATGATATGGATCCTTGAAAGATGCTGAATCTTGTGAAGTTTTAGATCTTAATTCCAGTTACCGTATAGAATGACTTTAGCATTCTGATATTACTTTTGAAGGGCTAGGATAATAAATCAGTTTCAGGGTAGACATGTACAAGGCTTAATTTATGAAACTTTAAACTATTTAACATTAACTTTGTTCTTAAAATACAAATTCATCTAGGGAATGTAATAAACTATGCAATAATAAAGATCTGATATTATTTTGACATGAAATTCAACATATTCATAAGTACAAGGATCAAGAATTAAAAATAAAATTCTTGGTAACAGTATTCATTGAACGAACATTCACAGTATTTAGTGCCTCACGTTTGCTTGGAACGGGAGTTAAAAACTTAAAATAATATAGGCTTTGCCTTCAAGGGAAAGAGGAGAGGGTTATATAAATTGACAATTATAGTTCAGTGGCATAAATACTAAAATAGAGAGGATTAAGGAAGTCTAGAAAAGAAACTTATCAAATTGAAGTGTTAACGAAGGCCTCCCTGAGATAATTCATGAACTGTGTTTGATATAAGAGTTGGAGTTAGTTATGTGGATGAGAGTTGAGTGCAAGACAGGTGGCAATCATTCAGTTAGTAAGATACAACCACAAAATGATCATAGTCTAAATGGAGGAAGGACCAGTGAAGGTGAAGTGGAAGGGATGCACATGATAGATAGTAAATGGATAGAACATACAGGATTTGATGAGAAAATGGAAATGAGAGAGCTGATTGAAAGGAAGGCGTCTGGAATGATTCAACTTGAGGCTACAATATTAACTAAAATGAAGGTGCTAGTAAGGGTGAATTCACCTTTGACCACATTATGTACTTTGCAGTAGAGGTGATTAGTGTAAGGAGAATAAATTTGAGAACAGTCAAGAAATTGTGGAATTTGTTGAGCAGTCAAGAAATTTTCTACTTTAAAAATAGGAAATAGAGAGATTAGAATATTCTGCCTATTTGTAATTATTCCTGTTGAGTTTTAGGAAGAATTTTGGATAAAGGACTTAAGATGTCATCAAGGTCATCCTTTTACCTAAGTCAAAATTTTTGTTGTTGCTGTGCCTTTTTTTTTTTTTAACGGAATTCACTCATAGAACTAAATTGATTGTTGTTTAGGCAGGGTAGAGTGTGCTTTGGTTAACTAAAGTGGACAAAAGCAAGAATCTTTATTATGTTCCTAAGAATGACTCATTCCTTCAGTGAGTTCATTCATTGTTAGTCTTCCAGAAACAAATTTAACAAGCCAGATTTATGGACTAGTCTTAGGTACTTTTCTAGCTAGACAATCTTTAACTGGCTATGGTAAATGTGAATTAAGAAAGGAAAAATGTAACTGCGGTGTTGAAACTTGTTCCTAGGGTTTTTATCCAAATTTACTTTATATTTCTATACAAAGTGGTAAATTATACAAACCATTTTGCATTGACCCAGAATTTTTATTAACAGTTTCTTTTTCCATATTTCTTAGCATATACCAATGGTATACAAATGATATTTAGAAATATCTGCCGGTGTAGTGGGCCAGTTTTAATCACAACCTGATTTACACTAATCTATGTCAAAATATACTGTACAGTTGTGCAACTCTAAATTCTATTTATTTGTCTATATTACAAATGATAGACTGATTTCTTTAAACTTTTTCTAAGATATTTTTAATTTCAAATTTGAATATGAAAATTGGTAATTTTTTAAAGAATACTCAAAATTGTTCTGCTAATCCAAACTGAGATTATCACACTAAAGCAATTAAAACATATGAGTAGATTGTATTTACATAGTTTATTATATAATACACAATTTATGCATATAAGCAATAGCTTTTAGTTTCTTTCAAAACAATCTCTGTCCTATTAAAGTATCATTAAATAATGTCATTCAACTATGAAAAGTAAAAATCTAACAAAACTTCTATCCAATTCAACATATATTTGCAAACAGTTAAATTACATGATAGGATAAATTGTATTAGATCTTTTAGGATCTATTTGTCTTAATAAAACATAGCCAAACTTAGCTGCTTATATATTAAATACTACAATATGAGTAGTTATTAACTGAATTTCTATACACTTCTAATTAATTCAAATAATGGTACTAATTGATTCCATAACTTCTGTGACTTATTATTCAAGGACTTAACAAAGCTCACAAGTCTAAAGGGCCGATATTTGAATAAGCTGTCTTTTATTATGACTACATTTAATCAAATTTAGGCATAATATATTTTTATTCTGAAGTCATCTGCTTTTTATTATAGTGAGTCCTTCGTTTCTAGGTCTTCTCTTTTTAGTTATAACTGATTCTACTATGAGAGGAAGTTTGTTTTGGAATAGTCATGGAAGAAAATAAATAGTCTCTAAGTTCATCTTAATAATTACTTTTTTGTTTGTTTTATACATTGCCATGAATGTTTAAAACAGTTTTCTGTGTTGAATGGTACCTTTTAATAGTCCCCGCTATGGATTCTATCTTTTAATAACTGTAACAGTAGAAAAGGTAATTGGCGTAGCAATATTACATGATATAACCATTAAACCAAATTTAATATTAGAAACTTAAAAAAATTTTGGGGGAATGTGTGAAGCATTTTTATTATTTTATTGCAGCATTTTCTTATGAGAAAGCTGTCATAGTCATAACGGGATGCAAACAATGTTCTTTCACAGAAACTTAGAAAGGTAGAAAGTATGAGGTAATATCCTTTGCCTTACATGTGCCAACATTATGAGTTAATACTTAGATATTTTTCACATTCTGGCAGCTATTAAATTACACATGTTCCTCAGAATGTGTATTTTAGGTTTCTTTATTTAAAAATAAAAAAGAGTAATATAAAAATTGAGATTAAAATTTTATATGGAGACATTTTTGCTATGTCCTTACTGCTTGTTAAGATGCAAATGCTGTAAGATTATTTACACTTAAAATAAATATGAAAGAATAACAGAATATTACATTATTTTCAAACTTCTGAATTGAGATTTGTTTCTTCCAACTATATTTTAATTTCAAAAATTCCCTTTTTCTCTCCTAGGGCAAATTTTCCTCTATTCTCATTTTAAACTGTCTATCATCTACCACAGGCCTCTAGAATTAAAATAAGTGGATAATCTGCCAGCACTTTATTTCAATTTCATCTAGTTTTTGTATATTAGAATATTATAAGGATTTAACTCATTTAGGCAAAGCATTACTTATCTGTGTATCACATTACAGTGATTCCCCCTACCTGTAAAACAAATGCGGTACTGATTAAATGGCTACCTGTGAGACATATATCAGTTCATAACTACTAGGACATTTCTTGGACATTGCATTATCCCCTATTTTTCTTTAAATTTTTTTTGCGGCACGCGGACCTCTCACTGCTGTGGCCTCTCCCGTTGCAGAGCACGGGCTCCGGACGCGCAGGCTCAGCGGCCATGGCTCACGGGCCCAGCCGCTCCGCGGCATGTGGGATCTTCCCGGACCGGGGCACGAACCCGTGTCCCCTGCATCGGCAGGCGGACTCTCAACCACTGCGCCACCAGGGAAGCCCGTCCCCTGGTATTTTTTGAACAACGTCTTAAATCTTGGCAAGTTACTGATATCCTATTGTTCAAATTCTAACGTCAGTGAAAGTTGTAGTGAGTATGGCAAATACAAGCTAAACAACAAAAGGCTGTCATACAACACAGGGTTTTTAAAACTTTCCTCATGTTTTGGTCCTTTTGGACGAAAGGAGCTGTATATTCTTCCAATGTCTATTAATTTATCTTTTTTATTCTTCATTTTTTTGAGTTCTGTATAAAATATGTCTCAACTCTTGTTAGAGACTAAGGGCAGGGTAGTGGCATCCTATCTATCTATCTGTCTCATCTATCTAATCTGCTATCCATATATATCTATCATTACATGTTGATACACATGTTCATGTATAAATTTTAATATAAATATTTTAAAATTTAGATCTAACTCTTCGGTGGTTTGAATAGTGATTAGGTGCATAATGTATATAAGTGAGGTGAATATAAAACATTGCATAAGTGAGAAAATGTTAAATCCAATTTATAGGTTTTAACATGATATAAAACAAATATAACTATCATGGAAATTATTTAGAATTTAATGATGATGACTATTAAATATAGATCAGTCATGTTCTTTCAGCATAATACATTTTACACATTCATCTGAGAGATTAAAAACACAGATTTATATGGCAAATTCACTTATAGAAAAAGACCGCTAATTAGAAACTCCTTGGTAAGTTTTAGCATTTCATGGTTATCTATTCTGTGACATTTTCCTCTTGTTGTTTAGAAACAGAACCTAATTTTTAGCTGGGCTTAATGTTACCTATTTTAAAGCCTGCATTTCCTATCTCCCTTATAATTTATATACTCTTTACTCAACATTTACATACATCGGAAATTTTCCAATAAAATTTTTTAAATATTAAGTGTCAAAACTCGATAGATTAACTTCTGAAGAGTGCTCATGTAAATTAAAGAATAAATGACCAAGGCGTCTAGCATATGCGAATAAAAATTTTTTGTTATTTATTAAGACGCTGGCTATGAGAAACAAACCTTTAGTTGATTATCATTCGTATAATAATTCTTACAATGAAATTTATTTTTATGCATATCGTCAATAGATTTATATCCTTATATATATTCCAGTTCATATTCTTCAGTAGTAATGTGACATCATTCACTTGAAGTTATCTTTTCTGTGTGAACTAATATAACGATACACTGAAGCTCTGCAGTTGGATAAATACTTAACCACGCAAGTGCTTAACTACATGGATAAAGCTTTCTTTGTAATGCTGTAAATAGGTGAGGTTATCTAGTTGTTTATGGGTTTAATGAAATCACACTCTGCAGATTATAGCATGTATCCTTGTTCTTCCATTAAGGATTTATAAATTGGTACTTTCCCCTATAAATACAAGGGAAAATGTTAAAATAGCTCTCCTTTTTCTATTATTCTGAGGGTAGAAAAATCAGAGAGGAGATGGTATATATCTTTGGTGTTCAGAAAGGAATTGACCCACAGCTTACAGTAACATTTAATTATCACTGAGAGCACACTCTGTGCAGTTTCAGAGAGCTATGAGCCCAAGGGCTGACATAAAAATAAAAGAAATCAAATAGTTTTGCATGAGAGTTTTTTATCTTAAAACTCAAAAAGAGTAGAGCACAGAAATATGAGTAAAATGTCAGGCATATCAGAAATCACTTTCGATAAATACTTGTTGAATTTATAGTGGAACCAAATAAAACTTTATCGAGTACATATGTAAGTAAAATCAATCAATAATATTTATATTATTAAGTACTAATAAAAATGACTATTTTTACTTTGTCTCTAAATGGTACATATATTTAAGATATCATAATCCATCGAATACAATGCTAGATCTGATCTTTGGTTTGATTGTTTCTTGTAAGCAAGTGATAAAATTGTGATCTATTTCTATCCAAAGAAAAATTTAAGATATTGCATCCGTGCTGCCCCTCTCCTCCAACTAGGGATAGGAGGGGAGGTGTGTACTGTTACTTCTAGCTTTTTAGCAAGGTGGTCTTTTAGGGTAAAAGCAAACCTACAATGAATCAGACCTATTAAACAAATGCACATTTCAAAGAGAAGTGAAATAGTAACCTATTCTGAAGCCAGCAACTAAAATGAAATACCAAGTGGAAAAGTGTTTTTTTTCTCTCAGCACAAGCTACTGTTTCCTCATTTCTGTTTATTGTTCCCTGCATCAGTTGGCTTTTGCCACTTTTGCCACCACTCTAAAACTTAATGACTTAAAACAGTCCAGTTTCTTTTGTTCACAGTTTTGTGGTTGGAATGAGCAGGATCTCTCCTGGGCTCTATCATGGGTCTGTGGCTAGTTGCCAGGCTGTCTGGCCGTGGATGATCTAGAATGGCCTCACACATATCTGGCTATTGGCAGATGGTTGGCTAATGGGCTGTTGGCTGAGGCTCCTCACTTCTCTACGTGGCCTCTCATTCTCCAGCAGATTAGCACAGACTTGTTCCCTTGGTCTAAGGTTTCCAAGCACAGCATGAGAGAGGAAGTCTCAGTAGGCAAACTCTGTTGAAGTCTCCGCTTATATAGTGTTGACACTTATCTCATTGGCTAGAGAGAGTCACGTGGCGCAACACAGGTTTACATGGGTGAGGGTTATCCAGTGATGCAGATGCAGGGAAGGGAGTTAATTACTGACATTTTGCTAGCAATCTCCCTCACTCTCTTTTTTTTTTAACTTTTTTTTCTTTTCTTTTTTTTTCCCCAAAGTATGGATCTCCTTCTCATTGTATGTATTATGGTCTCTCTTTCATTTGGAGACTCTCTTTTATTTCTTTTCCATGGGAGAGATTCCTATCCCATATCCCTATCCTTTCCATTTTCTTTTATTCTTTCTCTCTTTTCCTAAGGGTGAAAAATTAAGTTAAATTTTATTTTCCCACTTTATTAAGTAAAAGTTTTTGACTAATATCAAATTAGAAAAATAGGATTATATCCTTTTCTGTAGCTTTGTTCTTAAATCCTAAATAGTGCTGGGAACAAACTTGAGATCTCTTTCAGGCAGAAAAAGGCCTGAATGTTGAAAATTCTACACTGAATCATGCAAGTCCCTAAGGATTTGGTTTGCATTTCTATTTAGTAAAGAAATGGGAAGAGGAGTCAAGGTTAATATTTGAAGATCAAGCTGCAGTCCTAGTACTTACATATAAAAACATGAGCATTGATCAGAGGCAGGAGAACTTGTAGCTCTAAAATTTACAATCTTAGCCCATTTTTAAAGCCTATTTAAAACCTTACAATTGCTTTTTTTTTAACATGGCTTCCAGGAGCCAGTAATGAAACTGATTAGAGCTATTTTTTATTATTTTTTTCACCTTTCACATTTCCTTTTTTTTTTTTTTTAGTTTTTACAGCTTTATTGAAAAATAATTGACATACACCATTGAATAAGTTTAAGGTATACAGCATGATGGTTTGATTTACATATATTATAAAATGATTACCACAATAAGTTTAGTTCTCATCCATCACCTCATATAAGAGCTATTTTTAAAATCATCTTATTTTATAAAATGCTAAAGGAAACAATATTACACAAGATTAAAATATTTCTCTGATAAAAATAAGAACCCAAGAAAAGTGGAGTATCTGATATATAATAAAACAACTATTTTTATTACTTCCACAATTTAAAAGGATAACATTAATGTATACATTTCTTTATTTATGATGAACTAGTTACTCAAAGAGGAAAGATAAGAAAGCCAAAACAAAAGACATTAAATAAGTTGAACTCCCTAATTTTGAAGGTTATATTTAATTACAGAGGTCACAGAAAATTACAAATATATGCTCATTATTTATGCTTAAGTCAAAATATCTTTATCTTCCTCTTATTTTTAGAACTGATCAGACAATTTCAGAATGGTGATAGCAACCAACTAGATTTCCCCCCTTCATTCCCAGAATGTTGATTTTTGCCAGAAAATATCAATTTTTCCTGTGACAAAATTTGTCTTAAGACAAATTAATCATTTGTGTATGTGTCCATACACTTTGTGTTATGAATTTTAATTATGTTAAATATAGTAGTCTGTAAAAGTATGAATTTGACTAATTTAAGGGTATCTAAAAAAAAATGCTTGAAGACTGAATAAAAATTGACAATGACATTCTTCTTCAATGTAAGAGTCTTATAGAAACCAATTCTGAGCAGTCCCTACAATTTTGAAAACAATTCTAAAAATAAAATAGCTAACATTTATTGAGTGTCTATTTTGTACTCAGGATGTGTCATCCCTAGTTGTCACAATATTGCCTGTATTCCTCTAAAAATAAGGTTGTTGAGAGCTAGAAGTCAACTTGCCTTGTATCACATAACTATAAAGTGTTGGAACCAAAATTAGAAGAGTCCAAAGTTAATGTTCCAAAATTTTTCTCTATCTCATAGTTTCTTACAGAGCTCAGTTTTGGCTGCTTGACACTCAAAAGCCAATAATCAAAAGGCAAGTGTCAGTAGAAAGGAAAGATGCTTTAATCAGAAAAGCCGGCAATCTGGAGAGAGGGTGGACTTATGTCCTGAGACCAACTCTGAAGATTCTGCTCAGCCATGACAGTTTTTAAAGGGAAAAGGGGGGAAAGAATCTCTGTGAATCATCAAGGCTGAAGGTTGGGTTCTGCATCATTCTCCATTGCCTGCAGACTAGCTGATTCCCTTCAGATGTTACCTTCCCCATGTGATCTGCCTGCAGGATTGGTAAGGGGGCTGTTGTGGGTAAAGAGCTAGTCATTGTTTAACTATTTAATTCTTCATTCTTACTTCTTTTAATCTAGGAAAAGAATCAACAGGTTAGATAAGGCATGGTGTGCATTTGGGAGGGCATAAGTCAGGAATTAGGATAAATTGCCTAGTGATCTTATTGGGTTCTTTCAAGGTTAAAGGGTGACAGAAATGGGCAAACACGAAAAGGACAAAAGAGCTGCTTTCAAGTTTATTTCTGTGATAGAGAATTAAGATTGTCATAAACAAATTTTTTAGGCAAAGATTATAAGTATGAAGTTGTCAATATTCTGGAAAACCAAAATAGCATATAAATAGACATTGACAGAATGAAGGGGAAAATAAGTTGTTCTTCAAAACATGCTAGAATTTAGAAAAGCTAACTATGTTGGGGAAGATAATCAACACTAACAACACAGACTGGGGGACAGCTGTTAAGGTATAATGCCATGAGAATGTCTTGGACCTGCAGGCTAAAGTCAAACTCTCTGCTCTTGAAGGGAGAAATAGCCAATACCACAGTAGGTCATGTTAGAACTTGTATAAGATGATGAGCCCAAGAGTTAATATGTCTGATGTAGACTGAAATAGTAACCCCACATATGAAATAGAATTTTAAAAAACATGAGAAAGGCCAGAGAAGAATCAGTCATTGATTTTAAGGTTGCAAATGTAGCATATGAGAAGAGGTGAAATGAGTTAGGTGTTTTTAGAACAAAAGAATGAAAACTTTGGGTAAGTAAGGAAGGAAGCGTATAAATCAAATACAACTTTAAGATGTGTTCAAAAAACTGAATCATGGTAAGATTTAAAGTGCTCAGAAAAAGCTTTTTAAAAGAAATCAGTTAATGTGGAGAAGCTATTGGCGGGGGCGGGGGGAAGGAGTAACTTCTTTACTGTCAATATGATAAAATGCCAGAATTCCAAAGACCTCATAAAATTTCCACCCCTGGAAAGTGAGAAAAACATTGACAGCTGTTTGTTCTGTTTCAATATCCTGTAGCCTTGAGGCAAGGAAGCTGGAGCAGAAACACTCTCAAGTCTCTTCCACAAAACCAGTATTAAAGTTTGGCTATCAAGTATATATTCTGGGCATCCATACACAAATTGGCAATGAATCACAAAACACATTAAACCTTCATGCATTTACTGTCTATTCCCAGGAAGTATTTTTGAGCTCACAACAATTTCTAAGCCTATCATTATTTTCTTTTTGAAAAATTATGTTTATTCTTTTTTACCAACCACAAAATTTTCATCCTTCTATTCCATCATTCCTGCAGACATATATTAAACAACAAATATGAGCTGGGGGCACATCCCTGGTGGCCCGGCAGTTAAGACTCTGCACTTCCACTGCAGGGGGCGTGGGTTAGATCCTTGGTCAGGGAACTAAGATCCCGCATGCTGCGTGGTACGGCCCCAAAAAACAAAAAAACAGAAAACAAAAAAAACCCCAAATATGAGCCAGGTATTGAGTCAGGTGCTAAAGTTACAGCAGTTAAAAAGACAATTTCCCACTTTCA
Source organism: Tursiops truncatus (assembly GCF_011762595.2). Lineage (NCBI taxonomy): Eukaryota > Metazoa > Chordata > Mammalia > Artiodactyla > Delphinidae > Tursiops > Tursiops truncatus. The sequence continues at coordinate 26,401,459 of NC_047042.1, read as the reverse complement.
TGGAGCTGACGGTTAATTGGAAGAAAGATTTGCATAAATGGTTAACAATTGTTATACAAGAACAATGCCTATGGAACGAAAATATTTACTAAAGATATTTTAGTAAAAATGGGAGTGATATATTGGTGGAAAACTTTTTAAAATATGCTAATGAAAGTGTAGTGTAGAGAACAGTGATCCAGAAAGACCTCAACGTGGCATTCCAGGAATGCAGTTTTGTGAATGTAATTTTTTCTGTAACACTTGAGCGTTTTTTTTTAAACTCCTTACAATGTAATTTTCCCCCAGAATACAAGTTCATTTTATTTTATTTAATTAATTAATTTATTTATTATAAATTTATTTATTTATTTGTTTTTATTTTTGGCTGTGTTGGGTCTTCATTGCTGTGCGCAGGCTTTCTCTAGTTGCGGCAAACGGGGGCTACTCTTCGTTGCAGTGTGCAGACTTCTCACTGTTGTGGCTTCTCGTTGCAGAGCACGGGCTCTGGGCGCACGGGCTTCAGTAGTTGTGGCACATGGACTCAGTAGTTGTGGCTCGTGGGCTCTAGAACACAGGCTCAGTAGTTGTGGCCCATGGGCTTAGTTGTTCTGCGGCATGTGGGATCTTCCTGGGCCAGGGCTCTAACCCATGTCCCCTGCATGGGCAGGCGGATTCTTAACCAGTGTGCCACCAGGGAAGCCCACAAGTTCATTTTAAAAAGTGGCTTTATTTGCAAAATATATTTTGAGAGGCTATATTAAGCAATGGCTTTTTAGAGAAATGGAGTTCATTGCCCACTAAGAGATTTTAATTCTGTATTTTATTATATTTCTAAAATCGTCCTCCATAGAGAATTACAGGAAGTTTGATGGCTCTTATTTGGCACTGTTTTCTTACATGATAGGTTGGACTGGTTGAAGAATGAAGGGATAAATGGTCAATCTAGTTGAATTGTTGTCATCTTAAATTTAAAATTGATTGATTGTATTTCTTTTTTGGTGAGTTGAGTTTTAGGCACAATTCCAGACAGATACCAAGTAGGAGTTGATTAACAGCTTTGTCTCCTGTGGGCAAGAAGAATAATGTGAAGAGTTGTGTTTAGCTTAGATGCAGGAAGGCTAAATGGGGGTGGGAGAATCATTTTAAACAGTTATGTATTTATATTTTCATACATGTCAAGTATTGAGGAACAATTAAACAGAGAATCCATTGAAGTTATCAGGAAGCAGGTAGAATAAAGGCAGACTGACATATTTGAATTGAAGGGATAAAGCAGCAGTTCTTCAGTTTCTGATTAAGTAGGTCTGGGTTAGACCCTAACATTGGCATTTCTAATGAATTCCCAGGTACTTCTACTGCCTGAGGTCTGGGCACCACACTATGAGACTCACTGGCTTAGAGTATCTCTGGTTAAGAGTAGTAGCCTTTGAGTAAAAAAGTCATCAAGAATAAAAACAAAAATAATAACAGTAGTGGCAGAGGCGAAGCAATGGCAAAAGAAAAAGCTGTGGGCAAAGTGTGCTAGAGGTTTGTTTCATTGTATGCTTCGTTACAGCTCATTTATAGAAAAGTTGACGTTCCCACAGTCCTGCTGCCTTTAAATTATCATGTCCTATTACAAGCGATAATCATGACACTGTAAGCTCCATGAAGCCAGGGACTTTGCCTGTCTTTTTCATCACTGTGTTTGTTACACTGTCCCTGACTGCACAGTTTATTCAACCCATGGGCTGTCTAAGGACCAGATTCTGACTCTCAGGAATCTGAACTGAGACACACAGAGGCTGCCCACAGTGGACACTGGAGCTAAGAAATGAACTGATTCCACCAAAATCATGAGTAAGTGGAAACCAAGAGTAAACAGGGAATCCAGTACGTAGAGAGGAGAGAGCTGGAGAAGATGTAGCCCCATTCTTGAAAGCAGCTGGTCTGCTTCAGATGACTTTCCTGTGCCACTGAAATGTGCTCTATTTTGTTTCCTCCTTTTAGATTCTTAAAAATTCCCCAATATCTATAGAGTAACTCTCCCCTCTCTCCCCTTTTTGAAGATAGATTGGATATGTCTTTGCTCCATGCCACCAAAAAGCTCACACTAGGACCAAAAGGCTCATTTCCTTGGCATTAGTTGCAAACATTATTATAACCACTTCTAAAGGTTGCAGAAGGCAGTTTTGTCAGCTGAAACCAAATTCCCTTTGCTACAGACAAATGAGGTTTTCTAAGGAAGATCCTGCTTTTACTGTCGATACCTGCCAATCTCAAGGGAGAGCGGGGGCAGAATGTGCCTTTCTGAGATAGTGCTTGTGCTATCATAGTCATTTTATACATTCAGCTGAAAAAGGAGATTCCACTCTGGCTGCCACTGCCTGTAGTCCTGGGTGTGAACCTGGGATTCTGAATGCTTCTTGGCAGGAGCCAAAGCCAGGTGGGAAAATATTCAGACACCCCCATTCTCAACTGCATTGAGGAAAAGGAGTTTATAGTCAGTATTTGGAAAAAGTAAGTCCTTTTTTCAATTTAAAACTCTCAACCAAAACAAACAAACAAAGAAACAAAAACCTGAAAGTAAATGTAATCAGAAATCATTTTCCAAGATAGAGTTTTCAATTTTAAGGTTAAGAAAACTCTGTGGTTCTAGATTGTTCCTTTTTAAACGTGCTTTTCGAATAATTTCTTTTGAAAGATTTTCATTTAAAGTATGCACATTCAATAACTAAAATACTGAATGTCATACTTATGAATTATGAATACAATGCTTGGTAGCCTCTGGCATTTTCCATACTATGTATATAGGAGTCTAGTATCAGCCATGGACGAAATGCTTCCTCCCGACCCAGGGCTCAAAGTCAATAGGGAGCTTAGCCGTGATTTCATGTGTGTTTTTCTTTCAGGAAGAGTTCTGTGACTAAAGACTGTTTGAAAACACAGTGCTTAGATATTATATAATTCCCCACTTATATAAGCTAAAAAGTCCAATATTTTCAATTTTATTAACTATAAATCAGTGATGCTATATGTACCAGCAGTGGGGTATCTGAAAATATCATTTTCGTTAGCATATTGATGAAATACTTACCCCCAATAAATAGATTAACTTTTAAAATCAGTTTGTTATAATTCAGCTACAGGTAGATTGACACACATTTTCTAGAGTGAATTGAAAACGCTATCAGCTAGTTACTATGAGAGCTCATATGCTTAAAAAAAGCAGCTTAATTCAAAGCGTCAGTTGATTCTTTCAGGAACAGGGCATTAAGGACAAAGTTGCCTGCCAGAGGTAAGAATATTATCAGGGAAGAAGAGGCAGGCAAAATTGAAAAGCAGGGAAGAGAAAACTGAAGTATTTGCAGAAACCTGAAAATTCTACCGTGCAATTATTTTAGAAACTCAGCAGGGAGGTAGGCAGTCAAAATTTTAAGGGAATCAAGAGAAGAACCCCATGGGAAATATTTTATCATAAATGAAGTATAGAGGAATGAAAATTTTTTCCTTTGAATAAACTCCTAGTTTATTTTGTGGAAGATTAAAGCTCAGTTAAAATGGATTGTTATTTTGGAGGTCAAGGTGAGTTTTCACATCTGTCATGTTGAAAAAGTAGGGCTCTCAATTTATTCTGTATTTTCACACTGGCAACTTTGTACAAAGTTTGGTAAATAAAGATTCCTTGTTGGTTTTGTTAATTCTTTGAGAACAGCTGTACTTTCTTAGCATAATTAATGGATGCAATAAAAGAACACTAAAATTCCCATATTGTATATTATAATTTCTTTAGGATTTCTAGATTAGGAAATTCTAAAAAATTAACTCATAGTTTATCATGTGTCTTTATTCCATTTTTTTAAAAACTGTGCTTTGGAAAGCAGCATTATGAATTGACCAGATTAGTTTACCCCAATCCATATGTTTAAAACTCCATTACACATTTCAAAAAATTATCTAGTATGAAAATTAAAAAGATATAATAGGAATAAAAATAATAGGCTCAATGTAGTCTTCCAAAAAATTATTTTCTAATTTGCAAATTCCATTGGTAAGTGGATCATACAAGTTATTTAAAATGTAGAGCAGATTTAAAGAATATTTTTTAAAAGTTAGTCTCAGCTCGTATAAACATTAGATGAACATGTGTCAATGGTTAATTTAACTCATTACTAAAGAGGGAACTAGTAAGATGATATTATCAGTTCAAAGGAGAGCCTAAGAACCTCATATGAATAGAGAAAAAGGAATTTTCAAATGAATTTATAAATACATGCAAAACATATCTATTCACAAGGCAATAATCAATTGCATACCGTCACACACAATAAATTTGCATTTCTGTGGACAAGAATCATTTGGATTATTATCAGTTTTTTACACGAAAGGCAATTAGGTGAGCTAGATGGGGCACCACAATTTTCTCCCTGTTTTTAAAGTATTATTTTCTGATAGTAATAATACTTTGAATATCAAAACAAATACGAATATAACTAAACCACTAAGACTGAGTTTCCACTAATGATTGCTTTTTATCGTGGCACAACGCTGTATATCTATATGTATATATGTGTGTGTGTGTGTGTGTGTGTATGTGTGTATATATATTCTTATATATATATATAAGAATATATATATATTATATAAGTATATATATTCTTCCAAGTCTGTTAAATACCATTAGGGAAAGGTACCATTTTACAGAATAGGGAACTAGGGCTCAAGAAAATAACCTTTCAGAAGTACCATAGTTAGCAACTATCACAGTGATGATGTGGACTTTTTCTCTTGCTCCAAGTCCAAAACTGTTTTTGCTACTTCAAAATTGATACAGTCAAAGAAAAGCAGTAATTATTGGTGCTAATTTAGGATGATTAAAGAGCAAAATCGTTTTATTTATCAACTAAACATGTAGCTCGTTAAGTTTATACTTTATTCAAAACCTGTGAAGTGAAATATTATTAAGAATAAACATCACTTTCAACCGGTGACCTAACTGGATTTAACAATTCAAGAAAAGCAAAAAAGAGAGCCAAATTTGGAAGCTTATATTTAATTTCTGTTGCATTTGTTTATTAAAGAAAATATTGTATATTTGTTGAAAATTTGATTTTTGTAATGACATGACACATGATTAGTCATTCCTAATATACTATAGATAAGAATTTTAATCTTCCATCTTTAGGATGCTAAAATAGAAGAATTATTATTGTATTTTATTATGGTTTGTCATTGTAGCATTGATTCTCAACCATATTTTTATTAAAATATATTAGAATATTTAGTTTAGTTCTGAAATATAACCATAATTTAGGAAACCCATCTGGAATACATCTCTGCTAATATTAGTGACTCTATTGTTTTTTCCTGCTTCATAATTTGACAACTGCACTTTTTGAAAAGTGGATAAATGTATATTTTTATAACTTTCTTTCTCTCCCCAAATGCCACATTTTACATTTTAAAGGGAAATAACTAAAAATATGCTATTGCAAGATTCCTATATTTGGCTTTTGAAACCAAATACCAGTAGCATAGAAGACCACAAAAAAATTATTCAGTAAAATCTTGGTACCAGTCCCTATAAATTAAAACAGTGTGGAAAGTGTGTTGTTTTGAAAAATCAAGGCTGGTATTTTTTCAGATATATTACAGTTGATCTTTGGACAACACAGGTTTGAACTGCACGAGTCCACTTATACATGGATTTCTTTTCAATAATAAGTACTACAATGCTGCACGATCTGCAGTTGACTGAATGTGTGGATATGGAGGGCTGACTATAAGTTATATGCAGATTTTCTACTACATGAAGTTTGGCTCCCCAAACCCCAGTGTTGTTCAAGAGTCCACTGTATTAGAGTGAAGTAAGTCAGAAAGAGAAAGACAAATACCGTATGCTAACACATATATATGGAATTTAAGAAAAAAAAATGCCATGAAGAACCTAGGGGTAAGACAGGAATAAAGACACAGACCTACTAGAGAATGGACTTGAGGATATGGGGAGGGGGAAGGGTAAGCTGTGACAAAGCGAGAGAGTGGCATGGACATATATACACTACCAAACGTAAAACAGATAGCTAGTGGGAAGCAGCCGAATAGCACAGGGAGATCAGCTCGGTGCTTTGTGACCACCTAGAGGGGTGGGATAGGGAGGGTGGGAGGGAGGGAGACACAAGAGGGAAGAGATATGGTAACATATGTATATGTATAACTGATTCACTTTGTTGTAAAGCAGAAACTAACACACCATTGTAAAGCAATTATACTCCAATAAAGATGTAAAAATAATAATAATATATTGGCACATAGTCAAAGATAAGTGGACACTTAAGCAAAAAAAATACATTGTAAGTGACAGCCCAAAGAAAAAATAGACAATGAAAACAAATTCAGAAATATTTCAGATATCAGAATTATGAGACAGACTATAATCACTATGTCCTACTATAGTTCAAAAAATTAAAAAATAAGCTTTAAAATATTTTCAGGGAACAGAAAATCCTAAAAAGCCAATTTGAAAAAGAATCAAATAGGACATCTAGGACTAAACAATATAATAATTGAGGGTTTAATGGATGAGTTTAACAGAAGGCTAAACATAATCATTAGATGATGATAAATGCGATGAAGAGAAATAAACCTAAGAGAGAATTACTGAATTAGAAGATAGACCAAAGAAATCATCCAGAATTTTGCCTGGAGAAATGAATTATATGAAAAAAAAAATCTAGGATAAGAGACACAATGAATAGAGTGAAGAAGTCTAATATACATTGAATTTAAATCCTAGAAGGACAGGAGTGAGAAATGGGAAAGAAGATGATGGCCAAAAATTTTCCAGAGCAGATGAAATACACCAATCCAGAGATTCTAGAAGCCCAGTGAATTCTCAGCAGGATAAAAAACAGAAATTCACTCCTAGACACATCATAATGAGAGTGCAGGACATCAGAAAGAATGAAGGCTATGTTAAGGATCCCAGTTAGAGATAATGAATCTTGACCTTGGGCAGGAGCAGAAGAAATAAAGACAAGGGGATGGGCCTCTAGACGCTGGTCTTTAGAATACCTTTTTCTCAGACTTACCATGAAAGACTATTTTATAAACGTTATCCACTTCATTCTTCATTAATAAAATACATTTGCTAACAAAAAAAAATCAACTGTATTATCTGAATTATTACTCATGGTGGAATGGGGCACCTTTGGTGATGTATTCGTCAGGGTTCTCTAGAGAAACAGAACCAATAGGGTGTATACAGGGAGAAAGGGATTTGTTATAAGGAATAGTCTCATGCAGTTGTGGAGGCTGAGAAGTCTCAAGATCTGCAGTTGGCAAACTGGAGACTCAGGAGAGCAATGGTGTCGTTCCCATCTGAAAATCAGCAGGCTCCAGATCCAAGAAGAGACAGGTTTTTTGTTTTTGTTTTTGTTTTTTTTTTTTTGCGGTACGCCGTCCTCTCAGTGTTGTGGCCTCTCCCGTTGCGGAGCACAGGCTCCAGACGCGCAGGCTCAGCGGCCATGGCTCACGGGACCAGCCGCTCCGCGGCATGTGGGATCTTCCCGGATCGGGGCACGAACCATGTCCCCTGCATCGGCAGGCGGACTCTCAACCACTGCGCCACCAGGGAAGCCCAAGAGACAGTTTTTAAGTTCAAGCCCAAAGGCAGGAAAAGATCAGTGTCCTAGCTCATGAGTCAGGCAGGTGGAGTTCTCTTACTCAGCATTTTTGTTCTATTCTGGTCTTTGATTAGATGAGACCCACTCTGCTCTACTCAGTGTAGATTCAAATGTTAATATCATCCAGAAATACCATCACCGACACACCAAGAATAATGTTTGACCAAATGTCTAGGCATCTCATGGCCCTGTCAAGTTGATGCATAAAATTAAGCATCACTGGAAATATCCTCAAATCCTTGTCTTTTTTTTTTTAATAGCTCTATTTATCTCAGAGCTTTCCCCCACCATGGATTGAAATTGTTTACTCTACATTACATCTACTTTTCCAGATTGTTAAATTATGAACGTTATGAAAGCTATTATTAGGAATATATTTTAGTGAACAAGTGAAATGAAGAGCTTAATTGGACAAGGACCTCAATTTTCTCCTATAACCTGGTACACAGAAGAAATGTTTATCCCTCTACACCGTGCTTATATAGAAAGGTGTATTACTGGGTTTAACAATCTTGGGTATATGTGCAAATAAGAAATTAATTATTTCAGAAGCACATTGTGTTCATTTTGAATGAAGTGATAATGCCTTATTCCTGGGGATAAAACTGGAATTTGCCTCATACCTCCGTGTCAGAATAATTCTTAGTTGGGGAAGATGAGGAATAGAGGAGTGTACATTTAATCAAGTAAACTTTATGCTAAAGAAACATAAGCTACCAGCCATAAAAATTTTATTTTTTAGATGAATAGGAGGAAATAAGGATATATTTCTTTTCTTTGTACATCTGTTGGCATTTTTACTGACATAAAGCATAGAATTTTACTTGTAATTTATAGAACTTCATAAAACGTTTTTCTTGAATAATTTGTCAAATGTCAACTGTTTGTTTAAAATAACTACTTGTATCCTTTGAGAGTTCCCTAATAACTGGCGTTCATGATAATTAATGAACACTTTAATATTTTTATTTTATTTATTTATTTTTATTTATTTATTTTTTTGCGGTACGCGGGCCTCTCACTGCTGTGGCCTCTCCTGTTGCGGAGCACAGGCTCTGGACGCGCAGGCTCAGCGGCCATGGCTCACGGGCCTAGCTGCTCCGCGGTATGTGGGATCTTCCCGGACCGGGGCATGAACCCATGTCCCCTGCATTGGCAGACGGACTCTCAACCATTGTACCACCAGGGAAGCCCTATTTTATTATTTTTAATTTTTATTTATTTATTTTTGGCTGCGTTGGGTCTTCCTTGTTGCATGCGGGCTTTCTCTAGTTGTGGCGAGTGGGGGCTACTCTTCGTTGTGGTGCGCTGGCTTCTCACAGCAGTGGCTTCTCTTGTTGCGGAGCATGGGCTCTAGGCGTGCAGGCTTCAGTAGTTGTGATGTGCAGGCTTCAGTAGTTGTGGTACGCAGGCTCAGTAATTGTGGCTCATGGGCTCTAGAGTGCAGGCTCAGTGTTGTGGTGCACAGGCTTAGTTGCTCTGTGGCATGTGGGATCCTCCCGGACCAGGGATCGAGCCTGTGTCCCCTGCATTGGAAGGTAGACTCTCAACCAGTGTGCTGTTAGGGAAGTCCCTTATTTTACTTTTTTAATTAATTTTTATTGGAGTATAGTTGCTTTACAATGTTGTGTTAGTTTCTACTGTACAGCAAAATGAATCAGCTCTACATATACATATATCCCCTCTTTTTTGGATTTCCTTCCTGTTTAGGTCACCACAGTGCATTAAGTAGAGTTCCCTGTGCTATACAGTATGTTCTCATTAGTTGTCTATTTTATAGGTATTATCAATAGTGTATATGTGTCAATCCCACTCTTCCAATTCTTCCCACCACCACCCCCTTCCCCCTTGGTATCCATACATTTGTTCTCTATGTCTGTGTCTCTCTTTCTGCTTTGCAAATAAGTTCGTCTATATCATTTTTCTAGATTCCACATATGTGTGATGGTATACGATATTTGTTTTCCTCTTTCTGACTTCCTTCACTCTGTATGAAGTCCATCCACATTTCTACAAATGACCCAATTTCATTCATTTTAATGGCTGAGTAATATTCCATTGTATATATGTACCACATCTTCTTGATCCATTCATCTGTCAACGGACATTTAGGTTGCTTCCATGTCCCAGCTGTTGTAAATAGAGCTGCAATGAACATTGGGATGCATGTGTCTTTTTGCATTATGGGTTTCTCTGGGTATATGCCCAGGAGGGGGATTGCTGGGTCATATGGTAGTTCTATTTTTAGTTTTTTAAGGAACCTCCATACTGTTTTCCATTAGTGACTGTATCAGTTTACATTCCCACCAAGAGTACATGAGGGTTCCCTTTTCTCCACACCCTCTCCAGCATTTATTGTTTGTAGATTTTTTGATGATGGCCATTCTGACCTGTGTGAGGTGATACCTCATTGTGCTTTTGATTTGCAGTTCTCTAATAATTAGTGATGTTGAGCATCTTTTCATGTTTGTTGGCCATCTGTACGTCTTCTTCGGAGAAATGTCTATTTAGGTCTTCTGCCCATTTTTTTGATTGGCTTGTTTATTTTTTGATATTGAGCTGCATGAGCTGCTTATATATTTTGGAGATTAATCGTTTGTCCGTTGCTTCGTTTGCAAATATTTTCTCCCATTCTGAGGGTTGTCTTTTCATCTTATTTATGGTTTCCTTTGCTGTACAGAAGCTTTTAAGTTTCATTAGGTTCCATTTGTTTGCTTTTATTTTCATTACCCTAGGAGGTGGCTCAAAAAAGATCTTGCTGCCATTTATGTCAAAGAATGTTTTTCCTATGTTTTCCTCTAAGAGTTTTATAGTGTCCGGTCATACATTTATGTCTTTAATCCATTTTGAGTTTATTTTTGTGTATGGTGTTAGGGAGTATTCTAATTTCATTCTTTTACATGTAGCTGTCCAGTTTTCCCAGCACCACTTACTGAAGAAACTGTCTTTTCTCCATTGTATATCCTTGCTTCCTTTGTCATAGATTAGTTGACCTTAGGTGCGTGGGTTTATCTCTACGCTTTCTATCCTGTTCCATTGATCTATATTTCTATTTTTGTACCAGTACCATACTGTCTTGGTTACTGTAGCTTTGTAGTTTAGTCTGAAGTCATGGAACATGATTCCTCAAGCTCTGTTTTTCTTTCTCAAGATTGCTTTGGCTATTCAGGGTCTTTTGAATACTTTAATATTTTTAAATTGGAAATGATGAGCATAGAAATGTTTATAATGTAAATTAGATAGAATTAATTTTAAATTATTATCCCATAATAAAAACATTCATTTCAATAAAATTCTATTTTAATGTGCTTCATTAATTAATTAAACTATATTAATGTAAGCTATTAATTCCTATATTTAAAAATACACGTAGTGATTTTTTTTATTTTATGTCCTAGTTATAGATTAATATAAATTAATAAAAATTGCTTATCTTTCTCCTGCTCAATGAAAAATTAGGTAAGGTTCATTACCTAAGGTTCACACATAAATGTAATTGTTATGTAAATTTAGTAATAGAAAATTCACTTTCAAGTGAAATATATTGACATAAGGCTTTTTTGATCCTTAATATATTATAATCCTTACATTTATTCAGCAATTTTTAAACTAATTAGTAAGCTAATTCATAAATCAAATATATTTTGAGATCCCCAGATAATATTCTATATCATTATTATGTGCCTGCCACCTGTACCTACAAATGCCTCCACTGTAAAACTCTATTAAACAAAATATAGAGTCATTAAATTAGGATTTGTTCCCTATCCCCTGAATGTCTATGTCTTTTTCTAAACAGTTTTTTCATAAAATATGAGATACACGAGAGTGGGAACCATTGCTTATTTTGTTCATTGATGTATCATGACTCTAAAAATTGTGCCTGGCATTTAATAAGGAGGTCAATAAATAGCTGTTGAATGAATGAATAATACTTAAACGAGCCACTTGGCCTTGATAAGATAGATTGAATGAGAATATCCATGAAAAGTCCTTGGCGTACGGAAAGGCTCATTTCTCCATAGATACATACCAAATTATTATCAATAGTTACTTCAGGAAGAAAAAGGAATATGCAGGGGGTGGGGAGGAAATTTTTTCTCCTCCTTTTAGTTTTTTCTTTAATTTTTTTTATTTTTAACAAGTTCATCTTACCTATATGAAAATTTCCTATCATGCCATAAATAGAACAGACCAAAGTGCATTTGGAGCTGCCTTTCTCATTTATTAGAGGTTAGACTGAGGACAATCACAGGTTGCAGGACAGAAATTTAAAAATCTGTAGTTTAAAAAATTGGATGTCAGAATATATTGGATGCATGGCATGGTCCCTCTTGGGTGGGAGTTCCTTGCAAGGTCTCCACACTTGTAGTTTTAGTATGTCCATGGACGACAGGTTTATAATGAGTGATCCATGCCACCAAACGCAGATGTGAAACAAGGAAAAGTAAATTGGAGTTACTAAAGCATGGCAGGAGAAATTAGTATATTCAGGAAAAAAATGAGAATGTATCATGAGGGTGCAGAAAGACCCAACTTCCTTATGTGTAAAATGGGTATTCCAGAGTATCTCTAGTATCTTTTTTACATCTGTAAAAATTACATGAGTTGATTTGTTCAGTGATTTGCACTGAGACATGAGCAAATCATGATTGCACTGCACCTCACTTTCTTAGGTCCCATTTATACATGGGAAACACATTTGCCTCTTGTGGGAAAAGAGAATATGTAAAAAGAAAAGGTAATAGAAGTAGTTTAGGATATAGATAATTTTAGCTAATAAAGCACATATTTTTATCTCTATGGCAGAAAATACTGCTGTGACTTCCATCATGCACTTTGTTCTTTCCAACCCATTTAAGTGGGAGAAAGAAAAAAAGGAAAAAGTAACACACTCATCCACAAACTTTTTGATGCATAAAGGAAACTAGTATTAGTTAGATTTATTCCTGTACCTTATGTCAGGGAAAAATATTTTTTGGTGAAATGAATTTTTTTTTGGTCTACAATAAATTACAATAGGAAAAGTAGTGTTTGCATCACAGAATTCAAGGCTGCATCTGTTCTGAAGAAAGCATGATTATTTCACTTACATTTAAATCTTCTCTGTTAAATTGGATTGTTTCTAGGAGAAATCCAAGTCTTTAAAGTGTTCTTATGCTTTTATAAAGTGAATATTCTGACATTATGCATTAAGAATAATGCCCAAGAACTTTCCCTTCTTTTACCTTAAGTGGCAAGGTCATCGCTCTTCACTGGATTAGGAAAATGTTGACATACTAAGTTTTGTAAACTGGATCTTTTCAAAAGTCCAGATACTTTTTTTTCCTCTTCAGATTTCTCACATATATCTACATTTCTAGAGTGGTCAGCAAAATTGGCTCAGCTCTATACAGATTTTAGAAGCTTTAGTGAATGCGCGTATCTCTACTCAAGGTCTGGAGAAGACTGGGTGCTGCTTCCTGTCAAGTGTCGGACTGCACCCCACAGGCCTGCAAGCCCTGTACTTGCCCATCCTTGGATCCGAAGAAAGAGCCCAGAGTGCGTGACAGAGACATCAGTGGCTTAATGGATGGGGGATCTTACATGTCTGAAGCAAGGTCCTGGAGTGACACCTCCCTGTGTAGGGCAGATGACTGACAGGACAGGGCTGCAAGCTTTGCTCCCAAGGGGAGGGGGAGGTTACCAGTTATAGGGGGAATTGATGGCAGGTTGACTCATGGGTTACCGGGGAAACAAACAGAGGGGCCCGCCCCTCACTGCTCCTTTGCTAAACTATCATGGTGGAGATGTTCTGATCTAAAGATTAGAACAACCACTAGCTGGGGCCTGGGGCATGTTGGAAGGTCAGTCATGTGTGTAGGGCGTAGGTGAAACAAGCACTGGTCAAGCAGGGGATATACAGAGAGCAAGAGAACATCTTGGGTGGCCTGATCATATAGCAAGCAATTTGGTTTCAGCTTTTCTCTGTGGATTCATCTTTCCATTTCTTGTTAATTTGACAACATTGATTTTAAGATTACATTGAAACCTTAGAAGAAATTACAGTCTTTCACACCTATGTTTACATAGAAAGTCAATAATCATTATTTTTATCGTAAAATGTGAAAATAATTGCTTTATACATACAACATACATAACTCTGAGTTAAAGTGCTATGACAAAGAGTTGTTATATTTATTTTTCAGTTTTTGTTACAAATGTGATTATGAGAACAAAGTCTTGACACATTCAAGTGTTTTAGAGTTGCATACTTAAGTATGCAGGAGTGAAATACTTCTGACATATGGAATTTGAAATAATAATTCAGCAAAGAAAATAAAATCAAAGTGGATAGAGAAAGCAATTAGGGCAAAATCATAATAATCATTAGATTTAAATAAGTGCATGGGGATTCACAGTGTTATACTCTCAACTCTTACATATGCTTAAAAATTTGCATGACACAAATACAAAAATATTGACCTGAAAGAGACATTCCATAGTTCTTCAAAGATAAGTCAGCAAGAGATTTTGTATTTAATTTATGGATTAGTATTGTATACAGGAGGAAAAAAAATTTTCCTTCTACCATTCTAGATTCTCAGCTGGGGCTGTGTAATGAAAAGTACATTCAAAGGGAAAAAGCATACAAATTTATTTAATATAAGTTTCACGTGACACAGGAGCCTTCCTAGGGAAATGAAGACCCAAAGGTGTGGTTAAACCTGAGTCTTTTTATGCTAGGTTTGATGAAAAGTGGAAAGATATGGTGGGGAAAAGGGTACAAGCTGAGTATAGGAAACTGGGGGAAACTTAGCAAGGTCTGTTTGAATTCCTCTCAGCGTCTCTCCATCTTCAGAGACAAAGATGCTCTAATCTTACATTGTGCGAATCTCACATAAATTATTCCTATAAGACAATAGGTCTCAAGTGGAGGATATTTTGCCCCCAAGGGGTATTTGCAAACTTCTAAAGTCATTTTTGGCTGTTACAACTGGCATCTTGCTTCTCGCATCTGGGAGTAGAGACAAGGGCTGCTGCTCAACATTCTACAATGCAAAGACAGCCCCACACCACAGAACAATGTTCTGGCCCAAAATGTCAATAGTGCCAAGCTTGAGAAACCCTTCTCTGAGATTACTATTGATCGTGTTTTATGAAAAGTGCAAGGAAAACAAAGCGCTGAGTTCTCTGATATTCATTCATGCAAGTAAATGTTTTCGTATGAGTAAATTATACTATAAATTATAAAACATGCGTACCTGTGACCCTATTACTCAGTTTAAGATCTAGAACCTTCCCTGTTCCATGTCATCTGCCTGTGTGCTATTTCCCTAACTCATCCTCTTAGTTTCTTCCAGGAGGTAATTGTTATTATGAATTTTATATTTCATTCTTATTCTTTTAAAAAAGTTTGTCCTTAAATAATAGTCTAATTGTGCTTGGTTTCACACTTCATAAAAACAGCATCATGACCCATGTGTCCTTCTGTTATGTGTTTATATTTCACTCAGTACTATGTTTTTAAGAATTTTTAACATCGTTGAGAGTAGCCATATTTCATTTCTGGTCACTGCTGCCTATTAGCACATGGTGAGTGTATGCTAAATTTATATAGCCAGTCTTCTTTTGATGGCTATTTGGGCTTATTTTCCGTGGTTTTTGGTGTTATGAACGGAATGTTATAAACGTTATTGTATATCTCCTGATGGATATATACAACAATTCTTTTAGGGTATATACTTAGGAGTGGAATTGCTAGGTCATAGGGCATGTGAATGTGTAGATAATGACACACTTTCCCAAAGGTTATACCAGTGTATAGTCCTACCAGCATGAGTATGTGAGTGTTCCTTTTGATTCACATATTAATCAACACTTAGTATTATCTGATTTCTTTATTTTTTCCAATCTGATGGGTCTAAAATTATACCTCATTGAGGTCTTCTTAATAAAATAATTATTTTATTACTAATGTTTACATATGTGTTTTGACATTTGTATTTCCTGTTTTGTGAAAGCTAATCATATTTCATGCCTATTTTTCTACTGATATGTTTGCATTTTTCTTGTTGATTTGAAGGTTTTGTATATATTTTCCAATTCTATTGTGCAATATCAAGAATTAATGATCCCAGGAAATGCTTAGAGTTTTTCCTTGTCAACTCATCAGAACTGCCTGATTAAAAGAAAAAAGAATCCCCTGATGGGTACATGATAAAAGAATGTTAAGAAAATAAATCTCATTTGGAGATATTTTATTTCTGCCATTTTAAATAAATAAATATATATATATATATATATATATATTTTTTTTTTTTTTTGTGGTACGCGGGCCTCTCACTGTTGTGGCCTCTCCCATTGCAGAGCACAGGCTCCGGATGCGCAGGCTCAGCAGCCATGGCTCATGGGCCCAGCCGCTCTGCGGCATGTGGGATCTTCCCAGACCGGGGCACGAACCCGCGTCCCCTGCATCGGCAGGCGGACTCTCAACCACTGCACCACCAGGGAAGCCCCATTTTAAATATTTTATCTTTAATCTGTCACATTGTAGTAATAGAGAGCGAGACATTGAAATTGATGGCTGTGCTATAGTATAAAAAGTGAAAAAAATTCTCTAAAAGGTCATGTTTCTTTGATAAATGAATGGAATGTCAGACGGTAGCTTCTTATTCATACTTAGAATGTATTACTATGTTTACCTTTTGAAAAAGATATGGCACAACTTTTAAAGAATCAACAAAAAATGAAGAAAGAACAACAACTCCATTTTCCCCTATTTGGAAAAGATAAATATAAAATGGTGAAATGAAGTATTGCCCCATCATACCTATATGTGCATATATGTATAAGCATTCCACTGATATTGTTGGGTTCCACACATATGCACAGGAATTCAGAAGCTAGCCTATGGGAATTGAATAGAATAATCATTTTAAGAAAAGAAAAATTTGATCAGTTCTTCAAAGCAAGGATTTCAGATCAACACAAAGTATCATCTGTCTTATGCAATTGTGAATGTAGGTGTTACTACTTCTCCAAATGATTGGTGACCTACAGATTCAATACCATATGTGTTTAATATTGAAGGGGGATTAGATAAATGAAGACAGTTGATTTTCTAGGCTCTGGATATTTCTTTAACATATTTTCTGCGATTAACTTGTGTAACCTAAAGCAGTGTAAATAAAACCGTGGTCTTTACTTTGCAAAAAATAAGGGACTTGAGTAGATTTTCTGCAGAATTAGCAGAGGGTATTCTGACATTCTAGTGTTTATAGTGTGGATGATCTAGCTTGTTTGATTAAACTAGAAAAACGCCTTGATTTTGAATATGAAAACTCTTATTAACTATGATTTATCATTCATTTCTGAGAAATTGGTAAGACAAGGGATGCAGAGAACAAAAGGGAGTAAGAGAATTGAATTTGACCTTACAAAGATCAAATTTTTTGGGAAAATTAGAAAATATTCAGAATGGCTGACACTAAAGTGAAAACTTAGAACTTATGAGAAATTTGTCTGGGATCTAGCAGATGATGGGAAAAAAGTAGATAAACTCCTTTTTAAATATTGTTTTTTCTTCAGTGGTGATATTGGTGGAAATGTCCTATGGATATAGGATTAAGGAAAGGTAAGTCAGACATTAGATGTACAGACAAAAATGATTCAATGGGAATTGATAAAATAGTTAAATAAGAGTAGAATTTCCATTAATTTTTTTAAAATGAATTTTTATTTGAGTATAGTTGATATACAATGTTGTGTTAGTCTCTGCTGTACAGCAAAGTGAATCAGTTATACATATAAATATCCATTAATTTTTAATAATAGAGATGGGATAAAAATTAAACAGATAAAAATGTAAAAATATATCGTTAAAGACAATGTGTCAAGGAAAACAGTGACAAATGTTAAAAACAGGAAAAGAATCATTGGATTTGATTATCAGATAATAAGTGGTAGAAATCAGGATTCTACTCAGGTTCATCTGAAAAGCTATTCCATTTACACTTAGCTGTATCCTTTGGAGTATGTAATCTAGTGGTTGAATATTTAGAGATAATAAGAGCAGTACTGGTTTGTTGAGGGATTAAATGAGAGAACAGGTAATACTTTGTAAATTAAAGAGACTTACAAGTATAAATTGATAGAGGATATTGATAGGAATGTTTCAAATGACTCAAAAATTGAGTCTTCAGTGTGTGATAGAATGCAAATTTCAGAAAAAATTCTGTTTGGTAGGAAACAAAATACAGTTTAAAATGAGATATTCATTTTGGTCTATTTTTACTTCTAAATTCCCAGAAGGTAGTGAGTTCCTTTGTCTTGGGAGCATATGTGGTGTTAGGCTGAAAGAAGAAGTTACCAGACAGAGGTAAGCCCTCTTCCTGGCTTTTGTTTTCCGAAACCTAAAATGTTGAGGGTTTCTGCTTAGACCGGAGAGGTAGGAGTTGAACTTGTGGGTAAAAAGAGTCCTTAGTTGAGAAGGCACCAGAGAGTTGGGACATTCTGGGAGCAGTGTGGACTCCTGCTCTCCTTAATTTCCCTGCTCCAAGGAGGTGATCATACCTAAGAGGAAAACACTGTGTGGTTTATTTACGGAGAATGTCCTTAGTGCCTCGGCACTAGGGTTCTCAGCCTCAATAGGAAGCTTGATTCCCAAGTTTGAGAAACACCAGAGGGATGACAACCTATCAAGCGACTATGCACCTGGGACCACAGACTATTTAGAGGTGATGAGGGTGAATAAGAACTAGAGAATCTGCTCACCAAACATTCTTCTGGATGTGAAAGAGGCTTCGGATCTTCTCAGGACTCTATAGGGAGGGAAGAAGTCTCAGTAGCGCATTAAATTGACACTCTTCCTTCCTGTATAGAGGAGTTTCAGAATAATATATAATTTTACTTAGATAAGAGATTTGGGGGGTACCTAACCGGAGTACTGTAATATTATAACTTTTATAAAAAAGGTAAATCCTGGGGAAGGACAAATCATAGACCTTTATACCTTGACTTATTTCTAACAATCAATGAAAAACATGATATAGGGCTCTGAGGTGGAACAAACTTAAAGTCATTAAATATTTCTAATTACCTGCATCATAATTACAGCATCAGTGTGGGTATGAGAAATGATCAAGTTCTCGGTTTCTTAAAAAGCTCTTAAACATGGGTGTGAAAATGGAGAAAGGAAAGGCCTGGGGATAGACACAGGGCATTAAAAGGAAAGTAGAGAAGGATTAATCCTGGAACAAAGATAGGAGATAAAGGAGACTAAGGCTCTGGTTTCTGAGCCTACCTTGGACTCACTGGAGCCAGATATGGAAGAAGATATTCTCCTGAGGGTGGCAAAGTTCATTTATCTGGATCTGACAGCCTCATCCAGACTGGGGAATGCTACCAATTCCTCATTCTCGTGTATTTCATTTTCTGGTGAAAGATTGATGATTACTCCAGCATTAGAGTGGGAGAACCTTTTCACATATCTGCCTCAGTAAGCCTACTGGAGTCTGGCAGCTTGCCTTACCTGCCAGCAAAAAGGCAGGATATACCCCTCTGAAACTCTGGGGGTGGAAGAAAATTTGACTTGGCCTGTGTTTGCATTAGACAAACCTACTAACCACCACCTTTAGCAGCAAACAAGAGGTTCTGGCGAGCAGCCAGTTTTCTAAGGTTAAACAGAAATCTTTAAATATGATTTAATAAGAATATAATAATATCGTACATTCTTTATTTGGGCAGCGTTTATACCAGAGTGTGTCTGACCACAGCAGACCAGTCAGACCAAACTAGCAGGGGTTACTTTCCTTGTTTAGACTGTGAAAATGGCAGAATGAGTGATTCCATTGTGAAGAGAAAGCACACCTATAGAGAAAATTGTAGTTGATGGTATTTTTGCAGAAAGCCTGTACTTTCTGCTAAAATTTTACCAACAGTTTTACAAACTGGAGAAAAAATAGGGGAAGGTTATAGACCAGTGTTTCTTCTTGGCACCCTGATGAACTGGTCTTAGAATATTAGACCTTATATAGTGCTTATAGGTGAATACTGTGCAATTCCATAGATTGTGATTTCTGACTCTGCCTAATGCTAATTTAATTAAATGCTAATTAATAACCTGAACTATAACTTATTAAAGTTTATTAATAAGTAAAAGTAAATTTTATAAATCATTCATAAATAAAATTCATAAGATCCATAAATATGAATTTATTCATAATTATATTATAATTATTATTATAAATAATTTATCCATAAATAAAGTTGTAATATTTATTAAAGTATACTTAGGACTCTAGTTCAGTATCCTAAAAAGAAAATTTGGCTCCAGTTAACATTTGGTAGCTGTTCAAAACTCTTTTTTAAAAAAAATTTTTATTTTATATTGGAGTATAGTTGATTAATGTTGTGTTAGCTTCAGGTGTACAGCAAAGTGATTCAGTTATACATATACATGTATCCTTTTTCAGATTCTTTTCCAATTTAGGTTATTACGGAATATTAAGCAGAGTTGGGCAGGTGGTTGAAATTTTAGGAAGGACAATTTACTAATTCATCCTCAGCCTTGTTTTGAGTTGCTTATAGTTTTCAATTGTTGCCATTCTTGTTTCATATTAAGACATTATGCTTACTTAATTTCATTTCCAATTATTTTGTCATGCACTTTTTTTTAAACAAGTTTGAGTAAGATAAATATCTCCATCAATAGAACTTTGACCAAGGATTTGGTAACATTTACTTTAGTTTGCATTTTGAACACAGATCTTTCATATCTTTTTTGCTAAGGATACACACACACACACACACACACACACACACACACACACACATAATTCAAATGGTCACTCTATTATTTATCGCTGATTTATTTATTTATTTATTTATTTTTGCGGTACGCGGGCCTCTCACCGCTGTGGCCTCTCCCATTGCGGAGCACAGGCTTCGGACACGCAGGCTCAGCGGCCATGGCTCATGGGCCCAGCCGCTCCGCGGTATGTGGGATCCTCCCGGACCGGGGCACGAACCCGTGTCCCCTGCATCGGCAGGCAGACTCTCAACCACTGCACCACCAGGGAAGCCCATATCGCTGATTTATTCTTCATTAGAATGTGAGACTAGCATTAAATGGGGCATGCAATGTACAATAAAACCACATCTCCAAATATTCTTTTCAGGAGTGACAATAACTAAGTTGTTGGATTTAGCAAGGTCAGCAGATCCTGAGTTTCCTATTAATGTATTTATGATGCTAGTTCATTAATTTTTTTCAACGGGTAGCATTTATTAGCTGGCCCCAAAGGTTTAAGTTTGAGAGTGTTTTTATCCAGTAGTCTAATTTTTCCTGTGAATTAGAAAAAAAAATGGAATTTTTGATTTTATTAGTAAACATCTTTTGTCCAAGGAAACAATTAAATCATGGATTTGAAAACACATAACTAATCCAAGGAGCTATAAAGGAGTGAGTTGAAGGGTCCCATATAGATGAGATATAAATGTTATGAGACTACAGCATGAGACCCCTACTGGCTTAGTGATTAGGAAAGCTACCTTCAAGGCTTAGATTCAGAGATACTTCTCTTGGAATACCAGCTCTACCTGTGTATAGGCAGTGTGTCCTTGGGGAAGCTAATTAAACCCTAGGTCTGTTTTCCCATGAATAAAATGAAAAAAAAAACTTTGTATCTACTGTACTGAGTTGTTGTGATGGTTAAATAAGATAATGCAGGTAAAGTACTTAGGACAAAGTACACATGTAAGCACTTAGTTTCTGGCACTTGCTGTGTTAACTGGGACTTCTGAACACAGTTTTGTCTCTCAAAGCTTTCTTTCTCAATGATGCTTTCATGCCTCCCTAAGTAGAGCTCTGTAGTCTCCTACAAATCATACCAGTAAATAGTCATCAACTTGGTGTTGAAAAATGATTATTAGTTGTATGTGTAGCTGCTCAAATGAAGACCTAACACTACTTTCTAAACAAAATTATTATTGCTATGATATACACTGGATTCGTTCAAGCACTATAGTTCTCATTTATCTGTACTTAGAGTTTTAGATAAAAGTTGAATAAGGAAGGAAACAATATAAAACTTTATAGAGTCTACTTAAATATATTTTAACCAGCCTGCCATTAAAGGCCCATACAGTGTTAGTGTCTTCTACTAGGCAATTAGGCAAGTGCTTATTTCCAAGATGTTTTATGAAGTCTTAGAAGTAATTTTATCAGTACTTTATAGAATTTTTTTGTTGATGTCTTATTCTAAAAGGAACCTACCCCTTGAAAGAGGAAACAGAAAGCAACAATTTAAAGGTGATTTTTAGGAGGAAAGGTTAAATGGAAAACATAATGATGAAAGAATTATTGACCTAACTAAAATGTAAAGGTGAAAGTAAACTGGTCAAGAAGTTTGAAACTAGAGTAGTATAAACATCACCCTGACTTTGAAGTTTTAGCTTGTGTTTCCTCTTTTGCCTGTAGCTTAGCAAAAGGGGAGCATGTTTGTAATTCTGAAGTCGAGACTGTTTAGTGCATCATTTTATAGGCACACAGGACAAATCCAGGGAAATACGTGATCCATCTGCTTAGAAAAAGAGCCATATTTAACCAATTTCCCCACCTCTATCCATTGATGTCATCTTCTTGTGCCAGGAGGGATTCATTTTACTGTTTTTGTGTAGTTACAGTAGAACTGTCTTAGTTTGTTGCTTCCCCACAAGCATTTTTACATACATATATCACCTTAAATTTCTAGAGCCATTAAATCACAGACTTCCCATTACAAAGCAGCTTGTTAAGAGGAGTTGTTGGAACTTTACCATATTGAGTAACCAGAAACACAAACTTGAGTTTGTATGAGTCTGGACACATATGCAAGCTCCCTGGAATCACAGAAGAGGTATTTTAGTACTTGTAACCCCTAACGGATT
Source organism: Tursiops truncatus (assembly GCF_011762595.2). Taxonomy (NCBI): domain Eukaryota; kingdom Metazoa; phylum Chordata; class Mammalia; order Artiodactyla; family Delphinidae; genus Tursiops; species Tursiops truncatus. The sequence continues at coordinate 26,378,903 of NC_047042.1, read as the reverse complement.
TGGCTTTTTATCTTGCCTAAGAAACAAAGAGAAATCTATTCAGTTTTATGTTATCTTTGCTTTTAGAATAACACCCTTAGTGTTTCAGAGGATCCATGGAAATTAGGGCCATATTTAAGACTGAGGTTTGTGAGGTTTTGGGGGGGTTTTTTGGCTGCCATGTCCAAATCACTTTAAATCTATTTGTCTCAGTTTCTCCAAACTCAAAATCAGTCCATCTATGTGTTTTGTCAGTGCAAGACTATCAATAATAGCAATACCACTTACTGAGCACAGACTATGTACAAAGAACTTATACATCGTCTCTTACATCAGTCCTACATGTAGGTATAATTAGGAAAACTGAGGCCCATATTAACATAGGAAGTAAACTTCTGAAAGTCTTAGGACTAGTTAATTTTTATATTGTGTGTACATGTATAAAGCATCTCTTTTTTTGGACTTACAAGCCACAAAAATGCTATTGTTCAAAATTCTCCATTATCCAATACAATATGAATTTATAATTTAATAACTTGGTAAAAAGTTTTTGAGCATCTACTGTGTACCGGTTATAGTGGCTTAGAAACAAATAAATTACCACCTAAACCCTGCCCTTCAGGAGTCTGACAGTCTAGTGAAAGGGACAGACATTTAAGTTGATTATGAGACCAAGTAACTCTAATAAAAATGTAAGGATAAAATCTATGTCGGGAACAAAAATCCTGTATCTTCTGTCTGCCTTCTAGGGTGAATTATTACATGTTATTTCAAGTTATGCTTTAGAAAAGGTCAAGTTTTCCTCTATGAATTTTATTTTGCTCGCCTAACTATTCAAACAGTACAAAGTGCTGTCAACTATTCTATTACATATATAATATATATGCCTAATTCTATTATTTACAAAACAAAACATATTATAGACATTTAATATATATATACCTATGTATACATATAATATATTATATGTATACATATTATACCAAATACATATGTATTTAAATGCATTATATACACATGTATATATAAAATCTATTATATACATAACAAAATCATATAACTAATTTATATACACATATATAACTAGTTCTATTATATAAAAAACAAAAGGAAATTGTTTTCTGTGTTAAAATATTTTAAATATAAGTTTTCAGACTTTTTAAGTATAAAACAAGAGTTAACAACAAAACATTTGATTTCTTTGAATACTAATGCTCTAAAAATCCTCAGAGTTCTCTTTCAGTTTATTTAATTCCCATCATTAAAGAGTCAGGCCTCAATCTTGGCTGTCAGTGATTGACTACACAGCAGACCTTATCAAAAGCTAAGTCCTACAGGATACCACTGACTGTAGCAGTGAGGTCATGCCAGTCTCTTCCATCCCGCTCTCCACAGATTCTGTTTCCTTTCATCTAATCCTTCTGGGGCCTCTTTTAGAGTATGTTTTCCCATGCATTCCCCTTCTAAGAGCACTTCTTGGAAATATGAGAGGTTATGTATTCCTTCTGACTTACAGAAAGCCATCTATCATAGTGTGTATTTCTGCCACCATCATTGGAGATCTCACTCTGAGGGCTTATACGAGAGTCAGAGTCCTTCAGTTCCTCTGCAGGGTAAGCTTCATGACTGCTCGGAGTTTTCTTGAATTTGCTGGCAGTACTGCATTGGTTGTTCACAGTTCTCCTATCTACTTCAAAGAGATCAAAGTTAAGCCAAAATCACTCCCTTCAACCGTCTCCCGTTACTATGTTGTTGATGTTTCATTGGCCTCTGAGAGGGGTTCTCAGATGAGCTAACAGTAACCTCTGTTTTTGCCTCTCTTGAGGAGAGGGCAGGGATTGATGGGAAGAATTAGGCTCAGTGCTGATTCTGGTGGAATCCAGTAGCATTACCCTATCCAACATTTATATTTTCTTAGCATTGTAGCTTCTCACGGTCAAGCGTCAGTATCTGTTCGTTAATTCAGTGTTTACTAACCCCTACTGTGTGTGGTGGGTCCTGTGCTGGATGCTGAAGGTGAAACAAGGAATTTGATAGAAATGATCCCTGCCTCCACAGTGTACAGGAACTTTAATTACAACCTTTACATAACTTCAGAGATTGTTTGAGAAGTCCTGCCCAGTCTTCCTCTCAAGGAAGTCAGTCTTAGACTCTAGTATTCATGCTGCCAAAACTAATGAGGTAGAGAAAATGCCGGCAACTTCCATTCCCCAAATGAATTGGTTGGAGTCATTGTTGAAGCCTTTTCCTAAAGATCTGAGCATCTGAAAGTACTCAGTCATCCCTTCACTGAGGGTCTAGGCATCTCATCTCCTTTCTTGAACTCTTTTCTCCAGACATAACATGGAAGTGACCTCTAAGTCATTTGGATACATATTTGCCAAATCTTTTCTTACAGAAAACAGTTAAAACCCCCTGTGTCTTACGCAATTTGGCGTATAAAAAACAAATTCATTAAAACCTAGAGATAAAATTAAGTTCCTAACCTCACAAAACACATTCTTTATGGTTCATTGTGATTCTAAAATTTTATTGTGCTTCAGATTTACCTAGGAATGTAAATAAAAACGAAGACTTTGCCCTCAGAGATCCACACACAGTAGTTCTTGGCGGAGGCTAAGGAATTGACGTCGTTAATCAAACTTTTTGCATTTTTTACTGTAAATAGTCTGTGGGTCAACACTTGGTGAATATTACTTCATGTTATACATCCCATAATTGTGGAGGTAGAATATCTGGTAGGATATTAATGTTGACATCTACTTATGAAAGTATTACATATTTTAGAATGATATATTTAGAATGGATGTATGCATTCGAGGGACATAAAGTAAGACAGAGTGTAAGGAAGAAATATTATTAAACATACTTTGGCCATATATGTCCTTAGAAAATTATCTTTATAATAGGTATTGGGTTATTTCCAATTCCAAGACCAGCAGTACTGGTTGATATCCCCATTGATATAACACTCAAAATTAATATGGTCTTACTAGATTGATATTTAGAGAAAAATTATGCTTGGTGGATAATTTCAGATCTAAAATGATATCCATGTCCCTTTATGCAAAAAAAAAAGGTGTTAATAGAAAAATTGAATTTGTTCTCCAACCGCTTTCAAGACTAAAATTAACTTCAAAAATGGAAGGAAGGGTTTTTTTTGTTGTTGTTAAATGACAGATAAAACATGCACCTTAGCTTTCACCTTTTCTCCAACAACTCAAGTGCAGATAAGGCCAATGGAAAATTTGGTAGCCATGACAATAGGAAAAAAGAATGAGGTGGGGCACATGACAGCAGTGACTTTAAGAAAAGAGGATGAGGGTTTCCCCTGGTGGCGCAGTGGTTGAGAGTCCGGCTGCCGATGCGGGGGACACGGGTTCGTGCTCCAGTGTGGGAAGATCCCACATGCCACGGAGCAGCTGGGCCCGTGAGCCATGGCCTCTGGGCCTGCGCGTCCGGAGCCTGTGCTCCGCAACGGGAGAGGCCACAACAGTGAGAGGCCCGGGTACCGCAAAAAAAAATAAAAAAAAGAGGATGAGAGAGGGCTTAGCTGACATTTGGAAGGCTGAAAACCACAGAGGTAAATGATAACAGATTTAGCAAAGCAAGAAAGCTAGATCCTAAACTGGAGTAAAGAAGACTGAGAGAAAATTTAATCTACAGGAAACACCCCCAAAGTTTGGGAATTGCGAGTACCAGATTCTCTGAAATTGGGCTAAGGTGGGGCTAACATAAGAAGATTGCTTGGAATTCTGTTTAAGAAGTAATTAGATAGATAAACAGCAAGGTCCTACTGTATAGCACAGGTAACTATATTCGATACCTTGTAATAACCTATAATGGAAAAGAATCTGAAAGAGCATGTATGTATAACTGAATCACTTTGCTATACACCAGAACCTAACACAACATTGTAAATCAACTCTACTTCAATAAAACAAAAAGTAATTAGAACATCAGACTCTCCCTTCTCTACAACCAGATGTCTGCCACTTTGTATATCATCAGAAGAGTTAAGGTTTATTACCTGTAGAGGATAAAGCAGAGACTTTCTGACTGGGGAATACCAGGCACAGTTGAGAGAGAGGATAAATCTTCTAAAAAATCTGGTGATAAAGAGAAATTTTACTAGAGCATGTTGAAATTCTAGCTCTCCTCCCCCCTGGGCTCTCAGAGCCTGGCACTAAGCTATACCTAACATAAAAAGATTGAAATAATCTTTTGTGATTAATGAGACCAGCCCAAAGGTAAGATCCTATACTTCCTTCGAAAGTTGCCAAACAAAACCACCCCGTGGGCCTATAGATGAAAACTTGGAGCTTCTAATCAACTTTTTAATGTCCCAGTCTTATATATGAGCAGATAGCCTTGAGTCTCACCAGGTAGTTGAGGAAAGACTTTAGTGACGAATCCAAATTACTATAAAAAAGCAAGTTAGGGAACATAGAGGTTATGCAGAAGCAATAAAACTAAACAAACAAAAAAGTTCATTCATATCCTCAGAGATAATTCATTGACTTCTTATGGCAGTCATGAAGCAACAAAAAAATACTATTTTTTTAAATTAGAGAAAAAAGAGCTTTTTACATTAAACACGTGACAGTTGAAAAAAAATCAGTAGATGCGTTGGACATAGGATTAAGGAAATCTCAGTGAAAGGAAAACAAAGAGACAGATGGAGACAAACAGAAAACAGAGACGAGGAAATAATTAATAAAATAATTAATGTTTCCCCAGATGGAAAGGTTAGTATAAAAGCTGAAAAGACTCAATCTAAAACACAGTATTGTTCAATTTCAAAGTACTGGGACCAAAGGAAGATCCCAAGGACTTCCAGAGAAAAAGCATAGTTTCACACAAAGAGCAGGTGTCGGAATGGCTTTGGACTTCTCATTAGCAGTGCTAAGCTAGAAGACAATAAACCGATTTCTTCCAAGTTCTGAGGCAAAATCATTTCCAGCCCTGAATTCTGTGCCTAGACCAATTATCAATTAAATGAAAGGGTAGAAGTAACATCTCACAAATTTTGCTTCCCTTTGCACACTTTCTCAGGAAGATACCAAGGACATATTTTACTACCAAGACAAGAGAGTAAACCAAGAAAGTGAAAGCCTTGGGATCCCGGAAACCAGTCTTCAACATGAGAGAGAGGGAAGGGAATTCCTAGGTGATTGTGCAGAGAGATCCCCAAGTAATATTTGTGTAGCTGACCTAGAGCAGGTCAGATGGTGAGATTTATTCAAGAAGATAAAGTTGATTTTAATGTATTGAGAGGAGATTGATAACAACTGCGAAAGAGTTCCGAGATGCAGCAGTGAGAAGTACATAGAAGAAACAACAAGAAGGTAATTACTCCAGAGAGGGGAAAATTATGAAATCATAATAATTATATGGTTCAGTTGTCAAAAATATTTATATAGTTATAATAATGTAATAACCAAATACTGACTTAACAAAAGCACAATTTCAGTATATTGGAAGAAAGAGAATACTAGGTATGCATGTGCACGATGTGGGTTGCTATGGTAGGATGAGAGACAGATGATAATAGATATTTCTCCAAGGAAGATATGCAGGCGTCCAATAAGCACATGAAAAGATGCTCAACATAGTTAGTCATCAGGGAAATGCAAATTAAAACCCTGGTGGCGCAGTGGTTGAGAGTCCGCCTGCCGATGCGGGGGACGCAGGTTCGTGCCCCGGTCCGGGAGGATTCCACATGCCGCGGAGCGGCTGGGCCCGTGAGCCATGGCCGCTGAGCCTGCGCGTCCGGAGCCTGTGCTCCGCAGCGGGAGAGGCCACAACAGTGAGAGGCCTGCATACCGCAAAAAAAAAAAACAAAAAACACCGCAATGAGATAATACTTCATACCCACTAGGAATGGCTAGAATCAAAAAGTCAGAAAACAAGTGCTGGCAAGGATGTGGAGAAATCAGAACTCTCATACACTGCTGATGGGAATGTAAAATGGTGCAGCTGCTTTGGAAGACAGCTGACAGTAACTCAAATGATTAAACATAGAGTTATCATATGACCCAGCAGTTCTACTAGGTATATACCCCAAAGAAATGAAAGCACATGTCCACACAGAAACTTGTGCACAAATGTTTATAGTAGCATTATTCATAAGAGCCAAAAGGTGGAAACATCCCAAATGTCCATCAACAGAAGAATGGATAAACTAAATGTGGTATATTTGTACAACGGAACAAAGTACTGATACATGCTACCAGCTCGATGAACCTTAAAAACATGCTTAGTGAAGAAAGCCAGTCACAAAAGTTCACATATTGTATGATTTCATTCATAAGAAAGTCCAGAATAGGGAAATTTACAGACACAGAAAGTAGATTAGTGGTTGTTTAGAGCTGGTGGGTAACGGGGTAGAGGAGGGAGCAGGGCTAGAGGCGTGATAGCTAAAGGGTATGGGTTTCATTCTGAGGTAATGAAACTGTTCCCGACTTGACTGTGGTGATGGTTGTGTTTGTCTGTGAATATACTAAACCCCATTTAATTATACACTTTACATGGGTGAATTGTATGGTATGTGAATTATACCTCAATAAAGCTGCTTAAAAGAAATATTAAGAAGCAGGAAAATGACCATATTATTTAGAGATTTGAAGATAAACATGAAAAAAGTTGTAGCATAAAAGTGATTGCCTGTAAGGCAGAGTTCCTCAGCATGGGCATGATTGGCATTTGGGCCAGATCATTCTTTGTTGTGCAGAGCTGTCCTATACATTGTGGAACGTTTCAAAGCATCACTGGCCTCTACCCACTAGATATTAATAGTAGCCCTCTCTCCCCCCATTTGTGATAACCAAATGTGTCTCTAGACGTTACCAAATGGCCACTGGAGGGGTGGGAGCGGGGGCTTGGTTTACCCTAGATAAGAACCCCTGCTCTACGGAGTGGGAATTGGAGTGGGAGAGCTGCAATGTGGAGGCATGGCTATTTTTCATAACAAATACTGAAGAACTGTTTGATTATTTAAACTGTGAACATGTATGTCTTAGTTTGGACTGCTATAACAGAAAACCACAGACAGGATAGATTAAGAACAGAAATTTATTAATTTCTCACAGTTCTGGGGGCGATCAAGATTTGGTTTCTGGTGAGCACTTTCTTCCTGGCTTTTAGTTGTTTCCTTCTCTCTGTGTCCCCTTACATGGTGAGAGGTAGGAGGGAGATGATCTCTCACTTTCTCTTCTTCTTCATTTTTTTAATGCTACTTTTTAAAAAATTGAAGTATAGTTGAGTTACAGTGTTTCAGGGGTACAGCAAAATGATTCAGTTATATATATATATTCTTTTTCAGATTCTTTTCCCTTATAGGTTATTACAAGATATTGAATTAGTTCCCTGTGCTGTACAGTCGGTCCTTGTTGTTTATCTCTTTCTCTTTTCTTATAAGGCCACCAATTCTACTGGATTAAGGCCCACTCTTATCAGCTCCTCTAACTTAATTACCTCCCAAAAGCTCTGTGTCCACATAAGTCACATCAGGGGTGAGGGTTTCAACATATGAATTTTGGGGTGGGGGGACAAAATTCAATCTAAAGCAATGTATAACTTTGAATAAAACAGAAACTAAATACTAGACATTTGCACAGAAAACCTGTGATAAAATTAGCCATAATAGTTATTTCTTTGCCAGGTTGCCAAAGAGGTCACTGTCACTGGGGATATTATTAACTATAATAGGAATACTGTTTTTTTGTTGTTGTATTGTTTCTGGGTGTTTATATTCATTTGGCAATAATATGCCCAAGTTGTATTTGTGGTGGTTTTTTAAACTACCTCAGTTCAACTGGTTATTAGATAACTGTTTTATAGGCAAGATTTTTTTTTTTTATTACTTGCTTTACTTGTTTTGTTTTCCTTTAGGTGGCCTTGGACATAAATATTTACCATAATTTTCAAATGATTCTGGAGAAAAAGTGCCATATAAATGAAACATTAACCTAATCGTTCTTAAAGCACTTTCATATCAGGACTGAAATATATAGGTAATTACATTATTTTTATAAATTGTTATTCGAAGCCCTAAATACGATATTCGTAACAGATATTAGTTTTAATTAATCTAAGATGCACTCCTGGTAAACTAAAATCATTCGATGTTGTGGTTATTTCCCTATTACGTTCAATCCTTTGAACAGAGATTCAGTTTAAAGATTTTATTTGGTCAATTCGTTAAAAAGAATCAAATCTTCTTAATCAAAGTGATTGAAGCTTTATTTCGATTTTTAACAAATAACTAATCTTGGTTTTACTATGTACATTCATCTACGTATTAAAAAAAACAGAGTAGGTACTTTTGAATTACCCCATTTATCAAGCTGACATTTTGGCTGCTTCACAAAAAAAGCAGATTCCATCACTGGTGTATATAGAGGCAAATTCAAGTCAAATCAGTTCTTCCACTTGGGGATGTTTGATTAATGAGATCCTGCTTGGTTTTATTAATCTTTCTGCATTCTTCACATCTCACTTTTGACACATAACCATTCTCTTTGGAAACCACCTTTATTTACTTTATAATGCAGATTTAACCATAATTTAGGTTTGGAAATTTTTTCTTTTAGAAATCTTCTCATAAGCCTTATAGGACCTTTATTTCTAAGCTATGTACATTTACCTACTATACTACATGTTGTGAAGATCTTCCTATTTTCTTCTAACCTCAGTTAATAAAACCCAGCTGGTGAATAAAACATTAAAATAATTAACTGAGACCTTTTGCCTGAAGCATATTTTTCTTATCATACCTTTTAGAATATGAAAAGATATAAAAAGTCACCTTTAAATTATAGCATCAGACCAGTAGGGCTTTAGTAATCATTCTCAAGGTCAACAACAGGTTTTTCAGTGCTGTCTTTGAAGCAAGCATGAATAGAATCTAAGTTGCCATTAAGAACTGTATGGTTGCTATGTTTACTTAAAGCAAAACATATTTGATGGATAGATGAATAGTGTAAATGTTTACTGTGTCAGTTTGATGAATGAATTAAGCATTACCTGCTGAAAAAAGAAAAAAGCTTTACTTTTTTTACTGGTCTCTTGACCACCTTTAATGGGCTTGCTGCTTATTTTATGCACCGTCAAAAGCACAGCAGCTTCAGGCAGGAAGCATGGTTGACCCACACCACCACCTCTCCTTAGAGAACAGAGGAAAGCCACCTTTAGGTGGAGCCAGAATGCCCACTGAATACAGTCCAGAGTTATGAAATCCTCTGATGAGACTCAGGCAGGAGTCTTTAATCTAAAAATAGGAAGATTATAAATTCCAGCAGTTTCATAGTCAAAGAGAAGCAAAGGCTAAGTGTACGTTTAGCAGATTCCCAGGGAACATCAACTATTGGAGCCTAGAAATGCACAAGGAACAAGACAGTTTCATCCCTGCCTAATGTGCTCTGTTTTCAAAGTTTCAGAACCCAGCTGGAGACTTGATCAGAAAAAAGGGTCACTCCTACATGGAAATGGTTCATTACTGCCCCTGGGATAAAATCCAGCCCTTAGCTTAACGTTCAAGACCATTCAAGATTTGCATCCTGATTCTTTTCTAACCTCTTTGCTTCTGCCCCCAGTTCCACCCCTCCTAAGTTAAAATACTTGTTTTAAAAAAGGGGGGTAGGCAGACTTTCTCTAGGTCAGACAAGAAATAGCTTAGACTTTGCGAGTCCTACTGTCTCTGTCACATTGACTCAATTCTGCCACTGTTGCAGGAAAGCAGCCATGGATAACAAATGAAAAAGTGGGTGCGGGTGTGCACCAGTACAACTTTATCAAAACAGATGGCGGATCTGATTTGGTCCATGGGTCATAGTTTGCCAACTCCTGCTGTACCTCAGTTGGCTTACAAATTGTGAGTTTAATAGAGTGTTCAATCAATTTTGTAGGTCACAGGATTTAGGATTTACTTTAAACCTTAAATCCCACAACCATTGTTTTTTTACAAATGGCGAACTCCGATCTTCATGAAGGGCTTATCGGTAGGATTTCTGGTAGCGCATACGGGCACCCGGGCCTCCGAACTGTTTGAATTAGCAGCGACAGGGGGCAGCCACCAGCAGGGTTCGGTCTTACTGAAGGGGGATGTCTTTGATCTTCTTGGAAGCCTCATCCGCGAATTTCTGGTACTACGCCACCAGGGCTTTGGAGATGGACTGGCAGATTGGGTAAATCTGGGTCACGAGACCACTACCGTTTACGCCGACACGCACGACCACGCCCCCGAATCGCTCTTTCAGAAGCAGAAGCGGTTCCGGTCGTTGCTTTGCGGCAGCCTGTTTCACCTCAGTGAGCTCTTTGCCCGGTTTGCAGCGAGAGACGGAGGCTGTGGCCTTTTCCTTGTGTCGGACGACTGCACAGACTGCAGAGGGCTGCACGGCTGCGGACGTAGACAAGAGTTCCTCACTGGGCAGCGCCGCAACGGGAAAAGGCCAGTTTTGTTGTTTAATAGATGCTTGTTTTTATTACTGTTTAACATTGTTTTAAAAATTCTGGGTAATACAGTAAAACAAGAGACAAAATTAAGAAATATAGTGATTTTAAATGAAGAGAGAACTATTATTATTTACAAGTGATAAAACCATATTCCTCAAAAATCCAAGAGGGTCACCTGAAAATCCTTTAGAAAGGTGGTTCCCAAAGCTATTTACACATTGGAATCACCTGGGCAATGCCAACAAAAATCGCCAAAAACAAACCAAAAAACACACAATAAAACCCCACAAAAAGCGAAAACAACTAGATGCCTGAGTCTTACTCCAAAAGATTGGGATTTAATTGGTCCAGCCGGTGTTTTGTTTTGTTTTTTTTAATATGGAATAAAATAAATCAGAAAATATCAGTGCATACTGCATATAGTAAGTATTGTTTTGTGAAACCTTGTTTTCGGATATATGACATGAACCTGTCTAATGGCTCCGAAGTGAAATCTGTTTGTTACCGGTGGACGTGGTCTCAAAAGTTTGAAAGCTGCCCTGAATTACCTAGAATTGCCAGCATAGGTTTAAAAGGGGAGCTGCCTTGTCTTTCCTTGGAGTATGTTACATAGAACAGTATTGAGTTGTCAGTACCACTTGGAGTAAAGAGAACTCCAGAGGCAAGAAGCCCTTGCAGAAACGCAGTCGTGGGTATTAGCAAGGAGAGTGAGCTCCTCTTTAGGACAATGGCAGTAGGGAAGGACCTTACCCAGCCCCAGTGCCTCTGCCATCTGAGGACAAGAGTTCCAGTAACTCCCTACTTTTTCTTCTCCTGCTCCTTTTTAATTATTCAAATCTCAGTTAAGCATAGTAACAAAAGGAAAGGAAGTTTCAGCTGGAGGTAACTTCCCAGTAGAGTGCAATAGCCCAGGCTGAGGCAGTAGGGGCTGTGGAGTCTCAAATGAAGGATCTGTGTAGCATTTAACTATTCCTCTTCTGCCTCTGGAACTTGCTTGTTTTCTTTCCACTTGTGACTTAAACATAAATTGAAGTGAGAAAGGGGAGGTTCCCTTTTAGGTTGTAAATCCTGGGACTGTACATGATGCCCTAGGGAAATTCAGGTAGAGGCAGTTAAACAGGTGGAGGGGGAGGAGGGAAACATACAGAAGGAAGTGGTTGGCGAACAGCTTATTGGTATAGTTATTTCTGTTTGAGGGCTGGAGAAATCCTAGATATTTGTAGGGGGTGAATGAGAAAACCATGTAAAATTAATCAATTTATGTTCAGGATTTAATATTCATCTTCATTAAAGTTATAAGGCAGAAGTTCTGATGAGAGTTCCTTACATTACAGATCACATGGTAGTTCATTAACAAATGAACATAAATAGTCAAAGCAAGACTGTAGCCTCACATTTATTGCATTTTGTTTTTTCAAACAGATCATAATTTTACCTAGGTTTTATCTGAAAACTGAAAAGGACTTCAAAATTATATACAATCATCTGTCCCCTTTTAGGGTATTTATTTTCTTATGAAACACAAGTATTGAAAGTAAGTTAGTCAGAATAGGTGCAGAGAAGAAACTGATCCCAGGTTTCAAGATTCCTGGTTAGATTGTTTCCATCAGAGCAAATTTCTTTTTCTTCAAAAAGAAAAGGTTACGCCTTCCTGTATGTTATTATGCCCTCCATTCATGCATTGATTCATTCATCCTTTCAGAAACTGTTTATTGAATTTGTGTTATGTGCCAGTCACTTTACTAAGTGCTTCTGTCTAAAAGTAGAATGAGGGGGACTTGGTGTCTGCCCTCATAAAGTTCATGCTCTAGTTGGGGAGAGAGATGTTAAATCGCTTTGAGAATATTCCTTTCTGGAGAGGAAAGGCAATTGAACACAGGTTTCCTAAATCCTTAAATCTGTCGATGTTGATTAACTCATTTTCTAGAATGTGAGGCTAGCTTCCTACCTCCATTTTATGTCCTCAAAGAAAAAAGTCAAAGAATATAACAAGAAAAATAAAGATACCTTACATTCTAAAAAGATCCCTGATTTGTATTCTTAAGTGTTATCTTAAGTTTTTGCATTGAAATGTCTCCTTCAGATTTCCTTAATTTGTCCGTGCTTTTATCCAGAAGAAATAACAATCAGCAATACAGGATAATTTTAAAAGTCACGTTTATCACGTGTTGGTTTGAGAGCCAAAAGCCAAATGTTGCATCTCCTGAGGATGCCCATATGGAACAGTGGAATGCAAATATTTATCTTGAAGTTATTTTTATAGGTGCCAACCTTATGTCTTAAGGTGGTTCAGATTAATCCAAGAGAAAATAAATAATTCTTTCCCCCATAATTTTTACACTAAAAAAGAAGAAAAATATTTGTTAAGTAACATATTTTGGCATCTTTAAATGTATGCATTTTCATACTTAGTGTCTGTTCTAAATTGGGAAATAAATTTTAAATAAGTAAATAAATCTCATATAAACATGAAACAAAAATATAAATTTTTGAAGACATCTATATTAAGAATATTCCAATCAGGAAGCATAAATACACACAATGACTTGTTGCTTAAAACAAAGTAAGATATAATAATATTCTCAACTTGTTTGCTTTTCCTACAAAATAGAAATAAATATTTATACTGGAATAAACAAAATGATAACCTTACATTCTTAAAAGTTATAAGATTAGGCAGATATTAGGAGAAGTTGATTCTTATATTTTTATTGATTGTGTATGCCAAAATAAAACTTTTCATATAAGTGCAAATACCAAATTTCCTTTCTTTAAGAAAATCCATGGTAATTTCAGGGAAAAATGTTTGTGTGTATTTATAGACATATGTGTGTATAATGTATATATACACACATGAATCCACTGTATATTATATATGTGTAATATATACAACTTATAATAATATACATAATTTAGTATGTATTTAATGTGGAACATATATATTTCCACAGACACATTGGATTTATTTTATACCGACTAGAATCTTGAATTAAAAATATATGTCTTGGAAATTGTTCCACATACGACAAATAAAACTTCCTCCTACTTTTTAATGGCTATATAGTGTTCCATGTTATGATTCTTCCATGATTTATTTAACCAGCCCCAGTTGAAAGGTACAATATTAACTTTAGAGCTCAGGAAAGAAAGAAGAATTAGAGAAGTTAATGCATCGCTGAGTGCACTGCATCAGTGAAATGGCAAAATGTGCTGACCTAGAGAAATTGTGCGATTTCCCGATTTGTGGTCATATAAGCAAAAATGTCGAGGCAATGAAACTAAAACACAGAAGACTTAGAAGGAGGCTGACCTGAGCATCAGTAAGCACAGCCCCCAGGGCATTAAGATACGGTTGACATGTCAAATAACTTCTAGGTACATTTTTAAAGTTCACTTAGGCAACTGGGTGGTTTGGTTTTGTATAACACAACTACTGTGTGACCCATCATTCTGTTTTTCAGTGGAATTATTATTCATGTGTTTATACAGTGTTGTCTGATTTTTATGTTTTGTAGCATATTATTTGATATCTCATAAGAAGTCTAAAGTTAGACAAAGTAGATTGCTGATGTTACAGAGGAGAAGTTGAAGCTTAAAAGTTAGATGATGTGCCTAAGGCAGCAGAGACAAAAAGCATCAGGACTGGACTGGAAAAGTCCATAAAGAAAATCTCCGCGTTGGTTGTGATACTGCCTCTCAACCGATAAATACATTCTTTTAGTTTAAATTGTAAATATTTTGTACAATGCTAATTTCTTCCACTAGGATATCATGGTCATTTTTATTTAGTGCTATTTTGAAAATCAGAAAAAACAAAAAAGAAGTGAGGTATTTTGATCTCTTTGAAAGACTGAGAAACACCCTGTGAATAATGCTTATTTAGTTTCAGGTTAAAATGGCAGTATTTTCTATGGAAGCGTAACCCAAACAACTATCATAAAAGTATTATACTTCTGAATACAGGATTTAGTAAATATTAAAAACATTTATCCAAAATAAATATTTAAAGTATCTCATAAATCAACATGAACATTTTCCCTTAAAGTGATGCAAATTGGTATGTGTAATTGGTATGCTCTCTTGTTCATCTCTTGGGGATAATGAAAAGAAAAAAAAAATTCAGGGAGGACAACTCTTGTGCCAATAACTATACTGTAGAGTAGTTTAGAGGGACCAAAATGATTTAGAGATGTGGAAATCAGGACCATAAAAATTAAAGTAACTAGGATAACTAGGATTAATTTTACAAGAAGGAAAAAAAGAGTACGAATGCAGTACTGCAATGAAATATAGGAGAGCACTTTGTAGAATAAAAGAATGAACACAGAGTGACCCTTTGCTTCTGTTTATCATTTGATAGAGTTGCATCCCATTTATACTGACATATTTTATATCATCTGTAGGGTTTCTGTCCCGATGGAAATTTGAAACGTTGGGATTAATAGTGGGGAGTATTACAGGCTGGGTTCCCTGAGAAGCAGACTCTGAGAGAGATTAGCATTCAGGGAGTTTATTAGAGAGTGCTTTTCGGAGGGACACATATGGAAGGGAAGGGGGAAACCAAGAGTGGGCGGTCAGAGAAGGTTGGATGGAGATGCAGTCTCAACTGTGACCTCAGCCTGATGTGGGAGGAGCTCTGAGACTGGGATGATCTTTCAGAGTCAACCTGCATTTTACCCCTGCATGGGTCAGGCATAGGGTAGAGGCCACCCTGGGAAGGGGCTGGACCTTGGGCAAAGTGGCTCCCTTTCTCTCTAGCTGAGAGAGTTCCTGGATGGGCTGATTGCTGAACTCTGTTGGCAGCATGCTCAACAACTGTGGAAGTAAATTCCTTTCTTCCGAAAAGAAGGTGTCCCCAGTGCACGTCGCAGCGCTTATTGTCACAACTGAAGCAGAGAAGGAAGGAGTAAGGTTGTTTGTTAAGGCCTGGAGTTGAGATTGGTAAAGGAGACATCAGGCAGGAGAGCTGAGACACTGGGGACTGAAATTCTACAGGTGACAAATACTTTTGAAGAAATAAGTCCTGTTATTTTTTATGAGCAAGTCATTGACTAGTTATCGTCTATGTGTATAAAGATAATATTAAGAACATATATATCTTATATTTGTTTATGGTGAGATGCAGTGTTGCAGAGTGGTTCAGAAGACACATTTTGAGCCAGAATAACCTGGTTTATATTTCAACTCTGCTACTGGTTGTTTAAGACCTTTTACAAGTTAAACTTTCCATTCAGTTTTCTAAACTGTAAAATGGAGAAAAGAATATGACCCGCCCTGTAGGGCTATTGTAGAGAATAAGCAAGTTAATACCTCTGAAGCCCTTAGAATAGTGACAGGAAGCTTGTAGTAAGCAATTCACAACATGAACTCTGTATCCGTGTCTTTTGAAATGTAAGTTCAGGTGAACAGAGACTTTATCCCTTCTGCTCACTGCGTTATTCCCAGGACCTAGAAAAGTTGGCAGCACATAGTAGGTATGGATGAATAAAACCTGAATTCAAACCTGATAAGGTGTTTATACATATTGAAAAATACCTATATTTAATAATTTTAAGTAATAATTTTTAGGATGTAAGTAAGTATGTTGATCTTATTTTGAAAACTACATGACTAAGTTTCAAGATAATGTCTTTATCTTTTACAATTTACTTGAAACTTTAAAGTCATGAAACAGGATACTAAAAATGTACCAAAAATGGCAATTCTTTCCAATTATGCTAATTTGAATTAATTTTTTTCTTTCTATATTTTTGTCCTAATATATAATGAAAAAGTTTGAAGAAGATACATAACATTTTATCTGTAATGTCTGTCTGTATAATGTTTTTCTCAATCAAATCTAGTTTACTCTTTTGGTTTTCATTCATTTTTTAAAACATTTAATTAAGAGCCAATTTACAATGACTTCTCTTTCCTTACCTCTTGGAAACTTCTACCTAGAATAGGACATCTGATCATATATTGTGTTTGGCAGACATCTTCTGGGAACCCATCCCTATGATGAAACCCGCTGTGGGAGACACAAATGTGAATGTACCTTCTATCTGTTCAGAGGACCCATGACTTAGCAGGTGAAGATGAATGAGGGCTGGTATGTGGTAAGAAAGAACTACTACGTATGGACTAGTCATAGAATTAGCTAACAGGAACTGGCAGGTGGGACTAAGGTGCATCTTTTCTTTTGAACATGTTTAAAACCATTCAGTTTTATTAATTAACATATATTAAGTTCACAGGCAGTCTAAATGAGGCCTTTCACAGTGCACTGCATGATACTAGATAAAAATACAGATTACAAGAAATCAGAAGCATTCTTCTGATATAATGATCTGAGAATTGTGATTTCTATGGTTTACAAAACAGAGGCTAATTCTTTATTAAACGTGGATGCAGGGCATCTTTGAAGGTCCTATCCTAGCAGCAGGACATCTGATATTAAAAGTTTCTACTCTAATATGTAGTGGTAGAAAAGCAACCCACCTTGCTTAAGAATTTCCAAGCCATTCTTACTTGAGTAGTTATCATAATAGTGTTACTGAACGCCAAGTTCCTGTGCCTGACGTACAGTGAGGCCAAACAAATTGAAAACGTCAGAGTTTGGAGTAGAGAAGGACCATGCAAGGAGTCGGGTGGCTAGTGCTCCCCAAAACCCTGAATTCCCTGAAGCTGTTTGAGCAAAGCATTTTAAAGGCAAGGTGAGGGAGGGACGTGGTTGGTTGTTGCGAACTTCTTGGTGTAGGAATCCTTTGTTCTTACAGCTGTCCATGTAAGTCAGGTCACTGATGTTCCTATAAACCTCCAACAAGACAAGTGTTATTCTCTGTTCTGCAGCTTTTTATCTCTCTGTGAATGGAAAAGTGTTATACCCTTAAAGGTCAAAGCCTTGAGAATGGGCTATCCTGTATATTTCAGGCTATAGGCAACATTCTTTTTTAAAAAAAAATTATTATTTTTGGGGGGCTGTGTCGGGTCTTAGTTGCGACATGTGGGATCTTTCCTTGTGGCCTGTGGGCTCTTCATTGCGGTGTGCAGGCTTCTCTCTAGCTGTGGCATGTGGGCTTCTCTCCAGTTGTGGTGCGCGGGCTCCAGAGTGCATGGACTTTGTAGTTTGTGGCACGTGGGCTCTCTAGTTGAGGTGCGCCGGTTCAGTAGTTGCTGTGTGCAGGCCTAGTTGCTTCGTGGCATGTGGGATCTTAGTTCCCTGACCAGGGATCAAACCCGCGTCCCCTGCATTGGAGGGCAGATTCTTTACCACTGGAGCACCCGGGAAATCCCAACATTCTTAACTGATAGCAAAAGCAATAGAATACAAAGGTTAAAGTAAAAGAAACAGCCCTAATACGGAGTCATATTTGTTCTTCCCTATTACAGTAGCACTTTCAGATCACCAACCAGAAAGTGTGTCGGTTCCTAGTATTTTTATTGTGTGTGTGTGGTACGTGGGCCTCTCACTGTTGTGGCCTCTCCCGTTGTGGAGCACAGGCTCCGGACACGCAGGCTCAGCGGCCATGGCTCACGGGCCCAGCTGCTTCGCGGCATGTGGGATCTTCTCGGACCGGGGCACAAACCCGTGTCCCCTGTATCAGCAGGCGGACTCTCAACCACTGCGCCACCAGGGAAGCCCCGCTTCCTCGTATTTTTAAAGAAAGTCTTGGACATCTAGATAATCTCAAATAAACAATCTTTTCCTTTTGCCCATCCAGTAGACGGGGATGTGGTAGTTGTGGTCCCATTTCCCTTTTCAGCTGAGGGTAAGTCCTTTTCTTTAGGGAGCTGCTCCTGAGTCCATGTACTTATGGAGAGGCTGACTTTCATGACATCTAAAAATCTCTCCACTATTTTTGACTTATTGGTCCATCACAGTACTCTATGCCCCTAAATACAAATTAGTTTCAGAGGGTGAGCATGAGACGCATGTCAGGATAATCAGAGTTATAACCCTTAATTCTTTGAAATTGTGGTGGAAGAGTAGTTTTCTGTGGGTTGCAAAGGGTCTCTCTAGATACAGTCCAGCCTTGGGCCTGATTGCAGCTCTTCTCCATCATACCGAGTGGGTCTGACAACAGCTGGAGAGAGGAAAATAAAATCAGAAATGAATGTGTAGGGGGAGAGGAAAAAAGAGAAAGAGAGCACTAGTGTAGAGTCCCTGATTTCAATCCCTAAAGCTCCTATTCCTTTGACGTTGAGAATTACCCCAATATACTTAACAATCACGTGAATCCTTTTTTTAAAAAATACGCCAATTAAGATTGAATTTCTATCACTGAGAAAATACTAAAACTTGCTTTCTGCTTCTATATCCCTGCCTAGTATTTCTGTTCCATGGATTCCTGACACACTGGTGGGTCTTTATCACACTGTTGAGTTTTCTCCTGACCCCTTTCCAGGTAATAGTAAATTCTAGATCTACTAGCTGGAGTCCAGTAGTGAATGGTCTGATCACCTGGAACAGCCACCTACCTAACCACAGCTTAGTCTAGGATTAAAAACCCTTTGTATTGCATAGATCACCTGTCGGCACAAAATGTTTGTGAATCTTTTTGAAGGCAGGATCTAGTTTCTTCATGAGAAATTGAACCTCTTTACCATATACTCATATATTGATATTATTTTGTAAAACATATTTACTGGTTTTTGACAGAGCTCAATTTTCTACCAGTTATCTAGAGTATGGAAAGAAGTTATTAACTCTTATATACCTTGGAAAATGGCTTTCTGAATCACTCACCCTTAGCAGGAAAGTAAAGTCACAGGCAGACAAAAACAGATATGTTGAGGAAACCACTACAGTACAGTTTTAGGCCATAGAATATGCCAAGTTACACTGCTCCGTGGTAGAGGAGAAATAGCCTTTCTTCCCTTTGATCAGGAATATAATTTTCTAGTTATTTGAAGAGCTGCTTCTACCGGCAGTTATAAAATTCTTTAGTTACTATTTAAAACACTCATGTTACATTCCAGTGACCACTATGTGAATGATTTGAAATACTCTACCAAAAAGATAACTCTTCATGAGGGTAGAATAGGCAACTTGAGTGCTCTTCTATTCTCAGACCATGTTTGGAAGATTTTTGTAAGGACATAACACTCTCATTATCTAAAAAGTATTTACTTCTCCACTTGAGTGTATTTTTCACATTTTTAAGCCCTTTTACAGTATGGTTCATTAAAAAAAATTTTTTTTAAAGACTCTCTGAAGATAGAGAAGGGTAATAAATCACTGCAATTTCATTTGTATTTTATTATATCTTATCCTTCTAATAGTCTCTGAAAATGTATTTGTTTTAAAGATTTTTTTAAAAAAGAACTTTAAAAAATCATGTTAGATATTTATTTTATAGGTGATACATTGCAAATGCAGTTTAAGCAAAAACGTTAAAACAGTTAAATATCTGGATAGGAGTAGCTTTTATAATGAGTCTTGGGTTTTACTTATTCAGCCTTTTTCTTTGCCTTTATGGATTATTGAGTGAGTATTTAATAAGAAAATGAATAGGGAATTGATTTAATTATGAAGGAAGTTTGGCTATCATATTTATCTATGACAAACTTTATGCTTTGATAATAATATCTTATAGTTTGTAGTTAGCAGTTTATTCCTTCACCCATTTTCAAGGCCCAGTTGGTGGTTCACGCTAGTTAGTCTTAAACTATGTCCTCAGTTTCAGTAAAGCTCCGATTTGATCCCTGATAATACTGCAGTGCAATTTTGACTTCGGAGAAAGAAATGAAAATATTGGACATTATACTTGTGATTTTTGATAGTTTTTTCATCCTTCAAGGTGTTTTTAAATTTTTGAGTGTACCTAGTTAGAAACGCTTAAGAGCTCCTTTGCTTAAGATTCGTTTTTACAATGAATATTATATAGAGACTATTTGTACTTCATTTATACTCCATATTTTCATTATGTTAACTTAGATGACAATTATTTTTGTCTTATCAAAAAGAGCATTATGGGGTCTTCCCTGGTGGTGCAGTGGTTGAGAGTCTGCCTGCCGATGCAGGGGACACGGGTTCGTGCCCCGGTCTGGGAAGATCCCACATGCCGTGGAGCGGCCGGGCCCGTGAGCCATGGCCACTGAGCCTGCGCGTCCGGAGCCTGTGCTCCGCAATGGGAGAGGCCACAACAGTGAGAGGCCCACATACCGCAAAAAAAAAAAAAAAAGAGCATTACAGTAAGAACTATGACAAAAACTATATGTAAGCATATAATTACATAAGTTCAGTAATTAAATATAAATTAGAGAGTCATTTTCATCATATGCATAGACAGGGGTTATAAGTTGTTTTTCTTTTAAGGGTCCCTGCCTCATCACAACTTATTCTTTTACTTTCTTTCTGTTTTTCTTCTTTTAACCACTCACATCTATATTTACTCAATTCCTTTAGTAGAAAACTTAGGTTCTAGATATAATCACTGTGTAAATTTTTTTTTTTTTTTTTGCGGTACGTGGGCCTGTCACTGTTGTGGCCTCTCCCGCTGCGGAGCACAGGCTCCGGATGCTCAGGCTCAGCGGCCATGGCTCAAGGGCCCAGCCGCTCCAGAGCATGTGGGATCTTCCTGGACCGGGGCATGAACCCGTCTCCCCTGCATCGGCAGGCGGACTCTCAACCGCTGCGCCACCAGGGAAGCCCGTCACTGTGTAAATATTTTTATAATAATTTCTACAAATGATATAGTTTGTACCCTCCCATCACTAAAGACCAAAAGTAAAAAAATAAAAAAAACTCATTGAAAAGATTATGTAAATATTCGTAATATATCTGAATCTGAGGAAAAACAATATATAGTAAAAATGCTGTCTTAGCTCAAGAAATCATTGAAATTATTGGTCTTTGCTACCAACTAAGATTGAACTTTCTAAATTTCAACTAAGATTGAACTTTCTAAATATTTGCTTTAAATATTTAAAGCAAAAGGCTGCTATTTTATGTCTGCCACATGTAGCTTTTCAGTGTTTAAGCGCAGATAGATTTGAACGTATATTTCTGAGGTCCTTGCACTAGTTATAACATTGATTCTTGAATACCTGAGGTAATTGGGCGATGTAGGCAGAAGAAGGGAACTAAGCATCGTATCCTCCATAGCATCAGGGCTTAATGATGGAGAGGTTATATAAGTGCGGACTGCCTAGTCTTCCTTTTCGCTCTTTGCCAGCTCACTCCAAGGGAAGAGCGAAGCAAAAGCCTTGGAAGCAGACTATTGGAGGTTGTGTTAATTTTCTACAGCTACCTTAACAAAGTACCACAAACTGAGTGGCTTTAAACGACAGAAATTTATTCTCTCACAGTTCTTGAGGCTAGAAGTCCAAAATTCAGGTGTTGGCAAAGCCATGCTCCCTCTAAAGCATGCAAGGAAGCATCCTTCGTTTCCTCTTCGTCTCATCTGGTAGTTGCTGGTAATCCTTGGCATTCCTTGGCTTGCATTCTTCGCCTTCGCTGTCACATGACCTTCTTCCCTGTGTCTCTGTGTCCAAATTTCTCTCCTCTTGTAAGAACGCTAGTCATTGGATAAGAGGCCACCCTACTCCAGTATGACCTAATCTTACTTTGACTACACGTGCAAAATCCTTAATTCCAAATAAGGTCACATTGGAAGCTATCATACTTAAACTCCGAATGTTTAATTAAAAACATAGTCAGATAAAGATCGATAACATATGTGCCTATATTTTCATAAGCTTCCCCCATCTTCCTACACCTACCATAAAAGGATTTTAAAGGCACAAACCACTACACAAAAAAGGGGACAGAAAGCAATAGCAGCTTAATTTTGGAAAATGAATAGCACATGGGTGAGTGTAATTGACTTGGCATAACCAAGAGAACCATATGCTAAGCCCCCAGAAGCCCCAGTGGAGAAATAACCTGATTTATTGCATAGAAGCCCCCAAAGCTTCAGGCATTGGAAGCATCAAGTACCTATGAGAGTGGATTCAAAACTTTGGAAGTCTGTTTAATAAGCATTAAATCCCAAGATCTCCTGTCTCATCCAGCATAACCCTGCCACTTCCTCGCTCATATCTCTGTGAAGATTGAAATGTTTTCTTTGGAGTAGGAAAAACAGAGCATCTCTGCACTGAAGGACTAGACTGAAAGCAGTGGAACCAGATGAAAGACTAAATATTAAGACCAGCAGTGTGCTGGTATATGTTCAACAACCAGCTGTCTACTTGATTTGTAGCATTTACTGATTTCCTTGGTGTAAACAGCACCATCATGCCCAATTTCATGCTATCAACATGATGTCCCTGAATGTAAAGTAGGGAAGATAATGCACATCATCGGTCCTTCCGATTGAGTTCTCACCAGCCCCAGCCCACTATTGATTGAAAACTGCTTGTCCTTCTTCTCCTAAGGCTTTCGATTGCTGGCAGCCCTCCAGGAACACAATTGGAATATTCTTCGTAGAGGAATATGACCACTCTAAAGAAACGTACTGATGCTTGGCCTCCTCAAAGCAACAATCTACCAACTCTCTCTATAGCAAAGGTCTCCAATTGGCAAGGCCTACTCATGTCTTAGAGCCTCCATTCTTAAGCCCCCTCTTAAATATAAACATAGAGTTCAAGACCACTGGGCAGCTGAGGAAAGCTTCTAAAACAAAAAGTGGCGTTCCAAAAAAAAAAACAAAACAAAACAAACCGATAACAAATGAAGGAGCTTGGAGGGAACAGAACCTATGCTGAGAGAAAGAAAAGATCTTCATGAAGATCAGAGAAGATATTGCATTCATGGAACTGGATCACGTACTATTTTTAAAAGGGACAGAAAATAAAACAGCTCCCTGAATTTAAAATCTGAGATGAATAAAAATCATAAAAGTTTTGAAAATTAAAGTTAAGGAAATATCCTAGATGTAGAGGAAGAAAAGAGAAGATGGATGGAAAAAGTGAGACAACATAAGAAAATTTAGGGGCAACTCAGAAGCTCAAAAAATAAGTATTGAAGAAAGAGAAAATAAGGAATGTGCAAGAGAAGTTATCAATAAAGTCACTGAAGAAAATTTCTTTGTACTTAAAGAAATTATTTCTAGATAGAGAGGGCCCAGTACAATGGATGGAAACAAACTCATAACAAAGCAGGTCATCATAACATTTTAGACCACTGGGAAAAAAATAGAAGACTCTGTGAGGTTCTGGAGAAAATAAGCAGATTGTATGCTTTTCAGAGATTAGAAATGCTTGGTCCTTCATAGCTTCAACCCTTAAATCCAGGATGCAACAGAAAAATGCATTCAAATTTCAGAGGAGAATATTTTCCAGTGTAGAATTCTATATCTAGCCAAAATATCAATTAACATAGGTGGTTGAATAAATTTTAGACATGCAAGTTTTCAAATAGTTAACCTTGATGTACTATTTCTTAAGAAACTGAAGATGTGCTCACCGTAACAGGAGAATAAAGCAACAAAGGGTTAGATCTAGAAACAGGCGATTGAAATCAGGAAGGAGTAAAAGAAATCCCCAGTGAAGAGTGATGGGCCATCTCACAATGAGTGTGTGCACCAAGGGAGGACTGCCAATCCAAGAGGCTTCTGGGCAGAGGGTCCAAGAGAGATTTCTTTGGGGCAGTGAATCTGATGGAGTAGTATTGAAAGAGAACTAAGACAACTGGTGGAGGGTTGGAGGTTGGATTTGTGATATGCATGTAGAAAATTAATCAGATAAAAAAATCACAGAGAATATTAAATCCAATGATTAAAAGAAAACCAAAAAGAAAGAAAATATATTCCTATTAGGAATAACTTTGTTCTAAGACAAGCTTTAAAAAGCCACAGTTCTGTGTTATGTACAATGACTGGATAAATTCAGAAAACACACCACCTGCTTCTAGGAATGTGGCATGGCCACTGCACAGATTGTGTTCCCTGCATTCCTAGAAGTGCTAACTTGGTGAGTAATGAAAACAACTTGGAATTTTTTTTTCCTTTGAGTAAGAACTCACAGATATCAGACATTTCTCAGCTTTTGGAACTTTAGGTCCAGATTTCCTAGAGATAGTTCTGGCCTTTCTATTTCATTCTGTTGTAGAAGATTTGAGAATATCCTTTCCTTTAATGTACCTCAGGTGAATTCATAGAAAATAAGTGCATGAGAGATTTTGTAAATTTCTGTACTGACATGACCTCTCTGTTAAGGGGGAAGGAAAGCTATTCCTGCAATTTATGTAAGTCAGACCTAGGTAAGTAGGAATCAAAAATGTAACTTTTTCCAAAGCTGTGTTCTACTTGTGCAAAGGCAGTTTGCTTGGTTTATGTCATTTATAAAATATTGGGTAACATCATTTTACTTAACACAGAAAATAAAATGTTTCCATAGTTCACTCATGATGAAGCAAATATAATGTTTCTCTTTTATGGGATTTTTAAATGAGATTTTAAAGCATTTTCTCAAAAGAAGTGTGTATGAGTTATTATTTTTTGATTGTATGTTTATTTACTCAAAAATCAGTGACTAGTTAGTTACCTTCTAGGTCTCAGGCAATGGAAATGTAAAGATTACCCATGGATTTGCCCTCATAATGGAATTTTTAGTCTTAAAAAAGACAAATACGTCAATGTTATTCCTTGTAATTTGATAAAACTGCTTTTGAAATCATAGATGTAATGTAGGGACAGAAAAAGAAAATACATAGGACGAGAAAGGCCTTAATGATATCTGTGTTTATGAAGACATTGAAGAAGAAAAGTCCAGGGAGACAGAGTGCCTGCCCAGAGAGGGTGAAGAACATCTAAGAAAGTACCAGGAAAACCAAGGGTAGACAGAGTTCAAGATGGCAGAATGGCTCGGGACAAATGCCACTGAAAGGGAAAGACGATCATGACAGGAGAGCTGGTAGTAACTTTGACAGGAGTGAGTTGTTTGATTACCTTCCTGAATGGAGCTTCCATGGATTGGTTGGGTTGAAACACGTTGTAGTGAACTTCTCTATTCACAGGGATTCTGTTACATTTTTTAGAGTACTACCCCTATGATTCTCTCCCACCTCCATTCACTGACCTCTTTCCTGCATCCTCTCTCCTCCTCAACTAAAAACCAGTTCTCTCCTAGGAACATTCTTCTCTGTGAAAAACACAAGCAGAAACTATTTAGTCTCCAACTCACCAAAAGTTGAAGTCAGGAAGATGGCGGTCAGGCCCCTGAGTCCTGAATAGCACTGCTAAATAAGGAAGGGGCAGAGCCACCCCTGAGTGCATAGTGCGTGCACTGAACGGGAAGCATGGTTGCTCATTTCCCCCCTCACGCTCCCTCTAGCTCTTTTTGCCACTGCCATCTGCCAGCCTTCTGTCTGTTTCCTTGGATTCATCCCCTCTTTATGCTGGTATTGCAGTTATCCTGTGCTGTTCAAGTCTCTGTTACTACTCTATCAAACACCAGAGCCTGACACTTCCCCGCCTTCCCAACTGTATTTCCATCAATCCTGAGAACTGTGCTTTGGGGTTCATTAAGGATAACAGGAGTGTTAGGAAAAAGTAAGAAATAAGGTGAAATCATGTGTCTCAGACAGGCTGAGAAAAGTGAAAGGGAAAAAAAATAAGTCCTTGGTGAGACAGTGAACCGAAGAATGAGGGATTAAGTTTGAATTGCTAAAAGAAAGTCAGCTAGGAGGTTGTCAGTATAAAAGCTGCTAACATTTGACATCTCCTATTTATCCCCATTGTATCTTCTTGGTAGTGTCATAGATGTTATCTCAAGTGCTGTCTGAGGTTGCATTCCCCAGATGACCCTGAGTATTGGGGTGTAAGGGGTTTATTAAGGAAGCACTCCCAGAGGAGACTGGTAAAGTTGAGAGAATCTGGACAAGGAAGTAGGGGAGACAAATAAGGGTAGCGTCAGCCTCATCCCACAGGGAAAATTTAGGTTATACATTAACCCCTAGAGGTACCCCGACTGAAGCAAGGGACCTGGGCTTTCATATCCATGCATCTGTCACATATTGGTCAATGGCTGACTGAAGAAGTGAATTCCGAGGCACTTCTGGTTCTCCATTGCGTTGGCAAAACAGCTCCAGTAGCTAAGGACAGTGATCTGAAGACAGCCACAAATACAGGATGTTAGAAATAAAAGTCCACTGAGTTAGAGAAACATACAAAAACAAAAAATGGAGGAAGTGATTTGAGGGGATGTACGTAGAACACTAGCAAGTATCTTTGGCTAAAATTATTGCTCAAGATAGCATTGAAATTTAGGAGAAACCTGATTTATAATTTCTCACGAATCAACCATGATATATCTCTGTGACACTTCTGAGTACTGCATCTTTATAATGCTTCTGTATAAATATCTTTGTAATACTTTCATAGAACACTCATAATTCTTGTCTCTTTCCTGAGTGTCCTCATAGCATCACTCTATTACATAACATGTGGCTTAGTTTTTTTTGTAAAGGTGCCTAATATAGGCTGAATTGTGTACCCCCGCACCCAACACCAAATTCATACGATAAAGCCCTAACCGCCAACGTTGACTGTACCTCATAAGGATATAATTAAAGTTTAGTGAGGTCATAAGAGTGGGGCCATGATAGGATTAGTGTGTTTTAAAGGAGAGACACCAGAGAGCTCACTTGCTCTCTGCCATGTGAGGACACATCGAGAAGGTTACTGTCTAAAAGTCAGGAAGAGGGCCCTCACCAGCACCTCGATCTTGTAGTTCCCAGCCTCTAGAACTGTGAGACATAAATGTCTAAGCCACCAGGTCTTAGGTGTTTTGTTATAGCAGCTAAAGCAGACTAATACAGTACCACGTGTCTGTACTCGTCTTTAAACTCGTTTCTTTTCTCCAGGGAAAAATGAAACTAAAAACAGAACCTAGAGAGAATGTTTCCCCTTTTATCACCATCTTCTCCCTAGCTAGTGAACAACAGTGCACTTTCTTAGTCACGTATAGGTAATTTTCATATGTTCATTGTTATAAACTGTGCCTCTTTAAGATGGAATTGTGCCTGAATTTGCTCTCCGACCTTTCCAGGCTGAACCTACCTGTTGCCTGCTTGTCTTGGTAAAAGTGTTCTTTCTGTGTTTAGAAAGTCAGAACCTGCACCTGGCAGAGACTGGTTTCCAAGGCACTACAGGAAGGACTGTGATTTGAAAAGAAAATGTTCCTTGGCAAGGACGGCTACATAGGTCTCTATAAAACTTCCACTGCCATTTTGTCCATCTATACACAGGACCTAAAAAACCTTAAAAGGTCCAGGTGCTTCCCAGAACAGGACCAAAGCATCTATTACCTGCAGTGAAAGCTTTCTGTTTACGGGCGTGCTGCAGAAGAGCAAGGGTCCATGTGACTGACATCCCATTCACCCCACAACCTAAGGCCCCCTCCTCCTAGAGCCCCACACAGCAGAGCAAGACAGGTTGCTTTTGGGAGCTGGCCAGCAAGACCTGGCAACACTCCAGCTTCTTCTGTAGGGTGGGTGTCTATAACTGGCCAGTCACAAAGAACTTGAACTTGCCAATGTGCTGTGATAGGCAAGGCTAAGTTTGGCTTAAAGTTATCTTTGAGTGGCTATGTCTTTAAATGGACTCAACAATAACTACTATCCTATCTATCCCCTAAACAGTATCTGAATTGGTAATGCTAAATTTGTGTCATTTTCTTAAATGAAATAGAGGTTAGCAATGCAGTAGAGAGGTAGATTTTGTTCCTCGAGGAGCTTGCCACCCCTTCCTGCTGCAGAGCCAGCCTTGAACTTGTTCTCATGTTCCTTACACTTTGCTCAGCCTCTCTCTGAGCCCACACTTCTCAATTCCTTTCATTTACGACTGGTAGAGTGGCAGTGATGGGAGGTGTCAGAGAAATCAGGTGAACTTTTGTGCTAGCTGATTAAGAGAGAAGAAAGTATAAAAGGGAAAGAAAAGAAAACAAAACAAAAAAACTAGCCTTGGTTCTGTTACCAAACATTCTCTCCAAGGTCCTTTCATTGGTGAAGGGGCTTGGTAGCTGAGCTTGGAGCAGCTGTCTGGCCAGGCCCATTCCTGAGGTTCCCCCATCTCCTAATGAATGTAATTTTCTAACTGTACTCTCTCAGGCATCACTTGAAAGAAGAGTTGTAAGTGGCACTCAATAAATATTTAAATGCATGCAAGCTCTCTGGTGCAGAATGGTTTTGGAACTTTACCTACATAGAGAGATCAGGAGATTGCCTGAAAGAAGTTAACAGACTAGCAGTGCCAATGCCAGATGAATATCAAGGCTGAGTTTATTCTTCAACTAAAGCTTACATGTTTATTCATCTTCTACATATTTATTGAGCACCTACTATTCAGCAAGCTTTTGGGATTGATTGGCCAGTGTGTTTAGGAGACTTGGATAGCTCAAGCAGCCTGGTTCATGGCCCAATTCGAAACCTTAAAAGTTTGTGACCTTGGGCAAATTTCTTCACCTCTCTATGCGTTGGTTTCCTCTTCTATAGAATGGCAATGATAAGAAAGATACATATCCCATAGGGTGGTTTTGTAGATCACTTGTGTCTGGTACATGGTAGTAGGCCTTCGATGTAATAGCTCTTGTTACCATCTTCATGCAGGTTGTATCCATGCAGAAATCGATCAGATAAAGCTTCCAAGATTCTCATAGTTTGGTGGGGTCCAAAGGAAATTCATGATTAAAACTCAGTGTAGTAAGTACTGTAAGAGAAGATGTATTTCAGAGCTGTGACATTCATAGAGGAGCCCCCCCTTCTGAGGAGAGGGGTATGATGTTAGGGTTTGGCATGAGTCTTGAAGGACTTTACCAAGAAGGCAAGACGATGAAGACTACTGAAAAGACACAGAGGCATGAAAAAACGTGGTGCCTTCTAGGCATGTTACATGATTTAGCATATCTACTATGGGAGGGGATGCTGGGAGCGTGTTGGAGAAAGAAGTTGGGGTAATAGAAAGGGCCAGGCCATGCTTAAAAATGTCCATTTTCATTGCAGGACATTAGTCAGATTCCAGAAAGTTTGCCCTAGGTGTAGTGAGAAATATATATTTGAGTTGATATTCTGAAAGCCCAGGCAAGATAGAAATTTATAAGAAAAAAAGAACTGCAGTGGGGAGTTTCATTATGCTGTAAAGCAGGGTTATTGGCCCTGGTGGAAACAATGGCTAAATTCAAGGGCTGTGATGTAATAGAAAGGAGAAGTGAGGAGCTTGCCTGAGAGGGAAGGCTGTGCTAGGATCTCTGGGCATCACTGAGGAAAGGAAGAAGTGGAGACGGACAGGGAAGCATGACCACTGGCATTCACTGACGTCTCCTGTCACACTCTTATCCTCTCTTTTTATTAATGGTCATAGTACTATATTCTCCTGTTCTGCTGCCTTACATAAATCATTTAACTTTATCCTTATGATAACTCCATAGGTAAGTGCTATTATCTTCTTTGAGTAGATGAGGAAACTGACACAAAATGAAGATACGTGCTTTGTCTAAGATCAAATAACTAGTTAGAAGGTGAGCTTAGACTTGAACTCAGGCCAGACTGAAACCAAAAGCGATTTCTATACAGCTTTTCCAATCTGTGAGTCTCTTTTGTGTTTATGTGTCCTCTTACCTTTTTCCAATCTGCAGTTTCAACTACTGGTATTACTGTGACTGCAGATTTCTTTGTACCTTTTCCTTTTCTTACCTGTGAGTTATAAGTGCTCGGTCATCTGCTATGTCTTATTTCTGGGCTAACGAATATATTTGGCAAAACCCACAATTGTTGATTCATGTTCTCCAACTTCAACTGAATCCTTATAGACAGTTTTCTGTATGCGTCTTGTCCATTCTGTAACCTGTTCCCCATGAAATCCATCTCAGATTGAGATTATGGTCCATTCCTGACTCACAGATGTCATACTTTTTTCCTTTCATGAAGAAGACCAAGGCCACGATGTGCATCCGTTCAAATTTTTATTCCTTCTGTATATTGTCTCCTCATTACAACCCACCATACTTTTATGTGCCTGTAATGGAAACAATAGCTTTGGGGTTTCTAAGCTCCCAACGGGATTAACTCTAGTAATTACTTTTTTCACACAGAATCCCCAAACCATTTTCTTGCACCATGGTCCTCATTTACTACTTCTGTCTAAAAACATTCTCATTTACCTCAGATCCTGCTAAAAATTTACCTGTGTCCGTTCTCTTTCAAATTGCTTTTGCCTCAGCTCTCCATAGTGGTTAAAAACTGGAAAAATCTCATTTTCCATTGCATAACAGGTGTATGGGGTGTGTTGCCAGCACCTAAATTTGGATCTCTAAAGGCGTTTTTTTTTAAATTTACATGTTGATTCTCTCTTCCTCATCCCCTACTTTCCTTTTTCCTTCCTCTGTTTATATAATCTTGCTACTCTAAGCTTCTACTCTCCTTTTCCCTAACCCTCCATTCTTCACGGTAAGGCAAGGGAATAGCTAGTCAAGAAAAATATTCTGTCTCCTTAGAAGTGGGTTTGGTGATAATGGTGAAGTTAGTACTTTTCAGAGATAATGGTGAATTAGTATTTTTTATGTATCCCTGGTTGGAGGGAGTATAGCAAAAGCAGCATTTCCTGGAGTATAATTACAGTTAAATCACAAAATGCGAATCGTTTTTCTTCTTCTGAACTTTGGGGTAAATAAAGTCGATGTATTTAGAATGAGCTCTGGAGGTGACAGTGCTTCATTGCTCGCTTTTCCTCCGCCTCTACAAAGCCAACTTGTTATTTAGAGAGCAGAGTGTGTAAAGGCCACGGAGCAGTCTTTCATGCTCTGTCTAGCATAAGGCAGCTGCCAAAACACATGATTTGGGGCATCAGGGCCATTGCGGAAGTCCTTCCTTGTCAATGCAGATGTTCAACTTAAATGTATGCACTTGTAGACCCTGAAAGGAATAGGGTCACTCTGTTGTAGAAACACTAACGACGTGTGGTGTTTCGTTCATTTTGATACTGACAAGAGCGCATTGAGTTTAAAGTTGTATTCCAGGAAGTAAAACTTTGTATGGAGTGGATGCAGTATTCTGACAGTCACAAATTCCCCTTATACTCTGTACTATATGCTGTATGCTCTATATACTCGACATGCATACATGATGCCTATGATTGTACATTCTTACTTTTATTGCTAAAATTTATTGTTGTAGTGAACTGGAAGGTACTGTTAAAATTCAAACTCTCTCAAGCATGTCTGACTTGTGTGATAGTTAAAAACAATGTGGCAGGTGAAGAAAATATAAATTCCCTGCTATTGCTTAGACACACCACTGTGTTCAGTGATATTGAAAACTAAAATTAGGTGATGAAATATCAGAATACATTGGATTTAACGGCTATGATGTATTCTGTCTGTTCTAAGAATTTATGTAATTCATAAGTTATTGCGCCTACTCGAGCAAATACTGTCTCAGCAATGTCAGAATCAAGAAAATACTCTTCATGTTAAGATTTGATTATTTTTTATATTCTGAAAGATTTCAAATATCTTTATAATGTAAATATATTTTTTCCCTTAATAATTTAGCCTTAGTAGGTATTTTTCCCAAGTACAATGAATGTTGAAAAAAATAGAAGAAAGTATCTTTACATAACTTTGTATCTCTGTCAAATAATATTTAAAAATTACTATAATTGTGTAAATGCCTGTTTAGAGAGAAAATATTTTCTCTTTAATGGCGAAAATATGTTTTGTTAGGAGGGAAACTCTGTGAAGCCAGGGCCCAGGACAGTTTCACGTACTAATTTCACCAGAAATTAGTACTATGCATAAAAATACTTAACAAGTAAAATTACATTGACATGAAAGAAAATTAATTTCTGGTTGATTGTGATATGTTATATAAAATATCAATTTAATGATCAAAAGAGAATCACTGACAACTATATAAAAACTCAGTATTTGGGAAAAAAATATATCAAATCCAATTTTTTTAATAGTCCAGGGGTCTTGCTGTTTCAGGTGACCAGTCTTCCCTAGAGATACTGTTTCTGGTGATAAGTGTTTCTGTAGTAAACTCTAAGCATGAAGCGGATGGATTAACAATCACGGTACAGGCAAAGCTTGCGCTTCCATAAGTACTTTGTGATGGGAGGATGATGCACA
Organism: Tursiops truncatus; assembly: GCF_011762595.2. NCBI lineage: Eukaryota > Metazoa > Chordata > Mammalia > Artiodactyla > Delphinidae > Tursiops > Tursiops truncatus. The sequence continues at coordinate 26,346,419 of NC_047042.1, read as the reverse complement.
TTACGAATATCTCAAACTCTCCCCTCTTCCAAGCAGTACGGGGAGGATGGCTGAGGAGGCAGTAGGTTAAGGAGATCAGAATCATTTTCTGCTAGTTTTCTTGATAATTTGTCCTAATATTTCAGATCATCCTTAATACAGAACAACAGCTGGTGCTCAAGGTCCCAAATACTTTGTAACAACATTTGCTTGCAATTCAGGACAGCTCTTCTTTTCATAAGCAAAGCCCTTTATTGAGCTTAAAAAGTATGTAGACACAAAGTAAAACACCTGCAGGGCAGAAGGTTGCCTGAGAGGCCTCTGCCCCCTGCCTGGAGTAGAGAGAAGGAAAAGAAGATGAGGCAAGAAGGGGGGGTGGGGAGGTCCTGGGTGAGGGGAGGCTGGTGCAAACTCATTGTTTCCCAGTCTCCCATCTGACCAAGGCTGTTGCTTAGTTTAGTTTAATCTCGTATTTGTCCTGGCAAGGACAAAGCACAATTCAATTAGTCAGGCTTCTGCTGGCAACGTGGTTGCTGTTTTGGGGCCGGAGAGCGGTCGTGAGGTTTGGGGAGTGGGGTGGTAGAGAAAATCTTATGCAGGAAAAATCATTTTTCTTCAGTTTTTGCTTACCGTGTATACGCATCTATAGGAGAAAAGTGTGTGCTTGTAGGCAGGTGAAGCATCTAAGTAAATATGATATTAAATCATTACCCAAGATAAGATTCAATTTTTCCCTGTCCCTCTTCCTAAATTTCCTGATTCTTTAAAAAAAATCTTGATAAATGCAGGTGAAAGCAGCATATTTCCATTTAATTATTCACAGTTTGTTACAGAATATCTAGCTAATGATGACCGTGTAAATCTAACTTTCCTTCATTAATCTTTTTTCCTCTTCAGAAAAAGAATAGGAATGTTTCTCTCCTATTGCGGCTGGGTAGTTTCCAATTAAAGAGGGAAATAGAACGTAGATTGTGCATTAATCATGATTTTCCATCAGCCAGTAAAATGTGTGCTTGATATTTAAAGTCAAGTTTAGTTGCAGTTACATTGGACAATAAAGATTTTGTTCTTTTTCTTCCTTTTTAAGAAAACAAAATCTTTAAGAAAAAAGTTATAGAGGTAGATAGTAGAAACTTGTTAAACCCTGTTTTTGAACCCTTGGTACATTTATACAAAAAAATTTCAGGAGATTTTGACAGCTTGATCAAAATAGTATGGAACTCATTTGAAACATATGTAATTGGTTAATGATATTTCAAAACCTAATTTTATGAGTTTTAAGAACACAATGTGTACTGTTTTCCTAAAAGTGTATACCAAAGTCACCCAGCTAAATCATTTCTCTTGTAATATGAAAGTGTATGTATGTGTGTATTTTTAAAAGAAGAGCCAGTGATAGCTTTGACATTAACGAGAAAAGCTAGCCTAAATGTGGTCTCATAGACTTTTCATCCTGTGGCAAGTTCTCCTTCTCTATAAATGACGTAATTAAATTCAAAGGATTTTAGAATGTGTTTGTGCAATCAACATTGAGCAATCATTGTAAGAACTAATCTGTTTTGAAAAAAATGTGTACCTTTTTTCCTTCTAACTTAAAACATTTATGGCATCTCTGTGCTGGTTCTCCTGGGAACTCTATGCGGAGTGTTTGGAAGTGTTGTGGAAAGGGATAATTATTCTGTCCAGGGAATTTGTCAGGGAACAGAGCTGTGGGAGATGAAAGGAGATGTGATGGTTGCAGGGGTTACAGCCTTGATTTTGAGCCAAGACTTACTATCACTGTTTTAATTGAGTCTGAAAACTAGAAAGCTGTGATGTGGTAGCCACCTATTACCAACGAGGCCACAGCTAACTAATTGGAAGCGAGTGAGCATGGGGCTTAACTCCAGAAACAAAGAACCACAACAACCAAATATGAATGGCAGTTCATTAAAACAAATACTCTGATAAATAGAGACTTTCATATTATAATTGATGTGCGCCCTCCCTTTGCTATTTAAAAAATATAAATTCCTCACTATCCCTGTTTCAAAGCATCTGAATAGTTTTAGCCTCTATTCTAGCTTTAGTCTTTATGTAAGAAACTGAGTAGAATTCTTTCCATTAGTGGTGAAGCTTTGAATTAGGATCATTTTTATTTTTATGTATTAAATGAAGTTTAAAAATTATATTGACAGCATTAGTGCATCATATTATATTTCTTTCTATATTATACCAAAATTAAAAAGCAGGTATAATTTACATCACATTGTCATATTCAGAGTACAGAAATAGCTTGTGTTAGAATGTTTAAAATACCTTATTTACTTAATTTAGTACAGTTGCCTTTGTACGGCTCCAATTCCTTTTCAGCACATTTCCATGTATATTCAAACCTTAGATGATAAATTACTGATTTCAAACACTATTTAATAAAACTAAGTTTTATAATAGCAAAATAATTTGCAGTTATAAAGAAGTGTGACATATATTTTATATTCTTGTGAAGCTCAAATTAATATATTAAATACAAATATCTCTAAAAATAATTTTCTGATTTTTTTTTTTTTTTTTTTTTGCGGTACGCGGGCCTCTCACCGTTGTGACCTCTCCCGTTACGGAGCGCAGGCTCAGCGGCCATGGCTCACGGGCCCAGCCGCTCCGCGGTATGTGGGATCCTCCCGGACCGGGGCACGAACCCGTGTCCCCTGCATCGGCAGGTGGACTCTCAACCACTGCGCCACCAGGGAAGCCCTGATATTCTGGTTTTTATTTCCTGTTTCCTTTCTTGAGAACTTGCAGAGTATCAGAACAAAATGTAATGCCTTTTTGAATGTAATGCCCATCCCTTTGCCTCGTCTTATCCAGTGTTTATGTACACAGTAAAATGAATGCAACTAATCCATAGCCTGTATTTCAAGAGTTCTCTAGTGTGTGAGTCCTTATAAATAGAGACTCAGATCAAACGCTTCAGCCGTAAGTAATTTCACAGTGTTCATACAGCTTCTTCAGGGTTGCCAGCCTGAGAGATCTGCTAATTATATATCCCTGTCCAAAGACTCTCACTTTTTTTTTGTCCAGGAAGTGTGTTTGCTTCCTCCAAGCCCACAGTTTCGAGGGGGCAGTATAAGTATGGATTGGGGAGGGTGAAAGAAATCAGCCACTTGGATGATCACTTCAGTTAAATTAACCATGGGGATTAAGTGAGTGAAAATGTTAGTCCTAGGAGATTTTTGGACAGATTTACTGTTGTGGGCCTAAACAGTTTCTAGCATTCACCTTCTAGTTTTATATATACATACATATACATATACATATATATATATATATATATATATATAAAATACATAAATATGTATTCATTTCTTTGAGGTTAAGAAATGAAGTTAGCAAATCATGACCTTTGTCTCCTGTACTGAGGTAACACTGACATAATATGCTCCTTCCTCAGAAAATACTTTTCATGTATTGCCACAACTAGAACGTGCGATGTTCTCTTGTTTTAATGTTGCTATTAGAGAACAGACGGGGACCTTCCCCTTGACCCTAGCCTCAGTAGATGAATGGAGATCTCATGGGCCTATATCCTTACCCCTTAGAAGCATTCAGCTGCTGGTGGGCAGGGACTAGATCATCTCAAACCTTTTAAAAATGCTCATCTACTTAGTAGAGAGCTGCAGACATGAGGAGTAACCATGAGTGTTGTTTCATACCCTTTTCAGTAGAGAATATGACGTTAGAAGCCCTTGACAGGTCTCTGTATCTTGGTGTCCTAAAGTGTCTGCTTTATTTCTCACTATAAAATAAACACGTTTAAACCTAACCCATAGAAAAGAGTTTACCTCTAATATTGACAAACACTTCGTAAAATGTCCCACCACATCTTTGCAGTGCCTGAGTTAGACAGGGCCTGAAGTCTTTTATACTAGCTCAGTATCTTACCTCAGTGCCTTACAAACATTACAGATGACAAGAGACACATACGGTTTATTAAGAAATCTGGGAGTTGAAAGTTGCTCAAAATCAAACCTGTAGAACTCAACAGAGACATTTATTTTTGAGTTTATTCCCCTTTTGTCACAAGTCTGACTGATGAAGCACCATCGTTTAATACTTTCTTCCAGTTCAAATATTCAGGGCTAGCTGTTCAAAATATGCGATATCTTAAATATAATTATATGAACATTGTACAAATTATCTGAACAAAATAGATTCATCACATGTCTTATGGTACAGATGCAGGGCATACTACTAAGTGTCAACTAATCACACCATGAAATATGTACAGACACACCTAGGAACAGCCAGCATTTGCTTCCATCATTAATATGTTGATATAATATTCAAGTAAGGTTTTTTCCTCACCCCTTCTTGGTCTTGTGTATAATGTCAAGCAGTGATTAGTTTTAGTTTCCTCCTGTGACTGACATGATTGGATAATGACTGGAGCAGTTTGGTAAATTTGGCCTCTTGGCAGTTCTTTGTAACTGACCCCCCCCAAGATGGTAAAACCTGTGATTATGTGCATATATTTGCATCTTGTCTAATAGCTGAGCTTCTGCAGAATCATTCTACAGCAGAGTTTCTCAGTTTTTATGTTACAGTAGAATTGCCTGGGGAGATTTTTAAAACATACCAATGCCAGACTGAATGCACAACCCTCTCTTGGGGAGGGACCCAGGCATCAGACTCTTTTAGAGCTTCCAGGGGATTCCAGGGTACAACCAAGAAGCAGCAACAGAATCAAAATCAGCATGAAGAAACCACCCCTCGACACTGAGCCCTGAATTTCCCAAAGAAATAGCGTTTTTCGGTCAGGTTGATGGACGCCAAAGTAAATTTTGACCAAATTACTTAGACTTTGGTGACACTGTTCAGACATACCCTCATGTGTCATGGAGTGTGTCTGATTGCCTCCAGAGCACTAGGCCAAAAGTGAACAATTTCCTTTGTTCTGGACTCCCTGTTTTGGCCACATAGCAAGCTGTGTGCCTGGACCTGGAAAGCTGGCCCATTAGGGTGACACTAGGAACAGTGTCCACCTCCACAGCCCCACTGCCCCTACACACCCTAACCTAATATCATCCCTTTTTCCCACGTGAAAAACACCCCTTCTCTAGGTTCATCTAATGATGTGTTCATGCTCAACCCGGTTCAAGTGTTCAGACAAAGCTAAGTTACTAGTTGATAAAGGTTTAAGATATAATCCCTCCCAGAGGTTCCAAAATTTTAATAAGGTCTCTTGAAAGCCACAAATATCAAAGTTGCAAAACTTTAATGACAGTAGTAACTGGGAGAGGATTAAATAATTGGACTCAAAGGGCCCTCTTCATTACCCCTTTTCAAATTATACCACTTGGGCAGTTGTGCTCATTAGATTAACCCTTCTGGAAAACATTAAGCTTCTGTTCACAGTAAGTTCAGAGAACTTACTATTACCCATTCAAAAAAAATTTTTTTGTCCTCTTGGTTCCAAATATGATGCCTCCTTGGTCATATAAGTAAGTAGTCAGTTACATTAGAAATTAATTATTATTTTACTGAAGGTAATTTGCCCCTGAAGCACTAAAAATACACTTTATTTGCTAAGGAAAATGTGCTAATTGATTGCCTTCAAAAATTTAATTTACTCCAGATAATGTATTATCACAAAATACCGTAGATAAAATAAAAATAAAAAATACCGTAGATGTCATATGTACTATGCTTTATCAATGAATATTAAAGACACGAATGAGGGAACCACAGAATTTTAAATGATGCAATTGACATTACAGGAGTTACGGCCTCTGTTGATAATCTTGCCTTTGCTAAACAAAATTGTGTTACCAATTATTCACTTAGTTAATTTTTTTATGTTCTTTAATGTTTTCACTATAACTGTTTCAGCAACTGGAAAGCATTAATAATTTAAGTAGAGTGTATATGTTTTTATTTCTTACGTGGAAAATCAAGAGGCTCTTTGAGAGCTGGACTTGGTGAGTTCTACAAAAGCAGGCTGGGACTTGATAGCTTTAAACACTTCAATATCATATCTATTAATTTATGTTATTTTTAGCAACGTGAACTGTAAGGAAAATGATCACCTCCTGATGTTATTTACATCAGTGTTAATTACCATTTTTCTTTTTCTCTCTCCCCTGTTGCATTCAGCAAGAGGAAATGTTGAAGAGAAAGCTTTTACACCTCCTGCTTGCCTCTGCCTGCCACCTCCCCGCAACTACCTTCATATTCTTCAATTTTCCTCTTTCTCTTTCATACACATACACAGAGAGTTCTATTTTAAGGTGATAAATCCTAGCAGTCGCTAACCACAAGCATTCTAAAAAATTGCATCATCACTTTGAAGGGTGTCTGCCAGTAAGGGAGGTTAATGCATTTGCTCCTTTCCAGTGGCAGAGGCTATCTCTGCTTGGTCGTGGCAGGAAAGGAAAATTGACCTCCTGTTCCCAATTTTATGTGGAATTTTTTTTCCCAGATAGGGGCGGTGACCTTGCCAGAAGGATCCAAGTACATGTAAAATCATATTTGACTTGATGATGGATGGCCAGTTACGTGGGTACACGCCTCTGTTCTGATAAAGTTGGGGCCTGGGGATAGGGCAGCTACATGTTAATGCATTTTACTCTTGCCTCCAGCTGGCAGGAATGATATTTTCAGAAATTCAGTTGATTCTCAAAGGAGATGATTGGCAGTCCTATCATAAAATATAGAATAAGGACCTAATCTTGAGTTTCGTGGCAGAACTTAGGTTTCATGCTTTCAACTTGCTCTACTAATAAATTGCTTGTCTAGAGCTAATTTTATACTTTGAAGTTTCTCAGTGAGTTCTATGAAAGACATTTTAATTTATCCCATAAAAATGTCTTCCAAGCTTTCCATGCTTTTTCTTATTTATCATCTATTCTCTTGCTCTTAGCATGTGGGAAGGTGTTCACATCTGCCAAGGTACTTGTTTCCTGAGTAATAAAGTTTTGGCTTAGGTGATGGCATTATAATTTATAAAGGTTTTGTCACAACTTTTAGTTCTTCTAATTTTAATGTGAATTCCTGTTATCTCATTTTCTTAATAAGTGTGTTATACCAGTATGAAGCTAGACTATATGTGATTTATTGCTTCCCCCTTATATTTGAAGACTATTAAAATTACAGGAGACAGATCAATAACAATAAATTTGTTGTTGTTTTTTTTTTTTACCCATAGTGATATGCCTTTTTGGACACAAGAACTCAACAGATATGAAATGGTATCTTTATCATTAATTCTTATCTTTCCATACAGCTAGAATTAATTCCGCAGTTCTCACGGTTTGCAAAAGCTGACAAATTAAAAAATTCTAGAGAGCATCCTTTGGACACTTCTAGTTTATGTTTTCCCCAACTGGAGACAATATAGTTCCTGATGTGATATAGGTTGCGAAGCTAGAAGGAACCTTAGTAATGATCCCATTCACTCCTCTCATCCTGCAAGTGGGGAATTTAATCTCCTGTAAATGGTATATTCAGTGGTAAAGTTGGGAACGATGTCTTGATTTATTTTCCTCAAAGAATTTTTATTTTTCAGAACATTATCTCCTCTAACCAATTTGAAGTTAAGAGGTATATGTTTTCGTTTTATTTGCTTCTAATCTCTGTATTGTCTGACCCTCTGGGTCCCCTTTTTTTCAGTTTGTTGTGATTGGATTATGTAACATAAACATGGCTGCCATGAAATCGCCTTTAGGATGAGGCGAATTATGAGAAAAGGCTGAAGTACAGGCTGAAACATTGCCGACCTCCAAAGTTGTCTATGGCTGTTTATTATGGATAAATGTTATTTGATAAATGCATGAAATATGGGAAACACCTGTAACATACTCTTCAGAGATTTACCTCACTGACAACCTATGACTAATCTGAGTCTGTGAAGAAACTATATAATTATACAAATTCTATTTTTTTATGATCAAATATACAAAATAAGCAAAATAATATACTAGATCCAGAGATACTGACATTCAAATGATTTGTGACCTTAGGAAGTTTTTAAGTTTCTCTGTGAGCTTCTGTTTCCTCATCTGTAAAATGGGAAGCACTGTCCGTTCGTTGTTGCAGTGGTGTGAAGGGCAAATGAAATGATGCAAAGTGGATACTTCACACAGTACCTACCACACAAGAGCCTTTCTGTGAGTGTGCATTTCCCTTCCTTCAAAGTTTCCAGAGAAAACACGGGTGGTCTTTTTAGGTACTATTTGCCTTGTGACAGGTTATAAACAACAGGGTTTTCTGGGAAGTGAATCAGTGCTTATTGACGATTGCCTGGAAAGGAAAACAGAGGAAGAATTTGTTAGCAGCTTAGTCACTAAGGCGACTTCTTGTGAAAGAAAGTCATCAGTGAATTGTACACATAGCGTGGGTTTGTCTTCTCTCTTCACTTTTCTCTTGGCCACATCTGAAGAGAACCCACCTACCCAGGGGGCCTATCACCTATTAAGGGGCTTCCTCCGGTTCACATGGCAGCAGCTACAGTAATTGAGGCATGTAATTTAAGAGCAAATGAGCTTTTAGTGGTTGTCTTGCATTTCCAAAACTATCAAATGATGGCACATAACACACAGCCTCATTTCTACATCAGATATACATCTACAGTGATAGTATTTTCTTTGTCATTATCATGTAGATGAGTAGATTCAACTTCCTTTTAATTCGTGGGATATCAAAAGATTATAAAATTGCCCTTCATTCTGCCTGGGTTTGAAATTCAGTTATTATTCTCTCAGTATTGACACTATGAGGAAAATGCGATGTTAAGAAAGTATCCAAATTACACAGTAGTCACTACGTTATGGTAATATGTCAGTCTGGAAACGATATATTTTTAAAGGTGCAAATGTTCAGTGTGTCAGATGATCAGATTGCAAACTCCCAGGACATCTGGAAGTCATTTTTTCTTAGAAGGAATGTTTTATAGGATTAAATTATATGGGTTGAGAGAAGGCTTTATTTTTATAAAGATGAGACTAAAGATCTTTATTAGAGGTCAAAGGAGGAGAATGTAGAGGGTGTTTAGCTGTGATGCCTTAACACCATGTCAAACCACGCACCTGTCTAGAAATGACAACTCTGTTCTTATAAAAACAACTACCAAATTAAATACTGAAAAACTCATAAAATTCGAAGGTTTAATAGTAGTAGCAACAATGTTGAAGGAATGTTTGCCTGCTGTTCTGCTACTTAGAATTTAAATTTGAGGGGTTAAGTGGAGAATAGTTTAGTATAATATATTTTTAGATGGAGCTTATAAGTAAATGGATGGTAAAGAAATGAAGCACATTTTGCAAGGACATATTCTCTTGCAAGCAGAGATGGATGTGGATTAACAAAAGAAATAGAAAACGATCCCAAACTGCTGTTGGTAGGAAAACAATGTTTTAACTTAAAACACAGACTAGCTGTTGACACTGATCATAGGAATCATGTGCTTGGAAAATTTCCTGTTTCACTTTAAGCCTATATAAAAAGCCTGGACAGTAACTATGTCCACTTGCAGAATATAATTAAGAAAGGCCTGTTTCTATAGGAGAAATTTTCATTCAGTACCCTTCACCAATAATTTATCAACATCAGTGAAAGGAGAAAGAAACCCCTGTATATCGACTGTCCATTATGTACTAGGAGTCATTTGATTCTTATAGCAATTCTACTAATTTGTTGTTATCCCCATTTTACACTCGAAGAAGTTGAGATGCAGAGAAATTCATTCATTTCATACACCTTTATGAGTGTTTACTAAACAGGTGGCTGACACTGGCCTTGGCTCTGGGGTATCACAGTGACCAAGGTGGAAAATGTCACACCTCCCATGGAACTTGCTTCTTATCAGAGGAGGAAGAAAATACACAAGTTAAGAAAAATACAAACAAGCCAAAACCAAGTAGCATTCGTGCAATATTAAAATACTAAAAGGGAGTGATGCAGCTGGGAGTGTGTAAGTGGGAACTCTGGATTCCTTAGTCTGGGAAGACTTCACGGAGACAAGGTCCAAATGGAGGGAGGAGCTGGCACTGTGGAGGTCAGAGGGAGGCACGGGGCAGGCAGGACGAACAGTCACGGCCAAGTTCTGAAGCCTGTGCCCTGCAGCTCTGTGAGCAAGGGAGAAAGTGCAGCAACGTCTGGGGTGAGGTAGGCAACTGATAGATCACTCCAGACTTGAATTTTAAACTGAGAACACTGTGAAACAGTTGGAGGGCTTTATGCAGAGGAAGGAACATCATGACCCAGTTAATTTTTTTTAACATCTTTATTGGAGTATAATTGCTTTACCATGTTGTGTTAGTTTCTTCTGTATAACAAAGTGAATCAGCTATATGCATACATATATCCCCATATCCCCTCCCTCTTGCGTCTCCCTCCCACCCTCCCTATCCCACCCCTCTAGGTGGACACAAAGCACCGAGCTGATCTCCCTGTGCTATGCGGCTGCTTCCCACTAGCTATCTGTTTTACGTTTGGTAGTGTATATATGTCCATGCCACTCTCTTACTTTGTCCCAGCTTACCCATCCCCCTCCACATGTCCTTAAGTCCATTCTCTACGTCTGCATCTTTACTCCTGTCCTGCCCCTAGGTTCATGAGAACCATTTTTTTTTTTAGATTCCATATATATGTGTTAGCACATATTTGTTTTGCTCTTGCTGACTTCCTTCACTCTGTATGACAGACTTTAGGTCCATCCACCTCACTACAAATAACTCAATTTTGTTTCTTTTTATGGCTGAGTAATATTCCATTGTATATATGTGCCACATCTTCTGTATCCATTCATCTGTCAGTGGACACTTAGGTTGCTTCCATGTCCTGGCTATTGTAAATAGTGCTGCACTCAACATTGTGGTACATGACTCTTTTTGAATTATGGTTTTCTCAGGGTATATGCCCAGTAGTGGTATTGCTGGATCGTATGGTAGTTCTATTTTTAGTTTCTTAAGGAACCTCCATACCGTTCTCCATAGTGGCTGTATCAATTTACATTCCCACCGACAGTACAGGAGGGTTCCCTTTACTCCACACCCTATCCAGCATTTATTGTTTGTAGATTTTTTGATGATGGCCGTTCTGACATGTGTGAGGTGATACCTCATTGTAGTTTTGATTTGCATTTCTCTATTGATTAGTGATTCTGAGCATCATTTCATGTGTTTGTTGGCAATCTGTGTATCTTCTTTAGGGAAATGTCTATTTAGGCCTTCTGCCCATTTTTGGATTGGGTTGTTTGTTTTTTTGATATTGAGCTGCATGAGCTGCTTGTATATTTTGGAAATTAATTCTTTGTCCGTTGCTTTGCTTGCAAAGACTTTCTCCCATTCTGAGTGTTGTCCTTTCGTCTTGTTTATGGTTTCCTTTGCTGTGCAAAACCTTTTAAGTTTCATTATGTCCTCTTTGTTCAGTTTTGTTTTTATTTCCATTTCTCTGGGAGGTAAGTCAAAAAGGATCTTGCTGTGATTTGTGTCATAGAGTGTTTTACCTGTGTTTTCCTCTAAGAGTTTTATAGTGTCTGCGCTTACATTTAGATATTTAATCCATTTTGAGTTTATTTTTGTGTATGGTGATAGGAAGTGTTCTAATTTCATTCTTTTACATGTACCTGTACAGTTTTCCCAGCACCCCTTATTGAAGAGGCTGTCTTTTCTCCATGGTATATTCTTGCCTTCTTTATCAAAGATAAGGTGACGATATGTGTGTGGGTTTATCTCTGGGCTTTCTATCCTATTCCATTGATTTATATTTCTGTTTTTGTGCCAGTACCATACTGTATTGATTACTGTAGCTTTGTAGTATAGTCTGAAGTCAGGGAGCCTGATTCCTCCAGCTCCGTTTTTCCTTCTTAAGATTGCTTTGGTTATTCGGGGTCTTTTGTGTTTCCATACAAATTGTGCGATTTTTTTGTTCTAGTTCTGAGAAAAATGCTATTGGTAGTTTGATAGGGATTGCGTTGAATCTGTAGATTGCTTTGGGTAGTAGAGTCATTTTCACAATGTTGATTCTTCCAATCCAAGAACATGGTATATCTCTCCATCTGTTTGTATCATTTTTAATTTATTTCATCAGTGTCTTAATAGTTTTCTGCGTTCAGGTCTTTTGTCTCCTTAGGTAGGTTTATTCCTAGGTATTTTATTCTTTTTGTTGCATTGGTGAATGGGATTGTTTCCTTAATTGCTCTTTCAGATTTTTCGTCATTAGTGTATAGGAATGCAAGAGATTTCTGTGCATTAATGCTGTATCCTGCAACTTTACCAAATTCATTGATTAGCTCTAGTAGTTTTCTGGTGGCATCTTTAGGATTCTGTATGTCCACTATCATGTCATCTGCAAATAGTGACAGTTTTACTTCTTTTCCGATTTGGATTCCTTTTATTTCTTTTTCTTCTCTGATTGCCATGGCTAAAACTTCCATAACTATGTTGAATAATAGTGGTGAGAGTGAGCAACCTTGTCTTGTTCCTGATCTTAGAGGAAATGGTTTCAGTTTTTCACCACTGAGAACGATGTTGGCTGTGGGTTTGTCATACATGGCCTTTATTATATTGAGGTAGGTTCCCTCTGTGCCTACTTTCTGGAGAGTTTTTGTCGTAAATCGGTGCTGAATTTTGTTGAAAGCTTTTTCTGCATCTATTGAGATGATCATATTGTTTTTATCCTTCAGTTTGTTAATATGGTGTATCACATTGATTGATTTGCGTATATTGAAGAATCCTTGCATTCCTGAGATAAACCGCACTTGATCATGGTATATGATCCTTTTAATGTGTTGTTGGATTCTGTTTGCTAGTATTTTGTTGAGGATATTTGCATCTATGTTTATCAGTGATATTGGACTGTAGTTTTCTTTTTTTGTGACATCTTTGTCTGGTTTTGGTATCAGGGTGATGCTGGCCTTATAGATTGAATTTGGGAGTGTTCCTCCCTGTACTATATTTTGGAAGAGTTCGAGAAGGATGGGTGTTAACTCTTCTCTAAATGTTGTATAGAATTTGCCTGTGAAACCATCTGGTCCTGGGCTTTTGTTTGTTGGAAGATTTTTAATCACAATTTTAATATCAGTGCTTGTGATTGGTCTGTTTATATTTTCTATTTCTCCTTGGTTCAGTCTTGGAAGGTTGTGCTTTTTAAGAATTTGTCCATTCCTTCCTTGCTGTCCATTTTATTGGCATATAATTGCTTATCGTAGTCTCTCATGATCCTTTGTATTTCGGCAGTGTCAGTTGTTACTTCTCTTTTGTTATTTCTAATTCTGTTGATTTGTGTCTTCTCCCCTTTTTTCTTTATGAGTCTGGCTAATGGTTTATCATTTTTGTTTATCTTCTCAAAGAGGAAGATTGTAGTTTTATTGATCTTTGCTATTGTTTCCTTCATTTCTTTTTCATTTATTTCTGATCTGATGTTTATGATTTTTTTCCTTCTGCTAACTTTGGGGGTTTTTTGTTCTTCTTTCTCTATTGGTTTAGGTGTAAGGTTAGGTTGTTTATTTGAGATTTTTCTTGTTTCTTGAGGTAGGATTGTATTGCTATAAAGTTCCCTCTTAGAACTGGTTTTGCTGCATCCCACAGGGTTTGGGTGGTCCTGTTTTCTTTCTTTCTTTTTTTTTTTTTGAGGAATTTTCTATTTTCTTTAATAAAAATGGTTTCAGGAGTTCAGACTCTAGATCCTATTGGTGGTTGTGTTTTCATTGTCATTTGTTTTTAGGTATTTTTTGATATCCTCTTTGATTTCTTCAGTGATCTCTTGGTTATTTAGTAAAATATGTTTCACTTCCATGTGTTTGTATTTTTTATAATTCTTTTCCTGTAATTGATATCTGGTCTCAGCATTGTGATTGGAAGAGATACTAGATACGATTTTAATTTTCTTAAATTTACCAAAGCTTTTACCAAAACTGCCAGCGTTCAGTAGGTGTTCTGTAGCTGTTGTTCCACATATAGATGTATTTTTGATGTATTTGTGGGGAGGAAAGTGATCTGCACGTCTTACTCCTCTGCCATCTCGAAGGTCCTCCCCTGCCACCCGCCCCCGGCAGTTAATATTTTTAAAGGCTACTATTTTTAAACCAATTGGGTGGAAGGGGGAGTTGGGGAGAGTAGAAGCAGGAAAATCGGAAGCCGTTTCACTAGCCTAGTTGGGTAGTTGTAGTGAGATGTTGAGGACCGATAGTATGGCATTCAGGGAAAGGAGAATCAGGACAAATCCTAGATTTTTGGCGAGATCCAAAGAACCATTTACTGTGAGTGGAAGTCTGAGAGAGGAGTTGGTTTATAGGTGGAAATCACGAGTTATTCTTCATTTGCTCAGTTGGAAAAGCTAGTTTGTTAGAGTCCAGGAGAAGATGGCAAGTAGGCATTTGGCTAAATAAGTATGGATTTGGGGGTCAATATAGGAGGCAAGAAATTGAGTATCATGTTACTTTGAAGAATTTCAGATATCAAATATTTGAACCAGTGTATGATGAAGTGAAAATTCAATTCCAGTTTTAGTTAATTTGCTTGTTTGTTGTTATGTGATGGAGTATTTATTAGAGAAAACATTATAGACCAGTGATCGATAAAGTTGTTATAGAAAGGTACAGAATTTCAACAAAAACATAAAAATTTAGGTGTGTGGGAAATGGGTGAATGTGTTCAAAAGGTACAAACTTCCAGTGATAAATAAGTCATGGGGATGTAATGTAGAGCCTGGTGTCTGTAGTTAACAGTACCGTATTTTATCAGTATATTTGCAAGTTGATAAGAGTAGATCTTAAAAATGCTCGTCATAAGAAAATGATGATCACAATAAGTTTAGTTAATATCCATCATTTCACAGTTATAATTTCTAGGAACATGTTTCCTTTCACACCCCTCCTCTCGATAAGTTTTAAATGACTAACAGTATAGAAAACGTTACGGCATTTCACCCATATTCTTGGCTTTGTTAACTTCTGGTCTGACTGAACGTTTAAAACATCTTGTAGAATACTTGTTATTTCGAATTTTGGAATTCTCGTAAACAAGTGTCCAGAAATCAACACAGAGTCAAGTTAAGAAGAGTAGGGTTGAAAGGTCAGTTTTGAGTGAGTCATTTTTCCCCTCCATGTGAAAGAAACTTTCTCATTGGCTAGTGTTCAATAAAAGCCTGACTATAAGTAAAAATTGACCTCCACAGTAGTGGCCTTGGGGAACTGCATGTTAAGCACAACATTTCTGATATTTTATAGTAGTGAGTAAATTATTAAAACAATATTATGCCTCTTAATATAACTCCTAGTTAATCTGTGTATGAGAAAGGGTTGTGAATTTGGGAATCATGAGTGACTGGAAATAATTGTTAAAGCAAAACCAAATGAGTAAAAATGGATTCAATGGGGATCTTCAAAAATGGAGCTATCGGAAAAATCCAGAGGAAGTCTGAAGGGGATTGGAGTCTGAAGAGGCCAGTTGGGAAACATGCCCCTGAAGGCGGGGAGGATGGATGAGGAAAATGTCTGGATCAACCATGGTCTCCTTAGGGAGGAGAAAACATCTCACAAAGGCCTCTGGCTGTAAAACCACTGTCACTGCCCCAACGGTGGCACCTCCACTGTGGCCAAGGCTCTACCTTTCCTGACCCACGTAGGGCTCCCCAGCTGAACAGCTGTGCCTGGGAGTTTGTTGACACCCAGTTCAGCCTCCGGGAGACCAAGCATGTTCCTTGATTTATAACATTTTTTTTGGTGAGCTGTTAATGACAAACTGGTTAATTTCCCTGGATAATCAAGAGTTAACTCTACTTACTAAAGCAAAACTATAACACATTAAATATATGTTTCTAACATGGTTGAAGCACAAATTTCTACATTTAAGAGCCTCGCCTCCTTCATCTTTCAGCCATGATGGCACAAAACATAAAAACAGTTTAAACATTTCTTAAATTCAGGTGTTGACAAAGCACCTTTAATCCTGTGGAAAAATAGGCAATGGACATAAAGGGAAAAATGGCAAAAAGTGACAATAAGGTACTCTGAGATATAGGAAAGGATGCTTAACTTCATCCATAATAAGAAAATTAATTTGTATTCCCACAATCAGATCTGCAAAAATCCTAAATTTTAATAACATACTGTTCTCTTAGGTGATGTGCAACAGTCACTCTCACATGTAGTAGTAGAATATTAAACTGATATAATTCCTATGGAGGCACATTGGCAGTATCTGTAAAAAATTATGAACTCATGTTTCTTTAGGCCCAGTAATTCCACTCTAAAAATGTATATTACAGATATATTTTCACATATGTGAATTGGCATATATTCATGTATACACATTGTTAGCACTGTTTTTTAAACCATTTTTAAAAATTGAAGTGTAGTTAATTTACAGTGTTGCATTAGTTTCAGGTGTACAGCAAAGCGATTCAGTTATACATTTATATATATATTCTTTTTCATATTCTTTTCTATTATAGGTTATTACAAGATATTGCATGTAGTTCCCTGTGCTATATAGTAGGTCCTTGTTGTTTATGTTTTATATATAGTAGCTTGTATCTGCTAATCCCAAGTTCCTAATTTATCCCTCCTCCACCCACTTTCCCCTTTGGTAACATAAATTTGTTTTCTATGTCTGTGAGTCTTTCTCTTTTGTAAAGAAGTTCATTTATATCGTTTTTTTTAGATTCCACAGATAAGTGATATCATGTGTAGTGCTGTTTTTAATAGCAAAAATTTATAAGAATTCAGTGCCTGCCAATAGCTGATTCATAAAGTGGGATATCATGCAAACTGTATCCTCTCTGAGTTTTGGTACAGGAAGACTTTTAAAGTATATAAAGTGAAGAAAAGCAAAGTAAACAACAGAGCTTATATTACGATTCTTTTTATATACCAAAAGTTAGGAAAGTATTAAAGACCTATATACTTACCTTATTTGTTGTGTAGGTGTAAGAAACTCTGGAGGAATACCCAAGAAAGTAGACAGGGTTTGACCCTTCAGGGTGAAGGAGTGAGAACTCTACAGGGAGAGTGAGGCCAGATGGAAGGGAATCTATCATTGTAAATCTTTATATTCTTTCTGGTTCTGAACCATAAAAAATATTTTCTTAAAAAAAAAAAAAAGGTAAACCGGCCTGATTTTCTCCGGTATGTAAGCCTGAAAAAACTTACCTAAAATTGATGTACAGAAATAAAATGAAGAATGCCAAAATCTGATTTGTGTTATTTTTACATAATTACATTGATTTTTAGTATCCCTCTGAAACCCCAGATCTAGTACCTAATGCAGATTATCTCAGTATGCATTGAATGTTTCATCAAAATGAATTACAATCTGTTACCCCAATCCTAAACAGCTTACATTTTAAAAAAGACTTTTACTGTATTGTGTAAAATTTGATGGCTAGCTTTCTTCCACTTAATCTTTCAGGGCTCTGCCGTCACAGTGCACCATGCTTTACTACTATCATTCTCCTCACCTGCTTATAATATATATATATATTTTTTCCCCATACCTTTTATTCAACTTTTGCCCCCTGCTGGCAATTATGCATATCAAAACCCATTGGTATTTTAAAAATAAATCCAGTCATGTACTTGCTCTTAAAACCTTTGAGGGCCTTTCCATTATATTTAGAATAACATGTCCTAGTTTACAAGGCCCCAAAGGAATGTTGAATGAAGGACACAGGGTGGTCCCAGGTCAGGGTCCCTCTGGCCTGCAGGCTCAGCTTCGGAAGCTGTTCACTTAGGACTTGCTCCTTTGGCCTCCACTGGAATAAAATGTAATTAAATATTTAGGAGGCAATCAAAAATTGTTAAATCATTGACTTTTATGGAGTAGCACTTTATATTCTATGATTTTGTTCAGTTCAATGATTTAAGTATGTGCACTCACACACATACAGTACATGCATAGACAGTACACGCATAGACAGTGATTCTGTGTAACCTTTGTCCCATGGTGCCCTTGTGTTCGTTCAGAGACCTGTAAGGCAGAATATCGTGTATAACACTGAATAATGATAATTTATATAAGATAGGAACATAAGGAATATTAAAATTCTGACACTATTATTTTCCTTGACCAAGGAAGTAAAAGGCTGTTTAATGCCTAGGCTATTCATGTGTACTTTTGAACTTTTTCTGCTTTTGTTGGAAGCAGTTTATGATTAAAAGTTGGAACACCACAATGCCTGTCGTGGACCTTTGACTTGTAAGAAAGATAGAAATCTAAAAGTTCAGAAAGTGCCTGAAAGGCTGACCACAGTCCATTGCTGGAAAGACCAATTAGGAAGCCCTGTTTACACTTAAAAAAAAGTTAATTGCTTATTTCTTTACCACTCTGTTTCAACGTTATTACAAGCCATTAGTGAGTATTGATCAGGTCTGTCAAAATCATCAAAGCATGTAGTAAGAAACCTTTTCCTTTGGAATTGTTAAGAAGTTGAAGAAATTTCTAACCTTTATTTCTACATTTCATTTTCTTTAATAATGCTGACTTTGTGTGTGATTCAATATTTTATTGTTGAATTAACTTTACGACATTGAATAAAAGAATTGATTTGGAAAATAATAAAAAGTTTAAAGTCCTGGGTCTCAGGAAGTCACTACTTTGCAGGTGACTGGTAGAAGTATGCATTCAAAAAAGGAAACACCCATCCCTAGGAGATCTATTTTTTGTTTGAGAGCTTAAAAATATGTACTCTGTCCTCCCCCATCTTGTACATGGATGTGTGGAATTTAATTATATTTTGACAAAGTGAGGAGAACTGTCTCTATAATATATTGATGTCAGTGAGTTTCAAAACTATTTCCCTTGCAGTTTTAAAAGAAAGACCATGAGAGGAAATGACTAAATCCTCTGAGTATGCCTTCATTGACAGCTGATAATTAGCAGGCAGCTTAGCAATAATAATTAGTTCCCCCTTGAGAAAATTTCCGGATGAACCCTGAGTTGGTGCATCCCAGTTTAGTCTTGTTTCTTTGTCCACTGCCTCCCCCAAGTAATTCGTGTTGTTTTTAGAGTAGGAAGAACTCAAGATGAGCTTCCTCCGGTTTATGCAGTCAGCACTGTCCATTATTTGCACTGTGTTTTCTGGAGATTACCTGAGATTAGAGTTTCTTTGTTCCCTCTTCCTGTATGTTTTCTGATTCTTTCATCTAAGCAGCTTGCAGCAGTGCAGAGGGATAAATAGGTCAGCCAATGCTTGGTAAATACACCAAGTCCACGGACTATAATTTGGTGCTAAGACCACTATTATGACTTAAAATGCTGGCTCTAAAACTAAAATGAGGAAATATTCTTAAAGAAGGAGGAAAGCTTCCTGCTTGAGGTTTTTGTTTTGTTTTGTTTTGTTTGCCTAAGTATATACCAAAAAATGTTTCAAATCATTTTGAAACTCTATCACAAGTTATCTACAAACATTTCAGTTTTCTTAAAGTAAGATGTATAAAACTGAAAATGTCACCAATTAATAAAGCAACATGAACACGTCCGTAGTCATTTGAGACAGCTTTTTAAATACATACGATAGGTAATTAAAATTGATATTAACCTAAATTTTCCTTTTGATGTTCTTGCTGTTGAATTGTTTTGAATTATATCAATCACAGCTATTGAATATTGGGAAGACCTTCCGTTTTACTTTATTATTAATATCAAGCTCTGCAAAAATGTATTCAAGTTCAGAAACATCATAATCCCTTAATAGACTAGACTTAGTTGCTTCTATTGGGAGTTTTCTATATAAGGTTATGGAGTCACTGTTTATAAGGAGCAAGCTTTTAACAAGTCAAACAATCTTGATGCTCTTCATCTCTGGGGACCAGAATTGGGGATGACTAAGCTCTGTGAGTATACAGTGGTGATAAACACCCCATCTCACATGGATCATTAATAGCTAAGCTCTCCAGTCAACCTCTTATTCAAATTTTGGCACCAACAATGACCAAATAACCTTAGCTGTGCACTGAATCTCTTAAAAGCTCTCTTTTTGCAATTAGAAAGCAGAGGTAGTTGTAGGTCTTACCTCGTGGAAGTGCCCATGATTAAATGAGATGTTTAGCCAAATATCTGGGCAACCCTGATCTAGTCAAGTTGAGACCTAAAATTGATCATCACATCAGGCAGTACTCTTAAGCAATTGATATAGTTTTTCTCCTGTATTATAGTGACTTTTAATTTGAATTTTAAGAAGCCTGGGGTCAATTTTGATACTCACTTTAACAGTGTATAGGATATTAGAGAATAACTTTCACTTAATAGCATTTATTCCAGCGTTCCCATCTTATTTTCTTCGTTTTTTATTTCCCTTCATTTTAGCACCCCTAGCAGTATATTTGTTTGTTCAACTGAATATATTTGTATGAGTCATCTCAGATCCTTTTTGGAAAGATGCAAGTTAAATAATCAAATAAATAAAAGTAGAAAATTAGAGTTAGTATTAAAGCATAAATATGCACAACCTTTAAAAAATGTTCCTCTGTGTCCATTATTCCAGATATATGTCTAAAACACAAATATTTACGCATAATGGGTACTTTTAACCTTTCCTGACTTAAAGTCGAGGATGTTGGAGAATCACAGACAGTGGTTAGTACCTTGATTCTGAAATTTCCACGGAAGAGCCTGAACTTCTTAGGAATCAGTCGTTGGCATTATTCTGTTGGGTGGTGATGGTCAAAGTGGAGAGTTGCAGAAACATTCAATGCACAGCTCTCATATTGGGAACATGTTTAAAGAAAACTGCAGTCTGTTTATTGGATCTTATATTTAAAAAAAATAAGTTAAGAATTATCCCAGGAAGTGTCTTCGTAAGTGAAATGAAATTTCTTAACTTACTACCTAAGACATGTACATGATATTCAATTTTATGTATCCAAACATACCTCGGCAGCAACTTCCTCTGAGGTGATATGAATGAATCAAAATAAATTAGCTCCAAAATTCCTGATAACCTAAAAGTATTCCCTGACCCTGTAATCATTTAAATATATGAAAAGTAATAAATGAATATTTTAACTACTTCCTTTCAGGCAAGCTTAAATAAGGGTCGTGGGATATGTAGACTTGTTCATTGATCACTCCCTCCATTTGTTAAGATTCCAAAAAATATAGATGCAGCACTGTACTTTGAAAGGCTGTAAAATATCTGTGGTTGGGTTTATTTTTTTTAGCAATGTTTTATCACCTCCATTTCAAAAATGCAATTTAGTCAAAGAATTAATCATTTTGAGTGTACAGGGTGATTAACATGTGAGGAAACCAATCTAAAGAGGTTAAGTGGTTGTTCATAGTTACTCAGGTAATTAATGGCGAAGCCAAGACCAGAACCTGGCTCTTCAGATTCTCAGCCTACAGGACTTTCATTATGGCATATACATCTGTTGTACTTTAATTCTCATTTTTGTTTTTTTTTGTAATTTGAGTGATTTTTCATTGTAATAGTATATAGCTGTAGGCTGGTCATTTATTCTCTGGGCACCTGAGTTTCTTCATAAGTAAAATAAAGGACAGTGGTAATTCAGACGGTTACACTGTGGTTATTTACTGTGGTGGAAAAAAAAATTGATACATGTAAAGGCTGTAAGAAATGAACAGTTTAAAAATTTGCATTTGTTGAAATTTTTCCCTTTGCATTTTCCAGTCTACATCTCCACAGGAACATGAGTTCATCTTTGTGGTCTCATGGGATCGACTTCATCATAGTGATGGGAAGATGGGTCAGAATAAAATTTGATTAGAAGAAAATAAGACTGATGGGCCAGTAGTTAGTCTCTATTACTGACAAAGAAACAGGAACGATGACCTTTACACTATAAAAATTATAGTAAACATAGTATGCATTGCAGAAGTTGGCAAGTCATAAAAACAAGTAGAAGTTTTGATGTCTGTATCTCTATTTATATACAGAGGTAATGAAGTCCTAATGACTCATTGGGAAAAAGCAAGGTCATTCCATCCCTAGATGGAATTCATTTATGGAGTGCCTCCTTTACTGGTTGAGCTGCCTCTCTTTCCAATTCATACTTTTAAAAATTGGCACTGACTACTCCACTGTGGCAGCACTTTAGGGTAGCGCCCTCATGTTTCATTCCTTTCCTGGCTTTCTCTCATTTTCCAGCCAACTTATTCTTCTAAGCTTTGTACAGTACTGTGTTTGGTAAGTCTGTAGTTTAGAGACCTGCTAATTCTAGCTAGTGTATAACCATTGTTTGAACAGTTGAATCTTTTCAGATAATGATTTCACCATGCATAAAGCTTGAGGAATTATAGCAACATACTAGAATAACTGGGGAACCTTTTCTGGAAAATACTCCACTTAGCAGCCCTGTTGTAAAACCATAAGTGAATACATGTGAAGACAAAGTGCAATGGCAGTGGGGAGCTCTGATTTATATTTTTGTTATAGTATTGAATCCCTAAAATACACATCTCTGTTTGTGAATGCCTATTTAGGAAGGAAAACAGTGTGATTCTACCTTGACAAAATTACTGAGTGGGAAAAATTCGTCTTCCAGGATTCAAGAACGCCTAATCTCTCAAATTCCTATTTTCATCTTCCCTAAATAAAGCACCTTATTATTATTTCCATCTGTCCCTCAAAACTTTAAGTTCTTTGTTTAGGTGAATGGTCAAATGATTCAGTATCACAAGTTTTACCTTTATAAATGATAATTTGATGTTAGCAAAATTAGTTGTTTTAACTAAAGGTTTAAAGTTAGCCCCATTCCACAAAACTTTGGACATCAACAGTTTCAGAGTAGACAAACAGAAGTTAATACATTCATAATAGAGGGGAAAAGATACTTCATTTCTCTTTTGTCAGAAATAGGCAGTGTAAGAGTGGACAAAGTGCTATCGATTTTCATATTTCATACTGCTGTCTGGGTTTGAGTGTTCTGGTTACCAGTATTTCACCTTCTTTGTCAGATGCATTAGGAGCTGACCTTTGGGAAATGAAGTTATCTTCTAACTTGTCAATATTTCCAAGGAGCCTCTTTAAGAAATCTTCAACATGCAGGGTTTCGTATTAATTCTCTCTCATCCTCAAAGGCTCTCACATTATCATTTACCAACCTTAAGTAGTGAACTGCCATATGCAATTAAATAGCTTCAACAAACAAACAAATACACACATATGAGAGGTTTGCCAGATTCTGGCTTTCTAAAATTAAATGTATGTTAACTAAAACAAATAATTTGTAATTTCTGAAGTAGGGGTGAATGCATAAACACCAGCCCAAATCACAGTGGTAGAAAGTAGATCCCCATCAGTTTTAACAGTCATTCCCACTGTACTGAATACATTAACAACACTGATAGTTTCCATTCTTGGACAATTTGATTTTGGACATGACTTTCAAAACCAGTTTCAAGTGGAAACATTTTTTCTGAGTTGTTGTTCATCTGGAATTAACTGGACTTGCTTTGGGAATATTTATTGTAGAATTGGGATTTTTGTTATACATAGAAAAGTAAATATAAAAGTCATAATGGAATGACTTTTCCGTGTAGCACTTTACATTAAAGTTTGTGAAAAATAATTCTTTCTGTATTTAAAAACGTAGGATATTTACCTTACCTATTAAGTTGAATCAAAGCTTTTCAATCAGTAAACTTATAAAAGATGTTAATTTGTGCATATCACAACTTATTTCCATTGTACTTTTTTTTACACACTGAACAAATATTTAAAAATCTTTTCCAGTGTTATTGAATTATAGTTGATGTATAATGTTGTATTAGTGTAAGGTTACAACATATTGATTTGATATATGTACATATCAAGAAATGCTTACCACAATAAGTTTAGTTAATATCCATCACCTGACATAGAATATTTTTCTGTTGATTCAAACTTTTAAGATCTACTATCTTAGCAATTTTCAAATACACAATTAAGTATTGTTGATGCACTATATATTTTTAATCTTTTTGAGTAATAAATTTTAAAGACTTTGTATTTATGATAAAATGAATGTTAATTGCACAGTATTAATAGGTATGAAAATAGAGCCATGAGAAGAGTGTTATAAAGGTATTTATATTTTCTCTTGTGTTTAGTGTACATTTTGTTTTGTATTTCAGAGCTCTTGGATCTAAACAGAACGTCAGTCTTCCATAGCCCTTTTGGATTTCTTGATCTCCAGACAATGCTGCTGGATGAATATCAAGAGAGACTCTTCGTGGGAGGCAAGGATCTTGTGTATTCCCTCAGCTTAGAACACATCGGCAGTGACTATAGAGAGGTATGGAAACAGCAAACTATATTTCAGGAGAGAAAGAAAAGGAGTCAGGGAGATAGCTTCTTGCGTGGGTTTTACTTGGACTAGATTTTTCACTTTCTTGGCCATTTCACATTCTGAGTGATAATATTATTGAAATAAAATATTCATTAAAATCATTTTGAGAAAAAGTTACAGATGATGGAGAATGAACTTTTCTAGCACAGTACAGATCTCTGTGTCCCCAGAAGACTTCTGATTGGTGCACTCGACGTTTCTCTTGCCTGATGGCCCTTGTCACCACAGCCACTGTCCTGACACCTGGGTTTGGAATATGCTGATTTAAAGTACCTTTAGGCCTTATTACTCCAGAAATCCCATCCTGAAGAAATACGGATGTGTGAACTCAGTATAGCTAACTCATGTATTTCTGTTGGTAAGGTCACTAATTCAGGTGGATGCTTTTTAAACCTGAAGGATTAAACTATTAAAATAGGCGAGCACCCAACTTTTCTGAGAAAGATTAACTGTAAGAAGAAAAATGGTTCTTATAATCTATGCTTATAGAGTTGAATTGAGGTAATATGTTTCCAGAAATATTGATATATCAACCTTATATAAAACATGCAGAAATATTTATAGACCATAGGATATTTTTGGCATAAATGTATTACATAATACATTTTCTTTATAATTTACTTATTTATTTTTATGTTTGTCGAAATGTATGATGTCCATATTTTTTAAAGGCATTTTTAAAAAAATGTATCATAAAAAGCAGCATACCTTCATCCCTGACAGTTCCTCATCTCTAGAGGAAATCATGTAAAACTCTCATTTCTTCTGGTTCTTACCTCCATATGTCTAAATAGCATTTGTGTACTGTTCTTCCTTGGTATTGTTAATTTTAGATAATATCTGTTGACTTTCTGTAAAGGAAGATGAGGATTTTAGCTTTCTTTTCTTGCAGTACCGTAGCTAAAATATCTGCACTATTTCACCAGCAACCCCTACTCATCTGCCTGGTCATCTTCCCAATAGAGCTGTACCACAACTTTCAGCTAAGTAATAACTATTTACATTATTATAATTGGGAAAATGGATCACACTTCTTCCCGCCACCCCAGATGAAATATTTCCTCTTTGTTTCATTTGCTTAGATTACTTTTACTCATTTTTCACCAAACTTTCTACCAGAGTTCTTATACTCCTTTTAATATTGTAAACCGTATGGCTTTCCAAATCAGTTTTTGGTTTTTAAATGAGATGCGTCCTTCCTGATTCTCTTGTCAGCCCAGAGTTGAATGCTGGAGCATCCCCTCAACCTCCCACTTGTGTGATATTCTTTCGTAGTTTAGTCTGACATTTTACTGAAACACACCTTCAATTAGCTTGCTGAAGGAAGATCCAAAGTAAACTTTTGAGGTATTTTTAATGTTTAAAAATAATATTTTTCAGACTCCACACAGAATTGGTAGATGCATGTAAAATTCTAGACTGAAAATCATTTGCTCTAGAATTTTGAGGATAGTGTTCCATTGTTTTCAGACTTCGAGTATAGCTGCAGAGAAGTGCAATAATTTCAAAATTTTATTTATAAGCTGTTCTAATTTCAAAATTTTATTTATAAGCTGTTTCCTTTCTAATTTCAACATTTTATTTATAAGCTGTTTCCTACCACTGTGTTCCCCTAATCCTGTCCTCATGCCCTTCTATGTTTTAACATTTTCTCAAATTTTCTTTAAGGTTTGATCTGTTTTTCATTCACTGTGTTGAGACACAGAGGGCCTTCTGCAGGGGAAAGCCTTGGCCTTCAGCTCTGGAAAATGTTATTATTTCTTTGATGTTTTCCCTTCTTTTCCATTTTCCTCCTGACTCTCTTTCTGGGACTTCTATAAGGCAGAGTTTTGTTCTCAATTGTCTGGCCTGCTGTTTATTATACAGACATTGAACGATTTCTCCTGATTTCACCCACACCCACCCCTTTTCCCATTTTCAGAAGAGCCCTAGACTTCTAATTCCTGAGAATTTTTCAAGTTCTTTTTCATGAATCAGCTTGTTTATTGGCTCCCTTCACCTTGCAGGCATTTAGATTTCAGCTTTTCTCATGTGGAAAGCCAGTCAACACCTGTCCATATGTTGTAGAACTTCCAAAATGTTGCTCATATTTCTTTGGCATCTCCACTCAAGTTCTATTTGTCCTTTTTGCATTATGTCCTTTGGCTACTATTTTAGTTGCAGGATGAAGTGGAGACACATAATGTGTTAAACTCTTTCCTTTTTTTTTCTATCACCCTTAATTTTATTTTCTCTGCAGTTCTCAAAAGAGATGATTGCTCTCTCTCTCAATGTCTATCTAAAATATATATTATAAAATTGTATATTTATATATATAAAACATAAATATGCAATATTTGTATTATACACACACATCATTTTTGGGGATTTTTTTAATTGAAGTATTGTTGATTTCCAATGTTTCAGATGTACAGCAAAGTGATTCAGTTATGTATATATGTGTATACATATATTCTTTTTCAGATTCTTTTCCATTATAGGTTATTACAAGATACTGAATATAGTTCCCTCTGCTATACAGTAGGACTTTGTTGTTTGTCAACTTAATATATAGTAGTTTATATCTGCTAATCCCAAACTCCTAATTTATCTCTCCCCCCACTGCCTGTCCCCTCTGGTAACCATAAGTTTGTTTTCTATGTCTGTGAGTCTATTTCTGTTTTGTAAATAAGTTTATTTGTGTCATATTTTAGTTTCCACATATAAGCGATATCATATGCTATTTGTCTTTCTCTGTCTGACTTCACTTAGTATAATAATCTCTAGGTCCATCCATGTTGCTACAAATGACATTATTTCATGAGTAATATTCCATTGTATATATATACTACATCATCTTTATCCATTCATCTGTTGATAGACATTTAGGTTGTTTCCATGTCTTGGCTATTGTAAATAGTGCTGATGTGAACATTGGGGGGCATATATCTTTTCGAATTGGAGTTTTCGTCTTTTCCAGGTATACACACATAAATCTTTAAGACCATCAAGGACCTCCTTCTTCCAGACAAATTCAATGGATTTTCCTCTCCCTTTTTTGGATGGTCATTTTCCTCCTAACTGTGGTGTTCACCACGTGGCCCCCTTCTTTTTCTCTCGGGTAGATCATCTGCACACTCCAGTTCTTAGAAGGAATAGCTAAGCTAGGGGTGGTTAGAATGGGGGCCATGGAATAATCTCTGTTATGGGATGATTTCCTCCCCACCCCCAGCCCCTAATTCATATGTTGAAGCCCTAACTCCCAGTCCTGAGAATGTGACTTTAAAGATGTGATTAAGTTAAAATGAGGCAATTAGGGTGGGCCTAATCCAGTCTGACTGGTGTTCTTATAAAAAGAGGAAATTTGGATACATGAAAGAGACATCAGGGATATGTGCCCATAGAGGGAAGGCCATGTGCGGACACAGTGAGAAGGCAGCCATCTGCAGGCCAAGGAGAGGCCTCAGAAGAAACCAGAGGTGCCAACACCTTGAACTTGGACTTCTAGCCTCCAGAACTATGAGAAAAGAAATTTCTGTTATTTAAGCCACCCAGTCTGTAACATCTTGTTATAGCAGCCATAGCAAACTAATAAAATCTCCCTATTAACATTATAAGTATGTGAATATGGAAAGATCCTTCAAGGGATCCGACACCCAGAAGATTAAGAATCTTTGCATTAAGGAAGTAGTTCTTAAATTGCTGTCCTTCGATCTGGATCCTGTAACTCTCATGGAGCGGGTCCCTGAAATCCACATTTATGACACGCTTTCTAGATGACTTTTATGTACACAAAATCTCATAACAGTTTTCCTGAGCCCTCATTTCCTATGTGGAACTAAGGCCAGGAGTTAGCAGCTTCCCACTTTAATGTGATTCTGCTTTAGAGTAGGGGAAATTGAATAACCTACTTATCCTTGATTGTTTTGGCCTAATTGTACCCTGAGGCCTTTAATGCTAGAAAGACTGCTGTAATGGAGGAAATGACCTGTGAAGACTATATAAGGATAAGAAAGCTGGAGAGTGATGAGTATTTATGAACTGCATCTTAGGGAGCTAAATAGAATAGTAGCTGGCTGTTGAAGCTTCAGGGTTCCATCCAGCAAGGATGTCAAGGAAAGTAGCTATACAAATTATTAAATTGAATAACTTTGCTGCATTCAAGGGTAAATCCTTGTTTTGTGGGGCCTGAAGTATATACAGTTTGCTGGGCCACTTCAGGAAATATAATTCAAACTTAAATTTCAAAATTGCTAACGCCCCTCCCAGGGCCACAGAAGGGCTGGGTACTCGTGAGGAATTCTGAGAGGTAAGCTACATTAACTCTGAGGTGACTTCACCCCACCTGCATTTGTTATTTTGTACTTTTCTTGCCTATTTCCACAGAATGATTAGCAATAAAACTCCACATAGACGTTCTGCATTTATTTTCAGTAACAGCAGAGTTAGACAAGGTCTACTTCATAGACAGTCTGTTTAAAAAAAGTAGACTTAAGAATGAGAGGGCTCCCCTGGTGGCACAGTGGTTGAGAGTCGGCCTGCTGATGCAGGGGACACGGGTTCGTGCCCCCGTCCGGGAAGATCCCGCGTGGCGCAGAGCGGCTGGGCCCGTGAGCCATGGCCGCTGAGCCTGCGTGTCCGGAGCCTGTGCTCCACAGTGGGGGAGGCTGCAGCAGTGGGAGGCCCGCGTAGCGGGGAAAAAAAAAAAGAATGAGAGTTGGTGCCTCAGTGCTGTCCAGGCTCTGAAGATGTGATGTTTCTGCTTCTTGGCCAAGTTCTCCTCCTGTCTTTCCTGGACCTTACTCCTTCAATGATTTACCTGTTATTATATCTTTAATCTCTCCTGCTTTATCTTTGGGTTTCTTAACCTCAATACTGTTAACATTTGGAATAAGTCTAGGTTGGAGCAGAGAGTGTCCTGTGCCATTGTAGGATGTTTAGCTGTATCCCTGGCTTCTATCCAATACACTCCAGTAGAATGCTGCCCCTGCGTCATGATAATCAAAAAGTCTCCAGACACTGTCAGATACCCCCCGGGAGGCAGAATTACCTCAGGTCAGACCACTGTGTCTAGCCCATCATTTTATAAGCAGGATACAGACCTCTCATTTAAAAAGTCCCACCATAAACATATATCTACTTGGTGCTACCACATCCCTGCTTCTTCCCCTGGGATCAGTCACCTTGGAAGAGTAGCCAAAGCCCATTTTCCCTACTTTCTCACTTTCCATTTATTTCTTAGTTTTTAATATCTTTTAAAATGTAATATGTGGGGCTTCCCTGGTGGCGCAGTGGTTGAGAGTCTGCCTGCGGATGCAGGGGACACGGGTTCATGCTCTGGTCTGGGAAGATCCTACATGCCGCGGAGTGTCTGGGCCCGTGAGCCATGGCCGCTGAGCCTGCGCGTCCGGAGCCTGTGCTCCGCAACGAGAGAGGCCACGACAGTGAGAGGCCCGCGTACCGCAAATAAAAAAAAAAAAAGCTATCCATGTTTAAATTGGCTTTTTGGCTTTTTTTTTTTGGCCGCACTGCATGGCATGCAGAACTTCCCCAATCAGGGATCATACCCATACCCCCTGCATGGGAAGCACGGAGTCTTAACTGCTGGACCACTGGGAAAGTAAAAAATCTTCTTCATTAAATTTCCTTTCAGTCACTACTTAATTTTAAAATTATCATTCTGTATTGAGGAAGAACTTCCAATCTAGATCATCTGAAAAGGAATGTACCTGTTTCTTCTCATATTCTCCACCCCCAATTTATTTATACTTAGTGCAATATCAAGATGTGGCCAAAAGAGATAATGAAAGTTTATTATGTTATTATTAAATTCTCTAGTTAGCAGCTGTACACTCAGCAATATTAAATGTTTTTTGTTTTTGTTTTTTGCGGTACACGGGCTTCTCACTGCTGTGGCCTCTCCCATTGCGGAGCACAGGCTCCCGACACGCAGGCTCAGCGGCCATGGCTCACGGGCCCAGCCGCTCCGCGGCATGTGGGATCTTCCCGGACCGGGGCACGAACCTGTGTTCCCTGCATCGGCAGGCGGACTCTCAACCACTGCGCCACCAGAGAAGCCCTAAATGTTATTTTTACATGATGCATAGTTATTTGAACTTCAGTCTGGTGAAATGTAATTTGAGTTAAATCTAAGGGGATTTAAATATATGCATGCAAAATTAATGAGTTACGTTTTTTTAGCGTTAAACATGTAATTCAGAAGAAACTATGTATGTTAAAAATATGATCAAGAAAGGGAAGCAAAGGAATAAATACAAAACATCCTGGTATATTGCTAGCATTTAAGGAGCATTTAAGAGTAAAATTTACACAATTATTGAGTAATTCAAGCAATTCTTAAAAAGAGGATTTAAAAAAACTTTTCCTGTGACTCTAAAATATTTCAATAATATATGATAATATTTCAAAATGGTAAATAATAATATTAATTAGTAAACCAAAACTAGTAATGAGTTAAAAATCCCTCTAGATATTACACAAAGTAAAGTTTTTTCATATAGCACCTAACAATTATTGAAAACATTTTTGTGCTGTTTTCCATATTCCATGAGAAAAATTTATTTCCTAATTCATATTTATCAGGTTTATTTGTATTACTATAAAGAAGCATCAGCCATGGTACCTTTATTTGTGTTTCTTTATTGGTTTAAAGTTTGTCTTCATTCTTTCTGATCAACATTTCATTTCTAGAATGAGATATAATGGATCAACAGCTACATTTTTTTTTTGATATTAGACAGAGCCAACAGATTATTTTTTTTGTTTTATTTTAACTTATTTCCATTTGCAGATATTATAAGACCTTTTGAAAAGTAGCAGAATGTAATAGCAAAGAACACGTTTTATAGCCAGATTGCCTGAACTCCCGTATCTGGTCCAGCACTTAGGCGATGAGTGATCTTGGTCAGCTTATTCCATAGCTCTATTTCTCAGTTTTCTCATCTGTAAAAGAGAGATAATCATAGTATTTATCTCACAGCTTTTATAAGACAGTTTATTGACTTATTAGTTGCCTAGGCCAGTGCCTGAAACATAGTATTATCCAAATATTTGCTATCATGGTTATTATCTAAACAAGACATAGAATCAGCGCATGATTCCTATGTGCTGCCATTTCTAACTGAGGTAGGAGAGTACTGCATATTTTTAGAGATGATTCAACTAAGTTCTAGAAACAGTCATGGAGATACGAAGTATGCAGAGATGAATAAAACGGTCCCTACCCTAAAATATTTCTAATGCAATGGAGAAGATACATACATACACATCTGTCACAGGTAGCACAGTTTGAATAGAACTATAACAAAGGCCCAAGTAAAATGCTAAGAAAGTATACAGAAGCTGGGAGTTGAGGTTTCCTGCATGAGATATAATTTAAAATTGGACTTTGAATCGTAGTTGGAATTTTGATTCACACAGATAGGTAGTGGGAACAGAGAGAGTACAGGGAAGACGGTCAGACATTTTAGAGCACTTTGAAGTAATGACTTGGCTGAAGTAGATAGGTGAGGTGGGGGCGTGAGGGTATCAACAGGGTAGAATGAGAGTTAAGGATGGAAATGGGGTTTAGACCAGATCCTGAAGAATACTGACTGCTGTGCTGTTGAAACTTAATCTTCTAGGCAGTGCAGGAGCCAGTGGGAGAGTCTGAATACGTGTAAAACACAATCAGAATGGTAGTTCAGCATGATTGCTTTAGCAGCAGCATGTTGGGTGAATGGAAGGAAGAGGAGAATAGGGCCATGAGGCCAGTAAGTAGCAGTTAGAACATAAAACCAGGTTCACTTGTCTTAGAAGCCTAAGGTCTTTGCACCATGTCACTGTTGAGAACCAGGCTGCTGCTCTGGTGTGAACTCCGTGTCTCCCAAGGTGGTCTTCAGTGTACTGTTAGTTCTGCCTTTTGTCATGAGGTGCTTCTTTCCTCTTGCTTCTTATTCCCTTTGCATGACTAACGTTTACCTTCGTAATGGTTAAGAGACTAGTGGAACAGTTAGTGGTTGGTGACAGTAGTGGAGGAAAACCACTGACAAGTGCGAGAAGGAACTGTCTCTCCCTTGTTAACTTAACGGCAAAGTTGAGTTCCCCACGAGGCTCCGGTATTTCAACCACAGGTGAGGGACTAGCTTGTCCGTCTCCTATCGACATAGCCCCTTGCAATCTGTGCACATTTGAGAAGTACTGAGATTCCTGAAAAACAAATCAAAATTATTCTCAGGGAGGTAGCAATAGTAGTTTGAGGTATAAAATCTTCTTTTCTTGTTTCATTTCATGAAGAAATCAAAAGTGGAAATGTTTGTTTATTTAAGCTGTATTTTATAGGACGTCATAAAACATTCCATATTTAGTAGTAAATATTCACTTTAACAAATTTTCACCCCTGGCTTTCTCCAAGTTTCTAAATTTCAGCTTTATTTTTCTAAAATTACTCTCACCACCATTATTTTAAGCTAAAGTTACACTACTTAATTTGGATATCTCTAAATATAACTCAGTCACTTCTGCTTGTAAAAATATTTATACTTTTCTCGTTTACTCAACTTTACTGAATCCAAGGTGAAAAATAATGCTTGAATTTTAGAATTTAATTTTTTTAAGTGAGAGAAAGGCATTAGAATCTAATTTGCATATAAAATGGCAAATGGTATTTCACATTAATGATGGCAGTTTAGTAAATTTCATCCATTAAAAAGGGCACACACAAGGCCAGAAATGTTTGTGTCATAATAATAGTGTTCTAATTCAAAAGCTTTGGATTATAAACATTTCAAGAACAAATCTTGTCTATAGTCCAAAAGATTATAATTCTAGTATACAAACTACTTGAATAATGACAACCATTGTAATTAAGTATAAAAGCATAAGCAGTAAGGATAACGTGTCAGGTTAAAACTACCATTTATAAACCATTAGGCCTCTTTTAATGTGTTATACTCAATCTATTTTCTTGATTTTAATGACATTTATAGGACCTTTCATTAAAATATACATTGATGGACACTGGTACTATATATAGATATAAAATATATAAAGAAAGACTAAAATATAAACAAACGTTTTTCATTAGAATAATAGAATTAGGAAGAGAATATTAGATGAAGTTATAATAGTGTCTTAATCACTTAAATGTATTCCAAGGAAGAGAGACTTATATTACCTGGATCATTTTATTTAATTTTTTTCAATAAAAAAGGAAATAATGTTTTTTAGACAGTTAAATTATTGCTTCTTTGTTCATTTGTTTTTGCTCTCCAAAATCTCTGAGTGTCCTAACATCTTGTAACAATAGAATTGTTAAATCCTTAATCCTGGTGTAATTAGGAGACTCGGTAGGGAGTCCGGGTAAGAATTACTTTGTAATTTAATTTTTATTTTATTTTTCTCCTTTGAGATATGCAAGAATAGTAAATGGCCTGTTAAAATGCATTGGACAATTAAATTATATTGTAGGAGTGTTGTGATGAAATGATGTGTATTTAACCTTCTGCTTTTTGTACCTTTCTCAGTGCAGAGAATTTGGAAATGTCATTACAACCCTGTTGCTTAACTGCCTTTAAAAATGTTTTATGCAGAACAAATAGCTTAATTTTATGGGTTTTTGTTGATGCTATACTCTGGAGCAGAACCAAAAGGCATCCTTACTGCCAAAACAAATGAGGAAAATCATTTCCCTTACTGTCTTGGCAGAACATTTGTACATGATGGCTTTAAAATAACTTTTGATTTCCAGTGAGATCATTCTCTGATCTTTTCTCACCTGAGTGGACCTTTGAATGCAGTCCTGAGCCTGTTAAATTTTATTAAAAAAAAAAAAAGAAAAGAAAAGAAACCAAAGCAAACTAATGTATAAACAACAACAAAAGCAAAACTTGAGTAAATATATAATGACATTGTTCATTTGGAGAGTTCCCCTGTGTTGCACTTTAGTGGTGAGTGTTCCTAATTTAATCTTCTACCTCTCTCCCTTCCATGGACCCAGAGTGATCTGGTTAACACCCTTTTCTCTACCCTCAGAAATCCTGCCAGTCTCTCAAACTTGTTAAATCCTGCAGGATTTCCTCCCTGATTAGACTGGAAAGTTACTTGTCTCATTTATTTGATACTGCTTGCAGCATTTTCATGTCAGTGAATCTATATCTCACACTTTATTGTAGGATCCTTTACTGAATTGACTTTTTGAAGAATGTGATAAAGAAATGTTCACTGATACAAGTCTGCCAATAGACAATGAATGAGCAGGGATTGCATTTAAGGCCTTATGCCAGGTAGGCATTTTAGGGCTGGGGCAGTAAGTCACTGCCTTGCCCTCTGTAACTTATAGCCCTAATAAGAGAGCTGAAGTTGAGTACACATATCATTATAGTCATAGGTAGAAAAAGTAAGAAAAGCAATATAGAGGATCAAAGGAGGGAGACATACTATCTGTTGAAAAAGTTAATCAGGAAACGTCTTCTAAGACGTGCCTGAAATAATGATTTCATTATTCCTAGAGCAACTGCCACTATTAGGTTTGCTGCTAGAAACAACACATGTTCTGGCAATCCTAGAAAAGCCATGTATTGTCTTCGCCACCACATAATATGTGATCTTTTGTTTGTGTCAAGAACTGTGAAGGGCCTGAAATTTTACCTTGCTTTTAAGACAACAAGTTAGCCTGTCATAGTTTCATTGATGCTGGCAGAAGACAACGCCTGGGCTAGAGACAGAGGACTCTGTCACTCACAGGACAGCAGGTAGCATGAACCTCGTGTTTCCATCTTGTCTTTTCCTCCTCAAGTCCCATAGGGGATGGGCAAAGCAGCCTAAGTAGACGCTGTACACACAGTGAATTTGTGTCATACCCGCTTTACCAACCTCCAGCTCAGAAAACTCCCAGTCTTACAAGGGATTTGCTAGGAAAGCTGTCCAACCTTTGCCCAGAGGGAGACATTATCTTTATTATCCTGGTCAGGAAACAAATCTTCTATTTGCCCTGAAGGGAGATTCTATCTCTGTCTTCCAAGCCTCTTTGAAAAGATAATGTGGAACAAAAGCTGTCAATAAAGTATAGGAATCCTCTAGAGAATTGCCCCCCAGACAATATGTTCAAATAGTCCCGGAAATAATCCTTATGAAGCAATGATTGAGGAGAATGAGGTAATACGTTGAGGTTGTTGTATTGTCTGGATACTGTTTCAACATTGAAAAGCTGAACTTCCGTATATTTTTCCAAGGGATTAGTTATCTAATACTTTGAAATTATAGAACTACGGTTTAAAGAAGTCACCATTTTACATAATGATGAAAAATGAATAAAAAAAGATGCTAATATTCTAAGAAGAAAAGTGCTGCATCTCATAAATTAAAGGTGTTAAGAATATAAAAGCATTATTCTGCTCTACTGGTGAGGTATTCTCCGATTTATTCATGTCAGTAAGCAAATTGGTCATGAAAATCTTTCCAATGATGGATGATCCTAAAATGAATTTGTATTTTGAATTTGTATTTACACACACATATACATTCTAGCATATCCTTTTGAATAATTTATGCATCCACAGTAAAATTATAATTCCAAAACCAAATTGAATCTCAAATTAGAATAAGTTTTAGAAATCATCTGAGAAAACCTACTGCTCAGTGCCTGAATTTTTTCCAAAATAAAGGATAAGTGAAGTTTATAAATTCTACAACTTCACTTCCAGAATCCTTTTGTCAAGTGGTGTTGGTAACCTCCCTCAGGCTGATGTGAAGCCTGCGGTCGAACCTGACATTGTCTTATTTATGTGGTATCTTTCCTGAATCATATATGATCCACTGATAGATCTACTGCTATAATGAAGCACATTGATTCTAGGGTATTCTATGTGTGCTTTGGACTTTTTAGTTGGTTTTCTTTTATATCCCTACTTTTTTCCTTTTGTCTTTTTTCTATGTTGCAACATAACAAAAAGCGCTTGTGTTTTTATTTAAAAGTTTATATACTGCACTATGAAAGCAAAGGAACACATGAATGCTGACTATTGTTAGTAAGAAACTTCAGGGGGCTCATTACACTAATAATAGCATCAAAGTAATGTCATACACCTATAGTGCAAACCCTAGAGTGCTTACTCCTATGATAATAAATTTAGTCATAAAAGGATCATCATAATCAAATGCCATTGTCACCACTTTTATAAATCCCCAATATTTTTCATGTATCAGGGCCTGGATTTGACTACGTAATGTGTGAGTTAAGTGACAAACCTCTTCCCCATCTAGCATATAAATACCTAACCTGATATTGTATGGGACACAGCTTTTTTAAAAATCTTAAATTTTGACCATATTTGGGATTCAAACATGTATATCAGATTTCAAAAACTAAAACGCCTACAGGGGCCACTCAGGTAAAAGAAAAGTCTGAAGAGAATCAGAGAGTGCCTGTCCCAGTGAAGGAAGACTTCAGCCTCAACTCCAGAAGAATGGTGCCACATAGGAAGGCATGCCTGTTGCTTGCCTTTTAGATTTTTCTAGAGACATTGTACACCAGGGCATGTAGATCCAAGGCACAGGCCTTTGGAGGCAATGAACAAAAAACTATAGGGGGTTCTGGTGAAAGTCAGCATCGCTCAAAATAGAATTCATCATCGCTGACCAGCAGAGTCCATGAAGATGATACATTAGCATGAGAAGGCGATTCCATGGAATTCAGAAAGAGACACAAGAAAGGGAGCCGATTGAGCTTTTTCAGTCAGGGGAGGAGGAGTGATTGATCCAGCAGGTGAGGGGATAAGCTATTAACCTGGAGGCTTTTAGATCTTGAGGCACAGGAAACATTTGAGAACTTACCAGTTGCTACAATTACTTAAGGGAATTGTATACCTTGGTTCCCACCCATAGATCTGCACTGTAGAGTTGGACAGAGAAATATGCATTTTTTTTAAAAGAAGCTCCCAAATAATACTTAGGTAAAGTTCTGGTAAGGATTAAATTAAATGTTGAATCTGAAGTGCTCAGTACAAAAGTTAGAAAGCTGATAATGCCAAGTGTCAGTGAGGATTGCTGGTAGAGTATAAACATGTCACCATCCTGGAGAGCAACCTGACACTACAGTAAAACATTAAATGTATGCTTCGCTAAGACCCAGTGATTCTGCTCCTGGTTATACATACCAGTGGTATTCTTATACAGATCCCAGAGGGACGTGTACAAAAATGTGCTGCTGCTTTTGGTGGGGGGGGGGGAGGGGGGAGGGAGTGGTTCTTGTCAATAAAGTACTTTATTAAAACAAAACAGACTGTTGTGGTAAGAAGCCTTTTCCCAAAGTAGCTTATACACCATCACTTGTGGTGTAGTCACTGCAACTGAAATGAGCTGTTCATGGAGATCATAAACATTAAACTGATTCCTCTAGGTTTTATTGGGAGAAGATGTGCCGATGTTTGCCGTGGTGGAGATTTGGAGACAATTTGGGTGTCCTCATTGGGAGAGTAGAAAAGGGAATATGGGGGATCCATACCCCAAATATTACAAAGCAGTTAGAAACAACAGACTGTGTGTATACATAGGGCTTTGTATAGGGGTCTTCAAAGCCCAGTTCTTAGTATAAAAGATGAGAAAGACTTTACATAAATTAAAATATACCATTTACATAAATTAAAAAATGCACAAAAAGCAATATACACTTTATAAGAACATATGCAAAGAACAGAAAAACTGTTAGTCTTCCCAGGAACAATTTACAGTGATTGCCTCCTGGAGGGATGCAGGGAGAACATGGAGGGGGGAAGGGAAGGAAATAAATAGATAATTAAAATAAGAGAGGGACCTTTTGAGACCAATGATAATAATGGGCCCTCAGTTGCATAGTATAACAAACTCAAACCTCTGCACATGAGTTTATAAAGTAGAAGAAAGAAGAACTAAAAGTTCTTGCCACGCTGTCTGCCACATGGTGTGATTAATCTATCATTTAAGCAAAAAGAGGAACAGAAACAGTCTGAGAAAAGAAAAGGATAGAGAAAACCATTTCTTGCATTCCCCAAAAAAAGTACTTAATGATTTCTGCCTGTGGTCCCAGCAAAGTGCTAGGCACTATCTGAGATGAAAAAGAGGTATTTGATATATTCTCTCTTCAATGAAGAAACCAACAAATTTGAAATACAACGAAAATTTCCCGAAATCCAGTGGGAAACTGGTAGAGTTAAATTATGTTTTAAAAATAATCAAAGATGTTTGTGGTGTATTATGAAGTGATACATTATAAACAAAGGATGAATTATAAATTCATTCATTATAAATCCTTTCATTCTTTTGTTCACAAATGTTATTGAGAGTCCACCACACCAGGTTCAGTGCTAAGTGGTAGAAATGCAAAGGGAACTTAAGGAGGTTCCTGGCCTTTGGGGGTCAGACAAGTTCGGGAGAGAGATTGGACAGCAGAGGTCACAGTAGGTTAAGTGCAGAGCAGTGCTGGTTGAAGTATGGGTGACCTCTAAAGGCCTGAGACTTGAGATGAACCTTCAGAAAGATTAAAAAAAATAATAAGTAATAATAAAGTTTAGCATAAAATAAAAGCTAAAAGATAAGTGCCTTAATTTGGCAAATAATGCCATAAAGAAGATAAAGTCTTGCTTGATCTTCTCAAAGAAGGAAGTAGAACCAACAAAAATAGAACAAAATAAAATGTATTGAATTGCAGAAGAAAAATGAAATGGTTTTTCCGTGTGGTTTATTTTTATATGCAGTTGCATAACAGTCCATTATCTTTTATTCCAGATACACTGGCCAAGTACAGCAGTAAAAACAGAAGAATGCATAATGAAAGGAAAAGATGCCGTGAGTATTATTCATTGTAAATTAAACAAATCATCAATTATAGTCATGGTCAGTGACAAAAGACTGAATCTCTAACCTTTTATTTGCTCTTAAAACACATATATGCAATTCATTTCAAGAATAAATATCTATCTCTATATCTATAGATATATATATTGATATATACATATATATCAATATATATGCACACATACATGTATATATACACACGTATACGCATGCACATATGATATATACATGTATATACATATACATGTACATGTACATTTTCTATATATATAATATATAATTTCTATATATATAATTACTTAAAAATTAATTTCAGTGTAGAGGTAGAGTAGGGCACCAAGGTACCATCTAGATCTTGGTTTTATTTTGTCTTATAATATTTTAGTCAACTCAGATTTATAAATTCCTTCTAGTCAGGCTTATCTCCTATGTACTGGGGACAAAAATAATTTCAGGTAATTTCTTAATTTGAGGAAAAGCTAAGCACCGTCTTTGTGAGATTTCATCTCACCCTGATTAGTAAATTAGAAACAAATGAAGAAACTAAAGGAGAAAAAACAAAAAACTTGAAAGAAGATGGCAAAGGCAGTAAACATGCTTTATATATTCCACATGTTTTGAGGATGTCTCCTGCTGAAAGAATCAATATTCCATCTCTCCATAACTTCCCTGCAGCATGTGAAAGGGAAGAGGTGGTCCAGCAGCAGCAGCCCTGCCATAGTTGCTAACACACGCGTACACGGGTGAAAGGACTTTTCACGTGCTAGGAGTAGCTGGCCGACGACACAATTCACAGCTTTGGAGGAAGGCATGCACAGCTCCTTTTGAAAGTTAACTCATCCTTTTTTTCAGTAAGAAAAAATAATACCATGTAGAAATCTAACACACATTATACCAACTCCTGATTCTAACGGCAAAGGGATGAGTCAAGACATTCTTGCTGGCTTAGTCTACAGCGTGATGCTGAGTAATTGAACACATTCACAGGCTGTGTCAATCTAAGCCCACCCGAGCCAAAATGTGGTCTAATCGGCTTACTCAAGCTGTGACAGTTTCAAGAGAGGAGAAGCATGTGCTTATAGCAATATGAAAATAGGATATTAGATTTTCCCAACTATACGGGTCATATACAGACTAGGATGCTGCATGAAGGGGAAATTAAAGGAATAAGTCTATCGGTGTGCCCCAGATAATCGGTTCAGTAGTGTGTTACTTGTTCTTACCAAGGGAATGCTCTATTCTGAATCACTTACGATGAGATAGGTCTGCTGGCTTTTTCATCCTAATACTGTTGTATGAGAGAATTTAAAAGTCAGAATCTGACCTTATAAAACATAATATGTACTGATTATTGCATGTACTAATGTCAAAGTGCTATTTAGCAATAAAAGGGTTTAGTATTTCTCTCATAATTTAAATGAACTAGCAGTACCTGCTTTGCCAACAAGGTATTTGCTAAAATTAATTTAGTCAAGTTTTGTCTGAAGTAATTTTAAACTTTTTTTCACTCAGCATACTCAACTAATGACTGATCTATTAAAAGTTTGTTACACATGGAGTGTGTATCAGGTACTGGGTTTGATTAACTACAGAATACAAAGATGTGTAAAATCAAGATTCTGTCCTTGATACGATTACAGTTGAATCCCATTATGGGCAAACTAGAGCTCTGGGGCCGAATGTGACCTGCCATAAATGAAGTTTTGTTGGAACACTTCCATATACATTCATTTTTCTGTTGTCAACGGCTGCTCTTATGCTATAGCTGCAGAAGTAAATAGTTGCTGCAGAGACCAGATGGCCCATCAAACTAATTATATTTAGTCTCTGGTCCTTTATAGAAAAAGTTTGCTGATCTCAGGACTGTAATCTTATAGTAATAGGTATAAAATGTTATTTTTATCAGTTAGCTTTCTATCTGTTTACTTGAAAATTCTCTATGAAAGTACTTTATATGAATTTATGAGTTTGAAGATATGACTTATTTGCCCAAACATCAAAACTCTGTAGTGCCCTAAGGTCTGCATATGTTCCCTTAAGGGTAATGAAGCTTTTTCTAGTTATTTGTTTTCTGACTTTATGCTGATTCATTGTTTATATGAAATTTTAAAAAATAACAGGTTTGGGAAGAATTTAATTATTTAGTGAAACATATTGCCATGTAAATATACCTGGATAAATTTCTGAACAGTGCTTTTTCTAAATTCCTCATGTACTAGAATACATGAAAATGATACACTCGCATTATTAAATGTAATTCATACGTCGCTGTATTGGTCACCTCTGTCTCTTCTTCCACTGCTCCTTGTCTTCTTTTCATCTGCCCCCTTTGCCTTCTCTAACCAAGCGTGGGTTATACATGAGATTTCTAGGGCTTGGAAAAGCAATAATCAAAAAAGAACTAAACATATTCATTACAGTAATCACTTTCTTTTTTTTTTTTTTTTTCCTGCTTTAGAGTGAGTGTGCAAATTATGTTCGGGTTTTGCATCACTATAATAGGACGCACCTTCTGACCTGCGGTACTGGAGCTTTTGACCCCCTTTGTGCCTTCATCAGAGTTGGATACCATTTAGAGGTATGATGATTTCATTCATTGCTCTCAATGGACTATCAAAAGTAATGCTTAAAAGAACTTTGTTTTAAAAGAAAGGTTGTGGCATTTCTTCCTACAAAAGAGAAAAGCATTTGTGATCTTCTGATTAAGCTTGCTTGAGTCAGATAATCGATCTCCCTGGGGCTTTAAAATTCTTGCCAGCTACAAAATCTGGGAACCAATTAATTCTTTATGTATTCATTCACTGAAGAATTTCATTTACTTAATTTGTCCGCTTAAAAATATTTCTTAATATCAAACTGTGTTCTCTTTTGTCTTCTTATATAAAATTTTATTGGTGTAAGTGCCAAACTAGAATGAATATGTATATATATGAACATATATATACAAGCATATACGAAAATAAATTACTACCTGCAGTATTTTTTAAAAGACATGCAAAGGCTTGTTGATCCTGTAATGACTCCTTTTCTTGGCCAGGTGAGGTGGGAGAGGTCGAGTTGGGCTGGGGGGAGATTGCAAACTGACTTAAGATAAACTTTACTTGATGAGAGCTATACATGTCCTCCCCTGAGACCCCACTACTAGATGGTATGATATCCTGAAAGCAAATCCCAACTGAATTCTGCCACATACACCACATTATATTTACTAACAAGCAGGCTTGACATTCAGTCATATAAGCGGTTTCAACAAACTGGGTAAACTCTCAGCTTTGGTTTATTTAGGCACATTTTCAAGCACCTTACATCAGTTTCACTGTGAATAAGCATACTGAACAATATACTGATGTCAGGGTCTGTTACCTTCCCTTGTCGTCAGAAGGCAGAATCCTGCACAAGATGGGACACAGATAAAGCAGAGCTCTGGATGATCTATAGTTAAGCAGCTAGACTCTCTCTCTCTCTCTTTTTTTTTTATTCAAGTATAGTTGATTTACAATGTTGTGCTAGTCTCTGCTGTGCAGCAAAGTGACTCAGTTATACACATGCGGACCTTCTTTTTTTTAATATTCTTTTCCATTGTGGTTTATCACAGGATATTGAATATAGTTC
This sequence comes from Tursiops truncatus, assembly GCF_011762595.2. Taxonomy (NCBI): domain Eukaryota; kingdom Metazoa; phylum Chordata; class Mammalia; order Artiodactyla; family Delphinidae; genus Tursiops; species Tursiops truncatus. Next base: position 26,303,755 of record NC_047042.1, on the reverse strand, counting down.
CCCGTGCTATACAGTAGGACCTTGTTGTTTATCTGTCCTGTATAGAATAGCTTACATCTGCTACTCCCTTCATTCTTGGACCCCATTTATGAAAGGGCAGCAGTGACTATAAAATATTTTCAGCTACCACATATGAAGAGCAACATTCATTTCACTAGTGAAAAATAATTTCTGATATTCCTGATACTAGTTAACACACATGTGCTCACTCTAGCTGCCTTTGGAGAGTGCCCCTGATTGAGGCACTTCAGCTGTTAAGCATCCTTATAGGCAGGATTTTTGATTAGCATATTTTAAATGTTAACTAACCACCCCTAGTTGTAGATTAAACTTAAGTAGCGTACACAAACACATCACAGTATATTTACTAAATTATTTTAAAGAAACAATGCAGGTAATATAATAGGAGAACATTAGAAGGCAAGTAAGTCCAGTGCAAAGTCAGAATATTTACATATATACAAATATACAAAGTATACATATGTATATACATATGCATATGTACATATGTGTATACAAACACACAGGTATACATAAATACAAAGTCAGAATATATACAACTTGTGTTGCAGATTTATTGGTGGCAGATCCTCTCAGTTTTCATTTATCTGAAAACGCCTTCATATCATCTTTATTTTTGAAGGATATTTTCCCTGGATATAGAATTCTGGGTTAACATTTTTTTTTCTTTAAGCGTCTCGGAAATGCCTTATAATCTCTTTCTCATGTAGATTTAGGTTTCATTCATGCTGGTATTATCCTGTTTGTAACTGCTTTATCTTTCAAGATTTTCTCTTTATCTTTGGTTTTCAGTAGTTTCTCTGTACTGTGCCTATGTGTGTGTGGTGACAGTGTTGGAGAGATTGATATCTATATTTCTTGGGATACTAAGATTTTTGGATACAGCGTATATATTTTACACCAAATTTTTGGCCATTGTTTTTTCCAAATAATATCTCTGCCTCATTCTCTCTCTCCTCTCCTTCAGGGACTCATAAACAGATAGATAGACAGACAGACAGACTGACTTTTGGGCAGTGTCCCACAGATCACCACGATTCTGTTCATTCTTATTCAGTCATTTTTTCCTCTGTTTTTCAAGTTGGATAAATACCTTTGATTTATTTTCCCTTTCTTCTGACATCTCCCATATGCTGTTAAGCCCACTCCATTAATGGTCCATGTAAATATTGTTCTTTGCAATTCTAGAATTTTCATTTTGTATATTTTCCATTTCTATCCTGAGTGCTCCCCCATATTTTTATTTATTATGACTATTTTCCTTTAAACTTTTGAACATATTTTAATAACAGTTTTAAAATCCCTGTGTGCCCCATTTATGATAAAAACCCTGCAGAAAGTAGGCATAGAGGGAACTTTCCTCAACATAATAAAGGCCATATGTGACAAACCCACAGCCAACATCGTCCTCAATGGTGAAAAACTGAAAGCATTTCCACTAAGATCAGGAACAAGACAAGGTTGCCCACTCTCACCACTCTTATGCAACAGTTTTGGAAGTTTTAGCCACAGCAGTCAGAGAAGAAAAGGAAATATCGGATAAATGGATAAAGAAGATGTGGCACATATATACAATGGAATATTACTCAGCCATAAAAAGAAACGAAATTGAGCTATTTGTAATGAGGTGGATGGACCTAGAGTCTGTCATACAGAGTAAAGTAAGTCAGAAAGAGAAAGTCAAATGCCGTATGCTAACACATATATATGGAATTTAAGAAAAAAAAATGTCATGAAGAACCTAGGGGTAAGACAGGAGTAAAGCCACAGACCTACTAGAGAATGGACTTCAGGATATGGGGAGGGGGAAGGGTAAGCTGTGACAAAGCGAGAGAGTGGCATGGACATATATACACTACCAAACGTAAAACAGATAGCTAGTGGGAAGCAGCCGCATAGCACAGGGAGATCAGCTGGGTGCTTTGTGACCACCTAGAGGGGTGGGATAGGGAGGGTGGGAGGGAGGGAGACGCAAGAGGGAAGAGATATGGGAACATATATATGTACAACTGATTCACTTTGTTATAAAGCAGAAACTAACACACCATTGTAAAGCAATTATACTCCAATAAAGATGTAAAAAAAAAAAGTGAAGTATGAGGTAGCTGTGAATGGAGAGTAAATAAATTACAAGAAATTAAATTTCTCTCTAAAAAAAAAAATCCCTGTGTGCTAATTTTAACATCTGGGTTACTTTAGGTTTGCATTGACTGTTTTTTCTCTTGATGATGAATCATATTTTCTTGTTTCTTTGCATGTCTATTAATTTTTATTTTGTACTGAACACTATAGATTATATACTTTAATTCTTGATTCTGAACTCTGTTACCTTTGAAGAGAGTCTGTTTTTATTCTAGCAGACAGTTTACTTGGCTGGGCTCACACTCAAAACTACCTTGCAATGGGCAGCATCCACGCATCTCTTGTAACTTTCCAGCCACTGCTTTTCAGGGTCTGCTTGCACATGCAGTTCAGGTGTCAGCTAAGGACTTGGGAAAGAGTATATACACAGATCTCAGGGCGCCTCCTTCAGTTTCTGGATATGCCTTCTCACTTTTAAGTTGATTTGGTACCTTACCTTTCTGTCCTATGCCTTTCCAAGCTAGAAGGTCTCTAGCTTTCTGCTTGAGTTCTAGCCATTCCTCCCCACATGAATTAGGACATTCCTTGAGTGAAAAACTCTCCAGTCTTTGTCTGCTCTTACTGAATCCACTGCCTTCAAATAATTTTTTTTGTACTTTTTTACTTAGTTAATCATCATTATCTGTGGGAGTTAGTTCAGTACAAGCCTCCTTGTCATTAGTAGACGTGGAACTCCATGTAGTTCACCTCATATACGTAATGTTGAATATTTTTCTCATGTAATTATCTTAATATTAGGTCTGATTAAAAACATATTTTGAAAAAAATTCTGTGTGTGTCATAAAAGGAATATGTGGTCAGATGATAATAAGGGCAGTGAGAGATTTATTCCCAAAACTCCATTTGGAGGCTTGATAAAATTTCATATGAGGGAATGAAAAATTACAAATTGTTATAGGCAAGGAAAACGTTTAAAAAACACAGAGATAGGCACGTATAGAATAGGTTCACAGACATTAGTTGCTTGGGAAACAGCAGAAGATAAAGCTGGGGCAAATTGGTGGAGGATGTTGATGCTAGACAGTGGCATTCTGTAGGTATTTCTGAAAACAGCATGGAGACTAGGAAGGAGGTTGAGCAGAGTGTTTGATTGACATGTCATTAGTAATATTTAGCATTGATTCAAGCAGAGAGGGATGAAAGGCAGAGAGAAATTAAAGGGAACTATTATAAGAGTCTTCGTGAGAGATCATGAGGATATTTGAGTGTTGTCACAATAGCAAAGGAAAGGAAGTGTGGAGCTGATGTGAGAAGCCACTCAGCAGGAGTTTATATAACTTAACATTTTATTGGATGTTGCTGACGAAAAGGAATCAAAAACAATTCCAATTTTATTTCTTGATGACTGGGAAGAAAAACAGTCTAACAGCAAGAGGAAGCTAAGAAGATAAGAGTATGTTTCTGTGAGAACATAAAAAATGCTCAGTGTTTCTCAGTTATAACTGTTTTATTTCCATGTACAGTTATTTGAAATATTGATCCTGCAGCTAGGATAGGATGTTATCAGAATACGTTGAATTATTGAACCCTAGGGAGTTAATGGTCCCTGAAGGAGTCTCTCCTTTCTATTTTTCTCTCTATCCCTCATTCTCTATCTTATTTTTTTCTCTTGCTTTCCTTCTCTGCCGTTCACTTTATCAAAGTAACTTGGAAAATGCCATTATTTAGGTGACAGTAGAATGTTTAGGGAATATCAATGTAAACAGACTGAGCAGACATAGTAGTATAAGGCAAATCATGTCAGTGCAAATTAGAATCACACTTGTAAGAGTGAAAGGAAAAAAATTAATAATAGACAACATTATCAGTGCTACAGAGAGGGCAGTTTTGGTAAAGGGATGAGGAATTAGAATGTAGGAGATGAAGAAGTGACTGAATTGTGATAAAGGCAGTAATATTGCCTATTCAATCCAGAAATAGAATTGTTAAGGAAAAGAAATATGGAGAAGGATATAAAAAGTGTAGGAGTGTTGAAAGGTTTTTCTTAGGATAGTAGATGGGGAAACTTTATTTATTGAACAAGAAGATATGATCACTTTCCTTCTTGGAGTTAAGAGGAGGGCTGGGTGGGAAGCAAGTTTGACAAGGCGGGGGACTGTCTTATAGTCAGTGGAGAGATCTCATTAACAGTTGGATGTAAAGGGCTATTTTTCAAGAGAGAAACCAGAACTAGAAATGCAGATTTGAGAATTAACAGCATGTATATGTGTGAAAGCTGAGCCCTTTAGGTATGATATCATTGCTTAGGAAGAGAATTTGAGTAAAAAAGGGGGAATAGTTGAATATAGAGTCCAGAAACACCAATATTTGAAAGGCTAGTGGAGGAAGAAAAACCCACAAAGGAGACTAACAAGAAGTGACTAGAAAGGTTAGGAGGAAAATCGGAGAGGGGGATAGCACAGAAATGAGGAAGTGATCAACAGTGTTACAAGTCTCAAAGAGTCAATGTCATTGGACTTACAAAGTCTTTGGAGGAATTTATGAGAGGAGTTTCAGTAAAATGTGGTTGCAAATCATGGTTTTCTGGCATAAAGGATTAAAGCCAACTTTCTCTTGAATCACTTTTGTCTCTTTCTTCATTTCATTATTTTTAATTTTTTCCTGAAGTATAATATAAATACAAGATGTACACAGCGTGTGAATGTATTGCTAGATCACGTCCACAAATTGAATACCCCTGTGTAACAGACACCCAGATTGAATCATTTCTTTTATTTTTTGCTTTTATTTGCACCTTTTTTTCCCCTCATAGGTTGTAAACTCTTGGTTTTGTTTTATCTTTTTCTCTTATGCCCCTTCTAGTTTAGTCTTCATTTTCAAAATTATTTTTTCTTTTTATTTCAAAGTCCTTCCTGAATTCTATCACTTCATTTTTTAGTTTTCCTAATTTTGATTTATGTATTTTATTTCTTCTATCTTTTCTTAACTTCTTTTGAAATACTAAGTTATGTTTGATTCTCATCCACTTTGTGGCGTGTCTGTTTGACAAACTTTCATTGTCTGTGGTAATGTTATTCTGTTTATTATTCTTTTATCCTATGGTAACATTGTAGTAGATTCAGGTGGCATCTTCTTCTATTGCTCATTTTTATAAATAATTAGTTCCTGAACTTTTAAAAGGAAAGTGTGGATCAGAGTAGATGTATGTCTAGCTTTACATTTTAGAACTCACCATTCTGTTTTGTTTTGTCAAGTTTTCAAAACTATGGAGATATGGATATAGATACAGATATATAGACATGGATATAGATACAGATATTCTTCTGGCCATGATCTTTTTCTCTTTTGTCTGGCTGTTGCTTTCCCTTGACCTTCTTTATCCCTCCTCTTGGACAAATTGTATTCCACTTCCAGCAGTTTCTTCTTGGAAGGGAAATGGGCTGGTTAATTTTGAGAATTCATAAGACTCCATTCTTTCCTCAGGCCCCTTGAAATCACCCACAGATTGAATCAGCAAGAATTCCTCCCAGGTTCACCTGACATTCTAAAGCAATGCTACACTACTAGTGAGTGCTTATTGGAAATATGAGAGTTATTTTCTTCTCACATTCGACAAAACCTGGTTGCTTCTCTCGGCTTCCTCTGGCAAGATGTTAATACCCTGTGTGTTTTATAGCTTGCAGTAGTTCATCCACACCTGCTGGTACTTAGGGGCTCATGGAGATGTCTTAATAGCCACCTTGCTGCAGGTGTTGTGTTGTCTGTGAGCTTGTCGCTTGGCATTTCTAGTTGATCCATCTGTTTGTCTGAGAGAACTTATGGAAAATAGAATGTATGCCTCTGCTGCTATCCTCTCAGAAATCTCATATTACCGAGTCCAATCTTGTACTGCTTTCTGCACGACAGGCCAGTAAATCTAGAGACGGGTTGTTGGGGCAAAAGGAATAGTGACTTTATTCAGAAAGCCAGCAGACTGAGAAGGTGGTGGACTGGTGTTACAAAAAGCCATCTTACCCGAGTGAGAATTCAGGCTTCTTTTATCCTAAAAGGGGAGAGGATATGGCAGGTTGTTGCAAACTTCTTAGTGCCGGAATCCTTTGTTCTTGCAGCTGTCTGTGTAGGTCAGGTCACTGATGTTCCTATAAACCTACAATAAGACAATTGTTATTCTCTGTTCTGCAACTTTTTACCTCTGTATGAATGAAAAGGAGTTATACCTTTAAAGGTCAGAGCCTGGAGAATGGGCTATGATATATATGTCAGGCTGTAGGCAACATTCCTTTACAGAAGGTGCAGAGCCAGCATGACTAAGCACAGGCAACGGAGCACAAAGGTTAGAACTAAAGGAATAGATCCAGCATGGAGTCAGGTTTGTTCTTCTCTGTTACAGTAAGAGTACCATTTATGTATTTATTTTTTAATTTTTTAATTTTCGGCTGCATTGGGTCTTTGTTGCTGCACGTGGGCTTTCTCTGGTTGCAGTGAGTGGGAGCTACTCTTCGTTGTGGTGCGCAGGCTTCTCATTGCAGTGGCTTCACTTGTTGTGGAGCATGGGCTCTAGGCACACGGGCTTCAGTAGTTGTGGCACATGGGCTTAGTTGCTCCGCTGCATGTGGGATCCTCCCAGACCAGGCCATGAACCCGTGTCCCCTGCATTGGCAGGCAGATTTTTAACCCCTGCGCCACCAGGGAGGTCCCAAGAGTACTTTTTAAATAATGAAATGCTAGCAGGGAAGTCCCAAGAGTACTTTTTAAATAATAAAATGCTATACAAATACAAAGTACTATGTAAAATACTACAAGTTTATGTCTACTTCTAATTTTACTCAGCTTTCATAGAAAATCTAAATTATGTGTTGAATATAGAGGTTCAGACAAAAAAATCCGGGGCTCCTCTGGTGGCACAGTGGTTGAGAGTCCGCCTGCCGATGCAGGGGACGTGGGTTCGTGCCCCGGTCTGGGAAGATCCCACATGCCGCGGAGCGGCTGGGCCCATGAGCTGTGGCCACTGAGCCTGCACGTCCGGAGCCTGTGCTCCTCAACGGGAGAGGCCACGACAGTGAGAGACCCGCGTAGCACAAAAAAAAAAAAAAAAAAATCCCAGAGGTTCAGGTATAAAACATGTTTCTAGAGAATTGGCAAGGCCTTGAACTGCTGCAAAATAAAAATTGCTTTCATCACTTAACAACCTAAGTTTCTCTAACAGCACAATGACTTTAGCTCCATGCTATTAGCATGCTACTATTTGCATAAGTTTTCTGTGTTGCAAAACAAACTCCCACAGATTTGGCAGCTTAAAACAGCACACATTTATTATCTCACAGTTTCTGTGGGGCGGGAGGAGACCAGGCACTGCTTAGCTGGCTCCACTGCTCCACGTCTCTGAAGGCTGAAATCAGTGTGTTGCCTGGGCTGCCGTGCTGCTGGAGCTCAGGGTCGTACTCCAGGTTCTTGTAGTTGTTGACACAATTCACTTCTTTGCAGTTGTAGGACTCACGTCCCCATTTTCTTGATGGCTGTCACCCAGGGGCTGCTCTCTGCTCCTAAAGGCCCCCAGCAATTCTTTGCCACGTGGCCCTATCACAACATGACAACATACTTCTTCGAAACCAACAGGAGACTCTTTCTGTCCAATTTCCTAAGGAGTCATATAGTATAACCTAACTATGAGAATTACTATACCATCACCATATAAAGTACTATAATCTAGAGGGGGGTTTCTACCGTATTTATAGGTCTTGTCCAAACCCAAGAGGTGGAGATTATACTAAACCTCTGTAAGAGGGGGTGGGAATATTGGGTGCCATTAGTATTCTGCCTACCATACTCTCATTTACATATCTTTATATGGAAGGAAGATTGTATTGATAAATACAGGTGTTTTAAGAGGATGGTTCTGGGAGAGGCAAGGCAAAGGCACAGAGCAAAGGGTGAAAAATAAAAGTCATTCTTTTCTAAACTTTGTCCACGGCTCTCCTCTTAAAAAAAAAAAAAAAAAAAAAAAAACCCAAACATTCCTCCTGGTAAGAACTGTAAAGACTGAGGGGTGAATTTGTGGGCCGCCTCCAAATTTGGCTGCTCAAAAATGGGAAAATTTGATTGGCTTTGAGGGCATAGCATTTGAACGTAGGTTGCTGTGGTATTTCATTAGTGTAGGGTAAATTTTCTCAGTGTATTTTAATTTAAAGACTATTTATATCAGTTGTTAAGTACGCAGACTGTATTAGTCATGCAAATGTGTCTGGCACCAAAGATAATCAATAACACGCTTTTTGATTTTCAGTATATGATTTTGACACGTTTCATCTACTGCAGGAAGTAGCAGCTCAGCTACTTAAGTGGGGATACTGTCAGCTTCAAAATCAAAAGGATTATACATTAACTCAATCCAGTATAAGTCTCTTTGAAAATACGTTAGGAACTGTACCCAAATAATGTCTTTTACCAAGTTCACGTTTGTACTTCGTAGACTGGAAATTATGTATTTTTCTAGTTGTTTGTATTCCCTAGTTAAATATTCTCTGATGTGCCAGTAAGAGATTACTATCCAGACATAACAGATTCTTGCCTTTTAGAGTCATGTGTTTTGTATATTATCTCTTGGGTCCTTTAGAGCTTAAATCCTTTATTTTCAATAAATATTGAAAATAACTTGGGCTTCCCTGGTGGTGCAGTGGTTGAGAGTCCGCCTGCCGATGCAGGGAACATGGGTTCGTGCCCCGGTCCGGGAAGATCCCACATGCCGCGGAGCGGCTGGGCCCGTGAGCCATGGCCGCTGAGCCTGCGTGTCCGGAGCCTGTGCTCCGCAACGAGAGGCCACAACAGTGAGAGGCCCGCGTACCGCAAAAAAATAAATAAATAAATATTGAAAATATCTTTTCAGGCAACAATACTTAAGTGTCCAAAATAGATTGGAACATACATGTTATGAGTACATGGATTTTTATCAGATATATTTTCCTCACAGGTTCTTAATATTTGTTTCTTAGCAGATTTTTAAATTTTTATTTTCTGCTTATAGTACAGAGTGAAAATCCCATTGGGAGAGCCAGCAAAACTAATAACAATTCCCAGAGGTTTAAAAAGTTACTCTCTTAGAGTTATATGACTGTTCTTTGTAGTTTGTTTTACACAACTGAGATCAGTATAGCCATGCATTTAATATTCTTTGTGTTTTTCACAAAGAAATATGCATATTTTGATATCACAAATTATTTTGTTTAATATCAACTCTTGTCACACCCAGCTTTTAAACACACAAAATTTCAAGGATTTTCAAATTTGTTCTCTTAAAGCGTTTTTGTTAGGTCCCTATTTATTTCTATTGGTTTACCTGCAGTTATCTTAAAAGTAGATAAAAAATGTTAAAGATAATAAATTTTAAATTATTTTGTAAAAATCTAGGGTGAGCATTAGCCATTTGAATAGAATAAATACATGAAACTTTACATTGAGTATTTAGCAACATTTATTTTTTCAGATAATTTTTATATATTAAATTAGTTATTAGTTAACAGAAATGTCTATATTATAATTTGTATCAAGATATTTGTATAAGCCTTGTTGGTCAGATGTTTTGAAGGGCAACTCTGGTCTGTAATTTCCTGATCTACTTATATGAAAATAATATATGGAAATGTTTTATTGATTTAAAAATTATGGCAATTTATTTTATATTCATTTCAAATAAGTGATTAAAAGGTTATATGTATGACCCTATGAAGTCAGGTTTATGTTTTATTCTGACCTCAGTCTATGAGGTTTTCATTCTGGAGACCATGTGTTGTACAGTTATTTTTGACTGGAGGTGTAATGGAAATTATAAGCAAAGAAAATAGCGATTACCTAGCAATAATACTTTTTTGTTTAATTAAATTAAATTTATTTTTTTTTGGCCGCATTGGGTCTCGGTTGCTACGCACCGGCTTTCTCTAGTTGCGGCTAGCAGGGGCTGCTCTTTGTTGCTGTGCGGAGCTTCTCATTGTGGTGGCTTCTCTTGTAGCGGAGCATGGGCTCTAGGCTCGAGGGCTTCAATAGCTGTGACACACAGGCTCAGTAGTTGTGGCTCGCGGGCTCTAGAGCGCAGGCTCAGTAGTTGTGGCGCACGGGCTTATTTGCTCCGTGGCATGTGGGATCTTCCTGGACCAGGGATCGAATGTGTGTCCCCTGCATTGGCAGGCAGATTCTTAACCACTGCACCACCCGGGAAACCCCAATACTTTTTTCTGAAGTAGGAAGAATGAAAATATTTTATCCATTGGAATAGATATTAAAAGTTAAATGTGAAAAATGAAATTATACTATCATCATAGCTATCAAATAGGCAATAGTTCTGTTAAAAAGAAGACATCCTAAGAGTTACTATCACAAGGAAAAATATTTTTTTTGAGTAGGTAAAGAAGGTTAATTAAATTTCTTATCACATTGTATCAAGTTTTATTATTTAGAAACTAGCATTAGAAGACTTAAATAGTAACCGATACTTTAAAAGAAATTATATCTATCTTGTCCATCAGGTATTCAACCATTTTCTTCATTGTTTTTCTGCTTTCTTTACTGCAAATCAAAAGATATTTTTCAGTGCAGGTGATAGAAAACGTAATATTTCAACCTCTGGGACATAAAAAGATGAGCATGACACTTTCTCCAGGAGCTTGCAGTCTGTTATTTTTGTGATCTTTAATATCCCTAAGGTTATTTTAAAATGTCTTTGATAGAGGGATTGTTCCTTCAAGGTCTCTGTCTCCTGTCAATCTTAATACTGAAAGCTGGTTACATGATCTTCTGGTGGGAAGGAAAACAGGATTCCTTGGGCTAGTTTTTGTTTGAGCATGATTATATGAAAGCTTTTGGAAAGGCAGACTGCTTGACGCTCTTGTGTGTGCTCTGCATGTGAGGCAGTTAGTAAGAAACCCCACTCTCCAGCACCACGTGCCTGGGACCAAAGGGAAGGTGCAGAGAAAAGCAAGTGATACTGTATTGCTGAGCCACTTTCCTATTGGGCCCTGGAGATAAGGGATCAGGATAGGCTTATGCTGGTCTGGAACTCTACCTAATTAAAGAAGTAGCAGGCCAGATCCTCAGGGAGCAGTGAGCTCTGCCATGAGGGCTATTTTTTCCCACTTAATACGTAGAAGACATGGAAAAGGTCAATAAAATAAAAAGTGAAATTGCTCCAGTGCCAACTTTTGCCCACCTCTTCTGTGGCGCCCCTACGTTAATAGTTTGATATTTATTCTTCCAAACATGTGTGTGTATACGTGTAAGAGCAAAACACGTACTCTACATGAAATTCTGATTTTGTTAATTTTTACTCAAAAATATTTCATAGACATTACTATTTATATATTTGGACATCATAATTCTATCTCATTCATTTAAATGGTGCATAGTATTTCATAGCAAGAATGAACCATAATGTAATTAAGTGATGTATTTTTAAACCATTAATTCTCAGGCTACAGCAAAACAGAGAATGAATGTGGTACTTAAGTGGTTGGGCACCTAACGGACAAACGAGCTTCTATGGCTGTAGCCCAGGAAGCATTCACGTCTCTTTAATTTGATCAGACGTTATAAACTGGCAGCCATATGTCTGATTCAGCTCACAGATGTGCTTTGTTTATCACAGCGTTTCTTGTTTGTTTTCTTTTAAAGAGCCTACATTTGAAAACCGGTTGGTTTCACATAGTAAATTGTGATTTCTGTTGAATTGACATGAAAAGAATCAGTGGGTCCTTAGTAGTTGCTGCCCCATTGCACACATAGGGGCATGTGCTTAACAATATTGCACAGTCCCTGCCACTCACACGATGCACGCTTACACCAGGCCTCTGCTAGCTCGCCATCTCCACCTGGCCCTGATGGGCATTTGCATTTGTTACCCAAGCACTAGAAGGATTGTGGACTTCCTCAAAACACTTTAGTGCTTAGAATCCAATAATCAATAACATGGGATGAATGAATGAGTGAGCAAATTAATGAATAAATGAAAGGATTTTGTTACATTCGTACTTTGATGTGAACCTCTAACATTCTAACAGCCCTGATTAAGAAATTTCTGGACTTTATTTTGAGATCTGAAAGTTTCTGTTAAATTTGGTGAATCTTTGCTTTTTGATAACTTTATAAATATTTTTTGCTTTTTAAAATAATTTTATTTCGTTCAACTGGTGAAAGTGTTTATAAGATAGACTCTACGAGGGAGGGGGCGGGGTCTCTGCTGTTAACGCCTTTCTCCCTCTCCTGCGACTCGCTGGCTCGCCTGTTGCGGAGGCCGCTGGCTCCTCGCTTGCAATCCTCCGCCGACGGCTTCGCGCTGCCCGGGGATCGGGAACCTGCGAGACTCTCGTCTGCGGTGCTAAGGGTGTGCTTCAGCAGCCCAAGGCGCAGAAGAGGGACGCCCCGGCCTTGGGGCCACTGCCCTCGCATTATTTTCGTTGTCGCGAACGCCGTCCGCCCGGGAGGCGCCCCGTGACCGGCGCGATGAGTGCCAACGAGGACCAGGAGATGGAACTGGAGGCATTGCGTTCTATTTATGAAGGAGATGAAAGTTTCCGGGAATTAAGTCCGGTTTCATTTCAATATAGGATAGGTGAAAACGGTGATCCCAAAGCCTTCCTAATAGAGATTTCCTGGACAGAAACCTATCCCCAGACACCTCCAATCATATCTATGAACGCCTTTTTTAACAACACCATATCATCAGCTGTAAAGCAGAGCATATTAGCCAAGTTACAGGAAGCAGTGGAAGTCAGTCTCGGGACGGCCATGACCTACACATTGTTTGAATATGCCAAGGACAGCAAAGAGCAGCTCATGGAGAATCACCATCCTGTCCATTCGGCTGCGTCCATAAGCAATATCGTCTCAGTTGAAACTCCTAACACAGCCCCATCAAGTAAGAAAAAAGACAAAAAAGAACAACTCTCAAAAGCCCAGAAACGGAAGCTGGCAGATAAAACAGATCACAAAGGAGAACTTCCTCGAGGTTGGAACTGGGTTGATGTGGTGAAGCATTTAAGCAAAACTGGCTCTAAAGATGATGAATAGCACTTGGAATTTGAGACGAGGGAGGAACAGCATCCTTTAAAAAGAGTATGAAGCGCTTTTCAAATTCTCATTCCAATGGAGCAGAAGACTGAGTGAACAGTGAGTTCACAGCGTGATCCATATTAATAGGCTTCTCGTCTTTACGTCTTCATCCCTTCTTTCTCTTAATTACTGAAGCATAAATTGCTTCAGAGAAATTTAAATACTAGTATTTGAACTTTATACATAATATTCTTTGTAGTTCCTTTTTATTTTTCAAGGATGAACTGCTTTTTAATAAATGAATATCTGTTTATACTTTCCTCCTGGTTTGGGTTATGTTTGATCATGAGAGCTTTCAATGGTATGTGGAATAGGAGAAAGAAAAAAAAAAACCAAATCTGCCAAATACATTAGAAAGCATTTGACTAGAAGTGCTGGTTCCTATTTAAAACCGTTCCCTTTGCTGCATATACCAAAATGGGAGTAAAAGATGCCTTAATATTTAATTTTTATATTGTTAGAGACAGTGGTTTTCATAAATTCCTATTTATCTGTTGTTGTGTATTTTTAGTTGTTTGATAACCGAGTTCTTCTAAGTGGTTTCACATAAAACCACATTTCAAGCATTGTTTCTTTTCAAGTATCCAAATGTACGTCTGAGCCCACTCATCTTTGTAAAAATAGACATAGAAGTCTTTCAAATGCTGTTTTAGCAGGAAGTTACTGATGTGTATGTGCGATTTACAGTGACTCTGTATATACTCCCCAGCTTGAAAAGCACTTAGAACTACTGCTGTGGTTTCTGGAAGAGTCAGTTGTTGGTTCCTCAATTACACCTGTGCAGCTCGGGTCTGAGTTTTTAAAGAATAGTTAACTTTTAAAGAAATTTCTTTGAGTTATATCCATGGTTTTTGCTGGGTTAACATTGGCTTCAGTTAAATCGTTTCAGTTATAAAGTAAGTATAACTATGGTGAAGAAGCTTGTCTCATTTTTAAATGCTGAGTCACATTTTATTTCTTGAATTAATACGATAGAAACGTCGAAATTCAGGGCCACTGGAATATGCCAGCTTTCTTGTTTGGGGTTGTGTGTATAGTTTTGTTGTGCTGACTTGTTTGCTTGTTTTTTAAAGAAACTGAAACTGCTATGTCTGCTAGTGGAAGAAAATGCTTTGTTTTGCTCTGAAGATTCTGAAATTATTCAGGCATATTGTGGTTCATAGATTACAAAGAATAATGCTAGTTAAATGCCAATGAACTATTTTTACTCTTTTTATACGAAATGTACAAATTTCGGGGCGGGGGGGTGATGGTGGCAGCGGTGCCTCTTACTACCTTATGTAAAACACTTGAACATTCTCATCAATATTGCCATAATCTGTTTAATACTCCCAGTATATTTTCTCAACGTCTGTTTACCTAAAGTTGTATGGAATGACATAATAAGCAATAAAATCTGAATTACACTCAAAAAAAAAAAAAAAAAAAGATTCTACCTTATAAATTCCATAATAAACAAATCCCCTCTATACACATACTGTTTTATTTTATGGACTCTGCCAACTCTTGAAAAGGTTTGGTGATAACGTGATAAATATTTGTTTTTACTTCTCTGGCCTTTATAATATAAATTAAGAAGCCTAACATAGAAAGCAGAGATATTCTTTAAGTATACTTTTTTGTTCACTTATAAAGAAAAGTGCACAGCTGCAAAAAAATGTACCCATGTTCTGTTTCACAAACTGAACGCCTCTGTGTAACCAGCACCCAGATCAAGAAAGAAAACATCACCAGTAGCCCCCCAGAATCTCTGCTGTGATCCTTTCCAGTCAGCATCCGCTACCTCCCCCACTGCCCAAGCCAAACCAACCACTGTTCTGACTTCTACACCATAGATCAGTTTTGCCTCTTTTAGAATTTTATGTAAGTGGAACCATACAGCACATCATTTTTTGTGTGACTAGCTTCTTTTGCTTAATAATATGGTAACATTAATCTGTGTTGTATATAGTCACGGTTCATGTGTTCTCATTGCCGTGTAGTGTTTCTCTGTACGGATACACCTGGTTTGTTCACAGTTGCAGTGCTGTTATCATGCTGCCATGAACATTCTTGTGCCTGTCTTTTGGTAAACATGCCTGTGTCTTTGCTCAGTATGTTCTGGGAGTAGAATTACTGGGTCATAGAGGATGTGTATGTCCAGCTTTAGTAAATCCTGCCAAACAGTTTTCCAGTCATTGTACCGATTCTGTGCCCTCTGGCCATATATGCATGTGCCAGTTACTCCACACTCCACAGACAATACTTAGTGTTGTCTGTTGTTTTTTTCTAACCGTTTTGTTGAATGTGTAGTGGAATCACATTATGGTTTTAATTTTCGTTTTCTTGATGACTTAGAAAGTTGAGCACTTTCACATATTTATTGAGGCTTAGGATTTTTGAGTAACTCTTTAGTTGAAGCCTTCAGTTTGCCGTTTACGAGCTGCTTGACATTTGCCAAATAGGTTTGCTGGGTGACTTGATGACAGAGCAAATGTAAAATGTCCAGTTCAGTGTTAGACATAGAGAAAAGAGTTAAAAATAGTTCTTATTATGACCCTTTTCCTTTTGAAACTGATAGAAAATTTAAAACAAGGGTCAAAAATACAATTGGGGGAAAATGGTGGAAGAGAACAGTTGGATTAAATATTAGAAGTGGTGGTAGGAAAAGAGGAACAGATGAAGAGAATACAACCAATATTTCCTGATTATGATATTGACATTCTTGGTAATCAAGGTAAATCCAGGAAAAAAGATGTGTTACATAGTTCTCATCAGGAAGGAAGAGTTTAGAGATTAATAATAAAAGCTTTGTATTTTGGAGTACTGGAGTTTTCATTAATATATATATATGTGTATATATGTGTGTATATAGATTATATATATGTATATATATATATATATAATTGAACATAAAATTTTCTAAATATAAAAGTATAGTAAAAATCATATATAGCCCAATAGTGAAGTGGTACCTCAATAAAAATTAGCTATTTTTATTAACTTTTCTATCTTTGAGCTTTGAGATATAATTATGGCATAATTCTCTATATAAGAGTGGATCGTGTCCATAATGTAAGTCCATTACTTAGAAAAAGCACAGACTTTCTACATATGGACTTTTGTACCTCATGCCAAAATCTTAATGTTACCATCGTGTATCACTTTCCACATTTATAATTCTGTGGCAACCAGATGATTTATTTTCTTTATCCAATGGCTATTGAGTAATGGTGGATGTTTTGTAATAGCTGCATTAGCCTGCTTTAGGTTGCAAATGATGTCAAATGGATTCACTTTTGAAATGCTCTCATGAAAGTGTCCGAAGAAATTTTGAAAAAATATGCCTGAAGATGTTCAGTTCTCTACCTCTAAAGATACATTTGGCATTCATCGCAACAATGACTCTAAGGACAAAGCATGCTAGCTTGGGACTTTCTTGTTTTCAAGAATATTTTCACTAAGACATTTGAACAACATTAGGTGATTAAGTAATATGTTGCCTCCTTACAGCTAACTTGGATTTTGTTAGTGGAGTCAAGTTAAATTAGTTATAAATTCAATCACACACTATACTGCTAATTCATGGACATGAAACAGAGCACATGTACATAGAGTTAAATTTGGTAGCCTAATTAAAATATTGACAATTAAAATGACTTGCTTACTCCAGTCTGGCAAATTGAACTTTGTCAGGTTTTACTTTCCAAAGGGAAATTAAAACATATTTTAAAAAGTAAGTAAACTCAACTTTACTTATTTGTTGTGTTAACTTTTAAAAGTCTACATTGTTGTAGATGTATTTTCCAGAAAACTTTCTTTTCAGCATTTGCATAGATGAAACATCTGGACAGAAAAAGGTAAGAAAGAGAAGAGAAGAAATTTGATAGGAATTCAGGATTCTTGATGTGTTGCTTATTACCATCATCTGCCTACAAGAAAATGAAGAAAAAAGTAATATAAGAGACTAAAACAGAATGGAGCCCTTTTATTATCCTGATATTGGGTAAAGTATCACTTGGCCACTGTGCCGCCTTTTTACTGATCTTACTGTCTTCTTCAGCATTTCCTACACTAGGTATATCTTCAGTGGCATTGGAAAGCTTAGATGCCCCAATTTTTCTCTCTCTCTGCCTAAATAACTTTTCTGCTTAGCATTTGGGTAAATAAGCTTCTGTGTCCACCTTTCCTCTTTTTCTCTAACAAAAGCCTTCCATCTTCTTTTAAGATTAGAATGCTAAATAAGGTCTTATATGTCTATCCATATCCTCATATCTGAAACATTTGTCAGACTTTGGTAGTCTGTCTAGCTTGATTGATAAGTATGTAGATTCAGTTTTATTTTTAGAATGAAATTTTAAGCAATATTAACAAGCTCTAGTCTCATCCTATTTCAGTCTCCTCAGTCAAGTTTGTTTTCTTCTCTAATCCCCCATTTTCCCTTTTGTAAAATGAGATAAGAGGGCATCTTTTAGACCTAAAATCACTTGTCAATGAAGTAATATTGTCTACCTCAGTCTTATTTGATGAATCAAAATTTCCCCCAAAGAATCTTAATAAATACAAGTACCGCATATTGAGTACATACCATGTGCCAGATGTTTTTGTTCATTTGCTTTAATGCTTATAACTTCCCATGAGGGAGGAATTACTGCTTTCATATAACAATGTGGAAATTGAAAAGAAATTAAGTGGCTTCTTCTTGTTGCCCAGTAAGTGCCAAATTTGGGCCACATGGTCCAAGGCTAAGTGTTGTCCATTATGCTATGCTGCTTTCCTGAATGACCAACTATATTAAGGCATTTTGTAAACTGTGAAGTGCCGTGTAAGAGTTTAATGATGATGGTAATAATTGTCTCTACTCAGGCATCTTCTCCGTGAGTCTATGCCTTCCACAGCTTTTCCACACTTGATCTCAACTTGATCTTCATCATCAGCTGTCAGTAGACACGTTCCTATTTTCTCAATCCTTGAATCCCTCCAGATTTTACTCCCTTCTTGACACAGTGGCGACCTCACTGCACTGATATTAATGAAACACAACAAACTACTTTGGTCTTTTCGTCTTCACCTTTGTGATTTACTAACCCTGCTCCCAAACTGCTGAATCGTACTAGAGACAATTAGAGAACGTTGGTTGTCACCATCACTATTCAGATGGACCAATGGTCCATCATTGGTCATATGGTCAATTTGGTTCATTGGTCAATATGGTCATATTGGTCATATGGTCATATGGTTCATATGGTCAATCATTCACAGTCCTCAATTAACAATCCTGGCATTGTCCAAGTCACTACTGTTCTGGAAGTGGGGTAGGGGCAAAATAATGCAGTGAAAATAATAGAGGCTTTGGGACCAGACTGGTGAAATTTCAAGTCTAGGTTTTGCTGTGTGACTTTGGGTCAGTACTTAACTTCTGTGAACTTCAGTTTCTCTATTTTAATACCTAGTTTGCCAGAGCTATATGGATTTTCTGAGATCATATGTGGAGAAGCAACTGCCCTAGGAACTGGTACATGGTATTGCACACTTGATGTTAACAGTTTTCTCCTGTTAAACTTAACTCTTGGCATTTGAAATGTCTTCTTATTAAAAAGGCAAGTGGAGATCATAAAGTAAAAGTCTATAACCTCTCCTCTTTTCTGCTTCTTAATTTATGTATTTGATGCTGCCTTTCCCTCTGTCCCATATGGAGACATTTCTGAACTCTTCCTTCCAAGATTGCTTGTTCCACCTATGCCCTTTATCACATCTATTACCTTCTTCATTACCTGTTTCCATTCTCTTTTCTTCCAGCGCACAAAAATGTTTAGAATTGTCCATGTTTAGAGTTGTCTCAAAAATTAAAAATTATGAAACACAACTTTAGCCTCAACTCTACTTGGCCACAGGCTTATCTCCTGAGTTCTCTGGTTCTCACCCTTCCTATGACCACCTTGAAAGAAGAGTTGGTACTTCCCATCTTTCCTTCCTCGACTTCCATTTGCTTGTCAGCCTGGGGTGCACCTAGCGCTTTGCGAAAACTGCTCCCAATTCTGTTACCCATGACTTTCTAGTTGCCAAATAAGTACCTCTTTAACTCATCTTATACTCCTTCTTTGCTGCATTTGCTAGTATTTATAATTTTTGTAGAGATGTTTCCTCTTTTAGTTTTTAGGATCGTTATTTTTGTATAGTTTCACGATTCTGAATATTCTGCCTTCCCAGCCGTTTAAATTTCGGTGATTGCAGGAATTCCATCCTTGGTATGGATTTTCCTACACTGCATGCTTTCCTTGATGTTCTTATTAATTCACATGGCTTGATCTCTTATCTACTTGCTGACTCTGAGATTTTAGCCCAGTCTTGACTTTTATTCAGTACTTTAAATCCACGTTTCCTATGCCTGCAGGACAGGAAGAAAATAATTTTCTGGAGACATTGTAAGGAAAGAGTTTCTTTAATAATAAAACTCTGAGGATTCAGGTTGACGAAGGAGGGAGCCCTGGTGGGAGGAAGAGGAAGATCCTACACGCCCTTCATGACTCCCCTGATCCTATGAGACAAATGAGGCAACGACAGCATTTTGTCCGTGTCTTAAAGATGTATTCTGTCACTTGCTTATGTTTTTCACTCATGCTGATTCCTTTACTTGAGGAACCGTTATCCTTATTCTCTGTTTGGAAAATCCTAACTCATCCTTCAAGATTCAGCCCATAATATCACCTCCTCTGTGATGCTTATCTTTTTTTTTTTTTTTTTGCTGTATACGGGCCTCTCATTGCTGTGGCCTCTCCTGTTGCGGAGCACAGGCTCCGGATGCGCAGGTCCAGCGGCCATGGCTCACAGGCCCAGCCGCTCCGAGTCATGTGGGATCTTCCTGGACTGGGGCACGAACCCCTGTCCCCTGCATCGGCAAGCGGCCTCTCAACCACTGCGCCACCAGGGAAGCCCTGTGATGCTTATCTTGACCTCCACCTGGTGAAGTTAATTACTTTTCCTTTGGATTTTCATTGTACTTAAGACAAACCTTAGTTATGAATTACGATTTCCATATGAATGCCAGAGTGTCTCCAGGGAAAGCGCTGTCATTTCTATCTCAGTTTCTTCATGACCCAACATAATCCTGGCAGTAGTCATTGAAATCATTCACTAAAAAGATGTAATGAGCTTAGAGATTATCATACTAAATGAAATAAGTCAGAGAAAGACATGAGGAGGGGCGAACTGGTTCCTTAAATGGGGTAAGGGTAGAGCAGATCCATGGGTCAGGCAGGAGGAGTTGCTTAGGTGGTCTGCCCACCGCTTGGTGGTGCTGTGTGCAGGGATCATGCGCAGTACGCTACTTCTGCTCCCAGCACCTCAGAAGTGACAGCTGGTTTGTGCCCTTTTTGTATCTTATTGTTCATAATAACCCCAACTATGCATGCATGCAGTTATTTTTAGTCCCTTATTATTTCTTTGTGTTCTGTTGCTCCAGGAGATGTTTGTCCAGATGCAAGCACTCCAGTAAAGGGTCCCAGGACCCAGCCTGTCTAATATATATCAGGCTCATCATTTTACTTAACCTAATTATTTATAACCCACTATTTGCCAGACCTTTAAATTTGTTGAATTGATATGAATCTATAAAAAATGTTTCTGAATAGAATTGAGTGTTGGATTGACTTTTTTAGAATCAAAATGAGTTATGATCAAACATTTGAACATGCAGTAATTCAAGAAGATCACATATATGCATGTGTATGTAGAAGTATATATAAATGTAAATGTATATGTATGTATGATTATTTTCAGCTTTCTGGACAATTGTTTTTTGAATGTTTCCTCTTCCATAATACTGAGTTCTTTTTTTTAAATTTAATTTATTAATTAATTTTGGTTGCATTGTGTCTTCATTGCTGTGCGGGCTTTCTCTAGTTGTGGCGAGTGGGGACTACTCTTCGTTGCCGTGCGTGGGCTTCTCATTGCGGTGGCTTCTCTTGTTGCAGAGCACGAGTTCTAGGTGCACAGGCTTCAGTAGTTGTGGCGCATGGGCTTAGTTGCTCCGTGGCATGTGGGATATTCCCGGAACAGGGCTCAAACCTGTGTCCTCTGCATCCGCAGGAGGATTCTTAACCACCGCGCCACCAGGGAAGTCCCGCTTCCATACTACTAAGTTCTTAATCATCAATTAGATTTTTACCTCTTACGTAATACCTAGAGTGAACTACTTTGATTTCAGCTCCAATAATCCTCCTGTACCCTCAGATGGAATTAGTTGCAGGCTGTCTCTCTCTGATGCTGTGCAAGTAAACCTTGCTTAGCTCAAATCAGCGAAGTCATGGTTGAGTAAGTCATAAGAGGCAACATCTAGGCTGTTTTGCTGTGGTTCTGCTATGACCTGTGCCAGTTCATATAATGGTGATGCTTTGGTTTTGTGATGACACTTTATACATTTCTTCCGAGATAAGTGGGCCTCCAGTGGGCTCTTTGGTTTGGGTTTTTGCCTATGAACTATATAGTCCAGCCCCAGGGTCCTACTTTTAGTTTTGTCTCCTTCTTTACCCACTACCCTGCTTCCGTGTCTGCATGTTTTCCGCACTCAGAGACACTACTACCCTGCTCTCTCCCTTCCTGAATTTACTACCGTTCTGGGCAGCAACTAGATGTTGCTTTGCTGTGTCAGCCTTACTCTTTTGTTTGTGCCTCATCTTAATTTTTCTGGCTTTACCATCATACACGGCCTCAGCCATGGGTCTCTGCTCTGACAGTCTCATCTTCTGTAATTCCCTGCTGTTTCCCCAGTCCTTCACATGTACATCCTCACCGCAGCTTCTTGTTATTCATTTTTGTCCTATGCTGTCTGTCCGTCAGTTTCATCTTGATCTTTCTTTCCAAACTTGGCCGTTTTCCAGGCTCAGGCAGATCAACTTAGCTTTCACTAGTACCCCAGGCTAGTGATGTTGGACCTACAAGTTTCCACTGGCTCTTTCTGCTTCAAAAACAAGCATGCTCTGCCTCTGTGCTTTAAAAAAAAAAAAAAAAAAAAGCTTCTCATAATAAGCTGAATACTAAACTTGATCAAAGAGATAAATTATCAAGCATATAAAGACTTACAAGAGCATACTTGTGATTAATGTATCTCCTCCTCAGCAGGGGAGGCAAAAGTCAACAAGAACAAAAAGCAAAAGGAATCTTGATATGTTTGGGTTATATTGGGTAATTAAAAAAAAAACTTGTGTATTTAAAAATTGCATCATAAATTGACTCAAAACAGAAGTAACAGAATGAGAAAATATTTGTAACAGGTAACAAACATTAATATCCTAAACTCTGAGGAGTGTCTGTAATGCATGAAAAATATGCCAAGAACTTAATTAATAAATGGATATCAAGATAAATTTGCAGAAGAGTGAATACATATGCTACTAAATACATGAAATGTGCAAGCTCATTTTAATTAAATAAATGCAAAACAAAATAGAGTTATTTTGGTTTGTGAAAATTTTAAATATATTCGGTCAATTGTGGATGTCTGAACTCAGGAACTCTTACATACTTTTTCCTGGTGGGAACATAAAAGTATACTGACTTTTTGCTGTTTCTTTTCAAGTATTATTATTATTTAATTTTGCATCCAATATAGTTCACTTTCGTTCAATAAATAAATTCTAAATTTATTTTATGAATTTTGTCATGTGTATGGATTCTGGTAACTACCACCACTAACAGGATTTGCAGTCAAGCTTTCTGATCCCCTTCCCAGACCTTGGCAAATGCTGGCCTGTTATCTGGCTCAGTCGTTCTGTAATTTTGAGAATGCCATTTAAATGGAATTACACAGCAGGCAAACTTTGAGATTGGCTTCTGTCACTTAGCATAAAGGGTTTGAGATGCATGGAGTCGTGTGTATATCAATAGTTTATTCCCTTGCATTGCAGAGGAGTATTGCATCGCATGGATGTATCACAGTGTGCTTATCCACTCACATATTGAGGGACATTTAGGTCATTTCCAGTTTGGGGTGATTATGAATAATGCAGTTTGTGGTGGGCGGATCCATGCTCTGTATAATCCCTTTCCCTTGAGTGGGCAGGACCTGGACCTATAACTTGCTTGTACCCGATACAATATGACAAAAGTGATGTGATATCACTCTCCTAATTAGTTTATATTATGTGGCAAAAGGGAATTACATTCTCGGGGCATAATTCATTAGACCCTAATCCTTCACCTTTAAGCTGGCAGTTGCTAAACTTTGTCAGCAGATGGCGCTGCAAGACATTCCAGAAGGAAGAGGCCATCCTCATTGGTTCAGGTTTGGCTTCTTCACCAGACTTCTGGAGAGTACACTTTTTTCGCCACTGCCCAGCCTCTTTGGTTTTCTTCAGTGTGAGGGTGCCCACAGGACACAAGTTTCTCTAGCATCTGGCTGCAGCTCTCAATTCGGACAGAGGCAGCATGAGATGTGGGGCTGCCCCCAGCTTGTGCAGACATGCTGCTTCCCTGCATCCTTTCCTGTCCCCTGCCTGCGGCCCCATGGGTCTGGCTGTCCGGTGAGCCACCCCAATCCAGGCCATACCAGCATGCTAGGTTCTGCAGGGGGCGATCTCTCCAGCTCCAAGTTCCCTCTGATGTCCTGTGCACGGGTGGTTTCAGAACTGTGTGCCTGAGGGTGGTTCCACTTGCCTGGGGACATTGGACCAGCCCTGACCTGGACACACTGCAAGCTTCTCCACCACCCGTTGGCATGCAACCGTACATCTTTCAATGACGTCTGAACCCCCCTTTTCAGTTTGTCCTTCCTCAGCGTGCGATTCATCTTTATACTTAATCTCCTATCATCACGTAATGTTTGTTTATGTTAAATGTCCCCTGTTTAAACTTTGTGGGGTTTTGTCTCCTGATTGGATCCAGGCAGATACAGGTAATAACCTACTCCCTCTACTTCTTAAGAACCACCTTGTTGCTGATTTTCTATTGAATTTACCAGAAGGAGTCCATCAAAGGGGAGAACTTGCATCAGCATGCACTACGAAGGACGAGAGTGCTACCATATGCCTGAATGTCCAGGGACATTTTATTAGCTGTGATGCAGAACCAGATTGGAGGAAGGCACTTAGGGTCAAAGAGCGCGACTTGACAGAACAGTGCCTCCTCATGGGAAGCAGAGAAGTTTCTGGCAAACTCTCAGGACCTTGCCAGCAACATCTGGAGAGGGGTTAGGTGACAACACATTACTTACATGCTGTACAGCCTGGCCTGAACGTAAAGTTGTATATAGAAAGGCTATAAAACAACAAAAAGATGCAAACAAAAATCTGACTGTCAGTCTAACACCTTTAGCAAACACAAGAAGGAAGAAAACAAAGCCTGCACAGCTGGTGATTTCGTTTCAGGACTTTCTGTAGGGCTGCCGTCCCCTTGCCCTCAGGTGGCTGAATCACTGTTGAGATGATATAAAATTTACAGCAAATGAATGTGTGGGAGACCAAAAGTAACAGGACCCCAAAGGACACTGAGATCAGTACATGGGGACTTACTTATTACCTTGTTTCAAGACAAAACCAGGCTGGTAGACATCTCTTCACTCCAGTGATATCAAAATAAAAATCATCGAATGTTGGGGCTAAAGAAAAGGTTCTGCCCATAAAGTATCACAGCATTGGAGACTGAAAAGTGTTTATTAAAGAAATGGAGACAGAACGTCTTATTACTTGTTTGACATCCAAGTGTCAAACACTTGGATGATGTTACACATCATGGCGTAACATGAGCGCCATGAAATAAGATATCAAAGACGCTATAAAGACTGGAAAGAAATGTAACAGCTTCAACAGTGGTTCTCTTTAAATAGTACGACTATGAAAAATCATTATTTTCAGCCTTTAGCGATTTATATTCTATACTTTTCTCCATAATGATATATTGATTTCACATGTAAGTAATGATATCGTTTCAGTCATTCAAAGTCATCCATGTCATTGCCTTCTCCTTTATGAGGGAGTCAAAGCACAGAGACACACTGAAAGTATTCCTTCAGCATTTCCCCAATCTCAGCCCCTCCCCCAGGCTAATTCACCACCAGCGCTCTGGGTTGTGTCTTTCAGCCCTCTCGCTCTCCGGAAGGCCACAAGCCAAACTGATGGTGGTGGTGCAGTGGTGATATTAATTACATATATAGAATAATTCCATACCTCTAGGCTTAATCCCAGTCTTTTACTGACTGTGTAATAATTTAGGGCAAGTCACTGTTCTCTCCATGCCTCAAGTGTCCTTTTCCATAAAATGGAGCTTATAATAGTACCTCAGATATAGGGTTGTTATGGGATTGGATTAATATAAGTAAATCACCTTGACGGATAATAGATATTATGTAATTGTCAGCTGTCATCAGCAGCAGCATCTTCAGTCTCATTCCTTTAACTTCTCCAGTGGCATCAGCTATTCACGAATCTGAATTCCTAGTCCTAAGACATCTTCTGACGTCCCATGTCAAGTTTCTATTATTTCCTGTCATCATTTAAAAAGTATCCAGATCGGGCTTCCCTGGTGGCGCAGTGGTTGAGAGTCCGCCTGCCGATGCAGGGGACACGGGTTCGTGCCCCAGTCCGGGATGATCCCACATGCTGCGGAGCGGCAGGGCCTGTGAGCCATGGCCGCTGAGGCTGCGTGTGCGGAGCCTGTGCTCCGCAACGGGAGAGGCCACGGCGGTGAGAGGCCCGCGTACCGCAAAAAAAATAAAATAAGAAGTATCCAGATCGATAAATCAAACAGATTCCTAATATGAAATTTATCATGTTTCCTAAAAACCTATTCTTTCATTCCTTTTTACTGGGCTCCTTATCATAGTTAAAAGATAATACTTCTTTTCTTTCCAATCATGCTTAAAACTCAACATTGTACTGTCAGCCTAGCTTTCCTTCAAGTTAAATCAGTAGCAAAACCCTTTCAGCTGTATCTTTAAACTATCTTTCCGATCCATTCCGCTTTCTGTTACTTCTGCCAGAACCATTGTCACCCTCCACTAGCTTTGCCCCAGTTTTCACTTGCTCTTCAATCTAGCCGTAACTCAGTCAGCTGTCAAATTAACCATGCTTAACAGTAAATCTTTTCAAAACATTTTTTCACGATTTCCCCTTGTACATTGAGGGAAGGAAGTTCAAACACCTTATCTCAGCATCTTTCACAGTCTGGTTCTAATGTACTTTCTCAGTCCTCTCTCCTTCCCACTTATTAAACTTCCTCTGTACAAGTTTGATCATAGTCAATCAGGGCTACTTGCTTCTTTCCTACCCATTCCTTCATCATGAAATGATTTTTCTTTTCTCCTAGAATGCCTTCTTTTAGGAGAGTGGTTGAAAGACTTTGGAATTAGATATTCGTGTTACTAGCTATGTGAATCTGGATACATTTTTTAATAGCTTTGAGCCTTAGAAATTTTATTTGTATAATGAGGATAAAATTATCTGTCTCTTAAGGTTGTAGTAACAGTGAAATAAACAAATAAACAGTGTCTTAGCACAATATTTGAGCCAGAGAGAGTGTTCGTAATATAAATCTTAATCAACTTTTTTTTGTTTCCTTAGGAAAAACATCCCAGAATATTACCATTCCCTCCCTCAACCCAGACCACTCTACCCCCAGGACTAGAATTAGGTTCCAATTTCCTGTGCACATAACACCGCATTATAGGACTTTTGACACTGAGGCACTCATTATACTAATTGTATTTCCCTATCTAGAGCTCAGAAGGCACAGTTCCTTCCTGTGATGTTCTTTGGAGGATCACTGTATTTGAAATAGGTTAGATATCTATCTTAAAGATTTGTGATAAGCAATAAAGGAAGAGCACGTAGGTAAAAGTGCTTTGTATCTTCGTAAGTGCTCTGCAGAAATGACTTATTATTCACTTTGCAGCACCTAGCACAGTGCCCTGCACGGAGTAGTGAAGTACTCATGGAATTCAAGTGCACATTGAAATCATGTCCTCTGAAGTGCATGTGAGGCCCTGTGTTTGTTTATTGTCCATTCTGTGTTATCACTGATCATGGGGGCCTAGTGAAACATGCTGGTTGTCTCTTTTAATTGTACTCTATTTCTGTTCTGTTCTATTCTATTCTATATCTACAGGCTTGAGCCTCCAGAATAATCACATAAAAAAATATGCTCACATGCCTTTTGTCTCTATGTAATAAACTAATTTTTGTGGTTTGATAAAGGGAGGAATGAGATGCAAGAAGAAAGAGGGAACATATACTCTTAGACTCAAGCCTAGATCGTGGAGCAGGTTTCCCCATTTCAAGCATACAGCAGATTAGAGTGTTTCCTGGGCATCATAAAATCAGAAAGGGTTTAATTATTACCAGCTTTGAAAATAATTTTGGAATACTCTTCTGTAACTATGTAAGAATATTATAATGTAGATACATTTCCTCATGAGCATTTTTCCTCTTTCCATAAGAAAAGGCCAGGAATCCCTTAACCTAGACTTCTCTGATAACCATGAAAGTCTTTACTCACTAAACGTATTTTCCAAAATTTCCTTTGTTGACACCTTTAACTCTGAGAGCTGTATGGTTCCAGCCAGAGCTGAATGACAGATCACCTGTTATAGAAAGCGTCCCTTCCCTTCAGCTGTCCAGTGCTTACTGTGCAGGTGGTGGATTTCTTTTTCCTTTTACCAGCAGTTCTTTTCTTTCGTCTCTACACAGGACTGTGATCCTTTGTCATCATGTATGAGTCAGTCATCAGTAGGAACACTCATAGGACTGAGGGGTTTTCAGAAGTGTCCAAGTGAAAGGGAACAGGGATTCAGAAATGAGCAATGGCTCCGAAGCCTAGCTGCATATTAAAAAGGGACTATATCTTCCTTCCCGTGAAAAGTAGATATTCATAGTTTGATCAAAAGCATCTTTGTCCTCAAAACAATTTTGATTCTTGCTTCATTGTGTGTGGTCAAAATAACAGTGAGAGTAGTCAAACCCAGAGAAGCTGGACAGGAAAAGCAATGCAGAAGAGAAATCCAGATCATTAAACTGACTTGAGTCAAGATGGGTTTTCTCCTGACATGTGTAAAAGTCTAGATAATTATCTCCATCATTCAGTTAAATTTTTGAAAGTATACATAACTGTTTATTTTTGATTATGTCTAGCATTGTTCTATTTAATAGTTTAATATTAATAGTAAGGAATATTTAATATTAATATCTCCTATTTATACTTTACATATTAAAATATATAATGCTTACGTATGTTATCATATATGTAGATTATTCTATATACATATATATAAATTATCAGATACCGTATATTTTATCTAAGAAACAGACACAGTTTAATCCAATTGCTTATTAGATGTGCTGTGCCAATTATTTTATCATACAATGTATAGAGAATATCAGAAGGTAAGCACCTGTTTACATTGAACAAATATTTACTACCACTATTTTTTCCTCCAAATTCACCCGAAAATGTCTATGCACGACAGCACGTCCATACTGCTCAAAAGATAGCCATAATTGCATTCACTAAATTTCTTGGCATTCTATTAAGCAGCAGCTAGTTTTCATAATCCAGACCATGATGTCAGTTACTGCAAAATTTTATTTTCTTCAGCCTTTTTACGTATACCTGCTTTTAATATTGCATAATTTGTTGATGTAAAGAGATTCCAAGTAAGCTACTTGAGTAATTTGTTATAGAATGCTGTTTCATTCTCAGTATGAGTTCAAAGTCCGTTCAATATGTAAATTCAATATGAATTCAATATGTAAATTCAAAGCCAGATTAACTGGGTAGTTCAGGCAGGGACTGACTAGACATATGTGATGGATTTTCTATCACATTAAACTTGACTTTTTCCAAAACCAAACACAGATGATCATAAGGTAAATGAATCAAATCAGCACCCATGATGTCATTATAAGCAGACTGGCTATGCTCATCTTTCAAATAATTAAAATACTAACTTTCCTAATCTTAGAACTACATAGTTAATTATAATAGGACACTTACTAATGTGGCCTTATAAGATATTTCCAGCAAATATTGCCAGTATTCAGCTTTTTAATATTCTTTGGCTGTTCAGGTTTATTTCAGTCCGTTGCACTTATTATTCTTATTGATCAATGAATTATCCCATATTTGTCCAGTAGATACCTCTTTAAGTTGACATCTAAGTCTTTACAACCCTAATACTTTTGATAGCTTTCTTTGCTTTCTGGAATGAAAAGGTATTCCATGCCTACTTTATACATGTATGACCCCAGACCATTTTTTAAAATTAATTTTGTGATCTTTTATTGATTTGTATAAGTTTATTATATATTAAGGCAAAAATAAAGGTCTTGTTTTTTATTTGAGTGAAAAAAATTTTTATTTTATTCCATAAAAGATTTAAAAAAATTTTGTCATATTATTTATCAGTCTTTCTTTTAAGTCTTCTGAATTTTGTGTCTTATTTTAAAAGGCCTTTCCCTGAATCAAAGGTTATATACAAAATTTTTGTCTTTTTCTATTCCCTGTATAATCCTATTTCTTACGTTTAAATTGTTGATCAGTCTGGAATTTGACTACAGGGCTATAGGACATGAGGTAGTAATCAAACTTTATTTTTTTCCAGATGGCAGTCCAGTTGTCCAAACACCATTTATTGAATAATCCATCACTTATCCACAGTGCTTTGAAATACTATCCATATTAATGTGCATTCTTACACCACATTGGCTTCTTATAATATAGAACAAGGTTTTAAAGTTCACTGTAGAACAACAAAAACAAAATGCTGAATGAAATCAGCATTATGCACCATTGGGTTTGATATGAAATATTTGGTTGCAAACCCTTGATTTTGTAAGAGGTCAGTTTTCTTTTCATGTATGGTTATGTCACATATTTGTATGTTCTAGTTCTTATGGTTTCTTAATGGCCTTTTATACCCATTACTTCCTCTGATTTTCACAACAGTCATAGAAGATAGCAGCATAGAATTGTCATTTCTTTTTTTTACAAAGAATGAGTTACAAGTAATTGCAGTAGAAAGAGGTTATGGGACTCGAGCAAGAGCAAATCAGAACCTTTCTTGTCTCCACTTTGAATTGACTCCGTTTGCGAAGCATCCTGACTCATTCTAGTTCTTATTCCTGTTCCTATTCTCCTTCTCCTTCTCCTTCTTCCTCTTTCTTTATTTCTTTTCTCTAATTTATGAGAAGAAAGTATCAGAGACTTTATTTCTGCCATTGAAATGATGTATTTGTCCAATATGATTCATTGAAGTTCAGTTAATATATTGATTCATGAAAAAATTTTATCCTATTATATATTACTTGCAGTCACCTGTTCATTTTGGTTTGCCATTTGTTAAATTGACGATTATTATTTTAAATGTTTAGATTTAACTTGCTTCAACTAAAAAAATAAAAGTTCACCCGTGTCTCCTACCCGCCGCTCCCTGCTTCTGAGAAGCACCAGTTTGTTCTCTGTAGCTCTGAGCTTGTTTTTTGGTTTTTTTACATTCCACATATAAGGGAGAGCATATGATGCTTGTCTTTCTTTTATTTCACTTAGCATAATGCCCTCAAGGTGCATTCATGTTGT
Source organism: Tursiops truncatus (assembly GCF_011762595.2). Taxonomy (NCBI): domain Eukaryota; kingdom Metazoa; phylum Chordata; class Mammalia; order Artiodactyla; family Delphinidae; genus Tursiops; species Tursiops truncatus. Next base: position 26,273,017 of record NC_047042.1, on the reverse strand, counting down.
CACAAATGGCAAGATTTCATTCTTTTTTATGACTGAATAATATTATATTCCACATATATATACCACAATTTTGTTACCCATTCATCTATCAATGGACAGTTAGGTTGTTGCCATATCTTGGCTGTTGTTAATAATACTGCAGTGAACGTGGGAGTACATGTATATTTTTGATTTAGTGTTTTCATTTTCTTTGGATAAATACCCAGAAGTAGAATTGCTAGATGTATGGTAGTTATATTTTTAATTTTTTGAGGAACCTCCATACTATTTTTCACAGTAGATGCACCAGTTTACATTGCCACCAACAACGCCTAAGGGTTCCCTTGACTCCACATCCTTGCCAAAACTTGTTTTTTCTACACTTTTTGATATTAGCCATTCTAACAGGTATGAGGTGATATCTTATTGTGCTTTTGATTTCCATTTCCCTAGTAATTAATGATGTAGAGAATCTTTTCACATACCTGTTAGCCGTCATATGTCTTCTTTGGAAGAATGTCTATTCACATCTGCCCATTTTTAAATTAGATTGTTTGTTTGCTTGTTTTCCTATTGAGTTGTATGAGTTCTTTTATATTCTGGATATATATATAAAATCCATTGTCAGATGCTCCTTCTGAATCTATTTAGATGATCATATGACTTTTATTCCCCATTTTGTTTTGTTAATGTGGTGCATCACATTGCTTTGCGAATGCTGGAGCATTCTTGTATCCCTGGAATAAATCCCACTTGATCATGGTGTGTGATCCTTTTAATGTATTGTTGAATTCAATTTGCTAATATTTTGTTGAAGATTTTTACATCTAAGTTCATCAGGCATATTGGTCTATAATTTACTTTTCTTCTAGCATATTTGTCTGATTTTGGTATCAAGGTAATGATGGCCTCATAAGATGAATTTGGAAGAGTTCCCATCTCTTCTATTTTTTGGAATAGTTTGAGAAGGATTGGTATTAATTCTTTGAATGTTTGGTAAAATTCACCAGTGAAACCATCTGGTCCTGGACTTTTGTTTGTTGGGAGGTTTTTGATTATGTATTCAATCTCCTTACTAATAATTTGTTCAGATTTTTTATTTCATGATGATTCAGTCTTGGTAGGTCATATGTTTATAGGAATTTATCCATATTTTTCTAGGTTGTCCAATTTGTTGGTGTATAATTGTTCATAAGTAGTCTCTTATGATCCTTTGTATTTCTATGGTATCAGCTGTAATATCATTTCTTTCATTTATGATTTTATTTCTTTGAGTCCTTCTTTTTTTTTTTTTTTTGGTGAGTCTAATTAAAGGTTTATCAATTTGGTTTATCTTTTCTCAGAACCAGCTGTTAGTTTCATTGATATTTTCTGTTGTCTTTTTAGTCTCTATTTCATTTATTCCTGCTTTGATCTTTGTTATTTCCTTCCTTTTACTAACGTTGGCTTTTGTTTGTTCTTTTTCTAGTTCTTTGAGGTGTAAAATTAAGTTATTTATTTGAGGCTTTTCTCATTTCTTGAGGTAGGCATTTGTCACTGTGAACTTCCCTCTAATCTTCCCTGACAATTCGGCTACTTTGCTTAAATTTATGGTGTTTAATAAAAGGAATAGCATGCATCATGCTTCCTAAATTCAATATTGTCTTAATGATTGGAGTATAGTAGGCTTCTTAAATGTTTGTTGAATTGCCCAGATATACATCGTCACAATGCAGTGAGAATAATGCTACAAGAGACTCATAGCCATGGGAGAAGTTTTGCTTGGTGAAGTCTTGGAGAGTATCAGTGAAGTCATTTTTCAATATCATTTTATCATTAGTAGGAGTTAGTATTGTAGAGAAAAGGAAGACTGAAATTCTCTTTTCCCAAAGGGAAAGTGTAATCAGAGCTATGGATGTTATGATGCAGAAAAGTTTACAGATAGCTTATGCTGCTGGAATTTTGATTGGATGGTGGAGATCATAAGGGATAAAGCATGAGGTCATACCATGAAGGTCCTAAACTGCCATTCTAGAAGTTAGACTTTATTCAGTAATCATGAGGAAGCACCAGAGATTTTTCAGAGGGAGAGTGACATGATTACTTTTAAGAAGATGGTGAGGAAGAGGTGAGAAGCAAGGTTGACGCTGTTTTCTAGTAAAAGCAGGCTTCATGACAACATTATAATTATAGTTTGAAGAATATTTGCTTCCAGTATTCTCAGTATACCCTGGCATGCATATCCAGCAGACAGAGCTATCAGTGTGGAATTTAAGAGAATATTGGCATATGATGAGGACACTTAGGGTGAGGAATCCTGAAGTAATAATTAAAACAAAAGAGAGGGAAAGATGATTTTGCCATCAAATAAAGGTTAAAGCAAATATTTATTTAAAAATTCAGCGCAAGACATTTGAGTTAGAATTTTACTTAGCTGTATTATAAGCTTTTAAAAAATTTTAGTAGCCTCTGCAAGCTATTCTGATAATATTTAAGGAAATAAAACATTTGAACATATAATTTAATAAGTACATAAAATAATAAAATACTTTTCTTCTTTAAAAAAATCTTAATATACATTTTTGAACCTTGATTATACATTAAGTACCTTATAAAGGACTCAACCATGCCTAGCAACGCAAATATATCCATCCTCTCCTTTATAATGGCAAGTAGGGTAATACTGTAAAGTAATGTGGAACTAGAAGACACTCTTTGAGACTAGCAAACCCTCATTCTGCCTGTGATTCCTCACCTATAAAGAGAAAGTAATATTGTGAACAATATTATTGACCCTGTCTTACTTTACAAACTTACTTTGAGGATGAAACAAAACAGCATGTGCAAGAATACTTCCTAAATTGTAAAGTATTATACAAATGTAATGTATCATTTTTGGAAAAAAAATGTAAAAAAAGAAAAAAGCAATTAAAATGCAAAACTATTAGCCTTAAAGTCAAAACATTTACTTACAACTTCACTCCCTTTTTGCATTTTTTTCCACTTTGTTTATTTAGCCTTTAGGAAATGTTTCACATATTCTTTAATAAATGATTTTATTGCTTGGCAGAAGAAAGGGAAAAAATAAATGATACAGTGAATCACATTCAAAATTAATGTGTGATACAGACCATTGAATAGCTGTTTTTTTGTGTGAAGGATTAAAGTGCATATTATGGTTATTTATTCTAGGCATTTTTGTACCCAAACCACCTTTATTGATAGATACAGGGCTGTGAGCCTGTGTATTTTACTTTTTTCCTATTAGAAATAGCTAATAAAATAAGTGATTACTTGTTTTATCTTGTTGTGTTTGTAATGTTCCAATTTACTTTTGACATCTTGCAGAATATCTCAGTGGTGCTGAGGGCAAGAATAGTATTAGTTCACAAAGCTGATTTATTAATGGGAAGCTCATTTCATTTAATTGGCATCACGTTTAACACCTGATATGCAGCAACTCACGCCTACTGACAGTAGCTTACTGCAGGCTTCCTGGGTTTTGAGGGCTCTCCTCAAGACCTAAATGAGAAAATCCTTCTGGGAAGATGGACCATTTATTCTTTACAAACGTTTTTCTGAAGAGCACATGCATCTCCTGACATTTGTGAGCTAGATGTCCTGCTTTTTCTCAAGCACATGAGGATCTATTGAAAAACTTCTCTGTGTCACACTGAAACAAAAAGTGCAGCCCACATTGTTAATACTAGCGATGTCTTGTAAATTTAAGCCACATTACTCAGGCAGAAATTCCAGCTGTTAAAACATAGATAATGGAAAACCAGTCTAAGTAGTGACCAACATTCTCAAAAGGGTTAAACACCAGCATTACACATTACTTGAACCATAAACTCGATTGCTTTGGGGTCATTGACAAGGTCATTATGACTCAAGTTTTCTGGTTGGTTTGGTTGTTGAATTCTACTTCATGGAAGAAAATTATATTACTTGCTTTTTAGTATTTTATTGGATTGTGCACTAAATTAAACACTGCATTTAAGAACACAGTGAACTCTCCAAATAATGTGAAAAACTTCATTCTTAAATTTGTAGTTAATTTTGAAGTTAGCTTGACCTATGCAAACCAAAGCAATAAAAGCTTGGAATTTGCCTGTTTTCTATCATAATATCAATACTATTGTGTGTATGGTAAATTTTCTTCCTTTAAAATTTCTACATCTCAGCTGTATAAAGTTGCAAGAATAACATATTCAATCCTGAGGAATTAAGATGACTTGCATCAGTGTATTTTTTTGTCATATGCAGCTTAACAAGACAAAGGAAGCCTCTGCTTTAAAATCATGGCACAAAAGACCAATTAGTATGTTAAAAACTAGTGTCAAGTTGGTTCTTTGATAACAATTAAGAACTCGGTCTTTATTGCCCATTCAGTTTTCAAATTTCCTGACAATACACAATAGTATCGAGAGAATGCCTTTTCCTCATTAAAAAGAAAAAAAAAAGTCATGCGGGAAAGGGAAGCCTTAACTAACAAGTATGTGTACGTCCATGTCACACCTCCATATTACTTCAAATTACATGCTGTCACTAATAAGGTCTTTGGGGATAAAATAAGTCATCTCTATAATTCTTCAGTACTTGATTTTATTTTTAACGACTGCCATGTGATATTATGTTCTATTCATCCTAACCTTTAATATATCAAACCTCGCAAGAGTTCATCATATATTGTCAAAGTGTCTATGAAAATACATTATCTTCAATAAATAGCGGGGGAAATTAAGAACACATTTATTTTTTCCTTTAGTTGTTACTAAAGCCAATGGCAATCAAAATATAGAAAAAATAGAACTGTGATACTGCTGTATGGGTAGCCCCAGGAAAGCATGTACAACAAAGAAGAGCATAATAACTTGTACGTGTTGTCTCGTTTTAAATCAACATACCCATCCACAGCTCTGTTTTGTGAGTTGTTTTAGATCTGTGAGGAAGTAGGCAAAGATCACACAACAAAGGAGATAAAACTATTTATTCAAACAATAAAAACAGCTGTGCATTTATTATACATCAGGTATTTTATTTGATACAGAGGATCGAAGATAAATGTCACATAGGCAGTTTCCTCAAGGAAGCCTCACAAACCAGTAGGGAATAGAGTCAAACAGACAGTTGTAATACAGAGGAGTAAATGATGTAAAAGGGGGATTTATATGATGCTTCAGGAGGACCCAGAATCCGTATTAGGGCAGACAGATGGGTCAGATCAGGATTCCTGGAGGTGATAAGGTCTGTGCTGAATTTTTAATACTGTGTGGGCATTATTATCCTAAACACATTAATAAGTCCAAGAAAGATTAAAAATACTACAAGCAGTCAGGATGGTTGGTACTCAAACTGTAAGAGCAGCATTTTAGAGATGAAGTATTTATGTATAAAGTCCCTCATGTAAATACCCTAAGGACTTTGGACTTTGTTTTCTGGAGTCTATGGGAAGTCAATGACAGATTTTAAGTAGGGAGGTGATAAGAGGAAATTCACATTTCAGAAAGAAGTCTTTGGTAGCAGAGTAAAGAATTAGTGGCTGGGGAGACTGCTCAGGAGGCTGGTTAAAATTAAGGTGATAAATGGTAGAGGAGTGAATCAAAAGTGCCATGGTGCAGGCAACAGCGTTGAACATTGCAGATAGATACAGTAAAAAAAAAAAAATCTATTGGGGGTAATTTTATGAGAATAGTAGAGTGATAAGGCTTGGAGTTTTGTTCGCTACTGTGTTTCCTGTTCCAGGGCCAGGACCTGACAAGTGGAAACTGATTTTTTTTTTTTCTGAATAACTACATAAATAATGGAAACTGATTTTCTCCATCAATCGTAAGGTGTGAGGCTGTCTACTGAATGTCAAGGGAGATCATGAGTTAGGGTGTCTGAGCACATAGCTGCTCAAAAGAGTTATAAAAGGACGTAACCAGGGAAACATACATTCCTTGGAAATTTTGAGGGCTGAGCTAAAAACCACTGGTTGTTAGTGATTGCTTTATATTTTTGAATGGTTTGCTTTAGCATCATCGCTATCCTAGGTTTAGAAATGGCGAAGGTAGACATGTGGATAAGAGAACAAGGGGCAAAGTGAGGGCTGACTAAGGGGGAGAAGATGGGAAGCGACCTTTGTATTTTGAAAAAAATAAAAGGGTCTCAACTCTGGAGGTTTGTATTGGGTCAAAAATATTTATAATTTTATGATTAATCATGTAGAAGAGCTGGGAGTGTGAGAAGCTGTGTGGAGCAATATCCTCATAGGAGCTGCGTTCATTTTTTAAGGCTGCTGTAACAAATTACCGTCAATTTAGTGGCTTAGAATGAAACAAATGTTTTATCTAATAATTCTGTAGATGAGAAGTCTAAAATGATTCTCACTGGAATAAAATCAAGATGTCAGTAGGGATGCATTCCTTCCAGAAGATCTCGGGGAAGAATCCATGACATTCTTTTTTCCAGCTTCTAGAGAACCACCCACATTCCTTAGCTCATGGCCCCATTCTTCCATCATCAGAGCCAGCAATGAATGGCGGGTCTAGTCTTCCCCACACTGCATTGCTTTGGTTGGTTCTTGGCTGTCATCATCACATCTTCTCTGACCATTTTTAGGACTCATGTGATTACATTGGGCTCACCTGGCTAATTCAGGGTAATATCCCCATCTGAATGTCCTTAACTTAATCACGTCTGAAAAGTCCGTTTTGCTATGCAAAGTGAGATATTCATAGGTTCCGGGCATTAGGACATGAACCTTTTGAGGCTCCATAATTATGCCTAGTATGGGAGCTATGACTCAATTAAGGCAAGGAGGTATTGAAGCATGTTGTAAATTGAGTGTGGTTTTAGGGATTCACTTGCCATGGAATAAGGATTTCAAAAGGCATGGTAGAAAGGTTTTAGAGAAGCAATAAAATTAGATCAGAAATATGGTTTTAGTAGTCATCTTATCTCCAATAGAAGTTGCCTCTCTGACCTTGTTCATCTTTCATGATTTGTTCAGTGGAAATCTCATACTTGTTATCAACAAAGATTGATGGGTTAAAAAGAGGAGTTTTGAGTACATTCGTGAAAGAGGCAAACTCGGGCTTCCCTGGTGGCACAGTGGTTGAGAATCCACCTGCCACTGCAGGGGACATGGGTTCAAGCCCTGGTCCGGGAAGATCCCACATGCCGTGGAGCAACTGAGTCCGCGAGCCACCACTACTGAAGCCCGTGCACCTAGAGCCAGTGCTCCGCAACAAAGAGAAGCTACCTCAGTGAGAAGCCCGCAGACAGCAATGAAGACCCAATGCAGACCAAAATAAATAATTTTTTTTTTTTTTTTTTTTTTTGCGGTACACGGGCCTCTCACTGTTGTGGCCTCTCCCGTTGCGGAGCACAGACTCCGGACGCGCAGGCTCAGCAGCCATGGCTCACGGGCCCAGCCGCTCCGTGGCATGTGGGATCTTCCCAGACCGGGGCACGAACCCATGTCCCCTTCATCGGCAGGCAGACTCTCAACCACTGCGCCACCAGGGAAGCCCAAGTAAATAACATTTTTAAAAAAAAAGAGGCAAACCATTTTTAGGTTTGATTAGCTTTCACCACAGGCAGATCTTTTGTTTTTACCATGTCATAAAACATTGATTGGGTGTAAGATAACTTTATCTTCTTACTTTTTCTGGCCTTGCTTCTTTTGTTTAACTTCTGTAAGTGTCATGTAATTATGTGTTAAGGTTTGACTGCACGTAATGTGCTCAGATAAAATTTATTGAGGCCAGTCACTGATTTATCACAGACAAATGAACAGTTGAGTTCAACTGACAAACGAGGCTGAGTTCAAAATAATAGGAATGTAAAGCTGTGTGTAATCATAGCCATACTTAGACTCTCAAGTCACTCACGTAAAAAATGTCAACCATTTACTGGCTTTTACTATCAAATGTTATTTTAGTCATAACATCATAATAGCCTTTACTAAAAACCAGGCAACATATTTTTGTTAACAGTTTCATTTAACTTAGTAATCAGAAATAAAGTAAAAAGCAGGGAGACGGTATTACTGTTTTTAAGGCATCCAGTGATTTAAATAAGGAATATTGACAGCACCTATATTATACTTCTGCAGAAAGATATGTTCTGATTAATAAAAATAAATATAGAGCTTCCTGTTCTATGTAGTGACATTTTAATTTAATAATGGAAATGTTCATTTAAGAACTAGTCAGGGGCTTCCCTGGTGGCACAGTGGTTGAGAGTCCGCCTGCCAATGCAGGGGACACGGGTTCGTGCCCTGGTCCAGGAAGATCCCACACGCCGCGGAGCGGCTGGGCCCGTGAGCCATGGCCGCTGAGCCTGCACGTCCGGAGCCTGTGCTCCGCAACGGGAGAGGCCACAACAGTGAGAGGCCCGCGTACTGCGAAAAAAAAAAAAAAAAAGAACTAGTCAGGTTTGGGGACAGGGTCAAAGAAGACTATGCGAAGTGATGAGATACAAGTTATAGAACTTTCAAGCGTTCAAAGCACCTCTTCACTATTTTGTTAGAAATAGTGTAGTCTTCAAATTTAAGAAGTACGTAGCACAATTTACAATCCAGCTTAACACTGTCACCAATTTTGGTATTATCTGACTTCTGCAGTATTATTAACCAGGGGTTATGTATGCATGAACTGATTGTCTCCGCTACAGATTTGGACCTTTCTTCTTTTTATAAAGATAATGGTGCTTGTCTAAAGCAGGGATGTTCTAATAGTTTATCTTTTTTTTTAATCATTAGTGGGCTAAAAACCTACAAATTGCAGAATACACGTATTTTTTCCAGCTTTACTGAGTTCTAATTGAAAAATAAAATTGTAAGATATTTAAAGTGTACATCGTGATAATTTGATGTAAGTGTACGTTGAGAACACATGAATTTAAAAAATTAAAATGATAGGTATGTCTATCCTTTAAGCTCTTCAAAAATGTGGATTTTTAATACTGATGTGAAAAGCAGGCAAAAAGGCTTAATTTAATTTGTTCATTATTTCAAAAGACTGTTTGTTGAGGCAGTTTTAGCCATTAATCAAATTAATGAGAGAGAGATATTTGAAGTCTTCTGGAGAAAGGTGGGAAGGGTTCAGTCAAGGTACATCTGAGTCTGGACTTGAGGCGTAGATCTCTGAGAATATATAAGTACTTAGTATTCAGTATTCAGTTGTCAAATTTGAAGTTTCATGAAAGAGTTCATCCTTTTACAGACTCAAACAGATTTTACGTATTGCACAGAGTTGTGCTTCATACATCCTGGGTTCCACTTATTTGTTCTCAAAATATTAGGGTTATAGGCTTTTGTGAATATAGTTTCCAGTTGATTCAATTTACTTCTCTTGAAAGTTGAAGACACTGCTCTGTCCGATACTTGATATCTCAGGAACACGCTGAAATTCACAAATCCACAGTAGTAGCCTTAGGAACCTAGATCATGATTTATATTTACAAAAACCTGTGACTTTTCTAACAAATTGTAACTTCATTTCCTTCATCTAACTTTGTGGTTCTTCAAAATCTGAGATTCTCTTGATCTTAGCATTCTTACAGTTTGCATTTTCTGTTTCACCCACTTGACAGTTTAAATTTAAATGAATATATTATATTCCTTGAATCAATAAGCAATATACTTGTTTTTCTCTTGAAGTTTCAATTTTAGTGTTTACAGTTTCTAATTATATCTGTTAGATAAATCAACTTCATCCATCATTAGAGACAAAAAGTTGAGTATCACAGAATGTTGAAGCTATCAAAAGTCTTTTGGGCCTCTCCCGTTGCGGAGCACAGGCTCCGGACGCACAGGCTCAGCGGCCATGGCTCATGGGCCCAGCTGCTCCGCGGCATGTGGGATCCTCCCGGACCGGGGCACGAACCCGTGTCCCCTGCATCGGCAGGTGAACTCTCAACCACTGTGCCACCAGGGAAGCCCCCAAAAGTCTTGATTTAAGAAAGTAGTTCAGTATATTTCTTCAACTGCTTTCTATGAGCAAACATTTGGACATTTGACTGTATTAGAGCAAATATAGTATGTATACCCTACCTATTTTTACCAAATATTCTATAAAGTGGCAGTGACTAAAAGGGTAAACAAGTATTTCATTCATAGACTTGAACATTTCCTCCTCCATATAACAAACACTGGATATGTTTGGCAAATTTAGATGAAACCCTTTCCTTTTAAGTATTAGCTGGGTAGACCAGTCATTCTAGCTCATTTCAACAAACATTTTCTTTTCATGTCATTGCAAATCCGTTGTCTGTGGGAAGCGAACACAAAAATGTTTCAAATTATTTACTGGCATTCTTTCTCTCTACTGATTCGTGTGAAGTGTATAAATAGATAAACTTTTCTTTTTCTGGCTTGAAATATCAGTTTAGCCACACCTCTGGATTCAGAGGCCACATTTGTTCTCTAGGCTATGGTTCAGTTCCAAGAACAAGACTGGAGTTTTATAAGAGTCAGGTGAGCTCTGCACTTACCAGAAAGGTCTTGAAATGGCAGGATCAAAATGGTGATTTTAGAGTATCACAGAGAGAAAGAGGAATGTGTGTTGGATAAGAATGGCAAGAAAAGGATGGCATAGATAATGTGGAGTAAATAGGCTGTCTAGGAAAGTCCAGATCAAGTTCTAGAAAAGTGCATGCAACCCTTAAAGGTTCCTCAGGACTTTGGATTGGTTACAGGTTCATTATTCACAGGTGGGCGGGACTACTTATAGATGCCACAGTGGGCAGTATTGACAATATTCTATTGCAAAGTGGGGTTTTTTTTCCGACAAAATATTCTATATTGATTTTTAATTTTTTTTTTTTTTTGCGGTACACGGACTTCTCACTGCTGTGGCCTCTCCCGCTGCGGAGCACAGGCTCCAGACGCACAGGCTCAGCGGCCATGGCTCACGGGCCCAGCCGCTCCGCGGCATGTGGGATCCTCCCGGACCGGGGCACGAACCTGTGTCCCCTGCAACGGCAGGCGGACTCTCAACCACTGCACCACCAGGGAAGCCCCTCTATATTGATTTTTATTGTCACTTTTCCAGACTACTTTTTTTTTTTAACTGAAACCACTTATAACACACTTAATGGAGATTACTTGTAAAAATATCCATTAATGAGAATTTTGCAATCTGAGAACATTCTGAAAAAGTTCTGTGGTTATGTGATTGCAATAGGAACCAATAAAGTAGTAGTTTTTCATGGAAATGTTTATTTTCAAAATCTCATTTGTGCAAAACCATACTGAAACATTGTTCATAATATGGCATCAACTTCTACATGTATATCCCAGTAATTATTTATGCAGTAATCATTCTCTAAATTATTAAATATTAGATGTCTATACAAAGAATATGCAATGAAGAATAAAAATCATTGGAAATAAATATTCCAAATTATTGATAGAAAATTTGATCATTTTCTTTTAGAGATTATTCAAAAAATCAGTAATGGCCTTTGTGGAATAAATGCCCATTTCCATGTTTATCAGAGTCTCCTTTTTACTAACCTTTTTTTTTTTTTTTCCAGCAAGTCTCCATTCATTTGGAATATTTAACTGACACATCTCAGAATAACTAATACTGGCTGATCAAGTGATTAAAAACTGCAAATTTCTTTCATTTCAGCACCTGCATCCTTTTTGAGAGAAGTGAGAAAACCCACATGGGCCTGAAAACCCTCGTGTTTATTTATAAAATCCAGTTTGTTCCTAAATAACTTGATGTTTCCCACTGGTGCCCTGTTTACAATACCTGTTTTGTAAATAATCAAGGTTAAATGTATTTTTTCTGAGAAATTAAATTCTTATTAAAGTTGGCAAATACATAATGGCTTTTCTGGTTTTCTTTAAAGGATCCCCTTTTTCACCTGGAATCACACAGATCTGAGAGAGGAAGGGGCAGATGTCCTTTTGATGCCGGCTCCTCATTCATCTCCACTTTAATTGGTAATTATCATGGCTGCAGACATCAGGTGGTAGTCATATTGATTTCGAAACTTCAGGCAGATTCTTCGGTGTTTCTTCATATACATTGCTGTGTCATATCTATTTATTGGTGCTGGGAGCATGGATATTAAATTTCAGGCCATACTCACCTGAGCCAATTTTACTCTGAAATAAGTGCAGCTGCTATGAAGTATGGACGTCTCATCCAGAAAACACAAATTGTCCCTTAATACCTGATAGAAGGTATCTTGTATTATGTCATTTATTGTTCACAAAATGCAATTATGTAAATACTTTTTATAAAAATGTAGCTAGAGAAACCAAACTATTTTAACATATGTTAATTCTTTCTGTATTAATTACTCTGTGACTTTAAGGGAACTTCTAATAGTCTCTTCTTGGTACCTTTCTCTGTGTCAGTAGAATTCAGCAGAGAGTCATCTCAATTTGGAATTTCAAAGTCATTCCTGTTAATTTAAAATGTAAGCCGTAGAGGTTGAGTGGCTCAAACTATGTCCACGTTGGCATAATAGAATAAGCTGGCCATGTCTGATCTGGATTTCAATTGGCTTTCAATTAAATTAGTCAAGATACATGAAAATCTCACTTAAATCTCAGAAAAATCCTTTTTCTTTAATACAGTTTGGGACTGAAAATGGAACACCCTTATCAAATACTCCAGCACTGCTATGGTACAGACAGCTGATTGAGTTGCCAAGTATAAAGTTGAAGGGAGCAATCCCTGACACCTCACATAGGTGCTCTTAGGAATCATTCTGTTTCCTCAGTGTTGAGAGGTTCTGATAGATATATGGTACAGATGTACAAGCTTCTGTTATTACATTTGCAGCACTTAGAGTTATCTGCTACTATTAGGCCATCCTGTTTACAGAAAACGAAAACATGTAAAACAACAAGTAGAGATTTCCTATCCTAAATAAGTGGGTAAAACTTAAAACTCCCCACTGATGAGTAATCAACATACCTTATGCTGGACGGAGAGTTGATGCAGATGTTCCTGTATATTCTAGAGACAACACGTTCCGTGAACTTATTCCAGACAGTTGATTCTGATGGGCCTTGCATCCGAGTTCCCACAGTCCCCTGTCGCAGTAATGGTACTCAGGTCCAAATAAGTAGAGCTTTTATATATACGGGTATTTATTTGTAGAACAAAAGTCTTACGTTAGCTCTAAACAGTAGGGAAGGTTTAATTTAGTACAGCTTCATAATTTGAAAGTGCTTTAAGATGAGAATTTCACGTAGTGATTAGTTCTTTAGGAGCTTGAATAAAGAGATATTTTTAAAGAATATAAGATTTTTAAGAAAATACTATGATATCCTGAGTTCTGCTACTCACTCATATATGTGTGTGTGTAAACACAATATGCGGAGGGGAGATTTTAAATATGGGAATTGAGTTGCTTAAGTCAGTTTGGACTTAGTAGGAATCAGAACCTTAAGAATGCCACTTTTGGAGAATGCCAGATTCATAAATGTTAGAAATTCGTGGTAGATTGGCAGCATATGAGTTAAAATACATGCATTTGATAGACTCATACAATTTTTTTCTAATGTTTTTAGTGATTTTTGTAACTTCATAGGTTTAAGATTTGAATACGTCTGGAAGAAAGAGACTGTCTTATCATCTTTCTTTTACCATACAATATATTGCACAGAAAAGGCCTCCTATAAATATCGACTGAATGAAATACTCCCTGAGCTTCCTAAACAAACAAACCATAAATAAATTTGGGGATAGTGTTCACAAGAATATTATAAAAGGTATTGAAAGTCAAAAATTACACAGTAAACGCTACTTCTCTAGTAAAATCCTAAGAAGATTGGAAGAGAACACCATTTATTTTGAACATTTCTTTTAATGGTTAAAAGTAATTTTTTTTTAGCCACTCACCACTCAGCCTCCTTGGAGCTTGTTTTTGCATGAAACCAGGAATTTGAAATTGAATTTTTTTTAAGAGGGGAAATATTACTGGAGGGACATTTCCAAGTGAATTTCATTGAACTTCCAAATCGAATTATATGATGCTAAAATGTGAAGTGCTTGCCATCTGGGTGACTGTTTCCCTTATTCAGAAAAGAAATCAAATCATAAGAGCCCTCCAAGCTAAACACAAAAGTTATAGAATAATCCCTGCAAAGAGAAGAAATAAAAATATAATTCTTCTCATTTATCCGCTAGCTTTCATCCCAAAGTACCTTTGAGAGATCATTCACTTACTGTGGCTATGCAGCAGCCACTGGGATGGAAATCTGATAACCTCTGTGAGCCAGCAACTCTTTAAGAGACAGGAAGTAGAAATAATTCACCCAATTGAAAAAGCAGCAGGAATTTGGACTGGAAAAAATGGAGCTACCTGAGTTGGAATTTGGTAGGCCTGGTGCAGCTTACTCTGACAGGAAAAGAACGCATTAATGTGGAATTTTATGACCGCACATGTTCTCTGCCGATGGGTTAGGACAGGACTCCAGCAAAAAGGTGACCATCTTTAGACCATTTCTGCTTCTTTGTTTCTTTGTTAATTATAGGTCACACTTAACTTTTAATACCTGTTCATGTTAAGATTCACTTTCATCATTAAAAAAAAAAAACCCTCAAATTTGTAACAATAGTCATAAAACTAACAAGGCCCCCAAAGAAAAAAACATGCTCACGAATCTGAGAATTTCTTATACTATCTTAACTTTAGATACAAGTTTCATTTTATTTAACCTAAATTCTGTTGACTTAAGATCACATGGAGTAAAAGCTTACTGAAAAACTAAGTAAGGAATAAATATTATTTGTTAGGTGAAAGATTAATGAACACTTTTATAAAATTTATAGTCTAATTGAGAATGGAAATGTTAGTAACTGGCAATGATTCTGTGTGAAACAAGATTTAAGGAGTAATAGCTCTTCACTGAGCTATGTTCTATATGTTTAGAAGCCAATCAAAATGAAATCATACATTAATTAGGTTTGCTCTTTAAATGTCACTTTGTATTAACAGAATTTACCTTGGTGGTATATAAATTCATATCACAGGTACAATATTTCTATATGTTTAACCACACTTTCCCTCTACGGTGATTACTAATATTACATTGAAAGTGGTCTTAAATAACTGGTTGAAGAAGGCAAGACATTATAATCGGGTTTTAAAAACAGTTTTTTGAAACAATGAATTACTTAGTAAAATGAATTGCTGCATTACTTGTCTGTACCTTTCAAGTCAGCGAAAGATGCTTAGGACTTATCTTGCCACTAAAAATTATTAGGTTTGGTGGCCGGCCAAATAAAAATTCAGGAAGGGGCTTCCCTGGTGGCGCAGTGGTTGAGAGTCCGCCTGCCGATGCAGGGGACACGGGTTCGTGCCCCAGTCCGGGTAGATCCCACATGCTGCGGAGCGGCTGGGCCCGTGAGCCATGGCCGCTGAGCCTGCGCGTCCGGAGCCTGCGCTCCGCAATGGGAGAGGCCACAACACTGAGAGGCCCGTGTACTGCAAAAAAAAAAAAAATTCAGGAAATATTTTCTTTATGTCATATGTCATTTTGGTCAGGAAGGAAAAGTATTAACTGACTTTTTTGCATCAGTTTACATTTGATATAATATTGCAGTATTCTTTTTATTAAGTTGATAGCACCCTCAGTAACTTTGGGATTTCTTTAATAGTTTGTCAGCTCAATTCTATTGCTACTGTTTTAAAACGTTTCATTCTGACCCAGATTTTTATTACCAGTTCTAGGTGTAATTTAATACATACCATACCTAAAGTACCTAAGGTATGCTAATGTACATGTTACTAGTGTTTGGGGGAAAACCACTCTGATTTGTCAGGTACCTTTTCACACTTTGCTTTTGAAAGTGCTAGCTTTGTTGTTAGAATTTTTAGGATACTTTCAAGTTAAGGACTTACTGAATTTTATATCAACAAATAACCATGAATGAGGTATTTCATGGTCACCAAAATTTTCTTTCTGCCCTTTTCATGTCTTATGTTACATTTTATAGCAAATAAAACTACAAAAGTTTACAGCTGCTGAAATTTTCTTCCTGCGCTTTTATTCATCATAATGAGACCTTTGTGAATATATCCCCTCATTACAAATTCTGTGAATTAAAGGTCAATGTCAGTTGAATGAAAGGGAGTCGGAATTCATGCAGGGAAAACTTAAGTGATTATCTCAAGCTCTTAATACCATTAAAACTTTTTTTTACAAATAAATGTTTCTATTTTATTAACTGTGTATTCAAGGCAGAATTACAAATGAATAGTTCTGGCACAAAATAGGACTTCATAAATGTTAGAAAAATAAATGAAATCATCGACATGAAGGTAAAGTGGATGTCTTTACAATGACAACCTCTATAAACAGAAGTGAATGTGCTGGCTCGTTTCTTGAATTCGTCCCAACTGTGTAGAAACTTATGCCTTTAGCGTGTTCCTGTGCCTAAAGAATATCTGTAATTTCTTATCCAGGTTAAGACTGCTGTGCTTTGTCATCTGGCAGAATGCCAAGCATCCACATGCTCACTGTTGCTTCTGGCCATTAACTGCTAGTTGCTAATGAGCTATTTGAATACTTGCTTATGGTTTCCTCAAAAAAAGAAGGAAAAAAATGTCGTCTTCAATTCCCCATGGACATTCTCCCCCTTAGAAATCTGATTTGACCATGCTGGTAGCAATGTCACAGTTTTGCCACCAGGGAAACTCAGCACTGTCATGGATGCTAGCAAATGCAGATGAACAGATTCAGAACGCAGTTTTCTTTTTTCCTTCATACGTCAGAAACCACCTTCTTGACATTGATAGCTAATGCTAGCTATTTGCCGAAGCAAAAACAAACAGAAAGTCCAGACAACTACATAACTAATAAAAGGACCTGCTTTTCCTGATTTCTTTCAGCATCCTACACAGACCGTGAGTGTAAACTGGGAGGTTGGAACCTGTGGACCGTTCTTATCCATCCTCATCCTCCCAAGTGCATTTTGTTTCTCTTTGCAATTATGCATGTAATAATCACTCTGTGGAATAGTGCAAAAGTAGAATGATTTTCTAACAAAATGATACAGTTCAGTTATAAAATGAGGTAGTTAAATCCATCTTTAGCCATGTCTTTCCCATGAAACGAACATGTTTCACATTCAGATTTGTAGACATTTACAACATAAATAGGAGAAATGCTTGAGCAAGACTTAAGAAAATAAGAAGAGCATGAAAAACTGTGAATTTTTCTCACTAAACACTTAAAATCTGTATTTACAACATGGTGAGTAAAAACTCTAATCGATTAATAATACCATCTGTGAACTAAGCTCTTGATAAGGTTGATAAAATATTAAGGCAATGAAGTATGTTTCACTAAAACTTCAACTGGAGTTTGTATTGTAAAAAAAGGAGTTGTGTAGAAAAGTACTTTACTTACGCATTTTAACTTAGAATTATTCACAATGGGTTTGTTTTTGTGTCGCCAAGGTCAAATGATTGTTTTATTTTCTTTCCTACAAACTAGTTGAGAGTAGACACAGTCTTTTGCGGCTGAAACTATTGGGGACAAATACTAGAAGAAGGTAGAGTCCCTGTGTTCCTGGATTTAAATTATTAAATACAGTCTTTTTGAGGAACAAAAACTCAAAGAACTCTGCTATTCATATAAATGTCAACAGTTTTTTCTTTCTTTTGATATTTTCTCCCTGAAGCATTTTTGAAAAATCAGAATCTTATCCTGAGGTTTTTGTTTTTATTGCATTTCATAGTTTTTTTTTAAATTTGAACACTAAAAGTTTCAGATTTATTCACTTGTTAATTAACTCATTATTCCATTCTTTGATTCAACAAATGCTTATTGAGCATTTTCTGTATTCCAGATGCTCTACAGGATATTGGTGACAAAAGAATATAATAAGACACATCAAGAAGTCTGCATTCTAGTGAGGAATAATGTCAAACACAGGAGACAAACTATAGTAGGATGAGAAATATGATAGGCATGGGGGCTATGGTGGTACTAGGAGCTACTAAACTAACACAAGTTCGGTCAGGGAAAGCTTCATGGAGAAAGTGGGCCGTGGCCAGGTAAATGGGAGGTGAAGTGGGAAGGCGGGGAGGTGCAGAATTCCAGGCAAAGAACATACAAACCATAAAAAGGGCAGCAGAGAGAACAGAAAAGCTTGGCAACCTCAGGAAATCACTTGTACACCTCTCTGATTGTCCAAATAACCGAGGCAGTGAGATTCCGAACAGTTTTGCCACAAGCAGTAGGTTTGGGGCTGGGGGCTTAGTTTGCCAGATTTCCAGTGCAGAATTGTTTCCACTCTTCTGGTATCTGTACACAGAGACTATTGTTGAACATGACAATGATAAGTTACATTCACCTGTCAAAATACCCTGCAGATGTGTTTTATTTTTTAATGATAACCAACTAACATTAACATAACATCAGTTACCATCAGAAGCCTATAACAATGAAACATATGGCTGCAAGTCAAATTGGTTATTTATATTCAGAATATCAAAATAGATACCAGTAAACTCTGTGACCAAGCTAATACATTTATTAAATATCATGTCTGTATAGACATAGAAAACTAAAAATTTGAGTAATTCTGTTCTTATTATTGAAAACCTAAAACATATTGTACTATTTGTATGAAATATTTTTTAATCCGTGAAAATATGAATTATGCAGATATTATTTTTTGCTCTATACAATACCAAAATATTGATTCACAAGTTGTCTCTATACCAGGTATAATTTTAAAGTTTTCAACTAGAAACTATGTATTTGCCGTAAATAATATCAATTATAATAATATTGATTATTTTTGTTCATTTAATTAGTATTAGTTAACTTTGTGCCTAAAGCTTTATTCTCATTATTTTTCATTAAAGTGTTTATTTTTTCTTAGGAAAGTATTTTACCAAACATCATTATTATCTATTACTATAAATTTATTTTGTTCTTCACACTGATAATAAAATATGAAAGGACAGTCTTTCCCTTCTGAGGAAAAGCTAATGTTTCCAACAGGAACACGTTTGGTTCAGTTTACATAGCATATAGTTTTTAGCACCTGTCTAGTAGCTTCTTTGAAGTTTAAGTCATACAGTTCATATTGTATTATTTGAATTGTTTACAAACCATTTTCTTTTATCTGGATACAAAAAGGGAAATTGGGTAAAATTGGTACTATATCATCTTTTCCTTTTTGCAGATAACCTGCCCTGGATGTATATTATTTGGTATCATATGGCTCCATCTAGTGGCTGCAAGGGGAACTTTTTTGTTAAATTTGTAGAGTTGATTACAAGTGGAACTTGGAAACAGTGTTCAGATTGGGATAAGTGCAAGAAAATTGATGTGAACTAAAATAAAGATTATTTTTCCAAAGTAATATTTTCAGATATAAAAGTTCTGTGAATATTTTAAGAAATTTTAAAGAAATCTTTTTTTTGTACCCATTATGAATTAAACATTCAGTCCAGTCCATATTAGAAAAATAAATTCTGTTTAGGACAGTTTTACAAAATGGGCTTTTTATTTTATTACTGTATTTTATTGAAGTATAGTTGATTTACATCAGTATATTCTTTTTCAGATTCTTTTCCATTATAGGTTATTACAAGATTTTGATAATAGTTCCCTGTGCTATACAGTAGATCCTTGTTGTTTATCCATTTTATGTATAGAAGTATGTATCTATTAATCCCAGATTCCCAATTTATTCCACCCCTCCCTTTCTCTTTTGGTAACCATAAGTTTGTTTCCTATGTCTGTGGGTCTATTTCTGTTTTGTAAATAAGTTCATTTGTATCATTTTTTTTTTAGATTCCACATGTAAGTGATAACACATGATATTTCTTTCTGTGCCTGACTTACTTCACTTAGCATGAAAATCTCCAGGTCCATCCATGTAAGATGGCCTTTATATTTTTATGGAAACTATAACCAAGTACAATAACTTTTTAAAATTTCAGAACAACCCTTGCTCTGGTGGTTCAATAGTCAAGTAACTCCTTTGTGCGTGAACTCGTTCATTTCTGCCATAGAGTTGATGATCTCCAAGGCCTTTTAATGAATTCAGCATGACTCTCTTTTATCTATGTTCAAGTAGTACAGATTGAACCCCACATATGGTTCATATCCCTAACCACTGAATACATTTTATCCCAAAATACTCTTTTTCCACATGGATATAAAACTTCTGGTGAAGACAGCGCTGATTGAATTTGATACAAATTATGTCGTTCTTCCCCCCTTCTAGTTTCAAAGAATATGCTTAAATAAGAGCTCTGATATAACTCTTCTCTACCAAATTTTATTTTCTTAAGTCTGGATATAAAGCATCTTTATTTTTTAGTTTTTGTTATTTTCCTTATCATATTTCTCATTCAGCATGTATTGAATATACAGGATGAACTAAACAAATACAGCTTCTTTTTTAATTTTTTGTCTTGAAAATTTTCAAATACAAAGAAAAATTGAAAGAGGAATAAAAAATTTATAGCATTTACCTTGGCCCACCAGCTGTTAATATTCTACCACATTTGCCTCTGTCTCTCCTGTCTCTCTCTCTCTTTCTCACTTATTATAATATATATAGTTTAAAAGTGAATTCCTTTGCGAAGGACCTGAATTTTATTTATTTGTATCTTGTATAGTTTTTAAGTATCCATAGTGGGTTCTGTGAACCAAAAAAACCATTTATGATTACTTGTCTTTTTGTAAATGAAGAATAGTTTATTATAGTAACATTTATCAAAACTTAGTTTTCTTGTTTTTAAATTCAATTTATAGCTCACTTTTCTTTTTCTAAATCTAAATCTAACAAAAGCAATCATCTTTACTTTTGAAAAATTGTTAGTTATCTCAAGGTGGAAATAAACTTCTTACAGTGATCCTGTTTACAACTCAGTTGATTACTTTCTCAAATTTTAAACTTTACAAATATATTTAATCTGTTCAAGCTTTTGAAAGTTTTAAAGACCTTACCTTAGAGAAAACCCTTCCTAAATATTGAAACAATTTTTAAATCTAATCAATAACATTTATAAATATGACACTCAAGTTTTGTCTAATTCTGTTTAGATACTTGGTCAAATTTTTATACCTGTAACTTTAATAATTCTAATTCTAAAATTGAGTATACAGTTAAATTTATTAAATTGGAAATCCAATTAATTTGAATTCTCTTTAAAAAAGGACTTTAAATACCACTTGGACACCTATGTACACATTCCAGATTTAACAGAAAGGCATTAATACTTTGAGTATACTTTTAGTATACTCATCATGTCTATATTTTAAAAGCTGACCACAGTTACATGACACTCATTAAGAAAATAATTTTGTCACCCTAAATTGAGGTTGCTATATCCAGCAATCTGTTGCTATCATCTGCTTCTTGGCCAGAGATTTTAGCCCAGGACAGGATTGGAGCCTCATATGCCCAAGGCAATCCTTCTGGACTCACTGAGGAGCACACCAGTTACCTTTTGTTGTCAGTTCGACAAAAGAGAACCCCAAGTTTCTGTGCTTGAGAGGTTTTGGTCTTTCTGGAGGTCTAGTTATATCATTATGTTATTTTTCTTTTTGTTAATTGTTTTTTCTCTTCTCGTGAGCAATTTTAACGTCTGTCTTTCTGGCTGACCCCAAAGATATGTTGCGATGGCTTGAGATCCTGCGTACGTTTGTGTATTCCTTGGTCTGATTTAAGTCTGTGGCCTTCGCCACATGTTGCAGCTTACTTCATTCGTTCTGTTGACTGCCTGATTAAATTATGAGCTCTTTCTGTCATTTCTGTCTAAATAAGCCACACACTTACAAATTAGATGACAACTAATTGGATTATATACAGCTTTGTCGGACTTTGTGGTTCCTGCCTTAAAATCATGTTGATGGAAGCAGTTTCTTACTACAAGAAGAATTTGAGTTAGCTGACTCACATATAATACCAGTCCTAATACTAATACCAATACCAATACTAATACCCTGATGATATGAAGGTTAAAATAAGTTTATTAAAATACCATGAAGCCAGGTTATTTATCAAATACTAATGTAGGCCTTAGTATATACCAGCTACTCTTCTAAATGCTTTACTCTTAACAACACTTCTGAGTGCTATTCCCCTATTTGTAAATGTGGAAACTGAGGCGCAGAGAAATTAAGCAATTTGCCCAAGTTCACACATCTAGTAAGTGGCAGAGTCACAATTCAAACCCTGGCCGTCTGACTGTACCATATATGCTCTTAGCAGTAGTATCTGTTTCGTTAGGCCGTATACATGGGAAACCTGGATATGTTTATTGTAATTGTGGTTTTATACATTGTCATCAGACCCAGAAACGAATACTGACTTATCTGATGTTTTCATGCAGGTAGTGAATTGTTTGCTGGACTCTACAGTGACTACTGGGGCAGAGACGCTGCCATTTTCAGGAGCCTGGGGCGACTGGCTCATATCCGCACTGAACACGATGACGAGCGCCTGTTGAAAGGTAGGATTGAGGAGAAAAGCATATGTAAATCAGAACTGAAAGCAAGTCTAGAGCTCATGGGAAACTTGCCCTTTTGATAATGATAACAATACAAATGTAATTTATAGTTTCCACAAATTTCAGGGGTTTTTTCCTTAGTAGTATTCCCGAATTAAAATATTATATATGATATATGTATATCATTTTATAGCAGAGGGGATCCGCTTTAGTATACAACCAGATTACCCTCATAGCAATAGTTAGAAATCAGGACTTAAATGAACAAGACAAATATATGAAAAGTGAAAACCCCTTTCATCCAATAAGTTGCTTTGTTTTTTCTTGTCAGTTGGTGTAATTTTGCATGAATTGATTGCTTTGCTTTGCTTGTTTTGATAGGATCACATTGTACTTGAGAGACAAATGAAATTCCAAGAGAGTCCCTAGGCATTCATTTACATAGAATCCTTTGTAAGGATTCATGTTTATATTTTGGCACATTGGTCTATCTAGGGGCTAAAATCATTTTATAGTGAGTGGTTTCATCATTTTCAGCCTTTTTATTAAGCTTTAGAGTGCATAATCATTATTGGCAGCATTTTATCATTAAAATATTTGACATTCCATATCAGTCGAAGGTCATTCCCTCAGATCCCTTTGACTACAAATACAAAAACTTAAACTGGTCTTCCATGAGCTGGACTGATAGATAATTTATGAATTAAAAAAATAATGATAGACTTCTTTACTAAAATATTTTACATATATTGACTTTAATATGTCCCTCCCATATATACATGGGAGGAAATTCATGGAGATTATAATCATGCTGCTCTTAATCTGTTCTTCTTTGAGTTCATTTCAGGTCTATAATGTATGCTATTTGAAATTGATTTATTTCCCTCCAACTCAGTTAAATTTTAAGTACCCTAACATTTCTTAAAAATTGTTGATTTGGGGCTTCCCTGGTGGCACAATGGTTGAGAGTCCGCCTGCCGATGCAGGGGACACGGGTTCGTGCCCCGGTCCGGGAAGATCCCACATGCCGCGGAGCGGCTGGGCCCGTGAGCCATGGCCACTGAGCCTGCGCATCCGGAGCCTGTGCTCCGCAAAGGGAGAGGCCACAACAGTGAGAGGCCCGCGTACCGCAAAAAAAAAAAAAAATTGTTGATTTGCACAGAATATGGAGATAGCTACATGATTTTAATGTTTAGTACAAAATTTCAAGGGAAATATATTAACTTACTTTGTTGTAATAGTTACTACATTTTCATCTGTTTTTTACTTCTCTAGAACCAAAATTTGTAGGTTCGTACATGATCCCTGACAATGAAGACCGAGATGACAACAAAGTGTATTTCTTTTTTACGGAGAAGGCCCTGGAGGCAGAAAACAATGCCCAGGCAATTTACACCAGAGTGGGGCGACTCTGCGTGGTGAGGACCGCCTTCTTCTCTCACTAAGCTTGCCTAACTCGCAATTTATGGTCAGGCCTTTGTTCATTTTATAGTAGGTTTCTACTGTAAAATATTTTCTTCTATTCTCTTAGGCTCCCTAAAATTGGTATTTACTATCTAGTCTTCAGACTTCAAATCTACTGAAAGTTTAATCTGAAAAGAGCTTTGCATTTTGTGTGATTTTCTCCATTTTCAAAGCCCTACTAAGAAATGGTCTATAATTAGGCTAGACTTCTTCCTACACAGAAGTTTGAGCTCCATTTTAAAAAGTTAATTTCACCAAATTCTTGCCAGTTTCTTTAATCCACATTCTAAATAATTTACATGAGCATGTTTCAACAATTCAGATGGTTGATTCTGTAGGGAAAACATATATAGTTTTGTTGGGCATAATCAGATAGGTTGTTTTGTGAACATTCAGAACCAACTGCGGTAGCCATGTATATTGAGAGAATGCTAATAGTGTTATAAATGTGAAGTTATTTTGATATTTAAGAAGATACTTGAATAAATTTAAGAAGATGTTTATACGTATGTTCAGTATATATGTGTGTGTATATATATTCACATATACACACACGTATTTTATGTATGTGTGCAAGTATGTATGCCTGTTATGTGTATGTGTGCTTGTGTGTGAGTATTTCAAGCCTTTTTCCCTAAAATAAGAAAAAGAAGTGGATGCTTCTGTACTTCTGAGATAAGCTGATTATTTATCAATAAAATAATAATAAACGTTACTGTATCATAAAGCTTACTACTTTATTTAGGAAAGTGTACTCTACTCTCTACTAACGTTGTTTAATACCTGGAAACTGTATTTAATGGGCCAGGGTGAAAGTACACTGACAAGGCAGAATGTGCAAACCTAAAGAAAAAGTTTATGGGGCATTGCATCTTTAATATTATTTGAAGATTATGCTCAAATTTTCACATTAAATAAAAGAACTGTAACTCTTGCCATCTGCAGGTTTAATGGTACAAAATCTGTTGTTGATAAAAGTTCTCTGGGTACCCATTTACCTGCTTTCTGTTTTTTACAGAACGATGTAGGAGGACAGAGAATCCTAGTGAACAAGTGGAGTACTTTCCTCAAAGCTAGACTGGTTTGCTCAGTACCAGGAATGAATGGAATTGATACGTATTTTGATGAATTAGGTAAATATTATTGGGAGAGCTAAATTTTCCTCTTCAATATATGCTTCTTTGTATAACCCTCAGTGTTTCTAGCACATATGGAAAATTTGCTTTCTGCAGTAATTGACTGCTATCTAACTTGGAGCAAGTTTCTATTCTTTTCATCTTGGCCAGGTCCATGTATGGGGACAAGGGAGTTGCGGGAACAGAAAGACCCCTCTTGTTAGTTTAGAGTCGGCGCCTCTAGTTTCCTCCTTGAGGCCCAGGTCACAGTCATCTTGAACAGTCATCAATCTCACTGTGTTGTGATTTGGTCATTGTTATATGACTGTATATGGAAATTTATATCTTAAAATCTGTCATGGGTTCTAAACTATTTTATGACAATATATTTTCTTCACATGCAACGAGGGCTAAACATATTAAGTAACATAATGGTCTTTAATGTTTCAGAGGATGTTTTTTTGCTGCATACCAGAGATCATAAGAACCCAGTGATATTTGGACTCTTCAACACTACCAGGTGAGAAATTTATATGGCCAGTCAAAACATCATGAAACAAAGGATGCCAAACCCCTTCACTGTATATGCAACTGAAAATACTACTGACCAATGAGTTATTCTCACTTTCTGTACTTTATAAGTCACCAATTTCTCTTCATTCTCCTGTGTTTGCAGTTGTACTTTGATGTTTAAAGCCACAATCTCAATCCAGATCCTTATTTGTTTTTGTTTGAAGTACCAGCATCCTCCTATGCTCAATGTCCTAAGTTCTTCCCTCTCTGATCTACAACAGAATGATTTTTTTTTCTCATACAGTTTTTAAGGTACTAGTTCCATGCTATAGAGTCTAGGATAATTCTTTCAATCATCATATACTATTGTCCAAGTCAGGCTTTCAAGGCTCTCTATCAAATATTCCCCATTCAGGATTGAAAGTTTTTCCTCTAAATTCCCACAAACTCTGCTTTTGACAAGATAATACCTTGTCAGAATCCCAGTCTCTGCTTTCCCCGTGACTGTGATTTTATTTATCTACTTTCCCTTCTAACGCTGATTTATATCAGTTTTTCCAATACTTGTCAATTGCCGTCTTCATGAAACACCCCTTGATTCCTTAATCACAGAGCACTCGCTCACTCCTTTACTCTGGTTGTCTTGGTCCTGTGTAGATTCTTAGAGAACACACATTTATGATTTACCCTCTGAGTTTTAAATTTTAAAAAGGTGCTCAAGTTTAGGGCTTATGATCTAGTATTTTTCTCTTTTATGCTTTTGTATTTTGTATCCATTGAAGACTGCTGGAAAAATGAATCAAATATTTCGTGTGTTGATACATGAATGAAAAAATGTTATTAGAATCAGTTTTGGTTGAAAGTTTATATATATAATTTCCTGAGTGTCTTTGCAAATAAGGCAGAGTGGAGATGATATGACTGGAATGAGAAATAAAGAATATACTTCAGTTCTCTTGACAGGAAAAGAATGGTATTACTCAATTCCTCATTTGCATTGCATTGGCCTTAAACTGTTCTATAGTCATGTATACCTTGTTTGCTTAGGATCTCTCCACATAGTTTTTGTTTACTTTTTCAGCAGGTAGTTTATTACGGTCACTTTGAAAAAAAAAAATAAAGCTCTTTCGGTAAGTATCCTGCTATTGTAAGGAGATCTTTTCTTCATCACAGAAACATGGAAACAGTTTTGCTATCAGTTATTCCTTGATGCAAGGAGATGTTAATGTAGATTGGTAGCTATTACAGTCCATGGAAAATCCCTAACTTCTTTTTACACTTCATCTTCTGCCTTATGCCAGTGAAGAATTTATACACTGCATGATAAATCCACGGCTTTATATGATAAATATAAGCTATAGGGTAATCAGTATAGATTTTTTTATGGGTTATAATGATCAGTTTATAAGCTGCTTTCATAAATGATAGCATAATGGATCTGTCTGAGATTTCAAAGGCAAGACATTATTTTCTTCCATAATTTCAATCTTGACTGTTCAATTTATACATAATTGTGAGAAAAAGGCTTGCCAGCTGTTACCTGACGTAAAGGTTGATATCGTAGCATGGTGATCAAAGGTTTATTGCCATGTTAGTTGGAAGACTATCTCTGGTTTTCTCACTGTTGCAGGCATTTCCAGTTGCTTCAAGGTGTGTTATAAGATGTGTGAATTGATGTCCTCAGACAGTAACATAACTGCTGTTCTACAGGTGTCTCAGAATGTAGGAAATGTTACACTTACAAAAAATTTTGCAAAGCACTTTCCCAAACTAATTATTTTAATTCTCACAATAAGGAGGCTAGGGAAGTGTTAGAATTCATTCAGATAATGCCAAATTAAGAAATGCAGCCAGATCTTTAAAACAAATCATTCTAAAATGTCCTTTTGCAGAATCTTATGCCCCCAATAAAGCTTGCTGTAGTTAGTCAACTACTGTCTTTATCTGCGACAAGTAGAAATTTTTATCAAAAAAATAATTTCGGTTGCTAGTAGTTCTGCAGGTAAAGAATCTGAGTTTTTTAGAATGTAAGTCTTTTTCTCAAAATTAATCTGGTGCAGCCCAGTAAACCTTTCCACTGTAGCACTGTTTTCAGTGACCTGAAGGAAGGAATATACAGCAGGCTTATAAATGTTTCTGTGACCCCAAGCTAAAGAATGAAACAAAGCCCCAAATTTTCTTTAGACTTTAAATTGTTCTTCAAATCATATACACTAAGAGAAGTAATAAAATTTGAATAAAATTTATAGCAATATTAACAGCATGGTGAATAGGAAAACACTGTCTACTTGGAAGAGAGGACAACGTACAAGGAGATAAAGCCTTCCTCAACTTGGGAATGAATCTTTAAAATATTAAGGCCAAATCTTAATAAAAAATATAAAAACACAAAAGAATTTGAAAAAGAATATGTGTGTATATATATATATATATATATGTTTGTATGTGTGTGTATATGAAAAACTGAATCACTGTGCTGTACACCTGAAACTAACACAGCGTTGTAAATCAACTATATTTCAATAAAAAAAATAAGATTTAACTGGAAAAAATGAAGTGACACAACTGCTTTTGTGATTCTAACAATGTCATTTTCAATTTATTATAATAAATAGGCAAAAAATGGTAAATTTTGGAGTTTCCATACTTGAAATATTGCAATAGTTAATATCTCTAGAATATCCTATGCTTAAGAGATTGCAAGTCTTTTATCCAAAAGACTTCATCCTTATCTGTGTTGTCTGCGGGGCTTGACTAGGTGATCTCCTAGTCTGTTCCAGAATAGTAACTTATCTTTTTTTTTTTTTTTAGTAATATATTTAGAGGGCATGCTATATGTGTCTATCACATGTCCAGTATCCGGGCAGCCTTTAATGGACCATATGCACATAAGGAAGGACCTGAATACCACTGGTCACTCTATGAAGGAAAAGTCCCTTATCCAAGACCTGGTTCTGTAAGTTTAGGCATTTAACAAAGTATTCATATTTTTTAAAGATTCTTTTAGTAATATTCTGTTCATTGTTTCAGATGCTTTACTAAATTAGCATGAAATAGTTAAATTCAGTACCTAAAAATATGCTTGATTACTTGCAAGGTAAAGAAATATTACTTCTTACATCAACATGTATGCTTGTTACTTAATGAAAAGAATATAATCTAGCATTATAGACTATATATTATTGTTGATATTTTAGCTATCTATGTAGCTCTCACTAAAATTTTATTTTTAAGGATACTGGTGAATACAGAAATATCCAGTGAGCATTATATTCCTCTCAGCCTCTTCAGAAGAATTAGTGCCACATGTGATTTCCATGCAAGAGAATGTTACCAAATTTTTATTATAATATTTGAGTCAGGCTCTCAGTTCCCTAGGCCACATTTTCTCCCTACTTCTCACTTTTACGTGTCAAGAGGAAGCTTTTTCTCTGGCTCTTCAGAATTCGGAGCACCCCATTTGCCATCCTTGCTGGCCTTGTGGAAGAAAAGTGACAATACAGCTGTGTTGCTAGAGAATAAGGAGTTGCACCATTCGCCTCTTAACTGATACTACCAAGATTCTCCCTAACTAGCCGTTCAAACCTTGTGCTTTTAATTGCACACACGATGATGATTATGATGAGGATGATTTTGTCTCATATGTCCCGTACACAACTAGGTTGGGAAAGTGTAGCATCATTGTATCTGCTGTCCATGGAGAACAAATACTGAACTTGTCATGCAAGTCACGGTCTACACTATTACGAGCAGCTGGTGAAAACCCAACACTAGGCTGATTCCACAAGTGCTTGCAAGTCGAGTAGAAACCATTTTTGCAGAGGCAAAATTCAAAGTGGAAACAAAGCTTACCTACGTTAACAAGTGTAAGGCTTTACCATTTCAATCACTCTCTCTCACTAGCTTAAAATTATTACTTCCAGTAAGACATAAAGTATATTTTATTTCACTCTATTGATTGAAATTACAATTTAAATGGAGAAAACCCACTCCTGTGGCTTTGCTGGAAATGCTTCTTGAAACCACATGGTATTAAAGGAGATTCGGAGGAAGTGACTGGTTACTGAACTGCTTCCAGGCTGGTCCAAAATGTTTCCAATTATATATCATGAAAGTACACTCAAGTGAAAAATTCATGCCAAATTAAGAAATATGGCCCAAATTTTTAAAACAAACCATTAAAAATGCCCTCTTTGCAGAATCTGATTACTAAACTACTGTATTTATACTCTGAAGTGGAAAATTTTTATCAAGGTCATCATTGCAATTGCTGCTGGTTCTGGAGGAAAATATGTGAAATGAGGGAGCGCTTAATAACAAGCATGAATCAACGCAGTTAAAGGTATTCCAAGAAGTAACTTAGGTACCGTTGAACATTTATTGTTAGAGTCAGTGATATAAGAATTGAGACATGTTATGGCAAATATTTCTTGTCTTCTCAATTTGTTGTGTCTAATTCATACAAAAATAATATAAATTCATACAGATTACAGTAGAACAGAGAGGGTTTTTTCCTTATTCAACAGCGATGGCATTTGAATAGGTTTCAATGTTACAGCACTAAAATTCTGTAGTCAGTGAGCCAACTGGAACCATCACCAATCATAGTGTCAATAATGGGAAAGCTGCTGTGCGGTTGTGATTCTGAATTTGGGGGGAAGATTTAGCACAATAAAGAGTCTCTTTGTTTTGCTATGAACAATATATTGTTCATAGCAAATTAAAATTTAATTTACAAATATGAAAAATAAATTTTAGAAGCAGGAAAAATAATTAGAATATTTATAATGTTATACGTTTGTATTACCTCCAGACTATACCAGTATTACATATACTTTACTTTTTCAGTATTTCACTACTATCTGTCTATTTCTACTGCTGCATGTTTGAAATAATTCGGTCTCTCTATGCAATTTTTAATGCAGATTTTATTTCTGTAAGGAAGAATATATGGTTACTAAATATTGCTAAATGCACAGTTGATTAAGTGAACATACCCAGTTTTTGTAATTTTTTTCATAATTGAGTATAAATTTGCTCCTTAGGTTTCAGGGGAAAAAAATTCTCTCATCCGTTTGTATTTCAGTGTGCCAGCAAAGTGAATGGAGGGAGGTACGGAACCACCAAAGACTACCCCGATGATGCCATCAGATTTGCAAGAAGCCATCCGCTTATGCACCAGCCCATAAAACCTGCCCATAAAAAACCAATACTGGTGAAAACAGATGGCAAGTATAACCTGAAACAAATAGCAGTGGATCGAGTGGAAGCCGAGGATGGCCAATATGATGTCTTGTTCATTGGGACAGGTAAAGAGATTAGAGAGTACTCAGAGAGACATTTAAATTGAACCTTAAAATCAATAACATTATTACATTAAAAAAAAACCCACCTATCAACAAAACCCTGGTTGACCCATTGACTCATTTACATACTACCTGTCTACTGCAATGGAAGAGAAGATTTGGGGTAGTTACTGCACATAATTCCTGATACATGGTCAATACTTAATACATTTGAACAAATGAATACATAAAGTAACGAGTAATTGATGTTAACAAACAATAAACAATGTTGGTTCCAAAAAGAGCTCACAGAGGAAGTAGGGTACCGTACAAGGATATCCTGTTACTCCCCCAGGTCCACTGCTACCTTTGGCTGCTCAGCAAGGTCTCAAGATTTTTCAATCTTTAGGTGAAGTTTAGGTAATTTCACCTAAATCTGTAATCTCAACTATGCTTATCAGGCCCCATCAGAAGTCAACCATGTGTCCCAAACAAGCCAAGCATTACACATAATGGAGATAAAATTTTAGACCAAAGCTATAATATCCTGCATTAATAAAACAAAGTGTAATAAATATGCTAAAAGTTAATATTTCAAATAAATTTGTAATTTCAGTTAATGCTGTGCATTAGATCTAGCTTGTGGAAGAGAACTTGCAATCTTTTAGCATCCAGGGTAATATGTATCAAATTCTGTCAAGTACTTTAAAATTATATAGTCATTTAAAGAATCTTTAAAATGATCGGTTTTTTTTTTTCATATGCATCATAGTAATTGCTACAGCAGATCCTATTTAGAAGAGGAAACATTCTACCATACTTAACTTTAATCATTGACATTTTCTAAAGAGACATTGCATATGCCCAAATCAGGAATTAGGATATAGTATTAATATTGGTGCTTGAGTTTTTCCAGTCATGCTTTCTGAAAAAGCAAAGATTTAAGTAAGGAGATATTCATCGGATTTCCAGAAATTGATCTCTGGTGCAGGCTGTATTTTATTCATTTATTTTAGGAGGTTAGTAATGTGCTCTACACTGTGGGTTCAAGATCAACAAAGCATCAGATTTCTTTAGCAAAGTTAGTTACCTGGCCATGAATTCACTTATAGTGATGTCCAACAGAGTTTAAAAAAAAAAAAAAAAAGAATTCCATAAGCAAGAGTAATATCTGATAAAATTAATCATAGAAAAAAGTATGTTATTTTTAAATGAGAAGTCATATAATATGTCGAAGAATGTTTTCAGAAATACTTGTTTATTAGATTGACCAAAGCTATTTGAGAGAATTCCAGAAATATCAGGTATATACTTACACTCTCTTGTAACCTATGTTTAACATAAAGATATTGTTATATTGAACCACAGCTTTTCAGCACAAAGAACATATTTGATAAATGTGTGATGAGTACAGCATTGGAAAACCCCACAAAATAGTTATTTTTCCCCAAATTTACCAGACACTTGCTTTAATGCTGTATAGTCCTTATTGCAAAATCACTGGTTGCAAATTGATAATTTGAGTTTCATCTTTGCTTTTTACTTGATATAATTGTGGGATATTTATAATGTGTGCTTGATATGATAATTTTTGTTCCTTTTAATGTATGATACAGGTAATTGTTATTAGTTTTATTTTAATCAAATTTTATTAACCCAACCACAAGATTTCATAATTTTTAAACAAATTGCTTAAATACCATAGAAACTCTTGAATCAGAACCTCCAACGTGCTTTTTCTCCTCTAAGTTATTTCTAGCCACTACACCAAATCTTTCTTACAAGCAAATTAGCGTCTCATTAAATTTTTCATTGGAAATAACAAGCTCAGAATATCAGGAATAATAAAAATAACGTGGAGTTGTAAAAGGTGAATATAAATTTATAAAATTATTGATAATTATGGAAGCTAAATGGTTTGTACAGGAGGACTCATTATACTATTCTCTCAATAGTGTATGCTTGAAATTTTTATTAAAAGTGTACATAACCAAATTTGTGGTTACTGGAGGTGACGGGTGGGAGAATTGGATGAAGGTTGTCAAAGATACATACTTCCAGTTATGAGATAAATAAATACTAAGGATATAATGTACACCATGATTAAAAAAATTTAACAGTGCTGTATGTTATACATGAAACTTTTTAAGAGAGTAAATTCTAAGAGTTCTCATCACAAGGAAAATAATTCTTTTTATTTTGTGTCTATATGAGATTATGGATGTTCACTTATTGTAATAATCATTTCAGGATGTATGTAAGTCAAATAATTATGCTGTATACCTTAAACTTATACAGTGCTGTATGTAAATTATATCTCATTAAAACTGGAAGGAAAAAATAAAGTATTTATAGATATAAACATGTTCTATCTATATGCCTATCTATCTATCTATCTATCTATCTATCTATCTATATATATATATATATAAATTTCCATAGTGTGTTGCTTGGAAGGTTCCATAAGATTAAAGGTATAGTTTCTTACAGGGAAGGTAGCTTTAGGTAAAAAGTTTTCTTTCATCATACATCACAGAAGAAGCTAGAATAATTTGCCATCTGTCTTATATTTCATTAATTCCAAAAGACATTTTGATTTCTGAACCTTTAACTGGATTTTTGAATCAAATTTTTGAAATAATGAATATGAATATGTAAGTAGTCATATTGTTTTCACTAGCAATGATTAAATGTTTTGTACATCTAGATTTCAAATCTTATTTGAATTTATGGTCTCTCCATTGTTTTTAATTGTTTGAAAACCAGATTGTGACAAAGCTTCTAGTTTATCTCTTTTGTTTTCTCACAGATAATGGAATTGTGCTGAAAGTAATCACGATTTACAACCAAGAAACAGAATCAATGGAAGAAGTAATTTTAGAAGAACTTCAGATATTCAAGGTATTTTTAGTGAAAAATATAGCCAACATTTATGTATTACAGACAGTTGCAAGTGAGTTATAAATAGGAAAAACATTACGTCAGTTTTTTTCTAACAGGTATATTGTGAATTCAGAGTGAATTGAAGAATGATTTAAAATTCTGATACATCTGTTTGATTCTCATAGACTGTTCAGATGAAGAGGCCAGTATTTACCGAGCATGAAAAGAATTTCATTATATGAACTGTGACATAAAGAAATGACACTTGTCCCACAAGTGAATTCTAGAATCATTATTGCAATGTATCATCTTGAACAAATTTACTATCGATATAGACAGTTAAAAAATAGCAGTAGATTTCATGTTGTGGACTTTGTGGTATGGTGAGTAGACTGCTTTTTTATGGCATGCAGTTTACACAGAGAATTTACTAAAAGAGAGAAAACTACAAAACGATAATGGAAAGATTAGACATGACGCAAACAGTTGTACATATTGACACACACGCACACACAGTAAGTCTCAACATTTGTGGCACTTACCGTCTTTGAAGTCACCCTGAACGCTGAATTAATTAGTAATCATTGCTCCTAGGGGAGATACAGGGTTAAGTTCCTGAGAGTCTCTAGTCACGACATTTTTGTCAACTTATCAGTCCATAACCTTGTTTTATGTGTGTTTCTGTTTAAAGACACCTTAGTTAGTATACATAGTTGATTACTTAACGTTGAACTTATGGCTAACAGCACTATAACTAATGCCTGAACAAGGCTTATTTAAAACATGTTTTCTTCATAAGGCACATCACAGTCTTTTGGAGCTTAGGAACACAAGACAGCACTTCAGCACTGTGCTTAGGGGCCTTTTAATCAGCACAATCACTAACAAAAAGCACAACAGTATGAAAATGGGGCACTAAATAGCCCATGAAAAGGATACCTGTTTACAATATGAGAGCTGAAACAAGAAGGCAGGGTATCACCTTGACCGACGTTATCTGGGAATGTACACGTTGGGCAACTCAGAGATTTTGCCATTCTGAGCACACACATGTCTGTGAATGACTGCGAAACACAAGTATTGATATTGGAGCTACAACTAAATTTTGGCAAGTAAGCAAATGTGCAAGAACACAATCTGCAAGTAATGAAGATTGTGTATGTAGGTGATGAATGTATATGAAAACATTTTTGATGAGAAACAGTTTATTTCGCGTTGGCTCTTCTGGAGATTAGATTCCCCATAGCTATGCACAAAGTTAACCACATTCTTATCTCATCCAGAGCAGCTATGCTTTTGTTTATTTTGCGTATTGGACCTCTGTAAGATTTCATTTCATATTAGGAATCATAGCTCTCATATTAACCACATTCATCACAATGTCTTGTTCATATAAACCCTTAAGAAACATTGTGTTTTGAATGAATAAATGCATGCCTGCATATATGGTTCTGTAGTTTAAAATAGTTTTAAAAATTTAATAGAGAGGATCAGTTTTTCTCTTTCAGAAAATAATTGTTTGAAGGGTAATTATCCACAGAGCGGATCCCACGTGCCTATGGCGTCTCCACTTTCAGAATTGACTGACTTTGTGGTGTCCTTAGAGACACTGTCGTCTCAGTCACCCTCCCTAGAATTGCACATAGGCTCTCAAACTATCCTGTAGATTCATCCTTCCTCTGGTGCAGTTCTAAGACAGTGATGATGACAGTGCATCTTTTTCAAAGCATTCTGGGTTCGTGGAAATTGAACTCTAACAGAAAAGTATTCTGTGTAGGCCTGGGTTAAAACAATGAAAGATCACATGGTTTATTGGCAGTAAGACCTATTCAAAGACGTAACTGTTTTACTTCTAATGGTTCAACTTTCTTTATAAGAAAGAACACTCTGACTTTATTATTTTATTTCAAGATATTTGAGTTTCCAGAGCATGAATAATATTCAAATGCAAACACAAAAATTATAATCCAGAGACAAACTATAAGATGCTTAGATTATTCACTACTTTTGTCATCCACATTTTGTCCTACTCTACTAGAAAATATATTTTAAAAGAAAGCTGTATTTTTTTTAAGTGTATTTTCGTTTTGATTTACTAAAATGAAAGCTGGAGACTGCTTGGCAGCAAACAACTCACATACCTAGTATGATTTCAGGTAATTTATAACCACACTAAGGTATGTTTCTATATTTTTATTCCTAAAAAGGAAACGTATCTTTTTAATTTTTCAGGATCCAGTTCCGATTATTTCTATGGAGATTTCATCAAAGAGAGTAAGTTGTGTGTGGGGGGGTGGGGTGTGTGTGTGTGTGTGTGTGTGTTCTGTATTATCAGATAAGGTCAAAGGATAGAAAGCTTGAGTATGTGTGCTTATATATTAACAAGTTACAGTTTTATTCTGACAAAAATACATAGTGGTTTACAGGTAATAGATTTCTTCACTTTCTGGTTTTAGGAAGGTTGACAAGAGTAGGTTTACCTCTACAACCATGATAGGACCTTATTCCATGATTTTTTTTTTGGTAATGTTTTTGCAAAAAACAGTGGTGATGATGGTAATACAAAAGAGTGTACAATGGGGGCTTCCCCGGTGGCGCAGTGGTTGAGAGTCCGCCTGCCGATGCAGGGGACGTGGGTTCGTGCCCCGGTCCGGGAAGATCCCACATGCCGCGGAGCGGCTGGGCCTGTGAGCCATGGCCGCTGAGCCTGTGCGTCCGGAGCCTGTGCTCCGCAATGCGAGAGGCCACACGGTGAGAGGCCCGCGTACAGAAAAAAAAAAAAAAAGAGTGTACAATGAAACACAAACCTCTTTTCTACTTTACTGGAACCAGCTTCAGGTGTAAATTTCTTCAGAAGTAGTTGTTGCATATATTACCTCATTTATTTATAAATAACCTTTTATGTTTAGGCAAATGGGAACATGGGCTGTTGATTGTTCTGCTCCTTCTACTTTTTACTTAATAACATATCTTACAGTTTATTCCACATCACTCTATATATATCTACATCACTTTTCTACGTTATATGTCTATGTGCGCTGTTAGTGGGAATGTAAATTGGTGCAGCCACTATGGAAAACAGTATGGAGGTTCCTCAAAAAATTAAAAATAGAACTGCCATATGATCTAGCAATTCTGCCTCTGGGTATTTATCCAAAGGAAACAAAAACACTAACTCAAGAAGGTATAGGCACCCCCATGTTCATTGAAGGATTGTTTACAATAGCCAAGACATGGAAATGAACTAAGTGTCCATCTATGAATGACTGGATAAACAAATTTTATACACACACACACACACACACATATACATACATATATGCACACACAATGGAGTATTATTCAGCCATAAAAAGGGAAGAAATCCTCCCATTTGTGACAACATGAATAAACCTTGAGGGCATTATGCTAAGTGAAATAAGTCAGAGAAAGACAAATACCATATAATCTCACTTATATGTGAACTATTGGCAAACAACAACAGCAGCAACAAAAACAGGCTCATAGATACAGAGAGCAGATTGGTAGTCACCAGAGGCAGGGGCTGGGTGAAATGGGTGAAGGTTATCAAAAGGTACAAACTTTTAGTTATAAAATAGGTAAGTCCCGGTGATATAATGTACAGCATGGTGATTATAGTTAACAATACTGTATTGTGTATTTGAAAGCTGCTAAGAGAGTAGCTCTTAAAAGTTTTCATCACAAAAAAAAATTTGTAGATTTGTAGTGTGTGATGAGGGCGGTGAACTAGACTGTGAGCATTTCACAGTGTATACAAATATCGAATCATTATGTTGTACAGCTGAAACTAATATAATGTTATATGTCAGTTGTATCTCAATTAAAAATGCAAAAAAAGACCATTTACTTTTCCAGTCTCCTACTGGACATTCCTATAGATCTTTTAAAAAGACCTACAATGTTAGATGACGAAAGACTCTACTTAGATAATGAATAAAATAGTCAACTTCTTGAGATTTTTGTCAGCCTTGCTCTAGCAATTTTATTACTCATGCATCCAAGCCTGTAAAAGTATTTCAGGTCTTGGAGAAAATGAAAGTATCAGTGTTCCAGTATCTGTCTTGAGTAACTGCAGTCATTTAAGTGAGTGTCCACAGAGGCGATTGTGTAGGAATGTGAAAATCCAGGTGTAAGAGCTCAGTGAGAATTCTGCCTGTTTCTACTAGTGGCCTCTCTCTTCCTTGATGTCTCTAGCAACAGCTCTATATTGGATCTGCTTCTGCCGTGGCCCAAGTCAGATTCCATCAGTGTGACATGTATGGAAGTGCTTGTGCAGACTGCTGCCTGGCTCGAGACCCTTACTGCGCCTGGGATGGCATATCCTGCTCCCGGTATTACCCCACAGGCACACATGCAAAACGGTGAGACAGAGTCTTCCATGGAATCTTTCCCTTATTTAGAGAAACAAACCTAACACTATTTTCTTCTCTTTTTGTACTCATTCCATGAAAATAACCGTGTTTTTTTTTTTTTTTGCTTGTTTGTTTCTTTTTAGTGATTTTCCATTTATTCCAAAGTAACTTTGATTTTTTTGTTTTTATATTGGAATATAGTTGATTTACAATGTTGTGTTTATTTCAGGTGTACAGCAACTTGATTCAGGTGTACATAGACTTTAGGTATATCTATTCTTTTTCAGATTCCTTTCCCATATAGGTTATTACAGAGTATTGAGTAGAGCTCCCTGTGCTATGCAGTAGGTCCTTGTTGATTATCCCTTTTATATATAGTAATGTTTATACATTAATCCCAACCTCCTAATCATCATAGTCCTATTTTGTTCATAATATAAGTTTTGAAACATCCACATTTTACTGAAAAATAACTCCCATTAAGTATTGTGTAGAGACTGGGCTGAGCAGGCTGCTGGGGTTTTATTTTTCCTCCGGCTTTCAATCAACTCTTCCCCCTCCTGAAACTTTTGCTGCAAGACATGAAACCAGTTTAGATAAACGTAAAATGTGGAAATGGCTAGCCACCCCACACGTGAGGAATTCAAAGACTTAAAAGGAAAATAAATAAATAAATTCTAAAATACATCCTGCATTTGCCCTGTGTCCTCCCGACCAGCTGGTCTTCATTTATTTCATTTTGAAAGTGAATATTTTAACTCCTAGGCAAATGCATGACCTGTATAATTAATGAAATGTGTGATTTAATTCAACACAAATGAAAGGTACTTAAAGACCTCCAAACTCTAATATCGACAATTCAGTGGGGTCATTGCTACTTGTTAGAGAAGGTAAATCCTGGGATTCTTTGAACAGGAGACCTTGAGGTACAGAAAGTATTTTAAAGAATAAGGATCTTCACTCAAGTCAGAAGAAATTGTGCATTCTTTGGGGACAAAAATAAGGGAAAATATTTTTATTATAGAATAAGCAATTATCTTTTTCACTTGATAAAGTGACTAAAGATAATATAAAGCAAAAATATAGACTCATATACAGTTTCCCTACTGAAAAGCAACTTTTATTAATTTCATTTACTCTTGCTCTTTCACTTTGGGCTACTTTTCTTTAAACCTTTTTCAAAATCTAATTTAATCTAATTTAATACAGTTGTTATTTTTCTAAGTTTACACGTATAGTAGAATCTCATGTTTTAAAAACACTTAGTCACTAATTCAAATGTTTGTTAATTTGACCTTAGCTAAGTTAACATTGCAATGAGTGTTTAAATATATACTAAGCAGATAGTAAAAAGATGCTTTGAGGAGCTTCCCTGGTGGCGCAGTGGTTGAGAGTCCGCCTGCCGATGCAGGGGACACGGGTTCGTGCCCCGGTCTGGGAAGATCCCACATGCCGCGGAGCGGCTGGGCCCGTGAGCCATGGCCGCTGAGCCTGCGTGTCCGGAGCCTGTGCTCCGCAACGGGAGAGGCCACAACGGTGAGAGGCCCGCGTACCGCAAAAAAAACAAAAGATGCTTTGAGAGGACATCTGTGAACTAAATAATTTACCAACTGTATTAAAGAATTGAGTGAGTTAATTGATTTTGTACAAATGCTTAATGATGTTTGAAAGCAATTCTTGAGGAATATAGCCATGTTATTAATTGAAAATATTGTTTTATGATTTATTCACTCATTAAGCCAGTTTCTGTACTGTGTTAAAGGGGTATGAATAAACAGTCACGGCCCCCTGTCTGTAGGAAATCAGAACCTGAAGTGGAGAATGGAATCGTAAGTAAGGATGATAGCTCACCACTGAGCACTTAGTATGTGTAAGGTACTGGCCTAAGTGCAATACACATAACACATTATTTAATTCTCGAAAGAACCCAACCTTTGAGCTCAGTCTTGAAGGTAGAGATATAAGGAGATTCCAGCTAAAGAGAATTAATTGTTTGTACAGAGGCACAGAATGTTCTGGGAAAGCCGTGTAGTTCCACAGGTTAGGAGTGAAGTGATAGGATCTAAGGGCAGAAAGGTAGTTTTACCAAAAGTAACAATATTATTTATCCTGTTGTTTTTAGCAACAATCAATATGTTTACAAGCCTTGCATCAAATACTTCCAAATAGCAAGGTTTCGTATTAGGCATGCAAGAGCGATGAAGAATTTTAACTGAGCAGTTTCCATAGCTAAGTATGTCTTGGTATACAGTACATCTTGTAAGATTGTACATGCACAAGTTTGTAAGATAGTATTTAAAAGGGTGGACAAAAAGAGTTATTTAGAAAAAGTTAAATGAATAGGCAAAATCATAGACAGGAAGGACTGAGATGCTGGTCAGGAGCCACGCTCATAAGTGAATTAGTTCAGTTCAGTGACATGTAATGCAGATCTTCCAGGAGCGTCACTCTTGTGAACCGTCACCCACCCCTGGAGGAGAACTTTTTGGATAAGTTCCAGGACATAAAGGGAAAATAGTTTGCTTTTATAGCAGATCGTTTTTGCTTCAGATCTGACTAGCAGCAGAAATTGAAAACTGGTCATTAAAATAAATACCCTTCTGTTCACGGAGTGAAAATGAATCAACAGAGGAAAAACATTAATTCACAATTCAAACCACTTGTTTAAAATAGTCTTCCAAAATACACTATAATTTCTCTAGGTCTTTTTCTTCCCCCTTGCTCTTGTATTCCGTCTATTTCCAGCATTCTCTTTAAAAGTTTCCAAGAGGCAAGAGATATAAGAAAAATATGCGACTTGGAGAATAAACGACAACTTTGCTTAACCTTTCTAAAACTCCTGCTTTGAATACACTCTTTTTTAAATGCTGAAGTAAAGAACAGCTATTTTAGGATAGTATAAAGTGAACTGAAGCTTTGTTGGAGAATGTGATATCTTTCTTTTTAAATGCATGTTTCCAGTGATTTTAAACAAAATTTGTGTACACCTATCCACAATGCTTATCTAGTCTTAGCTGATTGTAGTTCCCTTTATTCTCAAATCATCTGTATAATAAATATGGTACAATATCATTTCTGCAAAGTGGAACCTATTTCCCATTCCACTGATTTATTCCTGTTCCATTATTCATTATTCCTCAGCAGGCTTGGGATTCCCAATACCAAAGCAATACTCAATGAAGTGAGGAATTAACAGCAGCCTTTTATTCTCATTTAGAGCTGCTATCAGTTGTATAATAGATGTTAACACTAGTATAAAATAATATAGAGGTCTAAAACTTTTAAATTTTGCTCCTTACTTTTCTGTCAATGTTTATTTTCAGTTTAGCTCCGTAGAATGATCCATGTGGCAGTTTTAATCTTAACTTTCTAAATAGATCCGTAGAATGATCCGTGAATGATCCGTGTGGCAGTTTTAATCTTAACTTTCTAAAATCTCAGGTCTTTAGGTAAGGTTTTCTAATCCACAATCTATCTTTTTTTAAACATGCTTTTGCACACAGATCATAATCCTAAAAATCGATTGGAAATATTCTTCTGTCCTGGCTTTCAATATAGGGAAATACTGAAATGGTTGTTTAAGTATTGCGTTCTTAACTAGGATCTGAACTCATGTGTGAGGAAGCACTCCATCTCTTGAAATAACGTTCCAATATCACTATTTGGTGAACTTGAGGAAAAGCTAGAATGAAAAAAGAAAATTGAGACTGGAATTTAGGGGTCCGTTAGCCCAATTTTATTTTACGAAGGAAGACACACAGAACCAGGATAGGCAAGGGGTATGTATAAGTTCATGCAGCACATGAGTGGTGGCACTGGGGTTTGAATCTGGTTCCCTTTTCCAAATTTTATCATCGCCTATGGTTAAAGCATCTCTTTCTCAGTCTGGAAGTCTCACCCATTTCCCTCTGGGGTAAAACTTCTGTTTTGCCTTCTGATTTTCCCTCAGTCTTGAAGATATGCCATGATTTAGAGAAGCAAGTAGTATTTTCTGCTTTTATTTTAATACTTCTGTTTTTATCTCAAATCTGAATTAATATGCTGAAGATCTTGATTTTAGCTTCCCAGTACTAATAATGATAATTTCCATTGTTTAATCCCTGAGAACAGTGCTTACAAATTTGAAACATGGTATATATTCTGGAATTCTTTTTCCATGGATAACGAATATTGTCATTTGTCAATTATATGTCTAAGCGAACTATAAAACATGAAAATATACTAGAAGCGTATTTGCGTTTTAGAGGCAAATTGAGGAGAAGTACAATATTTCTTGAGTTCTACTATATGTAAGACATCCTGTTAAACAGATAAATGCACCATCACATTCAATAGAGACATATACTTTCTAAATGTTATAACTGAATAAAAGTAAATTGAGTATATTATTAGTTTATTTTTATTAGCAATCATATTGATCATGACGTCTGTAGAACAAAACATTTAGATCCAAATACCTTTACTTAATGCACTTTAATATAGATAGGAATTTTATGCATTTCTACTCGAATAGGTAGTCTGCTTCAAATCCCATTGTCTTTATCTGAACACATTCTTTACCACCCAAGACACTCATTTTGAACTAGAAGACTTCTTGTTTAACTAAATTCTTAACGAAATGTAAAGAGAACCTTCTTAAATTATAATCAAACTCATGTGATGATTTAAAAAAGTTTTCTATAGATCTTATCCATTGAATAACATTCAATGGAAATATGGAAAACTATGAAACTTGGATTGTATCCTGGTTTTGTATGACTGATCAATTTTTTCAGTAGCAGAATACTACTTGAAACTTTAATGCGGTTGGCTATCTTTTAGCGTCTGGAAAATTGAAATCTGAACATCTCCTAAATGGATTTACTTACTTTCAGGCGGTTCCGCAGACAAGATGTTCGGCATGGAAATGCAGCTCAGCAGTGCTTCGGACAGCAGTTTGTCGGTAATCCATAGAAAATCGATTGCCATGGGTTTCTTAGTGTGCACTGAAGATAAACTGTCAGCTTCTTAAACAGGGTCCTTGTTTTCTTGGTGATTGATACACACTAGAACAATGTTCCTGAAAGTATTCTGTTTTTCCATGTAGTTACGATTTTGTGCATTTGATATATAATCTTTCCTAATTAGGAAAACATTTCACCTACCCACCAAGCTTTATTGTTAGAATTCAAAAAGGGGACTCCTAGAACAAAAATGCTGCATACTTTAGGTGACAGTTGCCACAGTGATTTGCAGGATTTATTTCACCAGTTCAACCCTGGGAATATCTTCACCGTGTTTTTATAACTTACAGTAATTTTATCAAGAGTGATCTAACTTGAATCAAGTCACCTACTAAGCGTTGGATAGAATAAAGTGAAAAACTTGGACTCTTTCACTGGGTTTCTGATGAAAGGTGATAGGTGGTCCAATGTGTAAAGGAAGAGAGAAAATTTCAGCTGTAGACAAATGTAAAGAAGTCAGACAAGACAGAAAACCACTGTCCTGACTCTTTACACCATCATGGTGGTTGGTGAACAGGCTGTGCTCACCAGGAAGCGACAGAGGGAAGGGGCACCATGATTGGGAGACCAGAGATATTTATACACAGATCCAGAGATTGTGGTCCCGGATCAGTTTGCTAGACCCCAGGCTGATTCTGGATTTGATGCAAGATGTAAGCCTCTGAGAATATTAGCTAGAGAAAGATGGCATTATAGTTTTAGGAAAATTTAGGGGTCAGTTTTGAATGCAAGGAGGACTCAGACATAGGAAAAAAAATCCTGGGATCTAGTACTGAATTTGATCTTGGTTAAAACAACAAAAAATAAATCTACTTTCTTTTATTCTAAACTGCACTTAGGTATACTTGCCTCTATGCCCATTTGAGTTCAAGTTCAGTGAGAGCCTTTCTGGGCCAAAATACAGATTATAATCAAGAAGCTCTGGTTCACAAAGTCCTTAGTTCAGTTTCGTACTCTTTTCTTCCTTCAGGAGCCCCGTATCTGGATAAGTGCAGTCCATTGTCAAGATAACGCTCACACTTTTGTTTATGTAGTGCCATATCTCCTTGATTTCTGCTCTCCGCTTTTGGTTGTAATCATGAATTTTAGTTCTATGCCTTGCTTAATTGTTTGGTGCTTACCTTGCCCACTTTATCAGTGGATGTTGCCACTGATTTTCCATGAATTTAACACTAATGCACCATCTTACCTATCTGACTGTTACATCCTTGGGAACCAAACTCCCAGTTACTTCTTTCTGTCTCACTCCATAGCCTGCTGTGCCTTGTTAATGCCTAGATTTTGGTGTGCTACTCTCCCTACATAACTCCTGTATAGAAATTAACAATGAGTAATAAAAGTTATTCACTTTGCTATAGGGGTCTGAATAAAGAATCTTTTAAAAAATACTGTTTACCAGTAAAATCAAAGTCTCAAGGCTGATGTTAACATTTATGTTATAGGGGATGTTTTGGATAAGACTGAGGAGCGATTGGCCTATGGCGTAGAGAACAACAGTACTTTGCTGGAATGTACCCCGCGATCTTTACAAGCAAAAGTTATCTGGTTTGTGCAGAAAGGACACGACACAAGAAGAGAGGAGGTAATTCATAGCTGCACATTCACACCGTGGTGTCTTGCATACAGTGTGCCTTCAGTAAATAGATGATGCTTTATTTGGGTACTTAAAAATTAAACAATCTGTTGTGCTGTACCTGTCATTTTAAAAGTGGGTTTTTTTTAATTATGTGTGATTTATATCCATATAAATATATATGTGTATATGTATAGGTATATGTATATATAAAGGTTTTTAAATACATATACATGTAGATTTTTATATACATCTATATATTTATAGACATATAATTTTATAGACATATATAGACATGTCTATA
Source organism: Tursiops truncatus (assembly GCF_011762595.2). Lineage (NCBI taxonomy): Eukaryota > Metazoa > Chordata > Mammalia > Artiodactyla > Delphinidae > Tursiops > Tursiops truncatus. The sequence goes on along the minus strand of NC_047042.1, from coordinate 26,228,100 downwards.
GACATTTATAGACATATATAAATAAATTATGTATGTATGTATAAATAAAATTTGGAACCTAGAATTAGATTTTAACTTAGGAGCTTTTTCCGGCTTCATGATTTTAGTGTCATGTTGTAAAATTATAGTCTCAAATTGTATCACCCAAGGCAATGTTTCAGAAAAATAGTGAAATTAAACACCATTATCACATATATCTTAGACACATGGATAATAGAATTGAAACAACAGTAGCAGCGACATTAAACCAGTTGTTGATAAAGCTATTAAATCATATGTGAGACATCAACTCAGGGGTTCCACTGTTGTCCAAAAAACAGGCAGCAGCTCTTTTATCCTTCTAAGCAGGTTTAGTGGTGGAGATTATGTTTCTATAATTATCTAACTAATGAGAGAGGAACGAGTTGGGCTGCTTTTACTGATGGAAGACTAGGCAGCATTTAAAGCACACATACAGAACAGGCTGGTGGCAAACACTGTATAGGTGCATGCGGGTCTAGGGAGCTGGTTTTATGTAGGGAGGGGTCAAGGGTGTGAAGCACGTAAAGCTTAGGGAAGGCAGATAAAGCATTGTTGATGTGGGCGTTGAACTTAATTTTTACAAAAACAGAATTAGAAAAATAGAAAATAGAAGAAAATTTGGTTATATTAAAGGGTGATAGACTTGGTGAATACTGGGGAAATGGTCCTTAGTAAAGAGAGGGTTACAAGTTGAATAAGGGGAAGAAATTCTAGAGGCCTGCCTTAGGACACAGAGGACAGCTAATAGGTACTCATAAGATAGTGAGTCAGGAAAGTCTGTACCTCATTTTGACGCTGGAGACGAAACCTTTGTCATCGGAAGTTTAAATGACTGATTCTACATGTAGAGCACAAGTACATTTTATGCCTTTTTTTCCCCTAGCCTGTCGTGAAACTAAAAATCCAACATGTTTTTGGTCGAGAATCATAAAGTACATTCTGGGAACTGACTAAATTTCTATATCCCATGTTCCTGGGATAGCTATTAGAGAGGAAGATGATACCTCAACTTAACAAAGACTATTAGAGATAATATAGAAAGGCAATCAGGAGAGGAAAATTCTCCTAAATTTTCATGACATCATAACAATAAATACGTGTCCAAAAAAGTTACAGTACATTGCACTGAAATAAATTATTGATTTAGTACTGAAGTATTTTCCATTGCACAAATCTGAGATAAAACTGGTTTTTAAATTCCATTGTAACTGACTTGGCAGGAGAGGACCTGGGAATATTCTATAGTTCTTCCAGTTGAATGGCTTCAGAAGACAGAGCAGTAATTCTTTCATCAGTAGTTTTCTTCACTCAGTATGTTCTGTTTCTGATTTGGAACTTAGTGTAATCTGCCTCATTTGGAAAACTTTACCAAATCATTTTGACATGCTGCATCCAATAGTGTTCAATTTTAAGTTTCTTTATCATATTAATATAATCTACTTCTTTTTCCCCAAATTTTAGTCCCTATTTTCAACTACATTCAAATTTCCCTGGTATATTTACTGGTACTAGAAATTTTGAGTTTACTCTATGCGTGACAAGTTGTATCATAATCAGGTAGTGCCTGATTTCTGTAGACATAACAATATATATTGAGTTATTCACAATCTAAAACAAAACAAAACACACAGTTGCTGACTTCGTCAAAAGCTGAACGTGTGTGCTGTGTACACAGAGCAAAATGACTTTACGTGTGTATTCTTTCAGAGTTTTTTAGAGTCTGTTTAGAGTTTTTTCAGCGTTTAGAGTTTGGACCATTTTTGCATTTATTATAGTTACTATAAGACATACAAGATAATTTTATTATCAGATCTTGACCATTGCACAGGATGTTTAAGTTCAACTAGTCCAATTCTTAACTCATGTGGGTATGCGTTTTTAGAGTATCCCTGACAGTGGCCGTCAAGGCTCATCCTGGACTCTACAAGCCACGGTCAGCCCATAGCCTTTCTGAAAAGTTTTGATTGTCGTATCCTTTTATTGAACTGCTATTGTTGAGTCTGGAATCCACTTACAGATCCACCCTCAACTCTCCTGAGCTGTCCAGAAATCATGTATTCAGGTGGATGACGTTTTTGCTCCAATTAATATGTAGAAATGTTCCATAACCAAATTTCTAGAAAGCTTTTAGCAATTCAGTTATCTGGTTTCTAAACTGGATCACTGCCGTTCTCTCAAATATGCACTTTATAGTTTCTTGCTTCCTTAAATAATAAATAAGAAACGTAACATGTTATTAATTCCAGAAATGTTTATGGAAAGCCTAATTTATAAGTAATTTATAAGTACTTCATAAGGGAGCATTTTCCCTTGGCTTGACGACCTGGTTAATTTTGGTGTACATTGTGATTATGACACCCTGGGGGAGAAGCCTTCATAGAAGGGACTTGGGAGATGAGGCTGTTCTTTAATGTGCATCTACTGTATACAGGAACTGGGGTAGGCGCCTTACCTTCTTATTCTCGGATCTCACAGCTGCAGCTTAGGCATAAGAATCCTCATCTTACAAATGCAGAAACTAAAACTCAAAGAGGTAGAGCTCATAAAGTCAGTTACAGACCCGAGGTTTGAACTCAGGTATTCCTGCCTCCCAAGCTGAGCTGCTTCACATTTATTCACCAGCCAAGTAACTAGGAATTTGCTCTCTGCGTTTTATAAAATGTACTATTTGATTCTTAAAAATGTATTTATAGATGAGATCATTGAGACACAGAATGTTTAATCACTTTCCTGGTTACTCATAGCTAGTGAGGCAGATTCAAATCCAGGTCTCTTAGTTCTTTCTACTAACTCACACCATCTTCTGAAATCAGAATTCTAAATACAGTTTCACATGCTCTGGGACAAGCATGGGGCAAAGGGAAAACTGTTCACTGCAGAAGTTCTGGAATCTGATTTCTGAAAAATGCTCCTGTTGTCAGATATATATATGTGTGTGTATGTGTATATATATGTACATATATATGTATGTATATATTTTTTTTCCATCAGAGTTTAGTGGAGCATGCTGCCTCAGCTTTGTTGGCACTCTACCTCATTTTCTTGGGTTTTAACTAAAATAACGCTTTATTCATTTATTTGAAACTTATTTAGTGAGCATCTATTATGTCCTGCTTTCGTAAAACTTGCACTCTGGAGAACAGAGAAAGATAGCAATAATAATACTATGACTAAGTAAGAACATTCTTTAAAGTATCAGTTGATGGTAAGGAGAAAAATACAAGAGAGATTACTTGCAGGGAAAGGTTGCAATATTAAACGGGTGGTCATGGAAGGCCTTACTAAGAAGTTCACCAACAAAGTGACATTTGCAAATGACTCGACAGAGGTGAGGTAATAAGCCATGTAACAGTGTTGGATAATGGCTTTCTGGGCAGTGAGAACAGCAGGTGCAAAGGCCCTGTTTCATCAGGAGGGCCCCTGATATATTAGAAGAACATCAGAGTGGAGGGCCACGTGGCTGGAGGAGACAGAGCAATAGGGAAACTAATAAACTGAGTCAAAAAGTGAGGTAAAGGGCCAGCTCATGCAGGGATTTGTAGGCCCTTATAAAGGGCTTTAGTTTTTGCTCTGAATTAAATAGAAAGCCATTGGGTAGTTTACAGGAGAGCTATGACATGGTCAAAATTCGGTTTTCAAAAGATGACTTTGGTTATTGTATCAAGACTGTAGCATGTGGGTGTGGAGATAAAGGTGGAAGCAGGGATGTTAGGGACATGCATCATCATGTTCAATGGCACAACATTAACTGTCAGTGTGCCCTTCACCTACGAAGTCAAAGGATGGGCAAGTGACCACCTCATACACATAAGAGCAAGTGCTTCACATATATTCTTCAGTATTATTGAAAATTGTGAAGGCTGTTTAATATATTTAATATCTCAACTGGAAAGCATTTTCAACCTTCTGTTCTCCTCCCCAAGTGTCTAAAATTAGTGTTTTGAATTCAATAAATATTCATTCAGAGCCTACCTTAATAGGTGATGAAAAAATCATAGCCTTAGCCTTGTTGAAGCCTATAGGCTTACAGTGTATACAGTAATGTGAACAGATAGTTATAATATATTGTGTTCATTACAACGTAGTGTGAAACCATGGGAAAAGAAAATTGTCTCAACCGACAGGTCAGCTGTGGACGTGGCACTATGGACACTTAGGAAAAAATCCAAGGCAGAGGTGACATTTGAGCTGTGTTTTAATGGGTAAATAGAAGCCAACTTGCGGAAAGAGTGGTGTAATCATATGTGCTGGAGATGACAAACAATACGGTCATTGTAGATCTGTGGAGGACATGAGGGTGCAAAAATGAACCATTTCACTTTATCTGTAAGCCAATGAGAATGCCTTAGACAAACTGTTTAGACACATTACTCTAGAAACTGGCTTACCAACTTGGAGGATAGGCAAGCTGAGAAGGAGACCATTTAAGAAGGTATTTCAATGGTCAAATGAAAGAGTTTTGATCAAACTAAACAGTGGTTGTAGGAAGGGAGAAGACAGATTTTAATTTTTATGAGATAACATTGAGTGCATTTGATATTTGAGATAAAAGAGAAATGATCAGAAGTGATTCATATGTTCCCGGTTTGGGTGTTTGTGTGGTTGATGGTGCAGTGATGTGATTCCAAGAACACAGGGAGGAAAGGAAGAGTTTGATTTGGGCCATATTGAATTGGGGCTGCAGTAAAGCATGCGGACAGAGCTGTCCTTCTGGTATATGCATGCCTGGGAATATAAAGCCCAAAGGAAAGCTTTGGAATGGCAAGAGATGTGTGAGAGACATTAGCAAAGAGGCGTTAAATTCATGGAGATAATAAAAGTAAGAATAATACAGCAAGCATCTATACTTAAATATGGCTTACTGTGTGCCAGGCACTGTCCTATGAATGTTACCTATAGTACTACTTTTAATCATTGCAACAGCCTTATGAAATAGATAGAATTATTGTCCCCACTTTATAGATAAAGAAACTGAAGCACAGAGATTGAGTTACTTGCATAATATCACATAGCTTGTGAATTTGAGCCAGATATTCTGGTTTTAACCCTAGGCCCTTAGTTACACTGCAGTGGTGCCTCTAACTGCCATAGCCTGCCTTGGAGGCTTGGGGTAAATAAGAAGCATTGTGAGCTAAAGCTAGAAGCAAGGGGAAAACGCACATATAAGGAAAAAATAGGAGAAGAAAAAACGCTAAAAGTTGAAGAGTAAAATCGTTAGGGAAACAAGTCATCATTGTAGTTAACATTCATTTAGTGCTTACTGTGTGCCCTGTACTGTTCTAAGTGCTTCATGTGTAGTAACTTTTTTAAAACTTACAACATTTCTCTGCAGTAGTTAGTATTATTATGTGCATTACAGAGATAAAATTAAGTAACTGATGTAAAGTACACAAATGGTAAGTACCACTAGAGTAGTATAGCTTGAGGAAGTAGAGATGGTGCAGATGGGGATGTGGTATAGTAGAACTCAGAGAAAAGGAATTGGATAAGGACAAAGTAACAAACAGCACCCGTTGAAAAATTCAAAAAAATAAGTGCCCAGGCTCTAGTGCAAACGTTCAGTAGAATGGTTAAGCCAGGAGCCATCTAGCAACAGGTGATGTGACGTTGATGCTCGGGGCTGTGTGGGATTAGAAACAGTTCTTATAATGTTCTCGACCTAAAGGTTTAGGTGAGAAGTTTGAGAGAGGTCAACAGTAGGAGACGAGAATTGAAAGAACTTCTGCTTTGCTTTTTTGGCTTAAGAAAAACAGTGACTTGGTCATGGTTAGAGGTTGAAGGGAAGTAGCCATGAAGAAGAAAATGTGCAGTTAATTGATGAAGCAAGATGAAGAGTATGGGAGAGAATATCATTGCAGAAGTGACAGGGTGAATTCTAAGAAGGAAGAGGAAGAACCCGCTTTCTCTGAACTGAGGAGAAAAGAAAAGAAAGATTTTATGTATGTGGATAAGGGTAAGTTCATTTACAGAATCCTAGTTTAGCTGTTCCATAGGCCTTCTATAATTGTTTAAATTAGGTGGCCGTATATATTTCTACATATAATTTGAATTTGGAATACAGCTCAAATCTTCCTTTTATGAAGGAGGTATAAAGTATGTTTGTGTGATTGCAAAGGACAGAACTGTTAGAAACACAACTAAATCACCCCAAAATGATATACCCTGGTTTATGAAGTCTCGATTTCTGCAGCTTGATGTATTTGAATTGACAAGCCTCCAAAATAATTGCAAAACTTTAATTCTGAGTAACATCCCAAAGGAAAGGCATCCCTACTTGTTAAGGCATGTGGTTGGAAAATTGCATTATTTCTCTATGTATTTCTCTTTCTCTAAAATGCATGAGCACTGTATTTTAAAACTAAGTAATTGAGGGACTTCCCTGGCAGTCCAGTGGTTAAGACTGCCTTCCAATGCAGGGGGTACGGGTTCAATCCCTGGGCAGGGAGCTAAGATCCCACATGCCTTGGGGCCAAAAACCCAAAACGTGAAATAGAGGCAATATTGTAACAAATTCAGTAAAGACTTTAAAAATGGTGCACATCAACAAAAAAATCTTAAAAAAATTTTTTTTAATGAAATAAAACGAATTGAGGAGAAATTGAAATATGCATTGATTTGCTTAGATTTAAATATTTATTAGTTCACTGTGTGTAATTTTCACTTATCATGACAAAGAAAGCCGTAGTTTCTTCAAGCTACTCAGATTAGTGTAACTGCTCACGTTAATATGATCCTCATTTTGAATGTTTTAAGTTTGGAGTATATTATTTTTAACCTGAACATAGAATAGTCTTTGGAACCTTGACAATAATTTAAAACAGAAGTTGGCGAAGTACAACCTGCGGGCCAAATCTGGCCCTCAGCCTCGTTTATAAATAAAATTTTATTTGAAAACTGCCACGCTCACTTGTTTACCTGGTGTCTATGATTGTTTTCATGCTACAGCTGCAAGGTTGAGTAGTTATAACAGAGACCATATGACATATGAAGCCCCAAACCTTTATAGCCCTTTACAGGAAGTGCATTGACCTCTGATTAAAGAGCTCAAAATGAAAACGTATACAAGTAAAGTCTTATTAAGTACCTCGTACTTTGGACAAAATATCTTTTCATGAAAAACCAAGCCCTCATTTTGTGCTGAGCACTATAATTTCATTGGAATGAGTTTTCAGCAAAACCAAACAAAATGAATATTTTCTTGGAATGTGCTCTTTGGGATTTGATTCTTTACTGACAAAACCAATGTGCATCCCAAAGACATCGTAAACAAGGTTGGGTTCTAGGAAGGAGTTCATAAATCCCCAGTGGGGAAGTTTCAGAGCAATCCCAAAATGCGTAAAATATTCTTCATGCCCATGCCAAAGTGGTATAAGGCAGGCCAGTAAGCTGCTGGTCCATAAGACCATCATCATCATCTATCCCTTGGTAAGCATGGAAGATTTATTTCCCCCTTGATCTTTGTTGATCCTTTCCATTGGGGATTCTCTACTTAAGGGAAACTATTTTTGTGTGTTTGTGGGTCTTAAAAATAAAGTATCAATTTTATGCACTGTATAGACTGCTTAAGTAATGCTCAGATGTGCATGTTTATTATAGAAAATTCAAGAGAGGATGTAAGTTGACAGCAAAACTCCAAAACTTCAATTTGACTTTACTCTCTCAATTCTTTTTTAACTCTCTACCAAAAACTTGTCACTTCTTAACTTCGTCTTCAGACCACCTACTGAGTAGGATAAATTCATCAAAGTTATTTAAATATTGTTGAGAAATCTAAGAGGCATAGTTAACTTATCAGTCAGCAGTTCCTTCTAGATAACTTAGAGTTCGTTGCATCTATGCTAAATTGGTACAGTCTCCATGAAAGCATAATTTTATTGATGATTCAATGCATTATGGAGACAGCTTCTCTTGTAAAAACAAAAGAAAGAAAAGTGGAGTACACAGATTACATCTTTTAATGTTGCAGTTGCATTATGTAGTCAAAACTCGGAAACTTTTGAAGCAAAATGTTATCTTCATTGTACCATCTTGTTGGCTAGAGGACTCATGTTTTCTTGACCTTCACCAGTCCTAGCTAATCCATGACAGGGGTCAGTGACAGCCCTAGGTTTACGTTTCTGTCTTTATTTACATGTTTTGAAAGCATCAGATTTGCTTCACGTGAATATTATTTCTTTGTTTTTCTTGTTATCATAACATTAAAGTATGTGAACTCTTTGCCTCGTTTGAAACATCTGTTTAGTAGTTTTGATGTTTCTACTTCAGTCTGTTAAAAAATGTTCTCATTTTTTCTAAACTAACAACTACTTACAGGTAAATATTCAAAACTTACATTTTTGAACCTTGACAGGCATGTTTTTATAATGTCATATGCCTCGTATTTTAGTTCTGGAGTAATTAGCAATATAGCTTATTAATTTCATTTTTTCCATTGCAATGGCGAAGACAGTTTCTATTGTGTGAAGGGAAAATATAAAGCAGCTATGTGATCATAAGAATGGATCTAGAGTTTCAGGTAGAACTGTCTTCTGTTAATTTTCCAAGAGAATGCTGAACACCTTTGAAAATTAAACATATATCTTTCTAGATCTATGGAATCAGATCACGATCTGTTTAATCCCATTGAGACCAGTCTGACTGTGGACATCTGATTAAACGATGTAACATGGTAATGCAGAAAGTAACTTTAAAAGTATATTTTAGAGACACTTGGATCTCAGAATTTATCATACTTTCCTCTTTCCTTTGGTCACTAGGAAATTTAGTTTGGAATTTATACTCCAATTAGAGTAGCTGTTCAGTGCCTTATGGTATGCAGTTTTGTGTTCAAACATTATCTTTACTTTCTCTTTACTTTCATCCTCTGTCCTCTTATTCCCATCATCCTGATACTCTTTTTTATTTTTTTATTTTATTTATTTTGCTGCATCAGGTCCTAGTTGCGGCACGTGGGATCCTTCGCTGTGGCACATGGGCTCTTTGTTGCGGTGCACGGACTTCTCTAGTTGCGGCGTGTGGGCTTCTTTCTAGTTGTGGCTTGCAGGCTCCAGAGCGCGCGGGCTCAGTAGTTGCGGCATGCAGGCTCTCTAATTGTGGCATGCAGGCTCTAGAGCACATGGGCTCAGTAGTTGCAGCACGTGGGCTTAGTTGCCCCACAGCATGTGGGTTCTTAGTTCCCTGACCAGGGATAGAACGTACATCCCCTGCATTGGAAGGCGGATTCTTAACCACTGGACCACCGGGGAAGTCCCCTGATATTCTTATCTACAGAAATTTTCAACAAAACATTACTTTTAAACTGCTGTTTGCTTATTTTCAAACAGTATTCGTAAAAGTATATAATTATAGTATACTAGAGGATGAACAGATCTTACAGACAATTTAGTTTTTTGTTTTCCAAACCAGGATGATCACTACAAACATTTGGGGTTTATTTTATTTTTTATTTATTTTTTTATTTTTACATCTTTATTGGAGTATAATTGGTTTACAATGGTGTGTTAGTTTCTGCTTTATAACAAAGTGAATCAGTTATACATATACATATGTTCTCATATCTCTTCCCTCTTGCGTCTCCCTCCCTCCCACCCTCCCTATCTCACCCCTACATTTGGAGTTTTTGTTGGTTTGTTTGGTTTGCTTTTTGGTTCTTATTTTTGACTTCAGTTGCCTAATTTAATTATACTGCTTAGTTTATGGCACATTGTCATGATCAGTCCACACAAATGTCCTCTCTTGTTTGACTTTATTTTTCCTAGACCACCTTTCTCCATTTTCATCCTTGCTTCCCCATGTACATCCACTGTAATGATTGGGATAAGTCCAGTACTACATTTGTATATTGAACAAGTATGTAACATTTTTAGTGTACATGAGCTGAGAAAATAAATGTATCGTGTTATAACTCTTATTCTGCTTCTGCTTTTTAAAACTCAGCACTATGTTTGTATGGTTTATCACTGTTGCTTTGTGTGTCTCTGTTTCATTGTTTCTGAAGGCTGCTCATCCCATCGCGTGTATTCATTGCTCCTAATTGATCCATTCCCCTACGAGTGGACCAAGAGTGTTGTTAATTCTCACTACCATATCTTTGGGTTTTTTTTGTTTTTTTTTCTTTGCGGTACGCGGGCCTCTCACTGTTGTGGCCTCTCCCGTTGCGGAGCACAGGCTCCGGACGCGCAGGCTCAACGGCCATGGCTCACGGGCCCAGCCGCTCCACGGCATGTGGGATCCCCCCGGACCGGGGCACGAACCCGTGTCCCCTGCATCGGCAGGTGGACTCCCAACCACTGCGCCACCAGGGAAGCCCTCACTACCATATCTTTAATGATCATCTCTGCAGGTAACCCCTTATAGATCTGAGTGAAAATTTCTAAATTATTATCTGTCAACATCTTTCATTTCTATAAGTATTGCCAGCTTGCTTTGCAGAATTTCTGCACCATCTGCACTCTCAGAGCAGTTCATGTGGGTTCCCATTTCCCTATATCCTCACCTATATTTGGTATTTTCTATTTTTTGCCTTTCTTCTGGGTATAATGTAGTATTTCATTTAAATTTGCATTCCTAAAATTACTAGTAAGGTTGAACATTAACTTTGCATACTTATTAAACATTTGGGTTTCTCCTCTGAATTGCCTGTTTATATGCTTTTTCCATTCCATCTTTTATTTCTCTTTGTTGACCTTCAAGAATTCTTTGCATCTTCTGTGTATATTAATCCATTCTTGAATATAAATATTCCAAACTTCTTTGATATAGTTGATATTTTGAATACATTTTTTACAGTATAGAGTTCTTATTTATGATAACTTTCTTCTCAGCATCTTCTTGTGTTAGATTTACGTTTTCTCCAGTTGGATCTTTAATCTGAAGTAAATACAGCTTTACTTGTTCTCTGTGTAGTGTGGTAGGTTTCCCCAAATGAGCTATTAAGTAATTAATCCTGTCTCTCTTGGGGAATCATCTCTGTCATATAGCAAGTTCACATTGGAAAGTGTTTTTAATAAAAGGAAATTTTTATTTTTATACTGTAATATATGATACATTTTCTGTAAGTCAAACACATTTTTTTTTATTGAAAGAAGGCCAGATAAACAAATATATAAAATTGTTCGTCTTTATTTCTTTACTAAAACTGATTTCATTGTTAAATATATTCTGAACTAACCAATTCAAGGCCTATGTCTGTCCATTTCCTATAAAAAGTGTGGAACCGTATCATATGGTTGATACACATGGACATCGCTGCTTCTTCCTGACTAGCTACCAGATGTGCAGGGTTCTTTGTTCAATTACTTGTTTTATTTGACATTATGAAACATACTGAATCAATCTTTATAGCTAAAAATATTAAAACCATTTTCAGTAAGAAATTTTGTTTTTATTGATTGCCTATAAGAATATTTGATAAAGTGATGTATTATGTACCATCTTCTTTTTTTTTATAAATTTATTTCTTTTTTGGCTGCGTTGGGTCGTCGCCGCTGTGCGCGGACTTTCTCTAGTTGCGGCGAGCGGGGGCCACTCTTCATTGTGGTGCGCGGGCCTCTCATTGCAGTGGCCTCTCCTGCTGCAGAGCACAGGCTCTAGGTGCGTGAGCTTCAGCAGTTGCAGCACGTGGGCTCCGTAGCTGTGGCTCGCGGGCTCCAGAGCGCAGGCTCAGCAGTTGTGGCACACGGGCTCAGTTGCTCCACGGCATATGGGATCTTCCCTGGCCAGGGCTCGAACCCATGTCTCCTGCATTGGCAGGAGGATTCTTAACCACTGCGCCACCAGGGAAGTCCCTGTACCATTTTCTTGACCAGGGAAATCTGGTCTGCAGACAGAACAGCTGGATGAAAACAATTCTGTAAAAAGGATTTGATGTTGAAGATATCCATGTTAACAAAAGGGGAAAGATTAAATTGTGGAAAGAATTCAAATCCAAATTTCTAAGTCATGTTTTATTTTTAGGCATATTTTTATCATAGGCCATGGAAGATATATTTAACTTTCAAAGCAGTTTAACCTTCATAGTGTACAGCTGTCCAGACTCAAGAGTTAAAACATCTTTTCCTAAATTTATGACTCACTGTAACCAGGAGGGGAGACCAAAATTCCAAGACAGGCAGTATCTATAACATGCAAATAAATGATGTAGGACAATTCTCATTGTAATTGTCGTGCTTCCACATTTTTGAACCAGTCTGGACTTTATCTATACACAGTGCAGTTTCTCAAACTTGGGTTTCTGATTATGAAAGAAACACCTGCTTTTTATACCAGACTTGGAAACAGAAAACAGAAAACAAGAAACTACTTCTCATCCAGTGATGAAAGGTTTGTATTTATTTCTATTTTTGCTTTATTTCAAAACACTTTCATAGACTGCTTGCTCTATGCCAGAAACTAGGCTAGGTGACTTTCGTGTTTTCTCATGTATTATTCACTCTCACAGGAGGTATAGTAGGGAGAGATCAAAGGATCATATTCGTGATGATGTTTGTATGCAGATTCTTTTCAGGGGAAGACAGTGTCCTGGAACTGTTTTTTCTATGTATCTGTGGAGCACAGACCTCTTCTTTCATTAGTTAGTAACTGCTCCTGAAATCATGCTTGTTTCCTCTCTATCCAAGTCATTATTGAACTTACCTAGAAAAAGTGAATGACTTTTGGATGTATCTTTATGGGTATACCCCATTGTTTTGCATGTTTGTGCACTATGAACTAATTAGTATGTTCTCATTTTTCAGTGTGTTCTGAGCACTCACTGTGGAATATTCAGAGTGATTAGGAGATAGGCCTTTGCCATTATGAAACTTAGTATATGGTTCAAGAGATAAAAATTGTATGGAAAAATAATTTGAAGAGGAATAAAAATACCAACTTATGTACTACAGATGTGAATGCTATTGAGTTACAGAAAGAAACAAAAGATTTTTGTGGGCTGTAAAGAAAGTATTCATTTAAGAAGGGGAAATTTAAGCCTAGAAGGAATTTTTTTAAGTAATGGATGGGTGGAGTTCCCAACAACAGAAAGGAGTTCAACTAATGGAAAGAAAGACTAAGACCAGAATAAGACCTGGAAGTGCGAAGTAAGGGGAGAGCTCAGGGGCCAAGAGCAGTGGCAGTTGTGCGGAGGAAGGTTTGATTCTAGTATTGTATAGGTTCCCCCCACCACCTGCCGTTAAAAGTAAAACATTTTCTTGGGCTGCCATCATCACTTAGAATGTTTATTAAATATTCACAAGACTGAAACCAGAAATGCATTCTTTATGCTCATAGCTTTTATTCAAATATAGAATGAAAATAAATTTACAAATAAATATATGCATCATTTAAATGTTTATTTAATGTGATGACTTTTTTTCACTGAAATAAGGTATCTCCACGAACATATTTTGGAATACAGACTACCACGTACGTGTGTGTACGTGTGTGTGTAAAACATCTGTCCACAGCACCTTGTGCCATATGATGACGCAGTCCCCACACACGTTGTTCAAGTGACCTCAAAACTTTTTACGTACATTAGTACGTAGAGTTGTTGTTTGATTTTCATATGGCTGGAATGTATCAGTAACATATTAAATTTACCTTTGTTCTCAGCAGCTGGAAACTATTCAAGCTTTAAAAATGGTTCAGAATAAACACAAAGACTCACAATGAGGTTGATCTTCCACACGATCCCAAATAGAGTTTATTGATTTATATTGATTATCATGAAAATAAACACATTAAGAAATCCTTCTAGAAAATTCATTCATCTCCAGAAGTGTTCCTCTTCCACCAACCCTAGTGAGAAACACCACATTAAGCTGCTTTGGGATAGACAATCAGAAAGGCAGAATCTGGTTCCTTGAGCAATGCTCACCTGCTCAGAGGAGCAATAGAGTCTGAATAAGTTCTCAATCAGGAGCATGACGAAAAGGAGTGGACTTTGAAGAGTAAAATAGCACCCATATGTTGACATAAAGGAGAAAGATACCAGGTAAAAGAAAACTTATTACAGGACTGTTGTTATGTATTTGCAGGTAATGTTGCAGGCTCGGGTGTACAAAGGTTAACAGGTGAAATGATGGTATTAAGGGAAGGAGATACTTTGACATTGGGTGTGAAGGAGACCTGAAGAAATGACATTTGGTTCAGCCTTTCGGGCTGAGAAGGAACCAGCCGTATGGGAGTCCCTCTAGGTCCTGAAACAGAATGAAGTTGGGCATGAAAGCAGGAACAGAAAGAAGGATTTGGGGGAGACTGCCATGAGATAAGGTCAAAGAAACAGTCATGAAATATGTAGCAAAAAACAGTGAAATGGAATGGATGGATTTTTGGGGTTTTTTTTTCGGTAAGGAGAGAGAGTATAGGTATCCCAGCTCTCTCAACACAGGTCCTTGTAGGTACATTGAGCATTATGATCTGGGAAACATAAGAACCCCTGAACTAATAATGTGAGAAATGGCATTTGTTCTGGCATTACAAAAGAAATTAAATTTGACAAATCTTCATTTCACTCAAACTTTGAGTGCTATGCTGAACTGGGAGAAAGCTCTCTCAGTTTGCTCTTAACAATACTGATGTAAATTGACCTCAAAGTCACTGATATGAAGTGATCTCAATATAAATAAGTTCAGGACACACACACACATACCTGATGTAATTACCTCTTTCTCATATATATTTATACTATATTTATATATAGTATAACAATATAAATATAATATAAAAGAAATATATGAATTATAAATAAAATACTAACATCATTTATATACATTTATATAATATATAGTTAATATACTCGTATAATAGGTATATAATATATATAATTATATATATGATTTTTAGGATTTCATCATACGATAACAAAAATGAAAAAATTCTAGATAGTGGAAAGGGTTATAGGTTGGCGTTCTTTTGTCCTGGATAATACTTCAGTGCCGTTGATTTTCTTGTTCTTGCAGGTGAAGACAGATGACAGAATGGTTAAGATGGACCTCGGTTTACTCTTCCTGAGGGTACGCAAAGTGGATGCTGGGACCTATTTCTGCCAGACAGTAGAACACAGTTTCGTCCATACAATCCGTAAAATCACCCTGGAGGTTGTGGAAGAGGAGAGAGTGGAGGAAATGTTTACCAAAGACTACGAAGAGGACGGGCCTCACAAGACGCCTTGTCCTGTTCAGAGCAGCATCCCACATGGGACCAAACCCTGGTACAAGGAATTCTTGCAGCTGATTGGTTATAGCAACTTCCAGAGAGTAGAAGAATACTGTGAAAAGGTATGGTGCACGGATAAAAAGAGAAAAAAGCTTAAAATGTCCCCTTCCAAGTGGAAGTATGCCAACCCACAGGAAAAAAAGCTCCGTCCCAGAGCCGAGCATTACCGCCTGCCTAGGCATGTGCTGGACTCCTGATGGAGCGAAACCAGCTACTGGCTTCTGAAGAATTTATATTTAGAAACCAAAAAAAAAAGAGAAAGAGAAACCATCCACCTTCTTTGCATTACTTAAAAGAGATTTCTGTAATACAGAAAGGACTATAAAGGTGTTATGATAAATTATTCTATATGCTCATTTGACTGGTTGAACCTTACATAAAATTACCTAATTTTTTAAAAACGTTATTGCTTGATGATTTCACGTTATATTTATCAAAAGGTGACCATAGCTGTAGCTTTGAGTACTTGTCTGCTTTTCCATGGCAATTATTATTTTACCCTGGGAAGACTTAAGATTATTGCAATATTGCTGAAAAATTAGAGATTTTCATAATCATGGCAAAAATATACGTTTTGATCCTTCTGAATTTTGCCTTTCCACCACGATGTAAAATATATAGAATATCAGATACTTTAACATTCTCATGTGAACCATCTGGAGTCTTTAAGAATTATTGTGTTAGTGTTGTCTAAGCCATGAGCTTTATGAAGCGGGTGTGTTGTAATTATCGTAAACCATGAAGGAAAAATTGTGGTCACCTTGAGGCTCGTGCTTTTCATAAAACGTTCATTAAACCACATTCACAATAGTCCTGTTTCAGGATGAAAACACATTCTTTCAATTTCACTCCAGTGCAGAAAGAAGAAAGTCAAGGTAGCTACTCAGAAAAACAGCAAAATATGTCAGAACAGCTGGAGTGACAGACTTTAACTGAAAACATTTTTGCTGCCCTCTTGTGGTAGAAAAGGTATATTCTCTCTTTTTTTTTTTTTTAATTCTATGGATTGTGCAGTAAAGATCTGAAACCAGTTTCTCAGTAACTGTATCTAGCTCATTTTCAGAAAAAAAACTAACTGGAGTAAAAATGTGTTAATACTTATATCATGTTTTAAAGTGGAGATAATATGTTTATTATTACCTCACAAGCCCAAAATGAAGATACTACGGCACTGAAGCTCTATTAAAACTTAAATTTTATGCCTTTTAAATAGTCTTCCGTGAAATCTAAAAGATATTCCAGAAACATGTTTTATTATTTAAAAATAAATAAAGCATTCTGCTCTCAGATACCAAAATTTCCTTTCAATTTTATATTAACAGGAAAATTGTTTCATGAGGTTCACTTAACTACTGAGGTGTTTAGAGCACCTTAACTTTTTTCTTATAAATCTTATCAGAAGTTTTTATTTTTGAGAATGCTTATTTCCTGAAGTTTTTTCTTCTATTTAGCCATTAACTTTCTAAAATATGAAATTCTGAGAGTTTTCATTTAACCACAAACTAAAAGCAAGTGAATTACACATGAAAACAGTTATGAATATTTAAATGTTCATTTTGAATAACGTTCATTTCAGTTTTCAAAATTAGCTTATAGGCTGTACATTTAAGAAAGTTAAAGTGTTGATAACTTGTGATGGTTTGCAATTTCATTCAAACATTAACAAATTTAAGAAAGTTTGGAAAGTTCATTCGATAAGCTACCAAGCTCCAAAAGTCCTAAAGGAAACAAATATATCAGAAGTTAACATTCTCTGAAACATGCAGTTGTTATTTACCTAGAAATCCACTGGAGGTCATTGCTGCCCACCAATATTAACCGAAAACTGTGTATGTTTCAATAAAAGCCTGCCCAACGTGGAGAAATAGAACCATAACCACAAATCACAGGGAGGGTCCTTAGCAAACTTTATGTCTGAAATACTCAAAGTGAACAGATAAGGCAAAGCATAATTGAAAATATCCTTCCATTAACACAAGAGAAGGGAAAGTAGGATTTTCTCCTGTATTCAAAATTTTTTAAAAATAAGGCAATTGCCGTATAAGTAGTTATCACTTTAAATAACACACACAAGCAGTTAATGATAGCAGTGACGTCAATTGTGAGCTAAAATATTTGGTAACTGAAGAGAGAAGACTAAGGAAAATAACTTTTCTATGACGTGAGTCTTAAGAATAAATGGTCCTACAAGCTGTTCAACTAAAATGAGATGACTATTTTAACAAGAAAAAGAAAGAAGCTTTTTAAAATGCTAACTTGAAAGAAGCCTGATAAAATTTTGAGGACACAAGTTCACAGTTTAGGGAGAGCACTAAATTTCATACACACTTATTTTTCTGTTTTCTCAGTTTCTGTCTCTCTGTCTCTCTGCCGCCGGCTCCTCCCTCCTCTTTTCTCCCCCCATACGTGAGTGCAGGTACACAATCTCACACGCACACACACATCATGACATACTTTAAGATAAATCTCCATTGCCCTCTCAAAAGACAAACCAACAACCTATGCTGTCCTGTCCTTCTTGAGAATCTGAAACATACCACAAAAACATATTTGCAATCTTTTTTTCTGTCTGGCATTAGAAATCAAATTTAGAATCTCCTTTGCGACATGCCCAAGCTTGGAAAATCACAGGTGAATTGATCCTTCTTATCCCCTTTTTCTTGAACTCAGGAAGGGCACATACTTAGTCACCTGCCTTGACACCAGCACATTTTTGCCAGACCCCGTGCCCTCTGGGAACACACAGCTGAGAGAGAATCGTAACCCATAACTACCCATCCTAGGTTCAAAGGGACACCTCCATGTGGGATCAGTCTCCTGCTTCTTCAGCTGTCTTCTATGTTATTCTCTGGGAAGGGAGAGGACCTGTGAATAGAATGAGTTTGGCATAGGACAATGTGCACCTCTGTTTTCAGTTTTGTGTCGCCCATTGAGCTAGAGATGGAGATCTGTTAACTAGAAGGATTACAACTTGAATGGATCTTACTTTATGATTTGGAACGTCTCTTCCACATCTAGCCTTCTCCATTGCTAATGTTTTCTTTTGTGGTTATTACTGACTATTTCAGTGCAAAGCTATCAACTTGGAGAAACAGGATTTAAAAATAGTAATAAACACTCAATAAGAGCTCTAGCAAAAAGGGAGCAGAAAGTCTTTGCCTGCTTAGTAAGTGGCAATTCCATATATATTTTAGAGTTTTTTCCTTCCTAAAGTTAGTTAAATACTTAGGATGTTTTTAATCAAGTGTGTAATATTCGCTATAGGGTGTAGGGTTTTGTAAATCTTCATAGTTATTATGAACATTTGTAAAATTTGTAAATTACAGTAAATCGTTTTGAGTGTTAGTGGTAAGCATGAAACAAACACAGCAGCTGTTGTCCTTGAAATGAATTGTCTTCAGCCTGACTGATGTATTAAAAATATCACTTAGCGGGCTTCCCTGGTGGCACAGTGGTTGAGAGTCCGCCTGCCGATGCAGGGGAGACGGATTCGTGTCCCGGTCCGGGAAGATCCCACATGCCGCGGAGCGGCTGGGCCCGTGAGCCATGGCCGCTGAGCCTGCGCGTCCGGAACCTGTGCTCCGCAACGGGAGAGGCCACAGCAGTGAGAGGCCTGCGTACCGCAAAAATAAATAAATAAATAAATAAATAAATAATCTTTACGAAAAATATCACTTAGCATTGTATAGGTATTTGAGATCCCAGGAGAAAGTGCCACAGTCATGATGCCTGTAAGGAGTTGCTGTTATTTTTCTTAGAGCAAAGTTTCACATTGAGATACTTTTTCAAAAGCAGTGCTCATTTTTCAGGCCAACAACTGTTGCATTTGAATCAGATATAAATAATAGATTTTCCAGAAACACTTTCGATTGTAGTATGTTATGTAAGCTGGTACGTTTATTTTATTTTTGTTGGGAAGGTAGCGTTATCTTTTTGGCTTTCATTATAAACTCAGTGTGTTCTGTTTGTGTCTAACTGGCTTAGTTACAAGCTAGAGGACTGTATTGGGGTATTTCTGTCTGTATGGCTTCCTTTTATTTGCTTGCCTGTGTCCATCACAGCATGTGCCGTATTGTTTCTTCTTACTGATGATAAGCCATGAGACTTATTACCATCTGGTGGCAAGCTCCAAAGACCATTGACAATGGGTCTCTTTGACTGTTGCATGAATCTGCCACTGTACACTGCAGAATTTGTACCATTATGTATAATTTCTATTTAGTTCAACTTAGAGGATAAAGAAATAAATATTTGTAAACCCTTGAGTGCTGTCCGAGGAGTGTTTTCTCACTTTTTGGCAGTGGAAGCCCAGTTTCATAACATGTCAAGCTGAACGTAAACATACAATGTTAGACAAGCACTGATTTTTAAGAAGTTAGAAAAGAATTCAGTTCTCTTTCATTTCAAATGTGTAAGTCAACTTTCTTAAGAAGGAGAGCTCGTTCATGTCAATACCTTGCAGCGGTTGGATTTGTTTATGTCACATCATGTTTCCAGGACCAGCATCCAGAAATCCCTTTCAAAGCTGCATCATCCAGGTAAGAGATACGGAAAATGAATGCCTTTAAGATGGTAACTAATAGGGTGTTTACGATTTTTACAAGCCTCGACTGGTGTCTAAATTGCTGTTTTCTCTGCTATTTTTTATAGGAACTTGGGGAGGTCATTTGAATGAGATTTAGTGTTAAATGACTCCTTCTTTGGGGAGTTTTGTTTTCAAGGCCAATCTTATTGTATCGGTAAGTAGTTCCGATGTTTTAAAGGAAGATGTTGGCAGCAACCTAGGACGTGTTTCTGGCAGCTTTGTGATATGACAGTGCCATTACTGCTTATGCATGCTTCACACTTGCATTTATTTATAATACAGGGCCTACTTTTACTGTAGTATTTGATGAACCCATTGAAACTGCTTTTTAGATCCATACTCAGTCATTAGTCGAGGAAAAGTAGAGAAACATTTGTGGGGATTAGAAATCGCTTACCTATTATTCAAAGGGAACAAAAGTCTGCACCCCTTTTTATTCAGAACTATGAGCCAGGCAGTGGATGGTTGCTTAATAATGCCATTAGGTTATGTAGATCAATAAAAATTGAATTATATTTGTTCTCAGAAGATGTTTTCATTGGAAAAATTCCAAATCTTCATTTTACCTCATGCACTGAGACACTCAACAAGAGTGTAGCTTTAAAAAATTTTTTTCAAGCGTTTTGAGTGTTGTGAAAAGTACTTCTAATTGTGAATCTTGGGACTTCTGGTCAGGGTGGCATTGAAAAGCCACGCTTTGATTCAGAGGAGCTGCAGTGAGGTAGCAATGATAGTACATAAAAAGAAAAAATAATTTAACAAAAAAAAGAAAGAGACAAGTCACAGCAAGAAGGTGGTCTTGACAGGAAGAGGGCTCTCACCAGGACTGAAGTGGCCAGTCCCCTGATCTTGGACTACCCAGCCACCAGCACTGTGAGAAATAAAATTAATTGTCTGATGTGCAAGTCACCCAGTCTATGGTGGTTTTTTTAAAGCAGCCTGAGCAGACTAATACACAGTGAAAGCACAGGGAAGGCAGAGACATTAAGGAAGAAACAGAAACATGCAAAATGAGCCTAGAAACAAATATTCCAAGACATTTCAAAATATCTGAAGTTAAGTGAAAAGCGATATCTGGAAAAAGTGATGAGAAGTGGCCTCTCAACCATGACTGTCGGCTTAGAGCAATCAGGTTAGGGCATTCAGCAAGAGTTTCCATATTGTAGGAGGTCTCTTCTTTGTGGCTCAGAATAGGTTTGGGGGGAAGGGAAAGACAAAATTATAAGCTCAGTATTCAAGCAGAAAAACAAAAAGAGCTGGTGACAAGCAGGATGATCCCTTGGAGATTATTCCATAAATTTAATCTCTTTTGAAGGAATGATTGAAGAGTTTCTTAATTTTACATGTTTTTTTTTTTTTTAAGCAGCTTAAAACAACTCAAATTTATTATCTTGTGATTTCCATAAATCAGAAGTCCAGGCCCATTGTGTTTCAGTTGGATTCTCTGCATAGGATCTCAAAAGACCAAAATCAGTGCATCAGCTGCCTGGGCTCTGGTGAAGAATCCACTTTCAAGTTCATTCAGATAATTGGGAGAATTCTGTTCCTTGTGGTTCCAGGACTGAGATCCCGTCCCTGCTCCATATTCAGTGCCAGCAATGGGCTGTTAAGTCCTTCTGAAGCTTAGACTCCCTCTGACTTCCTGTCATGCTGCATTTCTCTGGCTCCAGTTGGAGAAATGTTAGTGCTTTAAGGGTTTGTGTGATTAGACTGGGCCCGCCCACATAATCCAGGCTAATCTCCTTATTTTAAAGTTTGTAACCTTAGTTACATTGGTAAAGTCCCCTTTGCTGTGTAACAACATATTTTCAGATTCTGAGGATTAGGGTATGGGCATATTTCGAGGACCATGTAAATCTCCTGGTCCCCAAAGCGTCACATTCCTCCCAAATGCAATGTACATTTACCCCTATCTCAAGGTCCCCTAATGCCTTATCCTTCAGCTCAGAAGTCCTCAATCTTCTCATCTGCTTCTAAGTCAGGTATGAATAAGCCTCTTGATATACTATCAAATACCCTTTGGGGGTACAGTTCCTATCCATCTGTGGCCCTGTGAAACTAAAGGAACAAGTTATCTGCTTCCAACATATAATGATGGGTCAGGCACAGGGTAATAGTTTAAGGATATTCTGGCTCAAACAAGGAGAAAATGGTAGATAAAAATGGAGTCCCCAATCCAAAGCAGTTTGAAAATTCAGCTCGGCAACTTCCGCGAGGTTTCAAGGCCTGGAAATATTCTTCTGTGCCTCTTGGCTTTCTCTCTGATTATCCATCTCTATGCTCTCTATCCCATTCTCTGGACTCCCTTTTTAAAATACCAAAATCAAAGACATAGCTCTTCCTAAAAACACTGATACGAAGTATACAGATAATTATCTCAGCTTTCAATTTTGTAAACTTGAAATTTTTTTCCTGTTAACATCAGGATGATGTGTAATTGACAGATGACATTGAGTTATGCTGACTATAACATCCTACCAGTTTAATAAATGAAAATGCTAAGTTCAGAGTTGTCTTTCCTCAAAGGCTTATGGAAAAGTGAAGTAGTTGCTCTATCAGGTATGTAGATGTATCTCACTGTAGGGTTTTTATTATGTTTCCTCAGTGACTAATGATGTGCTTATTTGTGCTTATTTGTTATTCATATATGTTCTTTGAGGACATGACTATTCAAGTTATTTGCCAATTTTTATTGAGTTGTTTACCTTTTCATTATTAAGTTGTAAGAGTTCTTAATATTGTTTAGATATAAGACCTTCGTCAGGTATAAATGGTTTTTATTAAGTTCTATTTATTGACATTTCAAGTTTTTTGCATTAAATTTAGGAAATGTTTGCCAAACACAAGGTCACTAAGATTTTTTTCCAATATTTTCTTTCAGAATTTTATGGCTTTACTCTCACATTTAGATCCATAATCCATTTGAGGTTAGTTTGTGTGCACTGCGAAGAATGTGTCAAGATTTATTTTTTTGCATGTGTTTGTTCAGCTATTCCAGTACCATTTGTTGAAAAAACAATTCCCCCATTGAACTGTCTTTGTACTTTTTTAAAAAAAATTGAAGTGTCGTTGATTTACAATGTTGTGTTAGTTTCAGGTGTACAGAGTAGTAATTCAATATTTTTGCAGATTATATTCCATTATAGATTACTACAAGATAATGGGTATAATTCCCTGAGCTATACAGTAAATCCTCATTGCTTATCTATTTTGTATGTAGTAGTTTGTACCTGTTAAACCCATACCCCCAGTTGGTTCCTCCCCCCTTCCCTCTCCCCTTTGGTAACCACAAGTTTGTTTTCTATGTCTGTGAGTCTATTTCTGCTTTGTATATACATTTTTTGTTTTTAGAGTCCACGTATAAGTGATATCATAATATTGTCTTTCTCTGTCTGACTTATTTCACTAAGCATAATATTCTCTGGGCCCATCCACATTGCTGCAGATGGCAGTATTTCATTTTTTTTTATGACTGAGTAATATTCCATTGTATAAATACCACATCTTAATCCAGTGGTCTATTGATGGGCACTTGGGTTGCTTACATGTCTTGGCTATTATAAATAGTACTGCTATGAACATTGGGGGTGCATGTATCTTCAAATTAGTGTTTTCATTTTTTCCAGGTATATACCCAGGAGTGGAATTGCTGGATCATATGGTAGCTGTATTTCTAGTTTTTTAAGGTACCTCCATACTGTTTTCCATAGTGATTGCACCAATTTACAATCCCAACAGCAAACGAGGGTTCCCTTTTCTCTACAACCTCTCCAACATCTGTTATTTCCAGACTTTTTGTTGATAACCATTCTGACTGGTGTGAGGTCATACTTCATTGGGGTTTTGATTTGCATTTCTCTAATAATTAGTCATGTTGAGCATCTTTTCATGGTCTCTGCACCTTTTGATGAAGGTAATCAGCTATAAAATTTTTAGTTTTACTGAACCAAGCTAACCTACCAGACTTAACGGTTTACCCCTGTCCCAAAATGTGTAACATTCCACATATATGAAAGTCCTTTTAGTCCTAAAAACTCTATCAACTAAAGAATGTCTTTGATTTATCAAGCCATCTTCTTTAAAATGCCAGTAACTCTTGTAGAACTGAGGAGACTAGATAGAATTCACATCGGCAGTATCAGTTAGCTTAACCAGCCATATGGAGTCATCTGAACTGTTAGAATGACATTTTTGATGGAATGGGGGTGGGGGAAGGAAGTGAAAGGAGGAAAGGAAGGAGCTATTTGGCTTGTTAGAATGGAACGCTTTAAGGAAAAGTTCAGGCCTTGGTTGAGAGATTAGAGTAACAGAGGAGGAATGTGCCCCCAGGGGTAAGAAGATGAAAATAGGAGATAAAATGACATTTTATACAATTTTTCCTGTATTCGTATTGTTCTTTATTCAGGAAAACGTATAAACTTTAAAAATGCTTTCTACAACCCCCTTCAAGTTTGTTGTCAACTATCATCCACAGTTCCTGAGTCCTCAGATGCCAGTACTTCTTTCTCCTCCTTTCTGCGCTATGTGGCCTTAAATCTCAGAAAACCGAGCTCAGGCTAGTTAATACTCAGGTGAGGTCTTTCAGGGACATGTCGGTTAAAAAGATGCTTGTGGCTTTCAAAGTAATTCAACAGCTGTTTACAACATTATTTCCTTAGGGATGGTACATTTTTGAGTTATCAAAATGCTTTGGGCAGGGTTTTCTATGTTACATCATCATAAAACGTCATCTAATTCCTCAAAGATGTAATTATATGCAAAATAAGCTTAGTGCTAATATATTTTTTGAAACATCATCTTCTAAAATTTTAAGTGTATATTTGGTTATCATGTTCTTTATTAACCAGACTATTATAATATATAGAATAATATGTCAAATATAAACTAGTTCCTAAAATGTGTGCATAGATGGGCATTTACTGTAACACTTTTACTCTCTCAGGAGTGATAT
Organism: Tursiops truncatus; assembly: GCF_011762595.2. Lineage (NCBI taxonomy): Eukaryota > Metazoa > Chordata > Mammalia > Artiodactyla > Delphinidae > Tursiops > Tursiops truncatus. The sequence goes on along the minus strand of NC_047042.1, from coordinate 26,203,348 downwards.
TGCAGATATATTCTTGGTAGCAATCTGAAAATTAGCTTGGAGTTTATTTTTAAATGTGAGAATGTCTCATTTCTGCAACTAATTAATTCTGTTTAGTGAGGATACACATTGAAACACTGAATTTATTTATTCTGGTTTGTCATGTCTATATGTAGCCTAGCAGTCAAAGCTTTTCTAAACAGGACATTTTAAAACTGTATTCGTTTTACCACATTTTATGATATAGCACAAAAAATTACTACCGAATGTTTTCAGAGGATCCATAAATGAAATACTGAGGCACTTGCCTGAGGAGATCAGTAATCAGTATTTTATGTGCTACATTGGTCTGTTCATCATCTACTATGTTTGAGGCATGTGGTTGATATTGTATTTGGTACAGTGCAAAGCTCTCTCTGCATTATGTTAAAAATGATCCCTGCACCAAGGGACTAGCCTAATTCAGGTGTTTAATACCAATCCCCTTCCCTTGTCATTCTCCTTTCAGTCAGATAGATAGATAGATAGATAGATAGATAGATAGATAGATAGATGTATAGATACATTTTATTATTGAAGGAAGCTTTCCAAACAGCCTCACTAAATCTTTTATTACCCTCCTAAAAATCCCCTCCAAGGACTCTATTCTTTGTACAGAAGGAAGCCAAAACTCCTTAGCCTGACATTCAAGGCAACTGCATTATCTCTTGTGTATTCTACGCTGTATAACAATTGAGAAAACTTAATGTATGGAGCCTTTTTAAACATTTTTACCTTGCTACCCTCAACTACTGGTATGTTATAAAATAGAGCTATATTCCACTTGTATTACAACTTGGATAGACAGAAAAATTGTAGTTTCTTTACTGTCTTTATCAAGCCCAGGTCTTTTTCACAAGCTCTGAGAATCTGGGTATCAGGAAAAAACACGAGCTCTTCTTATTACTATTTGATCTGATGAAATGACTGTGACAGACCTTGTAGTTAGGCGATAGTCCTTCTTGGACACTAATTCTCAGACTCAGATGGCGAAGTGCTGCCTGTCACCCAAGGTCTCTCGGGAGGATGGTGTACAGGGGTATGGAGGAAGGAAGACGTGTGATCTCCTGTCACTGAATGACTGTCTTCATATCCAAGCCATGCCTTAGAGTGTCCTTGGGCTCCTAGAGTCTTCAGTAGAATTATGATGCCATTAAAATATCTCATTTTCTCTCAAGGCCTTGATGATCCAACCTCAACTCCCAAATCCCTGGTGCTTAGTTACACTAGGGTCTGGCTCTCCCCCTCAAGAAACTCTTAGCCCACATAGTCCGCCTGTAGTACCACTTCGCCTCTTCTGGTAGGTTACCTGGCTGACACTCTTGACTATCTTTCACTTCTTTTCTCAAGGAGGACAAGAACTTCTGGTAATTTTAGTCAACTCGGTGTGTTGAGTGGAGACACCTGTGTACGTTGTGAGCTGATGTCCAGGTTCTGTTTACCTAGTTTCTCACTGTGTCACCAGGTTTCTTTGGTGAGACCTAGTCCCAGGTTGATATACAGACCATCTATATGGTAGCCTCCTCTAACTTTTCCAGGTGAGATGTGGGTCATTCTACCCACAGTAACCTCTTCTTGTTATCCACTTTTCCATACTCTGGGGCTTTAAAGCAACTGAGAGGGAGACGGTATCAAGGCCTGAGATTTTATCTCACAAGTTAAGGAGGTAGCCTATTACTGTTTCATAGGTGCTGGCGGAAGACACGAGATCCCTAGATCAGGGACAAAGGACTTATTATTCTTAACTCAGAAAGTAGCATGAGTATGATGTTGGCACTGGTTTCTCTTGTCCCTCAGGTTCCATGGAGGTGACAAATTGCTCCTCCGGTAAATACTGAGTACATTTTGGGTTTGATTCACAGCTGAAAGGCATTGATTTTGGGAAACGTGCTGCTTTTAATTTTAAGCTTTGTTTTTTGCTCTAGAGGGATACATTGCATCATCCCTTAAGGTTGCTTGCTGCCAATCCCACCCTGAGAAATGATGCAGGTAAGAAAAGTCAAGGCTTTGAATACTTGGCACATTTAGCAAGAACATGCAGGGGGTCTTCTGTCCCATGGCAGAGTGCCTCTCCCAACAGAAGGTTCATATACATTCCTCACACTTAGCCTCTCCTACCGCTCACTCCTGTCCACACTTCTCCAGACCAGGAAGGATGAGCTTTTCTTTTTCTTACCCTACATAACATCCTTCTTTCTCATCACTGCCTAATGCTAGGACATCATAGTGGATAGGAGCAGCTCTCCTACACTACGGAAGATCTCAGATGTCCCTTCACATCTAGCACTTGACAAATTCAGTAGGAGCTAAGTCGGTTCAGGTCCTCTGGAAAACAGACACCAGGATGGAATTAGAAATGCAAGAGAATCTTTGGAGGCAATGCCTGTGAAAAATAAAGGTGAGAGAGAGGAGAAGTAGCCAGGTGAATACTTTAAGAGTATTACACAGGTCTGACACCTGTGGGAGGAGATGGGGGAAGGAAGGAATATTTGGGATGAAGAATCTCTGAATGTGATGTAACTCTGAGGAAGTGGTAGGCAGCCCAATTGGTAGTTCCCCATTGGGAAGGAATGACCAGATCTGAGTGTCCTTGCTACACTCAGTCATCGAGTTGCCCTGGGACTGGGCTTCAGCTAGGGGCCATCAGCTGCCTGTACTCTTTGCAGCTGGTTCTCTCTTACAGGGAGTTCTGAGCAGTGTACTTTCTTGGCTGCCACAGGGACCAAAGGAATTATCCATCTTGTCTCTTTATAATGGCTTGTTTTAAAGCCTGTCATCAAACTAAAGAGCTCAAATAACCCCCTTGTCTGCCTTGGAGCCATGATTGGCTTGTACTGGGAGGCAGAAGATTGCAATGGGGGAAATTAGAACATATACTTTAATTTTTCAAAAATGTTCCCATTGCAGATATTCTTTTATGTCTTAAGATGTTGAAACTTATCCTTTTCAAAGCTGTTTTCAAGACATGTGTTCTCCATAAAGCTCTCCCAGAATTAATCTCTAACTAGTAAGTGTATGTTTACATTAGAGTATGAATAATCAAAATAAATGCTAATGGCATGACTAAAACCCATTCATTTTTATTTCATGTTCAAGGCTTCCCTACCTTCATAAAGAAAGCTCTAATGAAGTCAACCACCTGCAGGTCTAGACCTGCCTCAGTCTGTGAACAGATCCTCACAGAAGTAGGAATTTTGTTAGCACCCTCTGTCCCACTTTCTTAAAATCAGGTCAGTTCCCGCATATGGGATCTGTGGCCCAGATGCAGCCTATGCACCATGGGTGTTTTTTTTTGTTCATATATATATATATTCATTTAACCCATGTGTAGAATCTACCGGAATTACACAATTCATATTTCATAGGTCCTACAAACATACGTATTTTGTTCTTAGCAGAACAGTGGGAATACACACACAAAAGAACTCATCTATTTTTTTCTTAAACGAATCAAAACAGTTGATTTTTAAGCAGATATAGAAACATATATATGCATATAATATATAAAGTCAACATTTTAATATGATTCAAAACTGTATACCCACTTTACTGAGAGGTTTTATCATAAATAAATGTTCAATTATGTCAGATGCTTTTTCTGCATCTATTGAGCTGATCATATGATTTTTAATCTTCATTTTGTTAGTGTGGTATATCACATTGACAGGTTTACAAAAGTTGGACCATCCTTGTATTTCTGGAACAAATTCCATTTGACCATGGTGTATGATCCTTTCAACATTATGATTGAATTTGGTTTTCTAATATTTTGCTGAGGATTTTTGCATCTATGTTTATCAGAAATGTTGGCCTGTGATTTTCTTTTCTTATGGTGTCCTTGTCTGATTTTGATATCAGAGTAATGCTGGCCTCGTAAAATGAGTTTGGAAGAGTGCCCTCCTCTTCTCGTTCTTGGAATAGTTTGAGAAGGATTGCTATTAATTCTTTGAATGTTTGGTAGAATTTACCAGTGAAGCCTCTGGTCTTGGACTTTGTTGGGATTTTTTTTTTTTAATTGAAGTGTCATTGATTGACAGTATTGTGTACAGCAAAGTGATTCGAGATATATATATTCTTTTTGATTCTTTTCCATTAGAGGTTATTAAAATATATTGAATATAGTTCCGGTGCATACAATAAATCCTTGTTGTTTATGTGATATTTTATATATGGTAGTCTCTATCTGTTCATCTCATACTATATGTGTTAATCTCATACTCCTAATTTATCCCTCCCCCCTTCCCCTTTGGTAACCACAAGTTTGTTTTCTATGTTAGTCTGTTTCTGTTTTGTAAATAAGTTCATTTGTACTAATTTTTAGATTCCACATATAAGTAATATCATGTAACATTTGTCTTTCTCTGTCTGACTTGCTTCACTTAGTATGATAATCTCTACATCCATCCATGTTGCTGCAAATGGCATTATTTCATTCTTTTTTATGGCTGAGTAATATTCCATTGTGTGTGTGTGTGTGTGTGTGTGTGTGTGTGTGTGTGTGTGAATGTGTGTATACCACATCTTTATCAATCCACTTTTTTGATTACTGATTCAGTCTTCTTACTAGTAATCTGTTCATATTTTCTATTTCATCATGATTCGGTCTTGGTAGGTTATATGTTTCTAGAAATTTATCCATTTTTTTCTAGGTTGTCCAACTTTTTGGTGTATAAACTCATAATGGTCTCTTATGATTCTTTGTATTTCTGTGGTATCAGTTGTAATATCATTTAGTTCATTTCTGATTTTATTTATTTGAATCCTCTCTTTTTTCTTGGTGAGTCTAGATGAAATTTTATCAATTTTGTTTATCTTTTTCACAGAACCAGCTCTTAGCTTTATTGATCTTTTCTATTGTCTTTTTAGTTTGTTTCATTTATTTCTGCTCCAATCTTTGTTATTTCCTTTCTTCTACTCACTTTGTGCATTGTTCTCTTTTTAATTCCTTGAGGTGTAAAGTTAGGTTGTTTATTTGAAACTTTTATTGTTTCTTGAGGTAGGCATTTATTGCCATGAACTTTTGTCATGGAAGTGCTTTTGCTATATCCCACAGATTTTGGTATATTTCCATTTTTGTTTGTCTCAAGGTATTTTTTGATTTCTTCTTTGACCCACTGGTTGTTCAGTAACATGTTGTTTACTCTCCATACATTTGTGAATTTTCCAGTTTTCTTCATGTAATTAATTACTTGTTTCATACAATTGTGGTCAGAAAATATTCTTGCTATGATTTCAGTTCCCTTAAATTTATTGACTTGTTTTGTGGCCTAAAATATAATCTTATCCTGGGAAATGTTCCATGTGCACTTGAGAAGAATGTGTATTCTATTGCTTTTGGGTGGAGTGTTCTATATATATCTGTTACGTACATTTGTCTAACATGTCATTTAAGGCTGATGCTTCCTCACTGATTTTCTGTCTGGATGATCTATCCATTGATATAAGTGGGGTAGTAAAATCAACTATTATTGCCATCTATTTTTCCCTTTAGTTCTGTTAATATTTACTTTAAATATTTAGATGCTCCTATGTTGGGTGCATAAATATTTACAAATGTTATATCCTCTTGTTGAAATGACCATTTCATATCTATGTAACACTCATCTTTGTCTTTTATTACAGTCTTGTTTTAAAGTCTATTTTGTGTGATATAGTTATGGCTACTCCAGCTTTCTTTTGGTTTCCGTTTGAATCGAATATCCTTTTCCAACCCTTCATTTTCAGTCTGTGTCTTCTTACATCTACAGTGAGTCTCATGTAGGCAGCATATACATGCTTCTTGTTTTTTTAAATCTCTTTAACCACTCTTTGTCTTTGATTATAGAATTTAGTCCATTTAGATTTAAAGTAATCATTAATAAGTATGTACTTATTGCCATTTTGTTAATTGTTTACTAGCTATTTTTGTAGTTCCTTTCTGTTTCTTTTTCTCTTGCTCTCTTCCTTTGTGGTTTATTGACTTTATTTAGTGGTATACTTATACTTCTTTCTTGTCATCTTTTGTGTATTTACTGTAGATTTTTGGTTTGTGGTTATCACGAGGCTTACATATAATACCTTATATCTGTAACAGTCTGTTTTAAGTTAATAACAAGTTAAATTTGATCCCATTCTATATCTTAACATCTTTACTCTCCCCCTGCCATGTTTTACATCTTTGATGTTTCATTTTACATGTGTGTCCCTTAACTACTTACTGTAATCTTAGTTATTTTTACCACTTTTGTCTTTTAATCTTTATACTAGTTTTATGCATGATTAATCCCCTACCTTTACTATAGATTTACCTTTCCAGTGAGATTTATTCTTTTATATGTTTCTTAGTTACCAATTAATGTCCTTTCTTTTCATTAAAGAAGTCCTTTTAACATTTCTTGTAAGGCAGGTTTAGTGGTGATGAACTCCCTTAGTTTTTACTTTTCTGGAAAACTCCCTCTCCTTCAATTCTGAATGACAGCTTTGTCAGGCAGAGTATTATTGGATGGAATTTTTTTGGGGCACTTTGAATATGTCGTGCTACTCTCTTCTGGCCTATGAAGTTTCTGCTGAAAAATCTGCTGATAGTCTTATGGGGGTTCCCTTGTACATAATAAGTTGTTTCTCTCTTTTTCTCTCTCTCCCTCCATCTCCCACCATTTCACCCTCCGATTCTCTTTTACTTTCAATCATACCACAGATCCTCTGAGTTAGGGTTAAGTGCTAGTTATCTGTATAACCAATGTGGAAAAATCATTCAGAACACTGTGGCATTGAAATCATTCAATCATACCACAGATTCTCTGAGTTAGGGTTAACTGCTAGTTATCTGTATAACCAATGTGGAAAAATCATTCAGAACACTGTGGCATTGAAATCATTCAATCATACCACAGATCCTTGGAGTTAGGGTTAACTGCTAGTTATCTGTATAACCAATGTGGAAAAATCATTCAGAACACTGTGGCATAAATTTCTATTTGAAAATACTGAGTATTAGAAAGCGCTGAAGGAATGTTCTGTCTCAGGAGAAAACAGTGGCAATTTGTAGCCTTTAGCAAAAGAAGTCAGCCTAAATCAGCTACTCTCAAGAATTGTCAGGGAAAAATGTTTCTCAAAAATGGTTGTCCTCTAAAAAGCAGAAGTGGTTCCTTTTGTGGATTAGTAGCCATTGAAATGGAAAGGAAGATCTAAGGGATAAGCCCAGCTTAGATCTTATCCCTTAGACGGATGAGGTGAGAGGACCAGCTCTGGAGTGCAAGGACATAAAAGGGACTCAGGAAATTCTCAATCCTTCTGGTCTCTTATACCTTGAAGTTTATGTCTTTGCTCTCCAATTCCCTATACGTCCAGTCCAAATCCCTGGGCTTCTCATCCACCTCCTATAGCCTAATTCCTGCTCACTTATCATGCCTCATGCTTCAGCCAGTTACTGGAACTGCCTAACCTGATGTAGGCATCTGACGTCCTCTTTATCCCCGTGTTAGACCCTTTACACTTTGCCCCTAATAATCTATCAGGGCTCACCACTTAAGCACAAATCATAAACTGCTACTGAGCACACTGCCTTGTTTTTTAATTGGACAACAGCTACAGCGTTGAACTCTCCTATAACTATGTCCCAGTAATACTGATGATCCTGAGCTTTATGTAACCAGTTGGGTTGTCTGCCTGCCCTCATGGTGGCCGTCTTTGCTCTAGTAAGCAGGTCTCCATTTGGCTTCCTACTCTTCTCTACTGTTTCCATTTATGCCAAGGTCATGGATTATTTCACATCTATGTAATCTTCCCCAACTCTTAAAAGAAAAATAGATGGGGTTTTGAGAGAGAAATGAGATATGGGAAAAAGATAGCAAAAGTGCAAAGGGCAAAATGAATTCAAGAGACTGCGAATAATTCATTGTAACCATTGCAGCCAGAATGGTTTCTGGAGCATTTATTTAGCAAAGCAGGTATGGCTGCAGTAGAAGTTAAACCGTTGCTTTTCACTGGGGAAGGAGCCAGTGCTAGACATTGCTGATCAATTGCAATTACCATTCTTCTTCCTCATTATAATAGAATCCTTTCCCTTACACCTGGACACAGAGCCACCAACCTAAACTCCCTTGCAGCTAGGCAGAGACATGTGACTACACGCAATTCAAATGAATCATATCTGCAATTAGTGGGGAAAGTCCCTTACAAAGGAAGTTTTTGTCTTTTCTCTTGTTTTTGTGCTGGCAGAAAATAGTGAACATTGGACCTGATGCCTTGGAATTCATGTCTAAAAGAGAAAGACCACCCCATCAGTCCTAGATCTTTGAGCTTTTATGTAAGAAAGCAATGAACTTTTATCTTACTTAGGTCTCTGCTTTGAGGTTTTTTGTATTTATTTTTTTTTGCGATACGCGGGCCTCTCACTATTGTGGCCAATCCCGTTGCGGAGCACAGGCTCCGGACACGCAGGCTCAGCGGCCATGGCTCACGGGCCCAGCTGCTCCGCGACATGTGGGATCTTCCCGGACCGGGGCACGAACCCGTGTCCCCTGCATTGGCAGGCGGACTCTCAACCACTGTGCCACCAGGGAAGCCCCTGAGGTTTTATTTTTACACCTAGTTATGTCCTTATTAACAAAGAGCTTTGGAGTAAATTTTGATTAAAAAACTTAAGGTTGCTATGCCAAAAATAATAGCGCCAATCAAATGAAGGTTGTCATGAAACATAGTCAAGCCCTAACTTACACTGATACCAGGATGACTCTCACAGTTTCTCTGGTCACAGTGCTTTTTCTGCCCAATGTCATATTAGCATAAATACATCCAGCAGAGACATCTCTTCCTTCTTTTCACTGAGCTTGATGGATGGTATCTTTTAGAAAAATAATTGGCTTTGGAATGTTAATATTGCCTTTCAGTATCAGTGTTCAGCAGTAGGGCAAGCAGACAGCCATGTTTTTGAAATGATATTTGACCTGAAACAAGACACCTCTTTTATATTCCGGCCAGATGAATGTAGCTTTTCCTCTAAGCATTTTAATCCAAACATTGCTAATGTTCATATGATCCCTAGAAGAGACAGAAAACTAGAGTCTTCCGATATTTTTTGTTTTGTTTTGTTTTGTTTTGTTTTGCGGTACACGGGCCTCTCACTGCTGTGCCCTCTCCCGTTGCGGGGCACAGGCTCCGGACACGCAGGCTCAGCGGCCATGGCTCACGGGTCCAGCCGCTCCGCGGCATGTGGGATCTTCCCAGACCGGGGCACGAACCCGTGTCCCCTGCATCGGCAGGCGGACTCTCAACCACTGCGCCACCAGGGAAGCCCAGAGTCTTCCAATATTTTAACTCTTTGTCCAGGCAAATTGTTTCTTCAGGAGTTGTCACGTAGAAAATGGCAGAGCAGTAGATACAAAGAAATTCAATTTTCCTAGATTTGGTAGATGAGGCCTTCTTCCCAGCAAAGGAGGTTGTGTGAAGAGTGCTGTCAGAAGCTCTTTATCAGTGGTTCACACTTACAATGAGCAAGGCCCTGTACAAGCATTATCTCCTCTAATGTTTCCAGCAATCTTAAGAGGAAGGACTCTTTACTACCCATTTTACAGATGAGGACTCTGGTTTAGCAAGGTTCAGGGATTTGCCCAAGGTCATAGGAAGTGGTAAAGCTGGTATTCAAATCCAGTGCAACTGACTTCACAGCACTGGTTTAACCTACCCACTCTGCTCCCTCAACATTTTATGGCTCATATGAGGAGTTGTCAACAGCTAATCTTTACCTCTCAGTGTTGCATGGAATCAGCCTTAAAGCCATTGGGTAATAATCCACCATCTGTGAGCAGTTGACTTGATACGGCACAGCAGTAAAGCAATTTTCGTCAGGGTGCTACTATTCCTGACCCTGGAAAGGCAATGACCAGAAGAAAATACATGCACAGTATAATCAAAGTTTGATAGATGTTTCTGAGATTAAAGCTATGTGCAGTTTCTAAAAATATCTGAGCCTAACCTATCATTTCATTAGTTGTAAACCCGGGTGATGTTTCTTAATGAAAATCTTGCCAAATCCAGTTTTAGGATCATTTTCCTCTCCTTTGAAAATTTTCTCTTTTAAAGTTTTCAAATAGAAATCTTCATACACCTCTTCTAAATATATTATACCACTTCTTTCCCGTTTAGAGATCACTTAAATTTGAAATAGACGGAAAACCTGGAATGACCTGAGCACAAGAACAAGAGCTGCCCTCATTTCAATGTGATTTAATCAGTGGGTCTGGCTGTGAATTTTTCGAGTGAGTAGGCTCTGTAATGAGCCGCTTATTTTTCTAGTTATCATAATAGAAAGGGCATGAACCAGAAACTGGTTCCAGAAGAGTGCCTCGTGACTGTCGGATAGGAGGAGTTGCTTTGCAGAACTCGCTTGTGACTCAGCTCTGTGAAATTCACCAGCATCCTTCTCCTAGATAAAGACTTAAGTGACAGCATGAGAAATCTGTTCAAGTCTCTCAGTGGAGAAGGAAGATTCTGAGAGCTGAACTTTCTCCTTCTACTGAAAGGATGCTGACTGCTGATCTAGATAAGAATGGGTGGAAGTGCTCTGGTTTTTTTATGAAACTGAAATGAACACAATTTATGGTCCTGTAGATTTCTATGAGATAAAAAGCTTCTTTGGCTTCACGTGTGGCTCCCAGCGCATGTGATTTCTCTCTTCTCTGAGCTGTAGGAATTTGGTTGTGCTTTCTCGATGAGACTAAGCATACTGCGCCATAACATGCCTCAAAATATAGTTACTCTATGTCAACAATTTTTACGTTCTTTATTAAATTCAGTTTCTCAGAGGGTTCTGGGTCCTACTTACATTTGTATTTCCCTGAGATTAGTGTTTTGCACATAGATGTAAGTATACTTATTGAATAATGAGGGGGAATGATTCCTCTCTTTCTTTTAGATATTTTGAAGAATTTTCCCTTTAGTTGTCCGGTGTTATTCTTTTGCTCCCTGGTCACAGACTGCTTACTGAAATTCTTTGTATTTGATCATTTGTGACCTATAAAAGCAACAATGTCTATGGTTCAACTTAAATTTTCCACAAATCAGAATACTCAAACTATTAAATGAAAGTTACATTAATATACAGTTCATATTAGGTTAAGTTTATTACATTTAAAACCCCATATTTGAATTTCTGTGATTAGAGCTTCAGAACATAGGTCCCTGGATGTACTTTTCAATATTTTAGAGTCTAAATGCATAAACTCACGAAAGAAATCTTTTTTATGTCTTCTTGGTCTGTGTTCCACAGTGTAAGACTGTACTAGTTGCCACACAGACTTATTTATATGTTACTCTGAGAAATTTATAAAAACAGATGTAGCTTGAATGCAAGTGATGATGGTAAGAATTATTTTACTTTTGGTTAGTAGATTGCATAAATATTAAAATTCATAACTCTATTGCATTGTAAAATATAAAATATTTACCCATGCACTTAACAAGCATTGCCTAAATGCCCAGCATGGTCTGGGGGAAGGGGGAGCAGAGAACACTGAGTGTGGGGCTGCAGACATAAATGAGATGCTCTATATCCTCTCAAGGAATTTATAAAAAGATGAACAACATCTTTTCATAGTTCTGTCCCTTACATTCTTACGTTATGGAATCAATCATCCTTTAATGATTTAAGCTCTAATTTGTTGGATAAAAGAACGGCCTTTCATCTATTATTACAACTTACCTTGTAAGTAATTGTGACATAAACTCTGTACATTATTCTAAGACTTAGGTTGCATCATTAGGTCCAAATCTTTCACTTTAAAGCCTGGGTCTAAGTGAGGGAAATTCTTTAGGAACCCAATGCTGCTTTTACTCGAAGGTGCCTTTAAGAAAGCAAAACTCTAAGGCAATAGTTCACAGAGAAATACTAATTAGTGCTAATTCACTCTTACTGCCTCCTCTTCAAAGCTATTTAAAAGAGCTATTAAATAAACCTGTGAACAACCCCAGCTATAAGTAGCGGGGGGGGTTGGAGGGCTTTGTGCAGTAGGTCTGATGTATTGGCATGGCTGGCAAGTGAGCCTGTTACCAGGCAGGAGGGAGTTTGTTATAGTTCCATGGTGGTGTGGTAGGCTGCTTCTAAATGGCTCCCAATGACCCCTGCCTCGTGGAATTGACACCCTTGTGCAACCACTCCTTTAGTGACTTGCTTCTAAAGAAGAGAATACAGCAAAAGTGATGCCACTCCCGAGATTAGGTTATGAAAAATGGCGATCGTCCCTCTCGATCTCTCGCCTGCATACTCTGCTGAGGCCAGCAGCCATAGTGAGCTGCCCTTTGGCGATGAGCAAGTAGTAAGGGACTGAGGGCAGCCTGGAGACTACAGTCAGTGAATTCTTCCATGGGGAACTGAATCCTGCCAACAACTGTGTGTGAGAGGTTGGGCGTGGATCCTGTCCCAGTTCAACCTTGAGATGACTACAGCCTTGGACGACACCATCACTGCAGCCTGTGACAGACCCTGAGTCAGAGGAAACACCTAAGTTGTGCTGGATCCTTCACCCAAACTGTGAGTTCACAAATATGGGTTAAACTACTACATTTCAGGGTGATTTATTACACAGCAAGAGATAACTGATACAAATTCCTGTTTCCTTGGAATTTGTAAAAGTAAAGGTTTTAGCTATGAAGTAAGATGGTGGAGAGAAATAGGAAAGAAAGAAAATTAGGATGGCTGAGTCACATGAGGGCAGATTAGACTCGTCACCATAGGCATCTTTTTTTTCTCAACCAAGATTTTGAGAGTGAAGTGAAATAAATGAGTACAACAAAAGGAAGTAAGGGTTTTGTAACAGTTGAATCAGAACAACTCCAGAGATGAGGTTAATCGTGGTGGGAAATCTTTTTTATTGTGGCATCAACACAGTATTTATGAACACAATCACTTCCAATGGCAATTATAATTAACTTTTAAGACATGCAAAGACTAATCAAATTATAAACATAACATACATATGCATACACATCTTGATGACCCACTAGGTAGGGGAACTTCGGAAAGTTATTTTACTACCCTAAGCTCTGTTTCTGTACGTTTAATGGGTAGACTGTACTACGAACCCCCTAGGATTGCAGAAATGAGAACACGTACGCAAATCACCCAGCGCAGTACCTGGTACAAGGGAGTTGGCTCCTCCCTGTATGGTCTAATTTTGCTCTTTCATCATATAGATAGAGTGTAAGAGTCCCCTTCAGTGATTGTGACCACTCAGTATTAACTTGAATAATGCCGGCCCAAGTGCTCACAGGTGTTTTGAGAGAGGTCATGAGGGAGGCTGGTCTGTCTGAGCCCTGAGGCTTTTACCTTAATGCATTCTGTAGAGAGAGATTTTCTAATCAAATTAGATTTCTAATTTGCCTTCCAAGTTTGGAATTTGGAGTTCACATTGCAGAAGTGAAATCCATTTTAACACCCACTTTTCAACACATACATACATCTAAGTCTGACGTGCTATATCTTACTTGAATTCTGCTGAATTTTCTGTTGGAGGCTGCCTGAAACAGGATTATTTTTTTCCAAATAATCATGGAGGCCCTTTCTTCCTCCCTCCCTTTCTTCCTTCCTTCCCTCCTCTCTCTCTCTGTCTTTTAGGATTAGTGTCTGAAATACCAGTTAATAAATATTTTACTTTTTTTCTACATTACTTTTTTTTTTCTCTCATCTGGCATCATATTTTGACCTAGATTATCAATCTTTCAAAATGGTCATGTGGCGTTTTGAAGCAGCTAATGCCAGGAATCTAAGTAAGGGAGGACAAAGCTATTAGCAAATGAAAAATACTTCTTCCTGAAAAATGGCAGTCCTAGGATTACTAATTATTCTCCACCTGCCATATATAACAGTTGGAAAGCAACAAAAACCAACTGTGTGTAATTTAAGTTGAAAGTGAGTTGATTAGAAGGCTATGGAGGCACTCAGGACAGAAGGGAGAGCTAGAAAACAAGCTTGAAAGGGAAAGAACTTTTCACCTAGAGAAAGTCTCCAAAGCAAGAACCACTGGATAGTCTAGTTCAGGCACCACTCCTGAAACAGGTAAATAAGTGAACAAAGTTTTTTTGTTTTTGATTTTTTCTCCATTTGTGACATTTTACTTAAATTTCAAAGTCTCAGAATCTGATTGGGGGAGCATAGGTCAGCTGGGCATGCCTATTTGTATGAGTGAAGCAAAATAAATGATGAAAGAAAGAGACTCCTGGTACCCTTAAGCTTCTGAAGGAGAGGGCAGAGTGTCCTAACCCTAACTCACTTTCACAGCTGCACATGCTGTGAAAAACATAATTTCCCAGGAAAATCTCGGGGTGCTAGTGGGAAGTAGAAATGGATGCTGGATGACTTAAAATGACAAATATTGGGGCTTCCCTCGTGGCGCAGTGGTTGAGAGTCCTCCTGCCGATGCAGGGGACAGGGGTTCATGCCCCGGCCCGGGAAGATCCCACATGCCGCGGAGCGGCTGGGCCCGTGAGCCATGGCCGCTGAGCCTGCGCGTCCGGAGCCTGTCCTCCGCAACGGGAGAGGCCGCAACGGTGAGAGGCCCCCGTACCGCAAAAAAAAAAAAAAAAGACAAATATTGACCACACATGTTTTTTAAACAGCCAGTTGACAGAAAGCAACCCACTTGAACTTCATGTAAGGTCCAGGCTGTGAAACCCTACGCCTCATCCTCAGGTCTGGGGAGAAGCACTATTTCGTGGTGGCTTAGACCACAGACTCTATAGCCAGACTGAACGGATTCAAACCCCAGCTCTGTAGCTTAGTAACTATCAAACTTTGGCATATTGTCTAAGCTTTCTGTACCTTAGTTTCCTTATCTGCAAAAGGACATAGTAACAGTACCTACCTGAAACTGATGCCATAATGATTACTTGTGTTATTCTATACGCAACAGTAACTTTCAATTAGTGTTACTATTAAAATGGAAGAGTGTAGGATTAAAACATCTAGAGTCATGAGCTCCAGGATGAGGCAATTAGGCTGATTGGTAGTCAACTAGGTTATTATTCATTGGGCTAAACTCACAAGTAATCAAACTGCAGGAGAGCGAGGCAGGAACAAAACTTAGGTGCCATAGATACCTGGGACCAGGACCCGATGTGAGAATGACAGCAGGCACGTGAGAAACAGGACATAGTGTGAAGGACAAGGCAAAACACTAGGCCATAAGGCGTTGCAAATAGGAAGCAAGAGGTTTACAGGAGCACCGAGGAAGGCAAAGCAGAAAAAACAGATGCGTGGACTATCAGGGAATATTTTTCTGAATAATTCTCCTGTCTCTGTCAAGAGCGTCTCATATTTCTATCACTAATGCTAATAAAACCTAGGTTTTAGGAAAGAGATAGTGGGCTGAGCCACCTGCAAAAAGGGGGACATGATTAAACCTAGAAATAGGGATTGTGGGGATGAGTGACACGTTAGCATTGAGGTATCTATGCCTATCAATTAAAAATAATGATGATACCACTACCACTAATGATAATAGCAATAATGATAACATTTATTTAGCTTTTGCTAGGTGCCTGGCACTGTGCTAAGTGCTTTATATCCACTATGTCACTTAATTCTCATGACCAATCTTTGAGGTAATTACTAGAAAATAAAATCCCAAAGGACACACAGTTTGGCTCCTTCACTATTCTGTCCACAGCTCAGAATAGGAGCTGGTACATAAGAGGTATTTCCAAAGTGTTGGATGGGCCCCGATTAAAGAACAAAATGAGGTGTTGATGGTCCAAAGTAACTTGCTCAAGTCAAATAATGGTATATTACAGAGTTAAGGTTCAAAGTCAGGGAGTTTGACTCCAGAGCCCACAATTAAACTCTATAGTTTCTACCCAACACCCACCAGTCTCCAAAGCATCACCCAAGCTAGTTTTTTACTTGTTATTCCCTCATTGCTGTAATTCCTCATGTGATCAGAGTGAAATAGATTGTTATAACGAGGGGAAAAGAGTCAATGATGGGGCTTCCCTGGTGGCGCAGTGGTTGAGAGTCCGCCTGCCAATGCAGGGGACACGGGTTCGTGCCCCGGGCAGGGAGGATCCCACATGCCGTGGAGCAGCTGGGCCCGTGAGCCATGGCCGCTGAGCCTGCGCGTCCAGAGCCTGCGCGTCCAGAGCCTGTGCTCCGCAACGGGAGAGACCACAGTAGTGAGAGGCCCGTGTACCACACACACAAAAAAAAGAGTCAATGATGAAACTTTATTTTGAGACTGTATTAGTATTAGGCAAACATAAGCACTTTGAACCAATTATGTACCAGACATTGTACTAATTGGATGATAAAAATATCAAGATAGGTCTCTAAACTCGAAGGATCCACATTCTGTTGGGAAAGACAGGGATATAAACAAGCTTAAAATAATCTACTAAGTACAGAAATCAAGGTGTTGGATTTTTTTTTAAGTCCAGCTGGTTCCAACAGCAATGCACTCACTGTGTGTGGGACACACCAGACGTGCAGGAGTAATAGGAGTGAGACAAGAAAAGTAGCTGATCTGACAGAAGATGTAAGAAGGGCTTTAATGTGATGCCAAGGAGACTACACTTTATTTTGTCAAATGTGAGGAGACAGCAGGATTACTATGTTAAGTAATAATTCTGGTGGTTGGATCACAGTAGAGAAAGATGGGCAATAAAAGGCCCAAGCAGTAGAGTAGGGCAGAGGTGAACAGGGCCTGCAATGAGGCTGTAGCAGTGGATCCATGCACAGTCAACAGGATTTAGTGTCTGATTGAATTTCAGCATGAGGACAGCTAGAACGAAACACGACACTGAAGTTTCTCACTGAGGTAAGTGGGTAGATGGTAACACTATTAATCCTAGGAACAAAAATAAATAGAAAAAGCAGTTTAGTCCAGCATAGGGAGAAAAAAACTGAACTTAGATCCATACATGTAAAGGACTAAAAAATGTGAAGAATGAACTTAGGTATACATAATGGTGCAAAATCACATATTGTTGTTACATGGTATTATAAGTGGGAAGTAATCCTATTAATTCAGCAGGGTTCTTTTTTTAAAGTTATTTTTTAAGAAGTTAGTTCCAGGGCTGTAAGTGAATGTAATATAGTTTACTGGGTGGTACTTTAACAGAAAACCTCTCTTCCTCTGGCTGCTTTTTCTTTATCTTCCAGAAATAATTGTAGCTCTGTTTATAATCTACCAGACACAGTCTGAGTTTACAGTACTTAATGTTGAAGTTAGTGGCCAGGGCACATGTGGATAAGTCTTTGAGAAGATAATTTTCTCATATGAAACATCATTTTCAACTTATAAATGTAACTTTTTAACTTGAAAGTGAAGAGCCCTAAGACAGAGGAAAACTTACTTTAGCGCAGCATTAATCAGGAAAAAAAGCAAGAAATCTAGATATTGTGAAGACATGACTGTCAGGCTGTGGTGTCTGCAATTTGTTAGAATGAAGAGAATTAGTTAGAATGTTGAAGACTGTCCATAGTCAATGGACTCTTCAGGCTTTATTGGTTGACTAGACTTACTAGGATATGTAAACTGCTAAGTCGTCTCTTCCGTAATTGCTCAGCCAACAAGATATTCTATTTTTTCCTTCCAACGTTTTTAAGGTTTAATTGATAGGCCAAAAAATTGCATATAATTAATGTATACAATTGAGTGAATTTGGACGTAAGTATAAATTCATTAATTACCTGGATTGTGGTGATGGTAATACATCCATCACCTCCAAGAGTTTCCTTGCATCCCTTTGGTTTTTATTTTTGTTTTTTTGTAGTATAAGGACACTTCATGAGATCTACTCTCTTAACAGAATTTTAAATACACAGTACCTTATTGTTAACTACAGGCACTGTGTCCTACAGCAGGTCTTTGGAACTTGTGTAACTATAACTTTCCATCATTGAACAACAACTCCCCTTACCTCCTTCCCCCCATCATCTGGTGACCATCATTCCACTGTCAATTCTATACTTTTGCCTATTTTATATTCTCTAAAGTTTAAGTATCTATAAACACAGTTAGATACTTTAAATTTGAGGAAAGTAAGGTACTTGATGGTATTTCCTTTCAAAAGACATAAGATAATTGCATTTTTTGTGTCTGTATCTGAAAAATGGGTAAATAGAGATTTTCATGTCTGAATTTATATTTTTGTTTGAGATATACACAGTTTAGGCCTTGATATATGTATCACAGAATCCAAAGCTTTTCATTTCTTCTGCTTTTTCATGGCCATTGAACAGACCTAACAGATACATTCCTATTCCTGAAGGGTATAATTAAGAGAAATATCTGGCAAAAGTTACATCCATTAAATTGTTTGACTCTTTTATGGTAGAGCTATTTCCAGTTTGTGTAGTCTGAAATTATCATTTTGAGGAGGAATAATAACACAAATATGGAGTATTAAATAAACTACCATATTTTTCTCTTTCATCTAAGTGGCAACTTAGTATTTTTTTTTTTTTTTTGTGGTACGCGGGCCTCTCACTGCTGTGGCCTCTCCGTTGCAGAGCACAGGCTGCGGACGCGCAGGCCCAGCAGCCATGGCCCACGGGCCCAGCCGCTCCGCGGCATGTGGGATTCTCCCAGACCGAGGCACGAACCCGCGTCCCCTGCATCGGCAGGCAGACTTTCAACCACTGCGCCACCAGGGAAGCCCGCAACTTAGTATTTAATGAAGAGAGAATCAGCATAAAGATTTTAAATACAGTAAATTTAAATATCTGATCTAAGGGACAAGAAAAAGCAGATTATAACCTATCGGTAGATATTAAAACCTGAAAGCTTCATTGTCTATGACAAAGGCTATCACTTGTCCTTCATTCACGTGCTTCTTTTCTGTGTTTTTCTGGTATTCCCACCAGAATTGGATGCACATATGATCATTCTATGTATATATCTTGTTGGTCATAATTTTAGTGTAAGTGACGCCTTCTTGAAAATCATTAGTTGGACTTTGATTTAAATTTCTTTTATAGATGATACATTGGGACCAATTAAGCAAGTTGATGGAGGATAAGGATGAATAGAGTGCCATTAATAAGTTAGATTTTCTTTGCCTCTTTGAATCATGCTTGATTAGTAAGTCCCTGGATTTATAATTTTGTTCGCAGAAAGCAAATTGAATTTCTTGATATGAAAATACAGTCTGCTATTTGATATATCAAAATCTCTGTTCTTCCAAAATCTGTTTCCATTTCAAATCTGTTTGGTTGCTTCCCACTTTCTTAAAGTATTTTATGAAGGTTTTAGTGCAATCTTCATCATTATTATCATTTACAAACATTAAAGACCCTCAATTAGAGAAGCTGATTAGAAAAATGAATGTTCAGAGGCAGAGGCCTGTCTCTGAAAGGAGGATTCACAAAACAACTGCTTTGTAATGGCAAAATTCTAAAAAATAAGTTGATCATTTGTCTGATATCTGATTGACATTCACCACAGCGGATCTTAAATTTAGGTTAAGTTCCTTAATTGTCACTAGATTATATCAACTAATATTAACAGACCATTTAAATTGTATGGACTGGTACTTAAATGGCAATACAGAATAGCTATGATTCAGGTACTTGTTAAGGAATTTGGTCTTAAAAATATAAAAGTTGGGACTTTTAAAGTTGGTGGCACAGTGGTTAAGAATCTGCCTGCCAATGCAGGGGACACAGGTTCGTGCCCTGGTCTGGAAAGATCCCGCATGCCGTGGAGCAACTAAGCCCGTGTGCCGCAACTACTGAGCCCGCGCTCTAGAGCCCGCTCACCACAACTAGAGAAAGCCTGTGTGCAGCAATGAAGACCCAACACAGCCATAAATAAATAAATAAATAAATACATTAAAAATATATATATATTTAAGAGTTGATGAGACAAAAGACTTCATGAATAACTGCCTGAAGAATCTGCAATCTCTGTTTGTCTAGATGGCCTAATGTCTGCTCCTGGGTTAATCTAAAGCAGCAAGAGTTACACGTTTGAGGTTTATCCATTGACCGTCATGTAGAACCGTAGTTACTGAATTATATTTGGCATCATGACTTTGACTTACGCTGAGGTCCTGTATGAGGATTTGTATTAGGAAGCACCTTTACAAAACTTGTTTCCAATTTTATTCTAAGGATAGTATTGAGGACATATTTTGTTCAGTAGGATCCTCCTTGTGAGGACTGACAGAAGAAGTTACTTTTTATTTGTAGTATCAGGAATTGCTGAGCTTTTCCTGAATAGTTTATTTATCTTAATGTTTCCATGAATTATGTAACTCAGCAATTCCAAACTAAGATAACAATCACCAAAGAACATATTCAAACTGCAGAGTCTCAAGCCTTTTCCCAGATACGCTGAATCAGAATACAGAGGCTACAGGTCCTAAGAATTTGTAGTTTTTGTGAAGGTCTCCAGGTGACGCTCTTTGATCAGACATTGAAAATCATTAAAGTAAATAATCGTTTCCCATTTCTCACTACCAGTTAGAAAACTTGAGACAAAATTGTAGTCAATGCTTTATGAGCCCATGTGATTTCATATTAAGGATGTATTTTTTTAATTTACCCATTTAAAAATGTATCCTACTTTGATTTCTCTTTGCCTTAATTTTAGCATTATTTTCTACTTCATATTGCAAACATATCTGTTGTTTGACAAATTGCTTCTTACCACTTTTTAATCCTTTTTTTAATCAGGTAAAATTATATCCTACAATATACACAGATGTTAAGTGTCCTCCTGTTTAAGAAACATTTATGAATTACACATGGTGTAACAAGTGTTCAAATTAAGATAAAGCTACTCCAGAAAGTTGCCAAATGTCCCCTTGTAGTCACTCCTCCCCAATCTACCCTCTAATTATATCAGTGAATGATCTAAGTCATTATAGTTAATTTAACATATTCTAAAGTTGAAATAAGTGGAATTATATGGTATGTGCTCTCTTGTAACTGGTTTCTTTCATTGAAAAAAATTGTTTTTAAAATCCATCTATGTTGTTACACAGTTGAACAACTGTGTAGCAACTTAGGGTAGGGATGCCAATCTGGATACAGTGGAAGCTCCAAGTATAACTTTACCACCAGCCCTCCTATCCCCAGTTCTGCATTCTGGGTTTCAACCAACCTGGGATGGTGATAAATATAGTTGACCCTTGAACAACATGGGTTTGAAATGTGTGGTTCATTAGTATGTGGATTATTTTCAATAAAAACAGTACTACAGGATTTGCAGTTGGTTGAATCTGTGATTGAGGAAGTGCAGATACAGAGGTCCCACTCCGGAACTTGAGCATCCTGGGATTTTGGAACTGATGGCAGGTTCTGGAACCAATCCCCTGCAGATACTGAGGGACAACTGTAGTTCAATCTTTTTTATAGCCAAATAGTAATCCATTTTCAAGAATATATCAAAATTTATTTATTTATTTATTGAGTTCTTTCCAGTTTGGCCTCTTATGAGGGAACATTCTTATACAGGACTTTTCGTGATCCAGTGTTTTGATTTCT
The DNA here is from genome assembly GCF_011762595.2 of Tursiops truncatus. NCBI lineage: Eukaryota > Metazoa > Chordata > Mammalia > Artiodactyla > Delphinidae > Tursiops > Tursiops truncatus. The sequence goes on along the minus strand of NC_047042.1, from coordinate 26,181,870 downwards.
TATGGTGTATATCCTAAGAGTGGAATTGTTGGGTCAAGAGTAGATCTATGTTTAACATTTTAGAAACTACTTTTCCAAAGTGGTAGTATCATTTTAAACTCTCACCAGCAAAGTATGACAATTCCACCTGCTTAATGGCCTTGCCAACAATTAAAATTTGTTAGCCTTTTACAAATTAGGAGATATAATAATATCTCATTGTGGTTTGAATTTGCATTTCCCTCATGTTTATGGATGCTGAGAACGTTCTCATTTGTATATAACTGCTCAGTAAAGTGTCTTTTCAAAATTTTGTCCATCTTTATTAGCTTGTTTTTATTTTATTGAGTAAAGGAGTGTTGTTGTTTTTTTTTTCCTTTAATACATGCTGGATGCAAGTCTTTTCTCAGATAAGTGTCTTGTAAATTATTTCTTCCAGTCTGTGACTTGACTTTTGATTTTTTAATCATGTCATTTGAAAAGCAGAAGTTACTAATTTTGATGAAGCCCAATTTATGATTTTATTTTATTCTTAGTGTTTTTGTGCCCAGTCAAAACTTTTTCGCATGCTCTGTGTCTGAAAATATATTCCCCCATATTTTGTTCCAGAAGCTGTATGGTTATAAGTTTTACACTAAGGTCTATAATCCATCTCAAGTTAATTTTTCATAGGTGTGATATAGGAGTTAATTTTCATTTTGATCTCTACAATTATCCAGTCATTGTAACACTATTGCTGAAAAGATAATCTCTATCTCATTAAGTTACCTTGGTGCTTTTGCTGAACACAAGTAAATATATATATATTTGGATCTAATCATGGTCTACTTTCTGTTCCCTCGATTTATTTCTCTTTTTTTATGACAATTACATGTCAACTCAATACCTTTTATCTGTGTAGTGAGGATTAAAATCAAAGGGAATAAGTAAAATCAGCCAGTGTAAGTATAGTAATCTTTTCAAGATTATTTTTCCTGTGTCCTTGGCATTTCCACATAAATTTTAGAATTAGCCAGTCAAAATTTCTCCACATGAATTGATATTTTGTTGAATATATAGGCCAAATTGTGGAGAACTAACACCTTAGTAATATTGACTCTTTAAGTCCATGAAAATGGCATTTTTCTCCATTTATTTGGGTCAAATGTTCTTCTTCATCTGTTGAGTTGGTCATATGGCATTTCTTCTTTAATTTGTAAGTGTGGTCAATAAATAATTCTTTTTTAAATGTTGAACCAGACTTGCATTGCTTTCTTTTTTGTTGAGGAGCACAGGCTCCCGATACACAGGCTCAGCAGCCATGGCTCATGGGTCCAGCTGCTCCGTGGCATGTGGGATCTTCCTGGGCCGGGGCACGAACCCGTGTCCCTTGCATCGGCGGGCGGACTCTCAACCACTGCGCCACCAGGGAAGCCCTACTTTCTTTTTTATTGAGGTATAATTGATGTATAACATTATATTAGTTTCAGGTATACAACATGATTTGATATTCCTATATATTGCAAAATGATACACTTGCATTCTTGAGGTAAACCCTGCTTCCTGATGATGTATAATCATTTGATAGCTTCTGGACTGACTGTTAACATTTTGTTGCGGATTTTTCAGTGTGTTCATGAGTGATATTTGCTTGTAATTTTCCTTTCGTTTTGATGTTTTTGCTATGCGTTTTATGCTCTATTTCACTTTACTCTCCAGCTATCTCTTAAGTATTCAGAGGAGATAAAATGCTGATCATCTCCTGTTCTGTTTTGTCAGGGTGTATAAGTTCCTAGGCTAAAGTAAAAAAAATTACCACAAACTTGAATTTCATGGCTTAAAATAACAGATATGTATTCTGTCATAGTTCTCCAGGCCAGAAGTCTAAATCAAGGTATCAATGAGGCTGCACTCCCTCCAAAGGTTCTAGGGGAGAATCCTTCCTTTCCTCTTCCAGCTTCTGGTGGATCCAGATGTGCCTTGATACTGGCTACGTAACTCCAATTTCTGCCTCTGGCTTCTGTGTCTGTGTATTCTCTTCTATCTCTTATAAGGAATTAAATTTAGGGCCCGCCCACATAATCAGGGGTTATCTCATTTCAAGATCCTCAATGTAATTACATCTGGGAAAAAAAAAAAGAAACGAAAAACTTTTTCCAAAATAAGGCCACAGTCACAGGTTATGGGGGTTAGGGTATGAACATATCTTTTTTGGGGGGACAACTATGGGACCTCCCGATACAGGGCTTGAATCATGTTTGTTTTCAAAAAGAACATTCTTTACGTATGTTAAGTTTTAAACCCGAAGACTAGAGAATGTATATAATTTTTACTGGAAGAAATGTAGTTAATACAAAAGATCTCAGTCAGGCAGGGGTAAAATCACTTAATGCAGTAGCTCAGGTCGTCTGAGAAAAGGAAGTCAAGAGAGAATTAGGTGCAAGAGATATATTGGGAAAAGAGGAAATGGGAAAAGAAACGGAATAGCTGAGCCCAGTGAAGAAGATAGGTAAGGAAAGGAGGGTTGTGTAGGCTGAGTCTCAGGTTGCAAATAGTTCCAAGAAAGTTTCGTCCAGGTTGAAGGGAAATCTTTGAGCCAAAATTACATCAAAAACATTCTGCATTCTTGGAGGACTGGGTCTTTCTTAGCCATTGGTTGAGAGCAGCCCACTGGAAATGAGATGATGGGGAAAACAGGATGGTAAAATAACTCAGACAAGAGCTAGGGCTACCAATCAAATATCTTCTTGGCAGCAGGAGATCTGACTGGACCATTCTCACGGCTGCCACACTTAATATGTGTGAAGGTAAACTTTACTTGTCTTTGGGCTCCCAATGAAGTAAATTATCATTAAATAATGATTGTTCATCCACTCCCAAACCCTCTCCCCATGCTGTGATGGTCTTGAGGGATTTTTATTTCATACATAGAATACATTTTTTCCAGGGAAAAGGGGTGACTCCTCCCAAGATTAATTAACTTAGACCATTAATTTATAATCTAATTTAATCTAATTATAAATTATGCTCTGTAAACTATTTAAAACAGTCTCTCTTTTTTTTTCTTTCTTTGTTTTTTTTTTTTGCGGTACGCGGGCCTCTCACTGTTGTAGCCTCTCCCGTTGCGGAGCACAGGCTCCGGATGCACAGGCTCAGCGACCATGGCTCACGGGCCCAGCCACTCCATGGCATGTGGAATCTTCCCGGACCAGGGCACAAACCCGTGTCCCCTGCACCGGCAGGCGGGCTCTCAACCACTGTGCCACCAGGGAAGCCCAGTCTTTCTTTTTAAATATGGAATCTGGCCTATCATTAAACAGATTTTTAATCCCTCCGTTAAAAATTTTTGATACTTTCCATACAGATTTGAGCATTTGAAAATGGAGGGTTAGAATATTATAACATGACATTCTTTTGTCCTCTTTACAGCCTTTTGCAAACCAGAGTCAAGGGGTCTAATTTGTTAGGAAACTTTGTGAATTCATGTGACTTTCTGTAGCTGTGAATGTTGCTGATACTGTTTCCACCCACACACTTGAACTACACCATCACACTCTGCCTGCTGCCTTAACGCTGGTCGGGAGGGTCATGTCTTCCAGAAGTCTGGTAAGGGCAGTGAAATGAGTCAGGATGACCTCTAACTTCATGTGACATAAATATGGACTTTATTTTTAACCACAGTGGCCATTTTGTGGCAGAGGAACCAAATGCATAGGTCTCACCCCTAGTATAGAGAGTCCGGTTCAAATATTCCTCTTTCCACCGTGCTATGAGGTTTTACAATGGGAAAATGTAACAGGATGGATTGCTGTTACATCTCTCCAAGAAGGAACGTGTGTGGTAGGGAAGGTGGGTTGAGCTTCAAATGCTGGTCACTAAAATATTGCTTTTTGTTCTCTGCCTGGTTACCGTGAAATGCATCTCTTATGGCCCCTCGTTCTGTATCTTATCAGTGGAGGTTTGGGTGAAGATTTGTAAGAATGAAGCCTGTAAGCATCTGGAGTTTTCTGAAACTAAACATCGTATTTAAGGTTTCTGGGTTCGGACACCTGCTCCTCCAAGTAAGAGTTAGAGCTAGAGCTCTAACTCTAGAGACACCTGCTCCTCCAAGTAAGAGTTAGCTTTCACTTTCTAACTTTCTAATCCAGCATTAGCAATCTGGATAACACATTATTAATAACCATCTATTAATGGATGAAAATACAGATACATATATTTAGTTACACAAGCTAGCAGAATTTGAGTAATAACTATTTATAAGTGTATTTTTCGAGAGCATTTGGTATGGACCAGGCACTTTGGAAAGTATTTTGTAAAATAAATAGTGTTCTTTCTCCTGGATACTAGTCTGTCCTAGGGATAGACCAGCAATCATAGTTGCAATGTGCAGAGTATGTATACAGATATACATGGACATAGTATACACAGATATTGCACAAATTATATGCCATTTATGTGGATTTTTTCTGAAAAAACTATGGTGGTGACATCTAAATAATAACTTGATCAGTGTGAGTATACCAGGAAATCTGAGGAAAAGTTATGCAAATGTAAAAGAATAAAAAAAATCAAAGTTTATATTTTATTCAAATTTCTTTAATAATTTGGTGTAGTTGGAATAGAACATATACGTAAAAACTAGACTTGAGATTGAAAATATATCAGTTGGGGCCAAGGTGGCAACAGACTGTATTCTGTAGAAAATGGGTGTTGCCAGGGGTTTTCAAACAAAAACAAGGCCTGAAGATAGGGCAGAATCCAAAAAACCAAGATTCTAAGAATTTAAAGGATGTTTCCTGAGAAAACGATTAAGAAACAAGATAATACGATGACCATTCAGGCTCTCTAACAACCTCACTATTGGGGAAAACCATCCACGGCAGTTCTGGTGGACATTTGTAGTTGAGATTGTACCTGGCAGGTGTCTACCCAGCATTGGCTTTTCCAATCAATGGTGGTTAGTCAAATAGGACTGCAGGAAAGGAGGTATCCTATATAAAGCTGCACTGCATAAGGGAGAGAAGGGGAGGCAGAGTTGGGAGGATAATGAGTTCTAATTTAAAAGTCTGTTTTGCATTTCATTTAAAGAAAATTCCAATGGCTCAATGGTCTCTCACCTGTAGTCAATTTAGACCCTTAATGGTGTACACATTAGATGTTACCTCTTAGAATCCTTTTCAAGGTCCCCTTATCTCTCAACAGTGACTTCCCAGCATTTTCTCAACGTCTCCCCTCCCCTGCCCACCTGCTCAGGAACATTCATTTGGCTTACTAGTCTTGCAAGGTGTCTTCAATTGTTGTTAGTGCCACTGTGCATATGGAAAGCAAATGGGCACACGCTCTCCCCAAGGACCCAACACACTTGGCCCTGACAAATTGTGATCGCATATTATATTTAGAGCAGATACCTACTTCTGACAAGTATTCAAAAATAAATTCGCACTTCAGTCAAAACTCAGTCATGCTGACAAAGTTGTTCATCCTGAGGAAGTAAAACATTTCTCTCTCCCTCTATTGACGTATTGATTTACCCTGCACTCATCACATACAGAAAGCAAAAACGGTGTGGTGGGTGCCTCTTGGGAGAGCTATTTCTAGCACAGCCAGCTACTGAAATATTGAACATTGAAAATATTGAAAATCTAGTATCATAATAGCTAGGACAGTTTTTGCTCCCTGAATAACCAGGCCTCTCCAAGTATTTTATGACACTTAGATCCCTTTTGTGAATTTGTACCTCTGCTGCCTTTTTGCACTCAGAAAGTGTGCAAATTATAATTACAGATTGAAGCAGAGGGAAAGGAATTAGAGGCATCGTGTTCTTTCAGTAGATAACCAGTCATGGTGAGTGAAATACTGAAAATTACTCTAGCTTTCTGAAAAGAAAATTAATTTACAAGATACATGACTTAGAAATCTGTTATTCGGTAGACTTAAACATATTGAAACACTTAAAGACCTAAAAATGTATCTATTATTTTCATTCTAAAAGCTTTTATCAGTCCCATCATGAAATAGATCATATTGAACCTTTTCTTGTCTTCTACCATAAGCAAGGGAGTCACCATTCATAGTGCAATCACATGATACATTATCTCTGCTATGTTTGCTATATGCTACTCATTTTTAATTTAAATATTCTTGAGCTCTCATGGGTTTTTTCTATTGTCATTATTGGACTATTTGTATAGTTTACCATACATAAAAATATCGCTGGAAAATGAAAATCGTACTCGAAGGACCTTGCTTATTTTGTATTTACAGTTATGAAGATTTTTTATGTTCACCATGGTCTTTAATTTTAAAAAATACTATTTTGCCATGTAAAATTTCAGACTTGTTATACTTTAAACTTCTCATATATCAAGAGAAGATTTGAGCTGTGCCTACTTTTCTTATTCTTTACGGTTTGACACAGAGGCTCCTCTGTGCTGTCTGGCTTCCAGTTGGGTTCAGACAATGATAGGCAACAAAAAAGGCAGAAGCTAGAAGCTGAGACATTGAGAGCAGTTATTTTCCTTCCTTGTGCCCACCTTGCTGTGATGCTGAAAGTCCCTCAGCAGACCCAGATGCTGTCCTGTGGTCCTTCTTCCAGGGCACAGCTCTACTTGTTCTCATCACTTCAGGCCTAGAAGTGATAGTGGGTTCTTGCCTACCAATTGTTCCTTAATCCTTCACACATCTGAAAATAATCGCTTAATTGAATTCTCTCCAGTGAAACAGTTTTGTGTATACCTTTCATCTTCTAACCAGGATGCTGCTTAATACAGTATCATCAGTGGCCCCAGGAAACAAGCCCCATACTTGAGAATCTAGTATTGGTTGGATCATATATCTAATGAACGCTTGGAGGGAACACCGGTCATCTATAGTATGCAGTGAGCATCACAATTACTTAATTAATCAAGGAGCAGAGTGCTGTACAGCACAGTGGTGCTGTAAGATCAAGAGGTTTCGGCACATAGTTGCCATGTCAAAAGTGATTGCAAAAATAAGGGGAGTTGGATAATTTCTTATTATACTGGGAATATTACAAAAAGAAAAATATATGATTAGAACTTTGACCTTCTAATTCAAAGCACAGGTAGAAAATCAGAACTCTCTGGTGACCAAGAATTGTGTAATTGGTATGACTCCAGGACAGACAGGTTTGAAGATCCTGTCCCCAAGCCTGATTGTATGGGTCAAAACTATTTTCACAATAAAACAGTGATGGTATTTGCCTTATAATTTCGATTCTCTAATTCGTCAGTGGAATCTGGTAGAAGCTACATGAGGTGAAATAGTTACCCTCTTATGTGTGTTGGTATATTCTCATCTCTGACAATTTTCTGTTTTAAGTTGAAATATTAAATATCAAAAGATATATTCCATGTACTAAACTTTCATTGGGATTATCAATAACTTTTCAAAAGATAAAGGGACCTTGAGACAAAAAGTTTGAAAACCACTGCACTAACATATGGGCACTAGTTTCCCTTGTGTTAAGTACTAGTTAATGACTGAGACTCTGAGACATGTGATGAGAACGTTGGGATAGATTTAGATGCTGCTGAGAATTGAAAGATTCGAATTTGCTTGAAGCTTCTTTGCCAGTGAAAGCTGTCCTACAAGTATCTGAGGAAACTGGCCTTCCAATGCAAAAAACAAAACAAAAAACCCACCACCAACAACAAAAAAACCCAAACCCTTCCATTACTACTTAAAGGAAGTCAGAGCAAGCCAAATACTGTATGTTTTCATTTATATGTGGAATCTAAAAAACAAAACAAACATAAGAAAACAGAAATGGACTCACAGATACAGAGAACAAACTAAGGTTTACCAGAGGGGAGAAGGGTGGGGAGATGGGCAAAATAGGTGAAGGGGCTTGAGGAACAAACTACTAGGTGTAAAATAATAATTTACGAGGATGTAATGTGTAACACAGAGAATATAGTCAGTATTTTATCGTCTTATTTAATATTTTAGAGTTTTATTTAATATAGTCAATAACTTTGGAGTATATTCCATAGAAATATCAAATTACCATGTTGTACACCTGAAACTAATATAGAATTATAAGCCAATTATACTTCAATAAACATAAATTGTAAAAAACCAAAAAGAAAACCAAAAGAAGTTGTCTGCAGAGAACGACTCTTAGCAGCAGCCTCCCCCTTCCCTGACATACACATATTCAGATACTTTTTATTCTCTTGAGGCATATTCCAAGGGTTGGATTTCAGCATAGTCCAGAAAGGTAAGAATCAGGTTTTCTACAGGAAGAGAAAGTGAATACACTAAAGATGTAACATCCTGCCAACCTGCATCCCTGTAGAGGGTTGGGGAGCGTGTATAGGAATGTATCCTGCAGATGTAAGATCAAGGAGAATGAAGGGTAAGTTGGATCAGGCTAAATTTATTAACATGGACATGTCCATCCAGAATTAAAGTTTGGACTAAGGGCCATCTAAGATTGGCTGTAAACGTCTGCTATGTACTTGAAACCTGAACATAGGTGTGGCTACAATATGTTAGGATGGAACGTCCTAGTTACAGTAGAAGTAGTAGTATAATCCTCAGGGTGTTAGGACTGATGGATTGGATCCACTTCTACAGGTCGTTCAGCCACACCCTAACTATTTCCACTAGGAGGACTCAGAACCCTCCCTTTACCAAGAAATTTAGAAATTCATGCAGTGAGAGGAACACTGGCCTTCAGAAAAGCTCTCTGTGTTACCTCTGTAAACTGGAGATGCAGGAGATTTCACCACACTATTGGTCTCCCTGGCATCAATGAGAATAATGGCCATGGAGGGAGCACCAAAGACCATGCTTCAGCTGGACGGCCAAGGACTTGCCCCCTCCCCAAGGCTCATCTGGCTACCACTACTACTGATTGCCCAACTTCATTTGAGTAAAGGCTAATGCTATGTCCCTGATAAGGCACCATTTCCCAGGTGGCCCACAGCTACTCAGTGTCAGGTTGATTACATAGACCATTTTCCTCAAAGAGGGGGCAGGAATTTAATGTTATAGGAATGTATATATATGCATTCTGCATGCAAATTTCCCTTTCTTGACTGAAATATTTCTACTAGCACTATTATTTAAGGATTTCTATAATGCCTCAGTCATCACCATGGTGTCCTCCATAACATATCAAGGATCTTAATTTACATTTCTTTAAGTTTCTTTATATTCAGCAGTGACATCAGACTATGGTGTCTCTATCTTTACTATGTACTCCATTACCTTAAGACATCTAAGCCATAGAACCATAGAGTTTCCTATTGGAGTCTCAGTAATGGCCCCAGCCATGGAATACTATCGTGTGGATTGTTGATTTACAGGATGTAGTTAAACTAGCAGCAAATTATTATGGTTCCCCATAAAATGAATAATTGGGTCTGGGAACCAATTACTATTACCCTTGATATCTTACTTGCTTAATTTTCCTCTCTTTAGTAGACAATAAAGACACCAGCAAAAAAGAAAAAAACAGGTTAGAAGGAGAGAATGATTTTGGTACATTATTTCTCCTCTTTCTCTCACTGCCTCATTGAGGTTTTGGCATGGGCTGTGTTCATATATGAGGATGTATTAAATCAGGTGACCCCTGTTCTATAGTTCCAGTTTTCACTGGGTTCTGGGAACTCCATGCTTTTTCTTTCCCTTTTCAAAGAATGGTAGCAGCTCCCCAAATTCCTGCCTGTGAGTAGTCCTTGGTACTTTACCTTAGTTGGTTTATCATCCTAGAACTCCGCCTACACCTCTGTAGATAATTCCTGAAGTTAATCTTCACTTAAAACCTTTGGGTGCTCCATCTATTTCCTCCTCTGGCACTAATTAATAGAATAAGGAACGATTTTAGGTACCCTATGTTTATAATTTGGGATCACATACATAGCCCGTCTTGAATGAACTTAAATGTAGCAGAAGAAATAAAGCATGGCTTATACATAAAGCTATAATAAAATACTTAAAAGTAATTCTTTACCAGATGAGTATTTAGACAAGGCAGAAAGTATTTACATCTTTTGGAACAACAGAACACTTCAAAGCAAACATTTGAATAGGACATAGAAATATTGTTCCAACTTACACTTGTGGTGAGTAGGCGTAAGGGTGAGGAATCATCCAGATGGAGAACAAATGCTTGAGAAAGAGCTAGTGTGATTCAAAGTGTAGTCGAGTTGTCTAGACCATGTCTGGGAGGTTAAAGATTGGTGTAGAATGTACTGGAATTTAAACAGCATGGACTTTACATACGTTAGTATGTTAAGAAAATAATGGACTATTCCAAGATAATGGAAAGAATGGTATTTGGTTTTCTTTCATTTTTATCTTAATTTTAGAGAAGACTGATAATTTATGTCATCCTTCAGAGTTCTTTTTGTGAAACACTACTGGGAAATGTGTGTACAGCTTTCTTGCACCCGTTTACAAATGTGCAAAATACGGTAGAACCTATCTTATCAAATGCGATCACTTCGTGTCATATGTTTTTACTGGCAAAAGTGCTTAGGACATTGGAAATGTTGGTTTATACATTCATATTTTAAAAAAATGAAATATTTTTCGTGGATTTTTTCGGTAATCCTTTTTTATGATGCACTGTGAAAGATATTTAAATTCTCTTCCTCTGTAGTTCAAGGCATTGTCATATGAAATAGGGAATTATTATGTAATACATGAGGATAATTTTTTCCCAAATAAGGAAGAAAAACAAAAAATAGAGAATCATGTTGCCCATAACAACCAAATGCTAGATTATTGTTGCTGGGTTATTTACTGAGAATTTAATGAAGAAAGATAATGACGAAATTGCCTTGAGCTCTGCTTTTCAGTATTTTTGTAAACTCCTCAGGCAGTAATACAAGGTGTTTGCTCCAACTCTCTACTCCCAAAAGATAGCCAGGTCTTTGTTCTCTTAAGGCTTGAGTATTCTTCAGCTCAGCGCATGGGTTTCGATGCTTCCAGGGCCTGTGTCTGTCGGTGTGGGCCATTTACATCCCCATCTTTCAGATAGTCAGCCAGCGCTATAATTGTGTTAAAAGGCTGGCGGAGCAAATTAGAGTGACGTAAGTATTACACAGGTTTGTGGGACCTGGGGGAGAGGTAGGAAGTGTCGATACCTCTACTTCAGTCCCATCCAGTGCTTGGGAAATGAGAGGACCGCAGAGGCAAGGGCAGGGCGGTCAAAACAAAGACTTTGTGAACCTAGACCACAGGCCTCAAGACTGACAGTAGAGTAACGGTGTTGAAGCATCTGATGTATCAGTCTTACAGAAAATTTCAGAATTTCAGCTGGTGTGTTTTGTATCCCCTTGGCCACAGTGCTTTTGTCAGGCATTCCAGATGAGTTTTCAACATGAAACACACAGAAATATGGGAAAGCAAAAGGAGAAGATATTCTCATGTCCACATCAGGGATTACACATTCCTCATATTTTTCTTAAATATTAAAAGAGCCCCAGCCTAAATCTTTATCAGGATTATGCTGGTTTAAACTTATTCCCAGGAAATAAATAACGCATCAAACATTTTTTTAAACTTAAGTTTACAAATAATTCAGTAGTTTTGTAGAAGCTTAAATAAATAAAAACTGTACAGTGACACAGATCGAATACCATGCATGAAGGCAAGAAGCAAAAAGGCAATGAACTTTCATAGACTGCATGCATATTACAGTTTCTGAAAGAAGTAAACAAGTCTTGGAGAACACGTGTGACTCAATAGATGAAGCCACAAACAAAAGATATCCCCTGTACTTAAAGGAAAATGATGCAAACAACTTCAGCATCAAGGTTAAATGGTAAAAGATGAAAGGACTCCATTTTGCATAACGTCGCGAATAAAATCTCTAGAGCAGTGCTTTCCAAACTTCAGTGTGCATGTGAATCACCTGGGGACTTTCTAAGGCGAGATTCTGACTCAGTAGCTCTGGGATGCGGTCTGAGATTCTGCAATTCTAACAGTTTCCTGGATAGTGCCAACGTGATGGTCTGTGGAGTAACGGGAGTCTAGGTTCAATGCAGGTTATATGTGACTATCACAGGAGCAGGCTATAGCCATACTAGCAGATTTCAAGCACACCGACATCCACTAGAAGTGTTCTGCTACTGAAAACAAGTCATCTGATAAATTTGTAGTCTGCCTTAAAATTTTTTCTCAGAAAATGGAGAAAGGAATAATAATAATAACAGTTTTATTGAGGCTTTGTTATATGCCATGCATTGATTTGAATGGTTTACATTTAATATTTAATTTTTGTAGCAACCCTTTGTGGTAGGTGGGTAACAAGATCCAGAAATTGACTTCTACAGAGTAATAATAAACAAGAGAGTATGGAGGAGGGTTAAATAAATACTTTCCCATTTATGTAGAAATGCAGTTCTGCACAAGTATCAGGTTAAAGCAATCTTACTATCAGAAATTCAGATAAAAAAGACATGGTCCCAGTAGTAGATCAAATATTTAACATGAGCTAATAGGATGAGTTCCTTGTGAAACCAAAGTAAGAGAACTACGTTACACGTGTTACAGGATGTTAGATACAGCATTTATCAGGAACAGGAAAAATGTAATGTTTAGATCAAAGGCATAGCATGTCCATTGTGCTCTGTTCTGGTTAGAACATATTTCTCACAATTTCTTGTTAAATCTGGCAGCCAGAAATTAGAGGCATGAACAAAATGGTGTACATGCATAAGAGAGTAAAGCAAAATTTTAAAGTGACTGAAAAACAAATACAACCCAAATGTCTCACAGTCACTCAGCCTTATGGATCATCCTTTGATAGCATAATAAACTGGCCCAAGTTCGATTCCTGGGAGTGAAGTAAATCCACGAAACTTTCAGAGATTTTGAGTTTTCCTGAGGGATTTTTTTAATTTCCTTGATTATCTCTTATTCCAACTTCTTGCTTTCTCTTTATGCATTATAAATTCCCATTTCTGGTTCTGTTTTGTGAGGCATCTATCCTATTTTTATAATACTTTGTCCCATGCCTAACCACCACCACTTCCCTTTAATTCCCTAGAGTACCATGAACACAAAGTTCGTGTGTGGAACAGCCTCTTATTCTGGGGGATTAAGGATAATTTAGTGTTCAAAACATGGAAATGTATACTGCAGTCTCCTTCCAGGCATTTTAAAATAAGGGGAAAAAAAACCAAATAAATGATTTTGATTTTAAATCATTTTGTTTTGAATAGATAAGACAAGCGTAGGTATCAATTTATAACTAAGATGAGCAAAGATATAATATGAGGAAGAATTCTTACCACTCCATATCCCAGACCACAATCCTGTTGCCCAGATGCACCCCCATTATCTTGTATATTTTTCCAGAAGTAATCTTACTTGAAGATTTTGAAAAATAACAAATACTAAATTCTTTAAAATTAGGTTTTTTGAATGTGTTTCTTGAAGATTGCTCTACACACATTCTTAGCCTTTCCTTTGGGTAATAAGACACTGGTTAGAGCCCAGCCTCGGAAACAACTTAGAACTCACATTTGACCTAATAATTTAAAGGTCATTTTGTCTTTCCCTAAAGAAGAAATGTATCACCCAGCATCTGTATCATTCTCCCTGATATTTGCACCTTCCCTTGGGGGTTCTGCTCTTGCCAACTCCTTATTCAAAATCCTCTCTTTTTAAGACAGCCTCCCTTCACCATCAAGTCCTTTGTCTCTCAATCCACCAGTTTAAAATTTCAGATATGTTATTATACAGAGCAATTTAACTATTCGTGGCTAATAGTTTTCTTCCTGTTGGCCCTTCACAAGGACTAGCCATGCATTAACAACACCAGCACAGTTCTCTCCCTAAGAGGTTTGTTCATTGCCTCTTACTAAACTCTCAAACTGCAGCCACCTTTTAAAGTAACACTCCCCCCTCTCCCCTCCCCCGCAACTCGATTATTTTCCTTCCTTAGCAAAAGTTGTTAAATCACTGGATAGTTTCCAGGAAATTCATTCCCCGAATGCCAACGGGGGAGGGAAGGGGGAACATGTTATTGTTATTTAATCAGAGCCTAATCAGACAGTAAGCTTGTGCCAAAGGGGTGGGATCTTCCTTAGGCAAAGAATGTGCACCTGTGGGGATGGCCTGTGTTCAGCGCTGTGAGAGTAGAGAAGGGGAGCCTGACCTTAGAACAAATTCCTTCCCCATCTCTGAGGTCACACCTCAGCTCTCCCATTCAAATCTTTCAGGACAATAATTTAAGGAAAGGAATGCTGAGTCGGAGAAAATATCTGGCAGAGCTCCTGTACCAGGGATTGGGCAGCTCTCCTCTCCTCAAAGGTAACAGCACAGTTTAGATGTGGCCAGAGAGGGTGAGCAGATTCCCCACGTTCCTCGCTGCATTTCCTTTGCCCTTCGTCTACCTGCCGCCTAAGGAGAGATCATCAATGTAGATTAAACTGCCTGCATTCTAAGTAAGGTACCAGTAAAACAAATCCAACAGGTTATAAAAAGAATATAAAAATGGCAAATTAGGCTTTATCCCAGAATAATGTAAAGATAATATCTCAATGAATAAACATTAAACAATAGGACTTCTATTAATGTAATTGGTCACATTAATAGTGTAAAGGAGAGAAAAAAATCAGCTTAAAGAAGACTGAATTAGTCAAATTTAGCACTCATTTGTTTTTTAAAAAATATTTATTTTAAAATAATAACCCATTAAAATTAACAAATTATGTTTTTATGGAAATAATTGTATTTTCCAAAACAGATAATAGTAAGAAGAGTAGCACCCCTTTATATTTTTGCAAATCTTTTTAAAGCCTGGCTTGTACAAGACAAATTCTCATATCTGCTTCAGCATTCAATCTGTTGCAATATGTTACTTTAAGTATATGAAAAAAATCTGGCCTCACATAGGTATACAGTTGGACAAGGGAGGAGCTTGTGAGACCCCTGAAAGGGCTTGAGAGACCCTCACATTTCTCCAAATCATATTTGAGAATTAATGTCCTAGAGAATCTGTATTTAAATCTCACTAAAATTGATTTAGCAACATTCATTCTGTATTAGATGAATCAAAATTTATAGATCAGGAACTGAAAAATTATAAGAGTTCAGATAAACAATGAACTGTTTTCAACATAAACTTATGGTCAAAATGGTAAATGAATGCTATAAAACTTTGAGATGACTTTAATTATGTAAGAAGATATTAAAATAATTTGTGTTAATGAGTGTCAGCTGTTCTAGGTCTTTGGCACACCAACCATAAACTAAAACCTTCTTTATTGATGTAATATGTGTGTGTGTGTGTTTTTGTGTTTTAAATACCTTTGAGGCTCTATTAGAGGGAAAATTTCCTCTTAAATCTTAGCAATGTCACTCAGTGTTTTTTCTTTTTTTTTTTTTTTGCGGTACGCGGGCCTCTCACTGCTGTGGCCTCTCCCGTTGCGGAGCACAGGCTCCGGACACACAGGCTCAGCGGCCACGGCTCACAGGCCCAGCCACTCCGCGGCATGTGGGATCCTCCCGGACCGGGGCACGAACCCGCGTCCCCTGCATCGGCAGGCAGACTCAACCACTGCGCCACCAGGGAAGCCCCCACTCAGTGTTTTTAATTTAAATGATCTCATAGTTTTTCTGTTCAGAAAAATGCACAAAGGTTTAGTAAACAGTATAACTATTTATACACACACACGTGCAGATCAATATAAAGTTGAAAAAGTGAACTGTGATTACTTTCATAATAAACACTTATTTTTAGAAATTTAATATATGTCTTAATTATATGTATATTTTCTCATGTATAAATGTTACCAAAGAGCAATTTTATGCATAATTTTATGTTAATTTATTTAATGAATTTTTTATTTGAGCCTGTCTATATACCAGAGACTATCATAGGTTCTGGAGATAAAACAATACAGAAGGCAAAGTAGCAAGCTTTATAAACATCACCTTCTAGTAGAAGAAAACGGATCATAAATTATCAAATAATAGTAACAGGTCATTAAAATTAAATACCATTTACACTCATTTGGCAAATATTAAGAAGTCTTATGATACTATTAGAGATGGTGTGGGCTGAAAGAATATCTTAAATATAGCTGGTAACAGTGTAAATTGGAAAACTATGGTTTTGACTTGTAAAGTTGAGCATAACTTAAGACCCAGTAATTCTATTCCTAGATACATACTTAAGAGAAACCCCTGGACATTTTCACTACAAAATATTTTCAGAAATGAGCACAGAAATACTGTTAATAGTAGCAGAAAACTGGAATCTACCATAGAAAGAAAAAGAGGGGGAAAATGATATATTTATACTATGAAATATTATATATAGGAAACAAACAACCATGGTTACCTGCAGCAACATGGTTAGATTGTATTTGCGCACAAGAAGTGGGCCACAGATTACATTCAGTATAAAGACTTTTTATATAATTTAAAACAGTTTTAATAAAATACTGTTCAAGTGTGGGTGTTTGCGTGTTTAGGCAAAAAAATGATGAACAGGATAGAGGAGAGCGGTTAGCTGCCTCAGAGGAAGGCAGGACGATGATAAAGGGCACATAGTAGAATTTACTGTCATGTTTTAGATCTAGGGTTGGATGTTGGTTTCAGGAGGGATCGATTTGAATTGGCCAGATTTAGCATTCATTTCTTATATGAGCCTTTTAGCAAGTTAATGATAACAGATAATGTCCTAAACTGGTAAAGAAAAACTGTCTACAAAATCACCATCAAAATAACACCTATTAGAATAATTCCTTTTAAAGTCATGAACAAACCAAACAGCTGCTATATTGGCTATAATTTAACAATATTATAAAGATTCAAGTCAGTTCCATCAGTTGAGAAGGAAAAATAAGCTATATGTTTTTGAAAAGAAAAATTTAATTGTTTGAATATAATAGGATTGCTTACTTAGAAATATTTGTGTCCCTTGAAAAATTATTTAAACTACTATAACCAGTAAGATAACTGATTTTAAAATTCATTTTGAAAGAAAAGTGTAAAGAAAAAGTGAGTGAATCTTGCTTATCTATGTAATAGAACATATATTGAAAAATATAAAAATGAAGAGATGAGTGGGGTAGAATGTAGCATATATGTGACTTATTTTTAAGGTGGGAGTAGGGAATAATTAGCAGGGAGTAGTAAGGAGGAACAAGAATGAAACCAAATCCCCCAGTGGTCCTGGGAGTGAAAGAAACAAAACAGCATTAAGAAACAAGACAACAACCAGATGAGAGGGATGCTTGGAAAACAGGGTCTTTACTGATGGTGAACTCCCACAGTGTTCCTCAGTATGGACCTTTGGCCTATCAGGAAGGACAAATCTTCTGCAGGACTTGATGTATCCAGTCCATTTAACGTTCCTGACCCCTGTCCACTAAATGCAAGGAAAGGTCTCCAGTGATTGGGGCAGATAGTCTTCCAAACATGTCTAACCCCATGGACTGGGAGTCTTTTGGAACAAGAAGGTGCTCTGGATCAGGAAAGAGGTTGACCGTTTGGGAGTTTTGTTTATGACCATAAATTCAGAGAGAATGGCAAAAGGTACGAGAAATTGGAGCTGTATGGGGCTGGTAGTGACTGACATAAACAGGGTTATAGGACTCGATGAAATTTTCTTGATGATCTCTTAAAAAGGTGTAGGTGATAGGTTCTAATTGCAACTTCCTTGTCAAACTTCTCTCTCAAGAAGTTTCCAGTAATGAAGCAGATAGTATGGACCTAGGGGGTTGCACCAGGAGCATTTAGAAGTTCATGGACCCTCATACCACTCCAGAGGTGGGCAAGGTTCAGCCAGCAGAGGGACAGCCACCCTGATTGAGACATAGAAAAATATATTCTATCATAAACGATCAGATTTTTCTCATTTCAATAGAAAGATTCAGTTTATATTATTTTCTGATCCTCTCTACAATCCACAATTTCATATTTGAAGCTAATATAAATCTGATTTGAGGCATTAATCATATGACCCATTATAGTAATTTCTGCCAACCATATTTACTTTTGTTACCTATTTTAGGCTGTTTTAACCTTTTGTGTCAAACCATTCTGCAAACTGCTACCAAGTCAGCATAGCCTGATTATAACTCGATAGAAATCAAAATTTCAGCATTTCATATATGAGGTGAATGTTATGGTTAATTCTGATTCATTTCAAGATGCTTCTGAATTTTAATTTAATTTAAATTAAAATAATTTAAATGAAATTGGCTGTTAGATTTTAAATTAAATTTAATTTAAATTCCTTAGATGCTTTTCCATTTCAATTAGGAATTTTAATTTATCACAAATATAAACTAATTTAAATTAATTTTAAAATTCAGATATCTTTCAGATTCAATTTGAATAAAAAGCATTTATTTTGATCTGTGATTTCAGCCCATCAGAATAGACTAATTAAAATTATTTTTTTAATTATATCTTCTTTCTTTCTCTCTCTCCTGTGGCTTACCAAAGGCCAAGATAGGAGAGCAGTCTGCCTAGGTGCAAGTGAGAAGGGTGTGCATTGTAATCCAAAGTCAATAACAAAACCAGCTAAAAGTCAGTCTTACTTTTAATGTCAGAATGCACCAGCAATTCTTAAAAAATTGATAGATTCTAAAAGAGTTATAAATTATTCTTCTCTGATAAAAGCTTCTGTTGGCCTCAGCTCTAAACAATGGTGGTGGTTACTGTTCAGTTTTAAAGTCCAGATTAACACAGTTTTATTACTCACCTTTTCAAAAATGTTTTATATGGCGGCTTATTTGGAGAACTGCCAGTTATACATCTGTGGACTCAACTATACATGCTTATCTGGAGAGTAAGCTTATAATCGTTTAGAATCATTCAAGTTAGCTTTGGTTGTAATTTCTGTCTCCAACCCCAGTTGATAGTGTATATTTCTACATTTAAGAACCAGATTCAAAACAGTGAACAGCAGAGTTATTGTAAAAATGAAGGAAAAAGCTTGAGTCAATTCAATTCTGCCATTCTACGTGACCAGTTGGTTATTTTTAATATATAATTAAAACAATGAAAGAGCGCAAGTTGCAAGATGTAATTTTTTTTTTTTTTTTTTTGCGGTATGCGGGCTTCTCACTGCTGCGGCCTCTCCCTCTGCGGAGCACAGGCTCCGGAAGCGCAGGCTCAGCGGCCACGGCCCACGGGCCCAGCAGCTCCACGGCATGCGGGGTCCTCCCAGACCGGGGCCCGAACCCGCGTCCCCTGCATCGGCAGGCGGACTCTCAACCACCGCGCCACCAGGGAAGCCCAAGATGTAATATTTTTATTGGGTAATGCAAGTTTTAGTTCAGTAGTGAAATATTTTATTAAATTTGAATAATATCTTTAAAATTAAAATCTAATTTTTTTTAAATTGCTGCTCTTTTTCATTATTAAACCATACTGTTATTATTCATCATTACAACAAACCAACATATACGTGTAACTCTTCCCCATTTTATAAAACATGCATTAGTGTAATTAAGCAGTATTAATCTAGTACTCTATTTTCCCTTTTTGTACTGTGATATTATTTATTTGTCTTATTATGGCATAGTTTTATACACACATATATATTTCAATAAAAGAAAACGTTTACCGCCTGTCTTTTTTTCTAGCCATTATTTTATTAATTTCGTGTCATGATTGTTACTGAAAATAATTTTATCATAAAATGGGGGTTCTAAAAAATGATCTGCCCTCCTCCCCGCACCCCACCCAGTGTCAAGTACACTAGGAATACCATTCTGTTCCTCCGTCTCTTCCTTTCTCCTTCTTTCCCCAAACCCAATATGTGAGCATGTGAGGTTTGTGTGTACTTTGGTGACTGTCCTGAATCTAGAACAAGTTCTGCAACACATCTTGGGTGTTCAGTAATCATTCATTATGGAATAGCACCGTATTATTCCAATTTTCTTTATTTTTTAAAATATGTTGGGTTATTTTATGAGGATGAAAGAAAAATTCCTATTATGCTTGTTATGGGTTATAATATTTAGGATTCTGATTTTCTTAAAGAAAATGTAATTATAAGAAAAATCTGTGCTTGCTTTGGCAGCTCACATACAAAAAAAAATCTATAAAATTCTGTTCAAATAATAAACTAGAGTTGGCTGAGTAGAAAAGAGTGTGGAGAGAAAGCATTAGAAAAAGATAAACCAATTTATTATTTTACTCTATTTATATATTGAAGAGCTATAACAAATTTCCCAACTCTGTGACTATTAATATATAAAAGAAAGTGTTATTTGATTCATAGACTTAAGTTTAAGTTTTGTTGTTGCTGAGTCTGAGCAAATAGTTGGAGATTTCTCTATACCCTAAAAACTAAGGCCAGCTTTATGACTGCAGCACCATATCCATCACTAGAAATGAATCACATAGACAGAAGCCCCATACACAAGAACCTTTAACACTATTTGTAAGGTGAACTCCATTTATCTGTATCCTCTACAAGCAAGGACTCTGGAGACGGCAACATTGATCTGAACAGTATGTCTGTCATTTAGCTGTGTGATCTTGCAAGTTACTTAGCCTCTCATTGGAAAAAAAAATATTATCCATATTAAGTGGATTAATTTATGAAAAGTACTTAGAACATATTAACATATGTAAACTACTTAGAACAACATATAAATGCTTATTATTATTTCAATAAGTAACATCACTGATGTATTGATCCTTTATGTCTTTGATTCTTTATTTTAACCACTTAAGTATGACTAAGTGGATTAATCATCCCAATTTTCTCAAATGGAGCGATGAATCTTAGAAAAGTAAATGATTTTCTTCAGGTTGGCTAAATGGGGTTAGAAAAAATATTTTAACTCTTTCTCATGGTTTGGTACAACCAATGCATTTAGAGGGTTTGCTTTAATATTAAGAAACTTCGTAGTTCCTCTTTTGCAAAACCATTTATATAACCTGTAATTGTTAGTATATTTCTTGTTACAATCTTGTGACTCATGGAGGTGATGGACAAGTACTATGATAAAATAAAGCCTTGTTTTGTAACATGGTAATTGTTGAGATGATGATATTCCTAAGAGAATATCAACAATGATTCTAAAAAGACAGGGGCAAGGACAATAGAACATAATGTGTTTAAAAGAATATAACCAGGGCCACTTTCCAGGCACAAAATGACTAACCGTCTTTCCTTCTGAGTAATTGCTGCCTTTTTATCAATGATGTCTCCTTTCCCTCGTCACACTCCCACAGTATAAACATAAATAAGACACTGAATTGCTGAATTGTCCCTAATTCTTGATAGCATCCCATCCAAAATTAGCCCTTATCCCTCCTTAGAATCATCTAACACAAGTCCAAACCCTGTCAGGGATACTGTAATGCCCAATTCCTATGATATGTATCTCATCCTGGCAGCAAGTCAATAAACTTTTTTTTGTTTTAAGCTATAGGTGTGTTCCCTGTGATCTTTAGTCAGTGGGCTTTAAATTGTACTTTCTCTCAAAGAATATAAAAACTGTAGAAGAGAATTCTGCACACATACACACCAACACAAACACACTTTTCATCTCCCAGTGTGTTTGTACCACTATACTGCATTCTATAATTGACCATAACCAGTCATTAATTGGCTGTGAAGCAGGAAAGTTAGAAAAGACAGTATTTTGTCTGTACTAATGTGACTTCAATAGATCAAGAGTTTGTCTTTAAAAGTGTACTCTGTTAAATGCCTTAGAGAAAGAGAGATTTTACTCTGATGCTCAGTAGCCTATACGTCATCTAGGAGATTAAAATAAATAAAAATTAATTTTCCTTTTTTTCTAGATTTAAAAAAATTTTTTTTCTAGATGTTTTGTTTTAAAAATTACTGCTAAAACAGCTACCCTTGGAAAAATGATGACATTAAGCAGACATTATAAAATCCTTATATACTCTATTATTGTTTGAGCAGACTGTGATATCATTCAGAAATGCATAGATTCGTGTTTTATGAAAATAGTTAATTTTAGAATTTATAGTCTCACACTAGGAAGGATGCTGCCAATACTCATACCTTTCTTCTCTTTCCTTTTTGGTTCTTCTTGACACAAATATGGACTATGGTTAAGCAAAACTTTTGTACATGAAAAAAATGTATACAAACAGTCATTGCTCTATGGCTTAAAGAATATATCTGAGTACCATTTAATGGTTCTTTTACTCTTATTTCTCTTTTTCTCTTGAGTTTCTCATTCGTTTTTGCTTTTATGTTTTATTAGGAATTTCCTCTGAAGTGCTTATGCTTTTAGAGTAATCCTTAGGGTAAGCTCTTCCACATTTTATAACCTAGTGAAAATCACACAGGTCTTTAAAAATTCAAGAGTAAAGAAATAATGTTGGCCACAACAGGCTGAAGAATTCAAAATTCAGACGAATACCCCTAACCTAACCACGTTTTCTAAGCTCTCTCCATTTCCCCCATCTAACACTTTTATTTGCATTTTTGCTGTGTTTGATGATGGAGAAGTTGTGTTGTCTGGGTGGCAGGCTCACTATACTGTGAAATGAAAGTCCAGAACATGCTAATCCCTCCATTAGCTAAGCCCTCCAAGATAACAAGGCTTGTAATTCTATTACGAATACTTGTCATGTTATTACTGTAGGTAGAGTATTTCGAGATTTATTGAATTTTAATCTGCTTCTGCCCTGCCAGCTGTTAAACAGAGCTGCACAATAGGCCTGTATTTCTCACTGAGAATTTCTGTAAAACTAAGAAAAATATTCACTAGCAACAGGAAGAACAAGGACCCACTTTTTTTTTTTTTTTTTTTTGTGGTACACGAGCCTCTCACTGCTGTGGTCTCTCCTGTTGCAGAGCACAGGCTCCGGATGTGCAGGCCCAGCGGCCATGGCTCACGGGCCCAGTCACTCCGCGGCATGTGGGATCTTCCCGGACCGGGGCACGAACCCGTGTCCCCTGTATCGGCAGGCGGACTCTCAACCACTGCGCCACCAGGGAAGCCCAGGACCCATTATTTTTAAGTGTTGGCATTAAAGCCGAGCCTCAAAAATCTTCAGCGCTTTAAGTCAGAAGCTGCGTGAGCAACATTTTTGAACCCCGTGATTTATCATCAGTCTAGATTCTAGAACTAGGATCAGATGACTCAGAAGCGGCCACAAATGATGACTGTGCAGAGGGGACAGAGAGGAACCCAGCCAACCTGGCATATAACTTTTCTCACAGTGAACACAGTAAAAAATTAATTTTACTAATATTATTGGACTATATTTGAAGTTTTAAATAGTGTCCCCTGGAAGCATTACACATTTTTTTTGAATTAGGCAGACAGAAATCCACTACAAGTGGCACAACATTAGAAAGTATTATGTTTTTCTTTACAAGGGAATATTTGAAGTATGAGACCAGAAGATAGAGGAATGGAATTCTGTTGAAAGAATAATAATATAGCTGACAAAGAGTTTACATAAAAACATAAATTAAAACAATTCTGTGAGAACATTATTCTAAATATTTTTAAATTCTATATTTCAATTTTGTGGCTGAAATAGAGGTCCTATTTTAAATTCTTTTTGTTTGCTTGTTTATTCATTACGTTTCCCTGCCTGCAAAGGAAAGGTGTGATGTGCCACCAATGGAATCAATACTCAGGAATTGATGCGACACACACTAAGTACCTTTGTGTGCCAGGAGGGGGCTAGAACAGCGTCTGGTAGAAATACGCGTCAAATATATATGTGCTCCTCATTGTTGCAAAGCCACATTCTGCAAAGCCAGAATTCTTTTTAATGTTCTAGAGAGCTTCTTAATTAAAGTGTGGCCAACTACTTCAAGTCTCAGCTTAAATATCTCCCCAGAGAGGCCTTCCCTGCCTGACCAACCTTCATAAATTAAGACTCCACTGTTATTTGTTATGTCAGTTCTCTGTTTCCTTCATAAACAGACCAATATCTTCAAGCATTCATTTAATTTCAATTTTTCCTTTCACTTTCTGTCCACTCACTACAGTGTAATCTTCTTGCGGTCAGGGACCAAATCTGTGTTACTTACCACTGTAACTCCTGCATTTAGCGCTCTGCCCCAAAGCAGGTTTATTTTATCCTCAACTAGGGTTTTAACAAAATTTTAGTCTTGAATGCAACATTATGTTTCAATTTGATAATAGCATGTTGGATTTTTCAATTAACTTTTATTTCACTTGTGTTGAGACACAACCAGAGTAGGAAGTAAGGAAGAAAGGTAATGTCTGTAAAATGTTTCTACATGCTACTCCTCTTCTTAAATAAGAAAATAAATAAAACTTTATTCATTCTAAAAGAAATACTATAGAAAATTTGAAACTACAGAAAAAATTTCAAATTTTAATTTTGAAATAATTATAGATTCACAAGAAATTACAAAGAGAGTACAGAGAGTTCTCGTGTACCCCTCACCCTCTTTCCCCAATTTCATATTTTATATAACTATAGTATAGTATCAGACTCAGGAAGTGAACACTGGTACAATAAGTGCCAATAGTTCTATAACATGTTATCACATGGGTAGTAGATTCATGTGACTCACGCCATGACCAACACACAGAACCATTCCATCGTCACAAAGATCTCCTTCACACTACCCCTTATAGTGTAGTCGCATTCACCCTCCTCCCCACTGCCATTCCTAACCACTACTGTGTTCTCCACCCCAAACAATTTTGTTATTTTGAGAATGTTGTACAAAGGGGAACCTATACAGTATATAACACTTTAGATTGGCTTTTTCTACTCATTATAATGAACTTGAGAGGCATCCAGGGTGCTGGTACATCATTAGTTTGTTTCTTTTTATTGTGGTGTAGTATCCACTGCATGGGTATAACATGGTTTGTTTAATCATTCACCCATGGAAGGACATCTAGGCTGTTTCCAGCTTTTAACTATTACGAATAAAGCTGCTATAAACAAGTATGTAAGGTTTTTGTATAGACATAGTGTTCATTTCCATTTTTATATGAACATCTGTTTCCCTTTTTTCTTATTTCTATTTCTATTAATGAAATAAGTAAAAGTTGTATGAAAAGGTACTCACTATAGAAAATTTAAAACTACAAAACACTTTTAAAAGGAGGAAAAGCAATCACATACATTCCTGCTAATGAAAATCAGTCACTATTAGTATTTTGGTACGTTTCTGTCTAGTTTTCTTCTAGACTCAAGATTTTTATTGCTGTCTATAAATAGTTATGATTATAATACATAAGTGAAATTTTGTATCCTGATTTTTTTCTTTACTATTATAAAATAATTGTTACAAATAAAAATGTGGGAAAGATATATACATATACATGTAAACATAAGTGTATTTGAAATAAAATATAATAGAGAAATATTCCCTCAAGCCCACCACTCAGTGTAAGAAATAGTATACACTATTACCACTAACACACCCTTAGGGTCTCTTTGTGTTTTATCCTTTTTTTTTTTTTAGGTGTTTTTAGGACCTCTTGTCAACCATACTGTTGAAAACAGATGTCATTTTTTTAAAACAAAACTTTAAATGAGGAGAGGTAGGAGGCCCCCTGATTTTTTTCTTAACTCACTGTATCTGATAATCTCCTTTACTTCCTCTTAATAGTTCTTCAAAAAAAGAATCTTACTGGAAGCATCAGAACTTTCTTCTTTTGAGAATCTTATGCTTTAAATTTCTTCCAAGTAAAGGGCCAGTTAATCCTAGACTGTAGTATACCTTTAAATAACCAGTGGAAATTAAAACCTTACCTGTGAGCATTTTTCCAAATTTGTTTGTTGTGTAGTTAAAGCAGCTGGTCAGTCTCTTTTCTACATCATTATTGAGATGGAAGCACTCTTCTTGAATTGTGAATATGGATTTTTCTAAATATGGATTAGTTTTATTCTATGTACTGTACCAGAAAGCTAATCTTTTGGTCATAATTATGTATTGTGAGTACATTATGTTTACTTAGTTCCATGTACTTTATCTCTAATCAATATCATAAAAGTTACATATTTCAAACTATAATCATTCCAACTTCTGGAGGAATTTGAAGTTTAGATTTATACATATCTATCTTTTCTTCTAACTTTGCTGTTACTCTCAGGTTCTCGGTTATTCCTCAAAAAAACGCCATCATGCTATTTATTTAGAGCATATTAAAATAGTAATAAACGTTCAAATCACTCTTGAAATAAGCAGAAATACCACAAAATCAGATTTAAGAAGCTATATGTAGATTCTAATGAGTTTTAACCTGTTATTGCCTGCTCGATATTCAGAAAATTTAACATGGGAAGATGCTTCTATTGAGATCTGTGTCAGGCACAGCAGAAAGGCAATGATCAGGTAGAAGGGCAAGCTTCCTGACAAGAGTTTTCGTGAGGCATACACATACATAACAAATTCTGCAGTTTAAGCAATTCTGCTTTCAACTGGTCTTTGGCCCACTGATAACCTTAAAATACAATCTTTCCTAGAAAAGTGATACTAAAACAGTGACATATTGGGCAACGAAACTGATGGCACAGCACACACTAAAAAATGGCAAGGAAAATGGTCAAGATGCTCCAGGATGAAAATCAGTCCTCAGGTGTAAGCCTCACCAGGATACCCCAGATGTCCTCCTAGATTTTTCATTCTGAGATTTTAGGTCACATTATATATACATACACTTATACATATACATTCATATTTAATGTTAATGAATAAATTCTGTCAACTTTAACCCTTACTAGTCTGATTGCTGGAAATTAGTTCCACTCAAAGTACCTGCCCATTGTTTCCAAGAGTTGTTTAAAGGGCTTCTCATATATTCTCAAAATCAGTCTGTCAACTGTGATCACTGCAATATCCACCCCAGTTTTGCTCTCCCATTCTGTCTCTCACTCGTCTGCTTATCTGCCTGCAAAGCCACTGGATAATATTCAGTTTTTTTCTGTGACTCATTTCAGATGTTCTCCAGACCTCGAGGTACCAAGGTTGTTTTTTGTTTTCCCTCCAGTCATAACTGTACTTTTGTCTCCAGGAACCTGAACCACTTCTTTTTAGTTCTAGATTAGTTCACATTTTTTTCTGCTAAATTCTGACCACTTCTTACCTGTATGCTTCCCAAGACTCAAAAAAAAAATCAAGAAAACAAGTGAACAAAACCCAAAAAAAACCTAACTCTGGTTCTGTTTATTGCTGGACTTCTCTCCACTAGCCACAGACGCTTAAGTTCAGTTCACGAGACCAAAGAGAATAGAAACTAGAGCTATAACTTTCTCCACTGGTTGTAAATGACTCTCCTTCATGTTGCCCCGGATATCATATAGGCATTTGGTATGCGTGTTAGTTTATACAAAGAGTTATTGGGGAAGGAAGATTATGGCTTTACCTACACTCACAGCATCTAGGACCTAGATCAGCAATTTCCTCATTCATTAGGTGTTTATGAGGAGTGACTAGTATGTGAAAGACACCTACCCTCATGAGTTTCCATTCTAGAAGGAAAGACATAAACATAAGCAAATAAGAAAACATACAATTAAGAGTTGGAGGTTGGTCGTGCCGATGGCACGGGAAGAATATATGTCGGCAGATAACTGGAGTAGGAGATGCACCTTATTTACATAAGATACTCAAATCTCTGAGAAAAGATCCTAAAGATAAAACTTTGGAAACAGCTGAAGAATGAACATTTTAAGAAGAGGGCAAGGCGCTACAGGACAAAGTCTTGGTGAACTCAAGAACGAAAGAAAGCAGTTTTTCTGGAGAATTTTTTCCTGGCGAAGGAATGAAACCAGATTCAGAGAGTAAAGTTGGGCATCAAGTTATGCTCTAAGGGAAGGAAGAAAAACTGAGTGATTGCTGCATTGGAATATGGAGTCGATGGTATTTTATTTTTGTGGCGGGGGGTGGGGGTGGTTATGTGCAGTCTTAAAAATGGGAGTATCCTGAATGGCTAATCCAGCGGAGAGGGCGAGTCCAATGATGTAGGGCAGAGTAGATAGCAGAGGAGTTGGAAGGGATCCAGAGGCATCCGGAGAGATTCCCATTTGATAGGAGTGACAGCGCTTTTCTAGTTGTGATAGAAGATAAATATAGGCTCAAGTAGGTTTAGAGATTTGTTGAAGGGAATGGGAGAGATTTCTGCTGAGCTAGCAAAATTCTCTTTGTTAGACAAGAAAACATAACCAGATAAAAGTAGATATGATGAGTTACAATGATATTTGTGTAGGAACCAGGTTTTTTTCTTTCCATAAAGCTAAGTGTCATGTCTTTTTTTAGATTAATGTTCAGTCATGATTTTAAAATTCAAATGATTTTTTTAAAAGAAGATGACCATAAATTTACTCTTCACCTGTACTTATTGGATCATTTACTGTGTATTAAAAAGAAATAGAAAAAGTTAAAATTTTCAGTCTGGCAGAGAAATAGAAAAGGTTTAAGCTTTCAGTCTGAGAGAAATCTTAAACTCCTTGAATGATATCAAAGATTATCTTGGGCCTATTTTATAAAAAACAAAAATGGCTTCAGTCTTTCCTTCTGTAAAATGGCTCAGGTCAATTGACATATTCTTAAATTATTAGCTCCAAGGGAAGCCTGACCAACAGAAGGCGGAGAAAAGATAATTTTGATATAGAAATACAGTAAGTATATTATCCAGAATTTCATTTTTAAACTCACATGCAGAAGGAGTTTTCATAAATTTGAGCATTCCTGTTAAACATTGTCAGTGAATCAAAGTAAGTTAGGAACAGGGATTACCACCATCTAAGAAATATGGGAATACCAATGAAATTTATTTTATGACATAATACTTTTCTACATGTTACGTTTTACTTATCAACTTTATAATGTATGCTTGTTCTAGAATTAAACTGTTTTTTAAAAAATTCATTTAAGTATTGCTTATATTTGGCAGAAGAATGAGTTGATTTTAAAATGCCACCTAAGATTCAGAATAGCATACAAAACCCTTTGTGTAATAAAGAGGAAAAAAATATATAATATGTATTTTGTATTTTTGTTTATATATATTACATATATATATATATATATATATATATATATATATATAAACAATAAGAACATGAAAAGGTTTCTCTGGAAATAATTTTAAAATATATATGTTGTTTCCTCCAGGAAGGGGAATTGACTAATGGGGAGTGAAAGGAACATTTTCACTCTTCCAATTTATACCTTTTTATTACTGACCCATTTGGAAGTAATACTAGAATATAAAATTTTGGAAAGGAAGAAAGAAAGTGAGAAAGAGGGAGGGAGGGAGGAAATGGAAATAACACGTATTGATAAGTAAGTACTTGCTGTTTATGTAGCTGTATTTAAAACCTATGGGGCTTTTTTCCCCCAGTTTAAAAAATCTTCTAAGGAGTTTGATGAAGAAGTGTAATGAACAATATAAACTAGACAGTAAAACCCTTTATTTTAAAGGCTGGTTATCTCATCATTAAAATGTTAACTTTAAAACGGAAAAATATCACCATGCTATGTGAAATCAGGGACGTATCAAAAGTGATCTCCTCCCCGCAATTACACCTTTGGCTCACAAACATTCTCTTTAATAGATAAGCTCAAAATTGGTGGCAAATTTTAATAGAGTGGAAAGACTTTGCTGTATATTATCTGTAGTTAGAGTGTGTTTGTCTTTCTGAAGAGAGAGTTCCAAGACTAATGAGCACTGAAGATAAGAATTAGATAAACTGCTATTTTGTTCAGATTGTTTCACCTGTTGGCTACAGCTTGTTAAGTTAAACTTATATATTGGTTGGAGTGTGATGGGTGGTGGTAACAGTTTTCCAAAATAATCCTGAGATGTTTGGGCTGTAGAAGGACACCACACCCCTAAAAATACCATTTTTTATAATTATTTTATCATCATTTCATTGGTCAAATTTAAATACATGTTTTATATACTTCAGTCTATCTAGTTTATTTCTCATAACAGTTTTTGAAAACTACCCAGCGTAACAGGACATTTCAGAGAGGGAGGGACTTACGTAGTGCACCACAGCCATCAATCACCCATAAACATGACACATCTCAGAGTCATATACCTCCTCTCAATTGCCCTGATTGCCACACTCTCCATCCTGGAGAAAATGGTCATTTCCGTAACCAAGCCCCAGACGATCAGGTTCCTTCAAGCCTGAACATTATTCCTACCTCTATGCATTGCTTCCCACCCCTAGCGCGCACGCACGCACACACACACACACACACACACACACACACACATCGTTACAAACCGGTATGTGCATTGAGCAACTTAAGGGATTCGAAACCTGTCATTCTAATATCAAGTAGCTCTTTACAAACCTTAGTAAGCACATAATCACTTGTTATTTAATGCAGACTTCCATGAGTACTCTCAGAGCTTTTTTTCTTTCTTTCTTTCTTTTTTTGCGGAACAGGGGCCTCTCACTGCCGTGGCCTCTCCCATTGCGGAGCACAGGCTCCGAACGTGCAGTCTCAGCAGTCATGGCTCACGGGCCCAGCTGTTCCGCGGCATGTGGGATCTTCCCGGACCGGGGCACGAACCCGTGTCCCCTGCATCAGCAGGTGGACTCTCAACCACTGCGCCACCAGGGAAGCCCTCTCAGAGCTTTTAATTTCATAGTTCTGGGTGAGGAATAGGTATTTTCTAAAAGTTCTCCTAAAAAGTGATTCTGGAATAGGTAGTCTCAGAATCATACTTGGAGAAACTGTGGTATAAAAGGAACCTCAATGACAAATTCTTTGCATACAGAGGCAGTAAATTACCAAGTCACAGTTCCAAATGTTTCAAGTGGCAATAGCTCTCCTGTTTCTTTTGTCCTCAGTGGTTATCTACAAGGCTAAGAGAGATGTTTTTCCTTGAGACCTCTCCTCTGGAGAAAATAATATCCTAGTCTCTTATAGACCACATGGCTCCAGATTGAAACTGTTTTCCTGAAAGTCACAAAACCCCCATGTCATTGGAATTCCCTGTATTCAATGCAAAGATGTTCTCTTTCTTAGCCTCTCCCCTCCGGAACAATGCTTTGTGCATCCGAGCAGCCTCCAAATTTCTGCCTCATTTAAGCTTCCTGAGGTTGTCTAGATCAAAAGAGCCTACCTTTCCTAGTGTGAACAGCTCCCACCTCGCTTGCAATCCGGACACCCCTGGATTATTAACAGCAAGTATCCAGCTCTCTGTGCCGCATACTCACGCGCTCACGGCTGAGAAGAACCCGCTTACACCCAGCCTGGGGACGATTGTTTCTTCTCAAACCACATTTCAGTAGCAAAGAATACTTTTTAATTTTTTTTTTACAGAACAACTGAAAATGATTTTTTGAAGTAAAATAGAAGGAAATACAATTCTCAAATAATCTGATATATAGCCTATTAGAATATTATGCTTTGCACACTTACGTACTCACACCCACATTAGAATTTCAAAATGCACATTCCCATGTTTTTAGCAAAGAAGTCCTGAAGTTTTTCAAAGTCTTTAGTTTTTGCCTAACCAAAATGAATTTCACACATGTGACAGTTTAACCTTTTTTTTTTTCCCCCACCATTGAACATTCTGTGAGTGGTCTATGAAACGCACTGACAGATATTTGAAAAACTCTGACAGAGAATAATAACATTCTCATAGATGAGCAATAGCTTCCATTTCTTGGTCAGCAGCCAAGTGGGAATATTAAATTTAAATATGAATAATGATATTTAGAAAACCCTCTGATGATAAATGCAAGACTCTTCAAAACTAAAAGTTGACTTGAACTTTGCATTTTGGGAATTATTACTGAGTTAACCTAAGGGACTTGGTTTGTGGACAGTCGATCAATTTGCATAATTCAGCAATAAATAAAATCAATCAGACAAAATTCAACTTTCATCTTCTTAATATGAGATTATTTCTGTAAAATGGTAACTACTTCTTTGTGTGAGTCAGAGTAGAGCTAAAAAGAGGTGAGGCAGTAACATTTATAATATGTCCTCTGATATATAAAATCTTTGCACTGTGGAAGAAAAGGTAGGAGGGAATGGCTTGCTGAGTGCAGATCTGGGTGGTGGGCAATGTGTTATACATGGAAGTGCCAAGGGGAAAGATGACAGTTGCTGTTCTCACACTTATTAGCACCAGTCATAGGAGATGAGATCTAGAAACAGCATAGGGCTCTAAGTGCTGCTGTAGCTACCGGCACAGGGCACAGTGGAACCAGTTATGTGTTCACTAGAATGCATATAAAGTCTTCTTTATGGGTTTACATCATGAAATAAAATCAAATTTTCTTTCTGAGCATTTTTCTCTTTGGTGGGAGTGAGGGGGATTATTTATTTTTATTTACATTTACAACGGGCTGAATAATGGGTGAATAGCATATGCAACCTATGATCAGGATTTGAGGTGACAGACATAAAGGGAAAAGCAGCTGACATTGAAATAAAAATAATGGAGGGCTTCCCTGGTGGCGCAGTGGTTGAGAGTCCGCCTGCCGATGCAGGGGACGCGGGTTCGTGCCCCGGTCCGGGAGGATCCCACATGGTGCGGAGCGGCTGGGCCCGTGAGCCATGGCCGCTGAGCCTGCGCGTCCGGAGCCCGTGCTCCGCAATAGGAGAGGCCACAGCAGTGAGAGGCCCGCGTACCGAAAAAAAAAAAAAAAAAAAAAAAAAATGGAGATAGCGCCATGGGTAAGACATGATACCAGAAAGGGATTAAACTTATTTATGGCATGTATACCAAATTGCTTGGTAAGTCAATGATGTAATTTTATTTGGCCGTTGTGAGAAAATTTCATTTCTTTTAAAATAAAAAACCATTGGCTATGTTTCCTGGATTATGCTATTAAATAAAAAGGATTTGAGACTTTTAAGGCATCCTACATCAGGCAGAGTGGGGATAAAAAAAAAGCGTTTGGCATTGGAAACAAAAACAGGAAATAATTTAGCAATGCGGTGAATTTACTTGCCCAAGGAAGAGGGTAATTTGATAAGTTGTGCTGTCACAGTGGCATGCTGAGTATATGGCTTCCTGATGACTGGGGAGTTTTTAATTAATGAAAACTAGTGAGAGAGTGAAGCAGTGGACATTTTCTGTTTATAATGGGAGGGCATTAGATCAGAAACACTCAGGGACCTGTGGCCAACCTCAGAGATTTCGCTTAATAAGGATGACCGAGTCTCTGTGATGAGGCGGGTTAACTAATTACGTGCAAGGTCAAGCAGCAAGTAAAATCCACTTCAGAGGCTGTTTCATTAATGCTACTGGGTTGGCATAAACGTGGTTCTGGAGATTTTCAGCTACTTGAAACAGTGGCAAAAAAGTCAAGATTAAGTATTGGGGATTATTAATAGTTGTTAGTGTAGTATATTTCCCAAAGTATAGGCTCAGGACAAACAGCGATCTGGTTCTTGTCCTTGACTGAGCTCAACTATGCCCTAAGCTCCACTCTAGTATCTTTCAGGCTTGAGCAATTAACAAGGGCCCCATGTATTTTTATGTATGTGAAGTTTGAGAAATACTGGTGTATATAGACAGAGAGACTCATCACACTGCATGCTTTGATTAATTTAAATTCTGCTCCTTTTATTTTTACATCATGCAGAAAATTGTTTACTCCATGCATACAGTTTGACTACTAAAGGTCTGTATTTTGGACAAAGAATTATTGCTCCAGTTTCTACCAGTTGCCTTCTGAATGCTATTTCTAACCACCTTAATTCCTGGCTGGCAGAAGTTACCCCTCCCCCTTATTAAAAGCCGAAAATGCCAAAGATTCATTTGCTCTACTTTCAACCTGATCTGGATAAGGGGAACTGAGAATTCTTCTGGAGACCTTCTTCTATAATGGAAAGACAAGTGCAAAGAGAACCTCTTTCTCTTCCTCCTTTGATTATTTTGTGCAAGTTATGGTGCTTAATGCTTTGGCAAGCATCTTCTAGACATCAAACAAATGTTAAGAGAAAGCAGGCCAGGGGCCTGACATGACTGAATCACATCTAGAACCATCTATTCTGGATTTCTTATGTCATATATTAAACTTCTAATGGCCATGTGTAATCAGAAATGTGGTATTTGCAACTGAAAACATCTTAAATGGTCCAACCTGTACTCAATTTATTTATCTCCGATCACCATGGAGAGATGTAATTTGCCTGGCTGGTCGGCATTTTGAATTAAATTGTTCTCCTCTCTAGCGCCACTGCTTCAAATAACAAACAACACACACACACAGAAAAACGTATTACTTGAATACATTATTCCTATTTCACAGTGCTAATCAGTTACTATGACCATAGATGTATAATACAATTGAAAATAGAATCATTTTTAAAACCTTCCTAGTAGCTTAGAATGTATAAATTGAACTGTGTTGTTATAAAAGATGTAAGTACTCCAGAGGCTCTTCTGATCTGGCAGTAATTCAAACTTAATTCAGACACAATACAATTAATACTTGTCTCATTTTATCATTTTCCCCTGTCATCTTAACATATACTAGCATATTAAAAATGTCTTTCTTTAAGAGTAACTGATAGACAAATGTTAGCACACACAGATAACTTATAGAAGAATTTTTTCTTTTTAAAACTGAGTTTGGGGGCTTCCCTGGTGGCGCAGTGGTTGAGAGTCCGCCTGCCGATGCAGGGGACACGGGTTCGTGCCCCGGTCCGGGAGGATCCCACGTGCTGCGGAGCGGCTGGACCCGTGAGCCATGGCCGCTGAGCCTGCGCGTCCGTAGCCTGTGCTCCGCAACGGGAGAGGCCGCAGCAGTGAGAGGCCTGCGTACCACCAAAAAAAAAAAAAAAAAACTAAAACAAAACTGAGTTTGGGCTTCTCTGGTGGCGCAGTGCTTGAGAATCCGCCTGTCAATGCAGGGGACACGGGTTCAATCCCTGGTCCAGGGAGATCCCACATGCTGCGGAGCAACTAAGCCCGTGCACCCCAACTCCTGAGCCCGCACACAATAACTACTGAAGCACGCGAGCTCTGGGGCCAGAGTGCCACAACTACTGAAGCCCGCACGCCTAGAGCCCGTGCTCCACAACAAGAGAAGCCACCACAATGAGAAGCCCTCGCACCACAACAAAGAGTAGCCCCTGCTCGCCGCAACTAGAGAAAGCCCGCATGCGGCAACGAAGACACAACGCAGCCAAAAAAAAAAAAAAAAAACTAATTTATGGTTCCCTTCACAAAAGAATTAGGTGTATTAAACTTTCTTACAAATAAGTAGTTTTGTAGTTCACATTCCTAACTGCATATTAAAACCTCCTGAGGAGCTTTGAAAAAACACATATTACCACCCACAGAAATTCGGATTTAATTGGTCTGAGGCAGGACCAGAGGATATTTTCTCATAGTTCCTCCAGTTGGTTTTAATGAACAATCAGGGCTGAGAATCCTTGCAATGAATCTTTTTCAAACAAGCTATGAGTATGCTAGTCGGAATGGGTGGGATGTGTCGCAGAGGAATTTGGGGATGCCCTACTTCTCAGGCTAAAATTTGCAGCCAGGCCTGGGGATTTGGTTCATAGATTGGACACAACTTTAGAAAGCTAGCTTAATCACAGAGGAAAGCAGTGAGGTTGGAGGAGTTTCAAGTTATCTTGGTTGTTTTTCTCAGAGAAACCTGGGAGGGGGGGAACAGGTGGTATGAGGTGACATCTTGTTTAAGAAAACTCCATAGTCATGAAAATACCCATGTTTAATAAATATGACTTAAGGTGGAAAAGACAGGTGAGTAAAATTTTATCAGCTTCAGCACAAAATCTAAAATTGAAGTAATTAACAATACTGCACAGCTCAGATGCATGCAGGAAATACCATGTATTTTCTTAATCATAATCCAAAGGGATGTGATACAACCCAAATGCAGCAACACGCATGGTGATAGTAACAACACAAATACTCAGGTGAAAATGAAACAGATGCCAGGCAGGGTCTTTTACAATCATTCTGTTATAAAATAAAACATATAGACAGAAAATACTACCAAGAAAACAAGTCAGTATAAAGGTTAATGCATTATTATAAAGGAAACATCCTTGTAATTACAAACCAGGTCAAGAAATAAAATTTTGCCAGCAAGCCTGCCCTTGTGGTCCAACACAATCACAAGGAACTGCTCCCTGCAAAAGAAACCACTAACCTGGGTTTTATAGCAACCACTTCCTTGCCTTATTGTACAGTTTTATCACTCTAGTGTGCTTCCTAGACATTATTGTTGACCATGTTGCAAATTTCATATGCCGCTTTGTTCTTTTTCAATTTCAGTTTCCCGCTCCTTCCTTTCATTTCCTTATAATTTATCTGCTGAAGAAACTGGGCCAGTTAACCTTAGCATTTCCCACAGGCTAGATTTTTACATATTGAAAACTCATCATCCAGTTTGCTGTTGATGAGTCCTGTATTTCCTCATAATTGGCAGCTGGATCCAGAGACATGATTAGACGGAGATTATATCCCTTTGACAAGAGTACAAGTGGTGTTACATTCTTAAATCAGGAACACTATGTCTGATTGTCTCTTTTTCATGATAGTAGATGTTGATACTCAATGCAAAGATCCATTAAGCGGTAACAAAATGATGATATTCTAAAGTTATCATTTCCTTATAATTTCTTAGCTGGGAAACCTCTATAAAGAACTCCTTCCCTCATCTCTTGTTTACTTAGAGATATATATGCTAGGTTTCTCTTTTATTTATCAGTTTTCAAGATAAAAAATTTCCCTATCCTCCTCCATATGTGACCTATTGTTTTATATTATGATGACCACATAGATTTAAACATGGGCTTAAACATATATGCTGGATTTATCCACTTCAATTATTATTATTTTTAAAGCTCACGTTGTCTCATCTTTGTCCAGTGAGGTTTCTTGAAAATGGCTCCTGAGTCTTTTTGATGTTACCCTTGTGGTCCGATGGCTTCCTTGCTCTCAACTATAACAGAATGTCCTGAGAGTGTATGTTTTCTATTGTTGAGTAAAAAATTATCACAAATTTCAAGTCTTAAAACAACATCGGTGTTTATTATTTCACACTTGTGTAGTTCCAAAGTCCAGCTCTATGGGGTTCTCTGCTTACGGTCTAACAAGGCTGAAATAAAAATGTTGGGTGAGCTGCCTTCTTACCTGGAGACTCAAGGAAAGAATCTGATTTCAGGCTTATTCAGATTTTCCAAAGATCTTGTTCCTTCAGGCTGTAGGACTGAAGTCCCATTTTCTTGCTGGCTCCTGACTGGTGATCACTCACAGCTCCTAGAAGCCTCCTTCAGGTCCTTTTCACATGATCCTTTCTCCAACTTCCCGTAAGGAATGGCACGCTAAATCTGCCGTGTGTTTTGTGGAGTTTCGGTTTGTTTGCTTGTTTCCTTTTTTCCAGCTTTGTTGAGGTATCAGTGACAAATGAAATTGAAAGACATTTAAAGTATACAGTGTGATGACTCGGTATGCATATCTCTTGTGTTTTGATTCTCTGACCTCTTATACAAGCAGCAGGAGAAGACTCTGTGCTTTTAATGTACTCAAGTGATTAGGTCAGCTAACCAAGATACTCTCCATAACTTTTCGACTTTAATTACACCTGCAAATCCCTTCACAGGGATATCTAGATAAGTATTTGGTTGAATAGCCAAGATAGGAATCTGGGGTTATATATACACACATATATGTAATAAATAATATTAAGAATAACAAACCTCATGAGTTTATACTAATATTTCTAATTCAAATTCGGGACTCCGAGACTTTTACTTAACTTCCATCTTATTTACATCTGTATCTCCACTCTTTCAACCGGACTTCTGGTTTTCAAAGACACATTTGATGAGAGGAATTAGAGTTTCCTATAATCACTCACTGGTTTATAATATATTACACACGCACCTATTTCAGTATGTGTGTGGCGGTACACATACAAGTGTGTGTACAACATAGTACAACTATGGCGGCACTAATATACAACCACTGATAAGCTTACTGAAAATGTTAATTTTTTTAATTTAATAAAATACCTTACATATTCTTTGACCAATAAAAATAGTTTGTATATATTTTCAAACCATATAGCCATTACTACACTCCTCTTTTAATACTAGTTTCATCTTTTTTTTTTTTTTTTTTTTTGCGGTACGCGGGCCTCTCACTGCTGCGGCCTCGCCCGTTGCGGAGCACAGGCTCCGGACGCGCAGGCTCAGCGGCCATGGCTCACGGGCCCAGCCGCTCCGCAGCATGCGGGACCCTCCCGGATCGGGGCACGAACCCGTGTCCCCTGCATCGGCAGGCGGACTCTCAACCACTGCGCCACCAGGGAAGCCCACTAGTTTCATCTTGATGTTACAAGTTACTGTATGTTTAAAACTTACCACTTTTTATGTAGGTGACTCTCTAGTTGTTTTGGGATTTTTTTATAAATGTATTTATTATTATTTATTTATTTTTGGCTACACTGGGTCTTCATTGCATGTGGGATCTTCCCGGACCAGGGCTCAAATCCGTGTCTCCTGCATTGGCAGGTGGATTCTTAACCACTGCGCCACCAGGGAAGTCCCTCTCTACTTGTTTTAACTGAAGATTTTTCTCTAGTAAATTTCTCAGGGGGATTCTTGAAAACAATATTTCTTGAGTTCTTGCATGATGATAAAATTGACCTGTGCCCTTTATAATAAAATGTCAGTTTTGCTAGGTATTAAGTCTTTTGTCCACATTTTCTTTCCTTTAGTATCTTAAATATCTTATTCCTCTTTGTTCCGCTATAGAGAGTTGCTGTTGAAAAGTCTGATGACAAGCTAATTTTATTTCCTTTATGAGTCACTTGCTCTTTTTGCAAGAGCAAAGGGCTCTTTTGACACCTAAAATAATTTTTTATTTTTTTGATATTCAGTAATTTTATTGACTATGTCTTGGTGTTGTTCACTTAAATTAATATTCTTAAGTATGCAATGCATTCTTTCATTAAGTAGTTTCAAAAATTTTTTAAATTCACAAATGCTTCCTTGAATTAACAGCTTTTAATAGTAGCTTGGTTTTCTTTGCTTTTGTTTTTGCCTTTAGGGATTTCTATTTTCATATATATATATATATATATATATATATATATATATATACAAAAAACCATACATATTACTTTTTTATCCCTTTTAATCTGTTTTCATTCTTTTTTAAAATAAAAATTTTCCATCTTTACCTTTTATTTCTATCTGAAGACATTATTTATTCATTATTATTTTTCTTATAGTTTTAATGTTTGAATTTTAAAAATTTCTGTCTTCGCTGCATTTTATCAATTAATTTCTGAGTTTTTAAAATTATTTTTAATGTTTTTTCCTCATGTTTTTAATCATTTTCCAAATATCTTCTAGCTCATTTTGTTCTCTTTGTGGGCATGTCTTTGGTGTGTTTTCATTATTTGTAGAAATGTTATCCTGGTTTTTATTCTATTTTTCCTGTTACAACTACGTTTGGGATTAGGTATTTATGCTTTCTTATTCTTAGTTTTCCTAAACTTTTAAAAGGAGATTTGATTCAAGATACCTTTTCTAACTTCATAGTACTTCTTCTCAAGTGTTCACATACTACTAAAAATATGACAGCTTGCTCTCTGGACTTCCCTAGTTCTGTTACCCTTTCCTACTTTTTATCTGGACTTTTTCAAACTCAGGTCAGGTGAATACACAATAGCAAAATGGTTCATGCACTTATTCTAGGAACAGGGGACTATGTTTTGTTAAGTATTATACACCCTGCAGTTTGCACAGTGCCTGGCACATACGAACTCAGTAAATATCTGTGAAGATAAGAATAAATGAAAGTACACTGATGCATAAGCATGGCAATCCCAGAAGTCTTAGTCTGGCATAACAGCTGAATCGAATTGATGGATAACTGAACCAATCATCACATAAATAAGCTTTCAGTTTTTCACCAGTGATGTAGCAGCTTCAACCTATTGTCACTTTTGGCATCTTTCAGATGTGGCCTTAGATTAGGTGAGGTTGGCTACTTTAGGGTTTATTCAATACTCTGGTAGGTGCTGGTACTGGAAGAGTAAAAAACAAGCAGAGCCCCTGCCTTTTTTAGTGTAATGAGAAACACAGGTGATGTGTGTTTTGCTGGAGTGAGTACACTCTATGGGTATACGTAAAATGGGTGCTCAAATAGTTGATTGGCTGATTGATTTGAGGTGGGCAAGAAAGTCGTTTGTTATCTATGCTGATGTCTCAAACAATGTAGAACTTGATCAGCTGAAGGGAATAAAGGGACGCTGGGAGGCATTCTAGAGGAAAGCTCTTGGAGAAAGCCTCGGCGGTAAGAGAAGCGTGTTAAGTTTAGGGGAAACGCTAAGAGTTTATGTTGTTTTTTAAGTCCCGCAATATCTGTTTTGAATTCATTTAGAGCGCTTACAACATTCAGTGTAATTCAGTTAGGGTGTTTTGTTGTTGTTGTGTTGCTTTTAGTGAAAACAGCTGGGTATTGTCTTAGTCCGTTCAGACTGCTGTAACAAATTACCGTAGGGTGAGTGGCTTATGAACAACATAAATTTATTTCTCACAGTGCTGGAGGCCAGAAATCTGAGACTGGGGTGCCAGCATGGTCGGGTTCTGGTGAGTACCCTCATGGAGGTTGCATTCTGCCAACTTCTTGTGTCCTTTCATGGTGGAGGGCGGAGAGGGGAAGCAAGCTCTCTCCTGATGATTGCTTTCTGGCAGATTTTGGGGGGGTTCATGCTTTGCTGTTCTTTAAAAATGACATGATACAGAAATGTTAGTACAAGAGGATTTTTCCGTTCCAAGCTTCTGTAGTTTTTTCCATTGGTTTGATGCTTCTCCCCTCCTTTGAAGCTGTGGCTTAGGCAGTAACTTTCAGTAGCTAGTTAACAGTTACAAATGCCATCTTCATGTTTCTTCTCCACAGGAGCTAGGGCAGTGCCTCCCGCAATCCTGGGAATTATGCTCAGGTCTCATTCTTGTGTCTACATTAGCTGACGCATTAAAATATCGAATTGTTTAAAGATGAAATTGAGTATCCATGCTTAACATTTTGAATTTTTATAGAAAATTTGAATTCAAGTAGTGAAACTAAGTACAGATTAAACACAGCTGTCCAGATGTCTGAGTTATCAAAAGACTTCATAAGTAAGCAGTTCTTTAGAAAAACGAGCTCTGTTGTTCAATTCCTGTAGCGGAGCCCACATTTATTTGTATAGGAAAATTCCATTCCGCAAATAGAGTTGGAGTAGAAATTAAAGAACTTTTTAATGCGTGTGTCACTTTTTCGGAGTCTAGAAAAAGCAGAGTCCAAGTGACTTATGGGAATGATTATGGTAGATCTACATTAATTTACATCTTTTTCTTGATATTAAGGTTGTTCAATATTAAATTCCCTTTTAAAAATCCCATGTTATTCCTGCAGTTTCCTCTGGTGTCTGTTTCAGAGTTTTAGCCTACTCAAGCATTCTTTAGTAAAAATCTCTGAAATCATTAGCATTTAATTGTTCTTTAGAATGCCAGCAGTTTACTTAATCAAAGATTTATTTTACTTCATTAGAAAATTAAAAAAAGGAAAACTTCTGTGATTGTTCCTGGCTTCTGTGGTCAACATTTTGAATAAGCTGTAGTCTTTCTCCTTGAGTCTACTCACTAAACTGAGAGTGGGATCCTTTCCCAGCCAGTTCTTTGCCGGAGGCCAAAACAAGATGAATTCTTAAATAAGCATTTGAGAGCTTTGTAATTAGGAGAGCAAAATCTAAACTACAATGTGTCACATAATGCCTATTTGCAATAATATTTAGCAAAAAACTGGTTTTCACCATTTTAAAAGAAACTGTTTCTCTTCTATAGAATTCAAACGTTTTCTCTACTTGTAGACTGTTTTCCAGAGAAAAGTGCCAGGTGGAGAAAGGCACGTGATAACAATTAAATCAGAACTTGGTGTTCAAAGGCATCCATGTAGGAATTGCCTCTCTTCCATCAAGTAATGTGTACGTTTACTTGAGAATAATTGTGTGCTAGCTATGAATTATGTACTGAAAATCCAGGAGGTAATTTCTTAGCTTGCTGATAGAGGAGGGCTTTTGGAAAAGTGTCATCAGCTTCACTCTCTCCAGTATAAGATAATTTTGATTGGTTACCTAGAAGCTTTTACCCTAGGGAGATGCTAAGTATGTAGGCCCATCTTGTAACCTCTGGCTTACCTTTGCATTGACCTAACATTTTTTAGTACAAACAGGATATACCATTTCAAAGAAGGTTCTTAAAACTGAATAATCCAGGGGTTTATTGTTTTTAGTTTCTGTCATCACGTTTTCATAGAACAAATAGCAGGAAAAAACCAAGATACTCATATTTGTTTCTCACTCCCTGCTGACTTTATAAACCCTCTACCTTTTGGTGTGAATTACGCAAAGCACTAGATTGCAACGTGCAGATGCTCTATTCACTACAGACAATTACCTTCTTTGTCACGAGGTGGCACTGCATGCAGTTCTAAATGGGCTATTCTTCCTCAGGAAAGAAATTTTACATCATTCAAGGGAAAGCAGTATAGCCCTTGAACACTCATACTTTGCTTCCGTGGTATTGGAAAGTAAGACAGGATAGCCAGACAGAAGGAAAAACAATTTTCCAAACTTAAAATTTGTGTCAAAAGAAAGAGGGTTAAAATCCATTCTTGAGAATAATTTTTAAAAAATTTTTATTGGAGTATAGTTGCTTTACAATGTTGTGTTAGTTTCTACTGTACAGCAAAGTGAATCAGCCATACGTGTACATATATCCCCTCTTTTTTGGATTTCCTTCCCATTTAGGACACCACAGAGCATTGAGTAGACTTCTCTATGCTATACAGTAGGTCCTCATTAGTTATCTGTGTTCTACATAGTATCAATATTGTTTATTTGTCAATCCCAATCTCCCAGTTCATCCCGCCACCCCTCTTTCCCCTATTTACAAAGCACAAATAGAGACACAGACGTAGAGAAAAAACATATGGAAACCAAGGGAGAGTAATTTTAATGTGGAATAAACAAGAGAATAGTGTAATCATCAATATAATAGTTCCTGCCCACACAGGTCATTTATTCACTTCACTTTTGGATAGAACAGCGACAGGACAAAAATGAAAAGGAAAGATGAAAAACTAGGAGTATTAAAGTGGCGATTTTGAGCAGTGTGTACCTACTTTTTTTTCCCTTTTTTCTCTCTATATTTTTTTAACATCTTTATTGGAGTATAATTGCTTTACCATGTTGTGTTAGCTTCTGCTGTATAACAAAGTGAATTAGGTATTCACGTACATATATCCCCATATCTTCTCCCTCTTGCGTCTCCCTCCCACCCTCCTTATCTCACCCCTCTAAGTGGTCACAAAGCAGCGAGCTGATCTGCCTGTGTTATGCAGCTGCTTTTCACTAGCTATCTATCTTATATTTGGTAGTGTATATATGTCCATGCCACTCTCTCACTTCATCCCAGCTTCCCCTTCCCCCTCCCCGTGTCCTCAAGTCCTTCCTCTATGTCTGCGTCTTTATTCCTGTCCTGGCCCTAATGTGTGGGGGCATTGAAACTGCTGAAAGGAGAAGCCCTTTCTCCCATTTTCTTCCTCACTGGACTTAAGTACAGGGTCAGATGGGACAGTAGAATCAGGTGTCATTACATTTTAGATATGCAAAGGTAAGCAATGGACAGAAACAACCATCTCTGGTTTTCATCATATTTTCGGTGCATTTTTGCAGAACGACTATCACTTTTTTGCTTAAAGATCCTCCATGCCTTTCCATTATGCTCAGAATTAACTTCTGCCTCCTGAGGTTACTCATAGTACACGGATTATGAACTGTTGTTTCGGTTTTGCTGTGACATAATGTACTCACAACAGATAGAAAAAGATAAATCATGTTATTAAACACACTGTTCAGCTCACCTTTTCTTACCTAGAGCTTCTCAATGAAGGAAGAAGTGCACTGATTAACTGTCAGCACAGCAGGGCCATTTTAGAGGCCTCCACCCACCTCTGCCTGTTTGCTTTTTCTGACCCTCTCCCTTGCTTCATATGCTTAATCCACTGTGGCTTTTTAGCACCTAAAATTAATGAGCCAAGTAATTTTTCACCATTAGGGCATCTGTACGTACTGCATCTATTGATGAAATACTTGTCACCTTCCTCTACGTGATTTCTTTTCATCCTCATGTCACAATTCTGATCTCACAGAGGTATTCCCAAGCCACTTAATCTATAATCTATAGAAGCTTATCCCATTTCATAGCCCCCATCCTTATTTTTTTTAATTTTTTTTTTGGTTGCATTGGGTCTTAGTTGCAGCATGCGGGATCTTTGTTTGAGGCATGTGGGATCTTTTCATTGCAGGGCGTGGGCTTCTCTCTAGTTGTGGCACGTGGGCTCCAGGGCACGTGGGTTCTGTAGTTTGTGGCTCGCGAGCTCAGTAGTTGCAGTGCACGGTCTTAGTTGTGCCATGGCATGTGGGATCTTAATTTCCCGACCAGAGATCCGAACCCATGTCTCCTGCATTGGAAGGCAGATTCTTTGCCGCTGGACTACGGGGGAAGTCTCCCCTGTTCTTTTTCCTTTGTGTCTCTTGTCATAAGTTGTAATTATATACATAAATGATGCACAGGCTTGATGTTTCAAATAGATTTGAGAAAGGCATTTAATGGACCTCTCTAGTGAGCTACTTTGCACATTAGCCTTGATAGATTATGGAAAGTCCTAGTCTAAGAAACTTACAGAATTTTATTTCCAGAGCTTCCACAAATCACTTTTTAGCATTAACATTTCAGGAAGCTATACAGAAGACCCTTTAGAAAACACTACTCAAATCCATACAAGCTCTACGTGTTATGGAAGAGGAAACATGCTCAGGTTAGTGATTGCCCGTGCTACAAATTTCGTTAGCAACAGTTCAGGGCTCTTTTTGATGGACACAGTATATTGACAGTGGATTTATTTCCACAGAATGATGGATCTACCCGTATCATTATTTTTTATTACCTCTGTCTCACTATATTCTGACTGTTTTTACCAATCTTTATTCCAGTAGCTCTCCCGGACTAAATTTTGGCAGATACTTATTTGGGTACACGCTACTTTTCTCTCTGT
This sequence comes from Tursiops truncatus, assembly GCF_011762595.2. Taxonomy (NCBI): domain Eukaryota; kingdom Metazoa; phylum Chordata; class Mammalia; order Artiodactyla; family Delphinidae; genus Tursiops; species Tursiops truncatus. The sequence goes on along the minus strand of NC_047042.1, from coordinate 26,136,886 downwards.
ACCTACCTACAAAAAAACTTATTCATTACTGCATTACATTTTTGGCAGGTCCCTATTATAGCAAGGATCAAACAGAATAACAAAGATTAAGTTCCATATCTCCCTTCCCTTTCTAATTTGAACTTTTAAAGGGAAGGGCACTTAAGTTATTCATTCTTATATCTCTCAAATTTATTCAGGGCCCCACAAAAAATAAATACTACAGGATGTAAGGATGAAGACAATTTCTGTGGAGGTATTCAAGGTGTAAATGGAAGACTGACATAATACAAGTAATTATAATGTGTCAGGCTGTGATGTGTTCTGTATCAGAGCAAGGTTCATTGTGATGGAGGTTTTGGGATAAGATCGCTTTCCAAAAGTGGTCCTTTGTAAGTTAGACAAACAAATAGTGCTTCAGCATGTGGGGGAAGAGAAGAAAGGCCGAGATAACACCATAGCCCAGTCGTGCTGTTTTTCCCATTTGGAATGCTCTACCCTAATTGCTGCCAACCTTTAGGATTAACTCTAAGTTCCACAGGGAAGGCTTTCTGGGACCCTCACAAACCAGACCCACATGAGATCTCCAGTCCCATCTTTTTTTTTTTTTTTTTTTTTTTGCGGTACGTGGGCCTCTCACTATTGTGGCCTCTCCCGTTGCGGAGCACAGGCTCCGGACGCGCAGGCTCAGCAGCTATGGCTCACGGGCCCAGCCGCTCTGCGGCATGTGGGATCTTCCTGGACCGGGGCACGAACCCGTGTCCCCTGCATCGGCAGGCGGACTCTCAACCACTGCGCCACCAGGGAAGCTCTCTCCAGTCCCATCTTTTACTTTTGTTTCATAAAATCCCAATTTAATATTAGGCATGAAAAAATATAGTAATAATTTTTATTGACATTTCCTACTAAAATGTAATCATCACCAGAGGAAGACACTGTATTTTCATTAGTGTACTTGAAGCACTTAGCAAAGGGTCTTGTATATAGTAGGTTCTCAATAATTACTTGTAGAACATGTGAAAAAGCAGAGAAGGAGGTGAATTGCTTATTGTGAGGAGGAAGCGGCTTCAAAATTTATGCTAAAGCTTTGGGATGTTATTCTGTCGCTTACAGGAAGTTACTGAAGGTGTTTGAAGAGTAAATTGACCAAGAAAAGTATCATTGTCAAGACTTTATACCAAGCATTCTGATTCCCTAGTGAACCATTCCACAGTCAAATCCCTGAAGTGACAGAATATGCTATATAGAGAGATAGACTGTGTGTGTATATGTCAGGATACACATTGTCAGAGTGAGAGTCATGTGTAAAGAGATTTTCTTTTAACAATATAGTTGTAAAATATAGTTATGAACAATATAGTCACTAACAAGTTCCTTTCTTCATCTGAGATATTTTAAAGATAATCTTTATTTCTAAGATGGCCTACCCTAGAGAAGTCTAGAAATCTAGATCTCATTAATTCTTATATCCTCTAGACTAACCTGCATTATTAGGTTAGTGGTTGATAATTTGCAAGTGTTTAAAAACAGTCTTAGAAGGCAATAAATAATAAAAACTATTTAATGCCCTAGAGCTGTGCTGTCTGTTTATGGCAACCACTAGCAAGATGTGCCCATTTAAATTAAAATTAATTAGAAGTAAACAAAATGAAACGATTCCTCACTCACACCACATTTCAAGTGCTCCTTTGATCACTGCGGAAAATTCTACTGAACAGTGTTATAGCCTAGAGGGCAATAACTAAAACAAAAATACAAAACTTTATCATGCTATGTTGCGTTTTTCAGTCTATAAGTCTTTCAGAATTCTTTTTCCTGTGAAATCTTGTTTGACTCTGAGAATGAATGGTTGACGTAAGGTGTACACAAATCCTTACCATTGCCAGGATGAGGGAAGGGGGGAGAGAGCAACTCATAAGACTCCCCAACTTCACATTGGTAGCAGCACCAGGGCTTGAAGTGAATTTTGACTCAACTACAATCACCTTTCCTGGGTGAGAGGTCAAAAAAAACCCAAACAAACAAAAAACCTCTTGGGAATGGATTCTGAGAAAACCCCATTCTAAAAGCAAGCTAAAAATAATAAGGAAAATGTGAGATGAATTTTCACCCTTGCTGAAGTCATCCCTTCTGTGATTCTATGTGACAATTTCTCAGCCACGTACTGTAAAGCCATATGACAGGATAAAATGGTAAGCGAAATATATACATTTTAATCAGTTGAAGGAAATGTAGCTAGGAGAATGATCCTCAGCAATAATGTGGAGTAAAGAGCTCAAAATCCCCTAGTCATCCCACGCAGGGCTCTTGATCTGATTGGCTGCGAGGACTGGCTATTTCATAGTGAGAGCAGCTTCCTAGCAACGTCCTTAGAGCCTAGCATCTCCCAGTCACTCAGGCATCCAAGCAGCACTGCCGTTTCATAGTTCTCTATCCTACTTTTGTTTATATACAAGCAAATGAGGGGAAATAAAATGAGAAGGATATATTAACAGCTCTACTTATGAGACTGTTCTTCGTAATGTAGATTAACAGGAGAAATATGTTTAACAAATAAAACGGATTGTAAAACCTTCAGCTTAAAACCCAAAGCTGTAAATCACATAAAATCCAGGGCCTGGAGTACAATGTGCTACTCATAAACTTTCAGTTTGTGTAAGTGGATTTTGTTACTGGTTACACATAAAGACACAAAGCTGCAGTACCATTTCCGTAGGAGGCTACTTTGACAACATCTGTCTTCACTTTATGTGTGGCCTCTCAGAGTCTTGGTTGAGGTCTTCAGGATGTACATTTGGGGATGCTAAGGACAGCATCTGGGTCATGAGACTAAAAGGAAAACCCACTTGCTGCTTATTCAGTTTAATAAAGCAGAATAAAGTTGAATAAAATGAGGTAAGATTGGTAGGCACTTTACAAGTGAGCATAAATGTTTGTTGAATTAATAAACATATTTCTGGAGGATGTCTTCTCACTTCTGACTTACCTCTTGCACGTTCGTTATTTTATCATTCATCACAATAGAAAAAATGCTTAATGTAATAATAAAATCCATTGGCTTATAAGCTGTTATTCATCTTTCCCTCCCTCCTTCCCTATCTCCCCATCTTTTCCTGTCCTCCTTTCTGGAATCTGGATCACTGCAGATGCTCTACTTGTGCTGTTGACATGATCAAGAACTAGTTGACTATTTTAACTCAGAAAATTTGGACTTTAACATATATTAGGAAAGAATACTTTTCTGGAGGAAAAATTGGAAGATAAAGTTTTCCAATTGTCAGTAAACTGCCTAGTTTCAGAATCTATTTGCAGAAGTTTTGATTACAAGGGGATGATTATTTTTGCTATATATATTAACAGAGTACCCATCTTTCCCCTTATTAGCTCTCCTTATATTTATACATGATTACACACCCCATAAGTAGGGTGACCATATGACATCTTCCAAAACAGAAAATATTTAAAAGTGAAAGGGCAGTATTAATAATTACAAACATGGATAAAAGAAGTATATACAGGAATAATATCAGGCATGCTGTGATGTATGTTTGCCCTGCTCCTTGTTAGGTAAGGTCATTGTCATCCAAAGAATAGCACCTTGTGTACAGACTTGCTGACAAATGTAGAATATAATTGCTTGGTAATAAATATTGTAGAGTACAATTGTCACTTTCTGCCTGCATTTTTCAAAGTCTCTGTTTACCTCTTGGTAAAATGCTTGATATTGTTATTTGTTTATAAAGAACTGAGGGATAAGCTAGTTAGAAAGCGACTTTGCTTTCATAACTGTCAAGAACCTATGGCAATGGTTTCTAGTTTGAGATTGTGAGGCTCTTTTCCTCAGTGGGTCTGGCAGATTCCAAATTCATATCACTTTTTGGTTCGACATCACAAGTCTAGAAAACTTTGAGAATGGTCCTGGGCGTTTGGTTCAGATACTCAACATTCTCTGTGCTCACCAGTACTTGGGCTGTATTTTTACATAGCTATTTTTATGACTAATGTTTTAAATTCTCACTGACTAGCAGAAGACAGAAATACAGCTTAAATGTTACTATTCAGTAATTTTTTTTCCCCCTGATTCCATCCATAGTATCCCTGAACTAGTTAGTAATTACGGTATGGGTTTAATAACTGCATACTTTCATATAATACTTTGAGACTAGAAAGTGAACAGAGTTAATAGGAAGGTAATGTAACCTGACAGGGTGTAAAGATTATAGAGGTATCTTTGTTATGATACAAACATACAACTGAAATAAGATAAAGAACTGAAGGCACAGGAACACCAGCATTGAGAGAAAACTAGGGAAGGAGACCAGAGATATGAATAGATATAAATACAGATATAGATTCAGAAGCCTGATACAGAACCAGCTCTGTTTACCTGTCCTTTTCCAGGACAATTATACAGAGAAATTCAAGAGAATTTCTAAATAAACAAATATAAACCATAGACCAAGTTTAACTTTCAGCTCCTCTGCCTACCATCCCCCTCTTCTCCCCGTCCCCTCATTTATATCAGTGAGGATACTTCCACCTGAAAGAAATAGAAAACACAAGCCAAACTTACTGAAATATTAAGGGGCATTTTGTGGTTTATATACCCAAACGTTCCAAAGGAAGTATGATGAGCAGCCATGGTCTGAACAGGGCTATAGTGTCAACTCGTTGTGTTTCTCTTGAGATGTGCACTTCTGTGCGCTATCTTCCACCACAGGAGGCATACTTCATGGTGGCAACGTGGCTATCGTTTAGGGGGAGGTAAATGTTCTTAGTACGGTATTCCTGGCCAAAGTCTCCAGTTCTTTGCTGATTACTTGGGGTTGGGTAACCAGAACAAATTTTTTCAGTAAGAAAATTACTCTTCCCAGAGTCAAGAGTGAATTCAGTCTTACCTCCAACTACACGGCCGCCACACCGTTAGGTAAATGTGGTGTAAATGACAAATGAGTGTAAATGACACTTCCCCAAAGGAAACCTGGCTTCTAATAAGGAGAGGCAAAGGGAGGAATAGACAGGCATGCAATAAATACGTGCTTATTTCTACCAGATGCTTCTCTTCTTTCATACCTTTTCATCCTTCTTTTACCCATGGGCTTTAGTGTTCTTGTGTTCTCTTTGCATTAAGAGAACTTATCATAAAAATTTTACTTCAATGGTGTATAAATATCTATTTTTCAAGAGAGAATTTTTATGGTAGAACAACCCCCCATTACATTTATTTTCTTTATGTCGTAGAGGTTATAGATCTTTCTCTATCCAGCCCCCAACATTCAATCTGGCCATTTTAACCTAGTCCTGTTTTCTCTCCTGCCAATCAATTTTTTTTCCAGTTATTCCCCAAGTGGATTGAATCCCCCTCTTTTCAAGACTATTTTAAAGAGTAGCGCAATGTAGTTATTTTTATATATAAAAAAAAATTAGTTGCAAGCAACAAATCCAAACGTTATTTCCTAAAATAACATTAATATGTTTAAACTTAATAGTCACATTTTGTTCCTTCCAGATTAAAATATGATGGAGGTAAAAATAAAATAGAATATTTTAAGTAATTACAATAAAAATACCACTAAAAATCCTCCAGTGTTTTTTACTTAGAGTGACTTTAACGGTTGTATATAAAATATTGGGGGAAAGATAAAAGACACAAACATGGTTCATCCGTAAAAAGAAATCTCGTGCAGTTATAGAAATTGAAGGATCTGTTTATATACTGATGTGGAAAGATGTCCACATGTGTTGTAAAGAAAACTTAAAAATTCACAGAATAGTATCTTATGTGTTTTTATTTTTTGCATAAAAATGAGGAAGATAACAATTTATTTGCTTGAATATATATATATAACAGCCTCAGGAAGGATACATATGAAACCAGGAACAACAGGGGTTCCCCATGTTGAGTGTGAGGGGAACTAGGCAATTAGGGACATTTTATGGACTGCAATTTTTAATTTTAATGTCAGTTTACAAAGAATCATACAGGTCTATATGTAGTGACAATGTAAAGACGTACTAAATTTAGAAAAGAAATCAGACTCAAAATAGTAACCTGATTTTGCTAACTATAGCATATTTAATATAATGTGGTCTTTTTTTTTTAAGATGCTTCAGAATCTTGAGTTGCTTTCTAGTTCTGAAGATCAATTCTTATCTTAAAAAGCTCTAGAACAAGATGTTGGCAGAAATTGTTATTTTTTTTTTTCACAGTCACCCCATTGAATATTTCTATTCAGATTTCCTTTATTTTTCTCTTTGCTTAACTGAATGGAAATTCCATGAGTTAGGGGTGTTTCTCCATTTTGTTCATTGCCATATCCTAGCATATAAAACATTGCTTGGTACATAGTAATCAAACCATAAATATTCCTTAAACAAGTAAGATTATTTTTTAATGTAACTCTGATTCTATGAAGGTAATCAGTCACTCATAATTTCAGAAAATTTTCTTTCGTGCCATTTTAAAAAGATTCCTTATTGGTTCTTTTTATATTTAATAACTATTTTGCTTAATTTATTACATTTATGAATAATTATTGTAGATTTTATTGAAGAAACAGTTAAGAAATCAAATCCAGAAAGACACAAACTAGAAGTTGGGCAGTCTTCATAGACTTTCACAGGATGATTTACTGAGTAATCTACAGATTGTTCTCCCCAAATAAGCCCTTATTATCAAGACAGATAGAACATTGTTTAAGATTGTCTCTGATGCAAAGGGAATTATAAAAATCATAACTTCTTTGAAACATGAGCTTACTCAATATTTTGATCACTCTAAATATTAAAAATACAGAAAATAGCTGCTCTGACAACATGCTTTAGATTTTTTGAAAATGCATTGAGCTAATGAACCTAATTTCCTCTTGTAAACAAGTCTATCTTGTAATAATATTCTTCTATTAGTGGTTATCTTTTCAGGATCTTACGATGATATTCCAAGCCTTGTTTTATAGACTCCCTGAAGGGCCATAATCAGTCATGAACATCTTCAGTAATCACCATGCAGAAGAAAATTTCCTTGATTTTTGGCTGGCAAACTTACAAACCATGCATTTCTGCAATTGGCAATCTGTAGCGTCTGCTTAATCTCAAGCCACATGGATTGGTGCTGAGTAAATAGACACGAATCATGATACCATGCTACATTTTATAGAAAATGTGACATTTATTTATGGCAAATGTCCTTGACAACCCATTTTAAATTTAGCAACATTTTTTGTTGGTATGTCTCAAGACCTCTTACATCTGTAAGTGATGCTGGAGGAAAGTCATCTGATCTCACCTGAATTGTTAATATATTAATTTTAGTAATGACTTGGAAAAAAAAATCTAAGCTACTGCTTTGAGACCTGTCTTTGAGAGCCTGAATATATCACAAGCTCTGTAGTATCTTGCATGTTACAGTAAGCTTCAAAGTTGGAATATGAAGCCCTATTTAATTATTTTGAACCATGGACTTTCAAAAAGGCAATAGGAAAATGGACGGAGGAGATGAATGTAGAGTTAACAAAAAATAGATTCTAACCATATGAAAAGTTATTCACCATCACTCATAAATAAAGAAAAGCAAATAGAATTATGAGCTTTTTTTGAGCAGTGAATTGGCAAAAGATGAAATATTTAGTGATACAAAATAATGCCAAGGATGCTGGGGGGAGAAATATTTATCCATTTTACAGAAAGAATCTATAGGACAAAAGCTTTTATTGCAGCTTTTATTATAATAATAAGGGACTTTTAATAATTAAAACAATTATCAGTAGGACACTAAATGTATAATACATTCATCCACTGGAATACTTTGCAACTATTAAAAAGAAAAAGATAGATTTACATGTGCTGATATGAAAACATCCCCAACATTTATCATAAAATGAAAATGCAAAATGAAGAATTATAAGTACAGTACTCTCCCATTTGTGTTCAAAGAAAATATATATATGTACACACACACTTTTAAATAGCTATCAAATCCTTCTGAAAGAATATATAAGAATATTAACATGGTTTTCTCTAGGGAAATGCACTGAAGCACTGTGATACAAAGGAGAATTTTTTCATTTTATTTTTTTCATGCTGTTAAACGTTTAAGCCAGGTGTGTGTATTGTCTTATAGTCTTAATATGGAATTTATATTGTTTAAAAGTATAAAACCAATGTTTTGTGAAGTTATGTATTTCATAGTGCACGTAAGCCTACTGTTCCTTTTTGATTCATCTCGCTGTCTCATGGAAAATGAGTTGATACTAAGAAAAAAGTTGTAAGCTTGTTGACAGGGTGTTCTTTGAGTGATGGGGTGGAGGTGTTACTGTTACAGCTTCTCTCTGCTTCAGAGGCAGTCAGAAGGCAGGATGCCTTGCGTAAACATGCAGGGCAGGCTCTCTACTGAACCAGCTGGGGCAGGGTGCACAGTCTAGTTTAGGGAGAGAATTAGACAATATATTGGGCTGTATACCCAATGCCACATTTTCTGATGGGATTCATTGTTAAAAATGAAAGTGAACATTTGAGCTCCAGCAGATTGACCCTTATGGTTAATTTTTTTTTTTTAACTTGAAAGGGAAAAATGTTACTATTTGTTGCCCCTCCACAAAAATTTCAATTTTTTTTAACATTATATATTCACAGTTTGGCTGGTGGTCAATTTTAAGTTGACCCCTTTGCCCTCTATCACTGGCCCAGATAACCTCAAAGGCATTTTTGCTTTTTGGCAACAAAAGCTGCTAACCTAAACTGCTGTTTTTCTAATTTTGAGAATCAACTACATTTGAGGAGTCCTGTTTCCTTTTTGGTATTATGTTATTCTTAGTATCATATTACATTATATATAATTACATATAGACATTATATAAAAGAGATATTACATTATATTTAATCTTGTAGATCAAAAATCTGAAGGCTAGGAGTATACGTCAGTATCAGTCATGGGAAAAGTGCCTCTGATGTTACTGCTACTGGGCCACTTCTAGAGAGACAAAGCTGTTTTTATCTCCACCCTAATCTTTATTATCTCCTTCTTCCTGTTTTATTTGACTTTGGTTTGCTCATTTTTTTGTACTTCCTTAAGGCAGAAATTTAGGTTATTGATTTGAGATCTCTCTTCTTTTTTAATATAGATATTTACGGCTATAAATGTCCTTTCCTTACACTGCACCTCGTAAGTTTTGGCATGCTGTGTTTTTATATTTATTAATCTCAAAGTATTTCCTACTTCACTGTGATTTCTTCTTTGGTCCACTGGTTGACTGATTTATTTGATTTTCACGTGTCAGAATTTTCCAGATTTCCTTCCATTATTGATTTTTAATTTCATGTGGTCAGAGAAGATGTTTTGAGTGACTTAAATTTTTTAAAAACTGTATTGAGACTTTTTTTGTGACCTAACATTTGGTCTATCCTAGAAAATATTTCATGTGCACTTAAGAAGAACGTGTATTCTGCTGTGAATGTGTATGTCTTTTGATCTAGTTGGTTTATAGCATTGTTCAAGTCATATTTCTGTGATCATCTTCTGTCTAGTTCTATCCATTATCAAAAGTGGAGTATTGAAGTCCCCAGTTAGCACTGTTGAATTCTTCCTGTATTTTTGTCAGTTTTTGTTCATGTATTTTGGTGTTCTGTTGTTAGGTGACTATATGTTTATAATTGTTAAATCTTCTTGATAAGGTCACTTTTTTATTATTATAATTTTCCCTCCTTGTCCCTTTTAATACTTCTGTTCCAATTTTACTGAGAGATAATTGACATATAACTACAATTTTTGTCTGAAAGTCTGTTTTGTCTGATGTTAGCGTAGTCACTTGAGCTCTTTTTTCATTCCTGTTTGTGTTGTATAATTTATTTCCATTCTTTCACTTTCAACTTATTTGTCTTTCTATCTAAAATGAGTCTCTTTTAGACAGCATATAAGTAGATCTTTTAAAAAATTGATTCTGCCAATATCGATTTTAATTGGAGAGGTAAATCTATTTATATTTAATGTAATTACTGATAAGGGCTTCTTCCACTTTGCTATTCAATCTCTATATGTCTTGTATCTTTTTTCCTCAATACTTGCACTACCGCTTCCTTTAGGGTTAAATAGATATTTTCTAATATATCCTTTTAATTCCCTGGTTGTTTCTTTTGCTATATATATTTGACTTATTTTCTTAGTGATTATCTTGGGGATTATGATTAACATCTGAATTTGTAAAAATTTATTTCAAATAAATGCCAACTTAGTTTCAGTAGCATATGAAAACTTTGTTCTTATTTAACTCTGGCCTCCCCTTATGTTGTTATTGTTATAAATTACATCTTTATATATTGTGTGCCCACTCACAAGGATTTATACTTATTGTCTTTACAGTTTTCTTTTAAACTATATGGAATCTACTTTTCTAAAAAGAGAAGTTACAGTAATAAATACAATTATACTGACTTTTATATTTACCTATATAGTCACCTATATCTGTGATCTCTATTTCTTCTTGTGGATTCAAATTCCTTCATTTCAGTCTAAAGGACAGTATTTAGCATTTCTTGCAACACAGGTATGCTGGTAATGAGCTCTGTTTTTGTTTATCTGAGAATATCTTAATTTCTCCTTCATTTTTGAAGGATGGTTTTGCAGGCTATAGAATTCTTGGTTAACAGTTTTTCTTTTTTCTGTTTCTTTTAGCACTTGAACTATGTCATCCCACTTTCTTCTGATCTCCCGGGTTTCTGATGAGATAGCTTTTACAAATCTCAATAAGATTAACATCTGCTGAGTTGTTTATCTTTTGCTGCTTCCAAGATTTCTTGTCTTTGATTTTCAACAGTGTGATTATAACATTCCTCAGTGCAGATGTCTTTGATTTTATCCTACTCGCATTTGTTGAGCTTCTTGAATGTGTATATTAATATTTCGAATCTAATTTTGGAAGTTTTCAGCCATTATTTCTTCAAGTAGTCTTTCTGTCCCTTTGCTCTTCTCTCCTTCTGGGAATACTCTTAACAGTCTGTTGGTATACGTGATGATCTCCCAAGAGCTTTTAGGCTCTGTCCATGTTTGTTCCTTCTTTTTTCTTTCTACTCCTCAGACTGGATAATTTCAACTCTCCTATCTTCAAGTCATTGATTCTTTCTTCTACCTGCTCAAATCTGCTGGTAAGCCTTTTTAATGAATTTTTCATATCAATTATTTTACTTGTCAGTTCTGGAATTTTTATTTGGGTCTTTTTTTAGTAATTCCTATCTCTTGATTGGTATTCTTGATTTGGTGAGACATTGTTCTCATGTTTTCCTTTGAATCTTTGCATTTGATTTTATTTACCTCTTTTTTGCTATAATTTCTTTAAAATATTGACATAAAAAATCTTTATCTGTTAATGCCAAATTCTGGATCCTTTTTAAAACTGGTTTCTTGTTTTATTTTTTTCTTTTCCCCTCGATTATTGATCACAATTTCTGCCTCTTATTTTATCTCATAATGATTCATTATTTTCTGAACATTGTGTTTCAAAGACCCATAGAAATGGAAGTAAATATTATTTTCACCCCAGAGGTGAAATATTCCAGGCAGGTAGTATGACTGGCTAAACATTTTGACTCAATCCAATCAGTAGTTAAGCTGAATTGGAGCAGTGTTACTGCTGTAGTTAGTTTTGTTTTACCTCCTGTTTCAAAAGTTGTTAAAGGCTATGTGTCCTATGTATACGAGAGGCCCCTTGCTCCAGTAGAAAATTGAAGAATTGGAGAAACCTGAGGTTATGTCTTCTTTCTAGCCAAGATCCCAAATTCTGTTGTACCCACACTGCTGCAAACTCAAGAAGAGTCCCATACAGGAGAATTAGAAGCAGCGTGAAGAGATCTAGCTCTTCAGCTAGGACTCTTACTCAGGCTCATCATTTAGAATGGCCATGTGGCTGTGAAAAGTTCCTCTGGATCGCTTTAATCAAGCAGAGTTCCTGTACCTGTAGCAGGTCCAGTCCTCTGCTCACCTAGACCCAGTGACAAACAGTGGCCACAGATCTCTGCTGGCCCAAACAGGACTTATCTGTCAGTAAGATTTAGTTCCTTTGGGTTTCTTTGTGCTTATTGTTCTTAGACGTGTTTAATAGATACATGATTTTTTTGTTTACATGCATATTTTTCGTTGTTCTGGCTGAAGGATGTTCTGTTTAGACTATGTCATTTCCTTTGGAAACAGAACTTTCCAAAGATTGCCTTTAGAGTACTGAGTGTATTACTGCATTAATTCTGTTGTTGAAAATAAATTGAAAAATACTGAAAATCTCAGTATATCTTCTTCATTTTATCAAATTCTATTGAAATACAAAGACATTAAAATACATAGTATCAATCTCTAGTGGCATTTTAATTCCTTACTTTTCTTTTTGAAAGAGAAAATTACTAGGACAGTATCGAAGATAAAACATGAACATAACATTAATATTTGCTATCCCTTAAATCACTAAAGTTTATTTTTACTATTTAATATAAAACTTACATTTTATACTACTTTTGTTTTAGTCTAGGAAGCCACTGAATTTGAGAATTATCTAACTCCAACATTCTGAAATCTACACATTTCCTTTATTTTAGAGGCCATTTTCTTTTTCTGCTTTTACTTTTAAAATTTACTACTTAACCAGCTTAGCAAAGACATTTCTTTTTTCCCCCTTTTGTTCTTTTTAAATTGCTTCTTCATGAATCATTCTGATCATTCTCTACATAAAAACAGCAGAAAATTTGTTTCGAACAGAATGGCTCAAACTTACCAACAAAACGTGTATTTAGTCCTTACTAAATCTCAAGAAAATTTTACCAACTTCAATGCAAACTATTTCCTGCTCAGTCAGCTTTCTTGTTGAATAATTATCTTAATTCTGATAAGGATTCAGTTGGATCCTTTTCAGCGAATGTAATTCAAACCTGGAATAGAAGAAAAAAATCTTAGAATTTTATGGCTCTTGAATTTTCTCTTTGACTAAATTAATGATTCCTCCATTTGTGTTACCCAGTAGACTCCTCTTTACTTTCTATAAGTTCACATTTGGAGATAGTGGTCCCCTTCCTCTATCGGTGAACCTCAGTCAGGCCCATCACAAAATATTCAGAAGGCCCTAATAATTGATGAACTGCAAAGGGAATGTTTAGGGATCTTAAACAGGCTCCTTAAACAGCTTTCTTAACCTCTTTATTTAGATATGTATATCTTCTTTTAATCTTCACAATAACCCTATGAGGTGTGTACTATTATATCCCTATATTATAGATAAAGAAAACGAGAGTTGAAGAATTAAGAAAATTACCCAAAGTAGTACATATAGCAAATATGTGGTGGAATCCAAATTCACCAGCAGTCTGACTCCAAGGCTTGTTCTGTTGATTACTACATAGTGCTTCTACTTCACACTAGGCCATGTGCTATCTAAAATCCACTAAGCATATCAAAGATTATTGGAAACAGATGCTTTGTCAATACATAAACCAAAAAGTTCTTTCCCTTGGTATTACATTTATATAATAAGGACCGCTTAAATCTGATTTTATTGCAGTAATAGAAAATCTCTCTTCAGTTACTTTGCTCATTCCACTCAGGAGCATATAAAATGACTGCCAACTTTTAAATGGCATCTTTCTTATTTGGTCAAAAAATTACTTTTCCAGGCACCTTGTTATATGTCTCTGATTCTGGATTCTATCATCTACATGTTCACGTCAGAAAAGGATTGTTGAATAGATGAAACTGAAGCCAGAAGTGATAATTTTATAGAGGTCGCTAATTGTTGACAGTGAATATCAAATTACTATAAATTAGTGACTGTTTCCTGTCTTTTTAACTTAACAGATCATGATATTTTCTTTATTATTTTAAAAATTAAATTTAGTCTAGCTCCATGCCCTCATCTCTATGAGCATGAGAGATATTTAGTCACAGTGGTTTGGGAGTTTGTGTTTGTGTGTTCATTCGAGTGGGAATGGTCTTATATCTCCTTAGGGATGTAATGTTATGGGGAGATTTCTGGCTGACTTAAGCACAGAGAAATTTCTTGGAAAGGGTCCAGGGCAGCAGACTCAAGATGGCCAGGAATTCAGTGAGTCCTAGAAAGAAAGAGGCAGGAAGCATAGCAGCCAGGACATCTTTTATCGCTGCTGCTGCCACCAGAGTCACTATGATGAATAGTCTCCAAACATTCTTTCCATCCCCGTGTCAACCAGCTCAAGATTTACAGTCTCAGGAGAGAGGATGTGGGTTGTCAGACCTTAGTCTCAGGCCTACCTCCTGTTTACACCAAGGTACAAGAAGAGGGGGAATCTGCCTTCTATAATGAGGACCAAGAACATGGAATCTTCCTCATATCAAGAGTAGACAAACCAAAGAAGTTTTCCCAAAGATATATGAGGTTACTGGACAAACAAATGACTGCATACTCTGCCTGGAAAAGAGAAAACTTTTTATACTTCAGTACATCATGTTTGTGCCTGATATTCTAATTGCTTGTGGTTATCTATTTCCATGAAGACAGGCAATTCAGCTATATTCTTCCCAAGCTACAGTGCTTAAAACATGGCATAAGTAGAATGCTTTCAGCTTGGTGTTCAGCCTTCTGAGATCCTGCCACCACCCAGAGACCTTGCAAGGGAATTGGGTCAAGCTAATCTCTGCTATTTCCCAAGTGTGGAAAACTTACTTCCTCTCTCTCACCATGACCCCTCTTACTCCGAAGAAGACAGTCCAATTTTACCCCTACCCTTTCAGATTAACTAATGTTGCAGTTGTTAAACTTTTTTCCCTTGACTCTCCTAAAAAGTTATTGAGGATATCAGAAGAACTCTGTTTATGTGGGTTCTATCCTATTGATATATACCCTATTAGAAACTAAAACTGAGAAAATTTTCGAGCATAAGAACATGCAAGCACACATTCTAGTAGCTGTTAACATAATGATATCACCTGCCATGTAATTAATAATAAATTGTTATAACCTTGCGGACCCCTACAAGAGTCTCAGGGACCCCCAAACACATATTGGGCACCTGTTAGCTAGTCTAAACTTCTAGTGACTTGAAGCTTTTTTGAGAGATGGAAGCTTTTTATGCAGACAGTGAGTTTAAGCTCTTATAAAAAGGTTGTCTTCACAAGCTTCTATTTTCAGCTCCTTCAGCCAGAAAGTCTGGCTACCTTCTTGGAATGGAGGACGAAAACATCAAATGAAACAAAGATAATTAACATTTCTTCAAAATGTTTAAAACAGTGAACATAGAATACAATTTAATGTCCCAATATTGTGCATTAAATTTCCTCTTCTGGTAACGTCTCTGGCAATGGAAGAAAAACAATGTATCTGTTTTCAATTCATAGACTGATACCAGATGAGTAGCATTTTGCCTTTTTAGATATACTTAGAAAGTGCCTAAAACATAAACAACCATAGTGTCAATTATTGCTATATTGATATTTTCCTTCATTACAAAATTTGAAACCGTTCCATGTAATTACTAATGAATTGTGAACCCAAATGTAATGAAGAACATATTTTACATTTAGCAATGTTTAAAATATAGGAACTATTGTTGCCAGTAAATCTTTAGGGAAATAAGTGTGTCACTTTGATTCTTATTGTAAGAATTGACATACACAGGTCTTTGTTCTTTATGATACTGTTGGTTACTTTGATATTTAACTTGGGAAGTGTATGGTCACAAGGATGGTGATTATTATTATTACAGGCAAAGAGGAAACTTGTGTCAAAGGCTACAAGGCGGCTCACACATATTTGGGAAAGAATACTTAGATATAGATAAAAATCACTTGTAGATTTTTAATTAAGCAAAATTCACCAAGTAAATTGTCACACAATTTAGATTCTGGTATTAGTAAGAAAAGACAGATAATAGAGAACATATCCTTCTAAGACTTTTGTCAAAGGGTCGATTTGAATCAGATAATAGAAAATAATTACTCCTTGAAGGACTTTTTTTCTGGTCATTTTCTTTCCTTCATAAGAAGGCTGCAGATGAATTTTACCATAGTATGTGCTCCTTAAACACCAGGGAATTACAACTTCTTGAGGTATTCATAGTCTGCTTTCCTCCAGGACCTTTTTTGAAAAGCTGCTAATAAGTATAGTTTCATGTCTATAATCTCATTGTTTTGATTTATTAAAGGCTTTCTAAATTATTTTAAGAAACCATTTGTAAGCCTTAAAAAAGACTGTGGGTTTGGACTTTTATGTTTGAAGATTAACAATGGATGATTCATTAATCAAGAAGTAGAGGTCAAGATAACTGCTAGATTCTCCTGGGGGCTATGGGTGTGTGTGTATATATATAATGTTAGCACAACAGAAGTAGACTATTTGACAGAGTTCTTTAGTCTGTGTTTTTCTCCTGTGACATTAATAGACATAGTGTTTGGTGAACAATCCTAAAACTGAGCTGATTTTTTAAAAATCTGCTTATAAAAAGATTGAAAGGTAATGCATTTGCTAATGCATATCTCACTACTTAAGAAAAAAATTTTAAATCTCATGCTGCATGTAATCAATGGTGCCTTCGTTGTTTCTATATGTTCTAAAGTATTGTGCAATGCTTTTCATTAGTAAAAACGGAAAGACATGGGTTAACAAAATTTCTGTGTCAACACTTTAAATGTTTTAAGTTTTCAATTTATCCATTACCCATGTCATTCTCATGATCAGGATGGATAGGTAAAGATACAGATATAGATATACATACATATGTAGATGTAGATGACCCCTCTAACTCTATTTTTACACTATTTACATAACCTTTTGAGGTTCAGTTCTTTTTCTCCAGCTATCAGGTTTATATTCTCTAGATAGCTTCTATAGATACTTTCCCAGTATGGTGTTGATTTTGTTTTAATTAACAAAGGATTCTTAGTGCTTTGTTCTACACTAAGCAGTATTCTCAGCGGGAAAAGGAGATGAGGGAAGAAATATGGCGATTTATATATGAATAAATATATAACAGACAGATATGAACTCAAATGAAATTTTCTTCAAGGGATTGGTAGGGGCAGGCTTTTGGTAGTTGCCTCATTAGAACCCACCAGCCTAGAGAAAAAGTGTCATTTTTCCCCTTGATGCTCATGGCGGATGACATGCTCCCCTGGACAAACACAGGTCACTATTTTCTCATAGATGTAATAGACTACAAGATATGTGTGATTCACAGAGGAATAGATTGGAGTTCTCAAACTTGGGTCTTGGACACTTTTACACTCGAAAAATTTATTAAGGACTTGCTTTTGATATTTACCATATTAGAAATTACAACCTGGAATTTAAAAGCATATGTATTAATTTACTTAAAAATCACAGTAAAAACTCATTACATGTTAAGTGAAATGAGATATATTGGTGGAAAAAAAATGTTTTCCCCCAAAATAGAAGAATGCTCTTATTTACACCTGTACAAATCATTTTAAAGCCAACTTACTAGAAGATAGTTGAGTACTGATACCTGCTTCTGCATTCAATGTGTTGCAATATGTTGTATATTTGCAGTATCATAAAAAAAATTTTGCCTCACACAGATACAAGTTTAGAAAAGGAGAACCTTGCAACCCTGAGAAGGCTAGGGTCATGTTTTTAGAATGACTATTCCAACTCTACCTCTTTTTCCCACTCAGAGAAGCATGTAGAAGTGTAAGGAAATGAAGGCAGCAGTTTTAAAACCAGAATTTTACTTTCTTAAAATGCATGCTTTGCATTATTCCATGACACCTAACCTCTGACACCCCTCACATCATCCCTCACTGGTTTGTCACAATATTTACACTGACGTCATCCATTAAAGGGCCGCTCTGTTTAATTCCTTTTTGTGGGTGGAGTTCTGCAGGCCTCATTTTCCTCTTGTGATTATTTTGTCATAACAAGACCATGCCTGTGAATCAGGGAGGTTGACAGTGCTGTGAGGGTTAATTCAAGCAAGTCAAGAATTAGCCTGATCTGTTTTATTGAAATAAGAAACACAACCATAATATTAATGATATTGATTGTAACCATGATCCAAGGAGTTTCAGGATGATTTATACCAATTTGTTAACATTATCTATTGATAACAGAGATTGATGATTTATATATAGTCACAGTAAGACCCAAAGGATTATGCCTTTGGGGTTGCTTATGTAGCAAGACTGTTCTTACATAACCAATAGTATATAAGAGAGTCTAGCCAATATTCCATTTGGCCTACCTGATTTTGAGATGTTTTATATACACACCAGTGGTTCCTGATGGCAAGAAAGAAAATGCATCCAGTGTGCCATTGCAGAAGGGAAATAATTAAAGCTTATGCCTGAACCTTTGCTGTGAGGCATACCCTTACTTCAATATTGCTCTATTATATTCTTTACCTACAGCAAACTGTAGCTACATTTCACTTCGGATCCTATGAGTCTTCTTTAGTGGTCTCCTGTTAACTTCAGTGGAATCCTGTTTAACCAACTGGTAACTCTTAGTACAAGATTTTGAACCATTATTTTTAGAGAGTAAGATATTTATGCAAGAAATATCATGATCAAAAAAGGCCTTAAAAATGCCTTAACTACATGTAAATTGTAGGGATGAATAGAATGATAACATTTGAGCTGTCTGAAAAAAAAGTTACTGTTCAATAAAGGATAATTCTGGAAAATATACAAAAAAGGGTTGAAAGAAATAAAACTCAAAGATTGTCTTTCTGGTTTTATGTAAGAATATATTGTTGACTTGAAATAAATAGACTGCCAGGTATTTCTCCATCAAAGATGGACATATTTGAGATCAGCAGAGAATTGCAGTTTCAGGGGCTACAATCATGGCAAGCCACTTGCAAGTCCTCCCATGACAAGGGAATGAGAAAGCTTTTATAGAGAGGGAAAAAAGAATCCATGGCTTTTCATTGGCTGAGTCCTTCCCAGGAAAGAAGAGTCTTTCTTCTTTCTGCCATTGTCACAGGGGGAAAGAGCTTCCCGTTTTGGTCTCCCACCCCTATTTAACTGGGGTTTCTATGTATTAATTTTTTATATTTTCCCATTTGGATCAGATCTTTTTCTGAAAGCATAGCTGATCAAGAGTCAGTCTATCTAGTTGCAGCAGTTTTTGTCCCTCAATGCCAGGAAAGACTTGGGTGTAATGTCTCACATCAGAGAGAAAGTACACAGATTGGACACCTGTTAACATCACATTCAAGTAACAAGGAGGGGTGGGAGGGAGAACTCTCAGGCAATTTTTATCTAAAGTTTGTATATTATTAAGAGCATAGACATTGCAGACAATCTGATGCATTATGTCATGATCAAAGGTTTGGCAACAAACTTCCAACAGGTCTGGTCTGGATATCTTCTTGAGAAGTCTGTCTCATCAAATTTCTTCTGCTTTGATTCCAGTATGTCTTTACTTTTAGGTCATCAGATGAGGTGCAGTTCCAGTCAGGGTTTAGCAATTTCTTTAGGTGTGTCATGGGAATCCATGAGTCTATTCCTTTGAGTTTGGTATCACAAGGGTTGGTTAGCAGTACTTGATAGAGGGCTTTCCAGCAAGATTGAAGAGGGTTCTTCTGGAGATGTCTTTTCCTGTAGATGAACTCTCCAGTTTGCAAGGCATGATACTTAAGGTCTTAGTTTCCCAAAGGCATAGAGTGAAAAAAATGTTCTACCAAATCATGGTTATTTTCAATAGGAACAATCAGGCCTTTGAAATATTGGATTATATCTCCTTTTATCACTTGTGGGTCAAAAGAAGCAGGAACCAAGTGCATTTGGTGTCCTGTGATTATCTTGAAATGGTGAGAGTTTGATTTCTATAAGGGGTGGATCTGAGATTTAAAAGGATGAATAGCATTGCTTTTGGTCAAGGTATTTGGACGGTCTCTACAAATTTTGCCAGTGGAGCCTTAATAATGCCATTAGTATATTCAACTAAATCAGAGGATTGAGGGTGGTAAGCACAGTGAAAGTGTTGTAAATCCAGACACATGACACAGACTTGTCAAAGCACCTGGCCAGTAAAATGGGTTCCTTGATCACTATGAAGTTTGGAGAAATTCTCCCGGTAGGGATAAACTTTTCTAAAAGGACTTTAGCCACAGAACAGGTAGAGTAGCCTGTCTTCAAGGGAAGGCTTCAGTCCAGTGTGAAGACGTAGACCTGCCTAAAACATACAACCATTAGACGAGGGGACGTATGAAAGCCATTTGTCAGACCATGAATAGTCCATTAGGCCGTTTAAAGTGTCTGGGGGCAGTATGAACAGGCTTCCCTGGATTGTACTTTGGACAAACAGAGCAAGGCATCTGTGAGGTAGGCAATTCCTGTGGCCTTGTTAGTGTTTCCCCACCAATATCGATTCATGAAGGCTATTATTTTGTCAATATACCAGTGGTTTAATTCATGTACTGTGGCGAGGAGAAAGAATTTTAGAGTCTCTTGTAGAACTGGGTTGTTATTTGGTCTGAACCAGAGCTTTCTCTTCTTATCAAACAATTGTTGAATTTCCAAGCTTGTTTTACCTTTTCTAAGGCCAATTGTTGGGCCTTTCTAGCCAGTTTTTTCTAAATTATCATTTGAGAAACGTTATGTCCATTTAAGGCTGAAGTAGCCATTGGTAAATATGCCGCCTCAACAACATCCAAAGGAGTTGTAATGGCATACCCAGCACAGTGTTTGCCATTGTCATCTTTTAAATAAGAGCCATCAGTGAACCATGAGAAGTCAGCAATACCAAACAGAATTTCCTGTAGATCATTGCCGGGAGTCAGGAGGTGGTCTGCCACTTTTAAGCAGTTGTGAGGGACTTTACTGGTGATAGAGGGGAGAAGAGTAGCTGGGTTGAGGTTATTACAACTTAAAAGAGTTATATAAGGAGCAGTTGACAAAAGGAGTTCATAGGTGGTGATGCAGCTGGCTGAGAAATGTTGAGTATGACAAGAATATAGGAAAGACTCTATTGCATGAGGTATAAAAATGGTTCAAGGAGATCCCATGATTTTCTCAGTGGCATTAAGCAAAAAGACAGTGGCTGTAATTTCTCTAAGGCAACGGATGTGTCCTTGGGCCACAGGGTCAGGTTGCTGCATATAACACCCTATGGGTTGATGTAGGTCCCTGTGATTCCGGGTGAGTAATCAAGGGCATTCCTTTCCTTTTCATGTACAATAAGGGAAAAAGAAATCTGATAATTGGGATCCCCAAGGGCAGGTGGGGTCATCAAACGTTCCTTTAAGGCCTGGAAGGCTGTGTTGTCCGGTTCTTCCCATAAAATTGGTCGGGGTTGTTACTGCTTAGTAAAACATATAGAGGTTTGGGCATAAGAGAAATGTGGGATCCAATTTCAGAAATAAACAACTAGCCTGGGAAAAACTTCACAGTTGGTACTTAGCTTTGGGTTTTGGGAAACTTAGAACACCATGAAGCCGAACTGCATCTAGGTATAGCCCTTGTTCTAATATCAGATGCCCTAAATATCAAACCTGGGTTTATGCAAACTACACTTTTTCTTTGGCAGCCTTATGTCCATTTAAGTCTAAAAGCTTAGTGAGTGGATGCTGTCTTTCTGTGAGAAGGCTTGAGAAGGAGAGCGAAGAAGTAAATCATCCATATATTGCAACAATATCAATAGAAGCTCTGGGGAACTTTACATCATCCACCTTATCCTTCAGGATTTTTGAGAAAAAAGAAGGAATCTCAGTGAAACCCTCAGGAATTACTGTTCGGAAGAATTGTTTTTCTTCCCAAGTAAAGGCAAAAAGATATTGGCTACTTTCATCAACTGGAATACTAAAGAATGCACTGCATGAATCAGTTACAGTAAAGAATTTGTTTCCTGTGGGAATGGATGTTAGTAACCTAACATCCATTAGAATGTTAGGAACAACAGAGTGTTTAGGGATAATAATGTTGTTTATTGCTCAGAGGTCCTGGACAGACCTCCACCCTCAGTTTTCTCACCAATAAAATGGGAGTGTTACAGAGACTCTTGAAGCCCTTGAAGGGCTTCTTTACTCCTAAGGTATTGATTAATTCCAGGAAGAGATTTTGAGAGATCTATTTGAACTTTAATGGGGGATGGGCTGTGAATTTTGCCATCATCAGTTGGAGGTTTTGCCAGTAAGGAAACTGGTGACAGATTCAAGAGGGACAAAATATCAGTGTTCTCAGAATCTATTCTAGTACCACCAGAGACCAAACAAATAAAATATTTCAGACGGTAATTTAATTCACCTGGTGAGCTACTTTGATGACTACTGTCAATTTCTAGAATTACTTCCCCGTTTTGGGAGAAAGAAATTCTGGCATGATACTTCTCTAAGAAGTCTTAGCCTAATAAATGGATAAGGAGAAAAGGGTGGGTAGCTCTCAAAGGGCCTAAACAAAAGGGAATATGTTCAGAGACAGGAGTCTCTTGATGTTCATTAAAGAACCCCACTATCTGAACTGTTTTAAAACTCGAAGGCAGGTTGAGCACCGAGAATGCAGTGCCAATGTCAGTTTGGACTGGAAGAGATTTGCCCCCAATCTGAAAAAAAAAAAAAATGTTTCCCCAAGCTGATTAATAGGGAGGAAATGGAAGAGCCATTGTAGTCCCTCAGAGCCCATCATTAAGAATTGGGAGGATGTTGGAAAGGCTACTTAGATGGCAGAAGGTGTCGAAAGCACTTAAATTTCTAACAATCTCTTTTCCAATGTCCTGGATCTTTGCAGTAATCGTAGGAAGTAGGTTTTTGGTTTTGTTTAGGGGTCTTCATTTACTGGAACTGAAGACTAAGAATTTTGGCTGTCTACCTTGGAGGTCACATCTAGAGTATTAGAGAACTGGTTTGCCAGATTAAGTAAACCTGGAGTGAATAGTTTCCCATTCCATACTGGCCTTCTTTTTTTTTTTAAACATCTTTATTGGAGTATAATTGCTTTACAATGGGGTGTTAGTTTCTGCTTTATAACAAAGTGAATCACTTATACATATACATATGTCCCCATATCTCTTGCCTCTTGCGTCTCCCTCCCTCCCACCCTCCCCATCTCACCCATCTAGGTGGTCACAAAGCACCGAGCTGATCTCCCTGTGCTATGCAGCTGCTTCCCACTAGCTATCTATTTTACATTTGGTAGTGTATAGATGTCCATGCCACTCTCTCACTTTGTCACAGCTTACCCTTCCCCCTCCCCACATCCTCAAGTCATTCTCTACTAGGTCTGTGTCTCCATTCCCGTCTTACCCCTAGGTTCTTCATGACCTTTTTGTTTTTTCTTAGATTCCATATATATGTGTTAGCATACGGTATTTGTTTTTCTCTTTCTGACTTACTTCACTCTGTATGACAGGCTCTAGGTCCATCCACCTCACTACAAATAACTCAATTTCGTTTCTTTTTATGGCTGAGTAATATTCCATTGTATATACGTGCCACATCTTCTTTATCCATTCATCCGATGATGGACACTTAGGTTGCTTCCATCTCCTGGCTATTATAAATAGAGCTGCAATGAACATTTTGGTACATGACTCTTTTTGAATTATGGTTTTCTCAGGGTATATGCCCAGTAGTGGGATTGCTGGGTCGTATGGTAGTTCTATTTGTAGATTTTAAAGGAACCTCCATACTCTTCTCCATAGTGGTTGTATCAATTTACATTCCCACCAGCAGTGCAAGAGTGTTCCCTTTTCTCCACACCCACTCCAGCATTTATTGTTTCTAGATTTTTTGATGATGGCTATTCTGACCAGTGTGAGAAGATATCTCATTGTAGTTTTGATTTGCATTTCTCTAATGATTAATGATGTTGAGCATTCTTTCATGTGTTTGTTGTCAATCTGTATATCTTCTTTGGAGAAATGTCTATTTAGGTCTTCTGCCCATTTTTGGATTGGGTTGTTTGTTTTTTTGTTATTGAGCTGCATGAGCTGCTTGTAAATTTTGGAGATTAATCCTATGTCAGTTGCTTCATTTGCAAATATTTTCTCCCATTCTGAGGGTTGTCTTTTCATCTTGTTTATGGTTTCCTTTACTGTGCAAAAGCTTTGAAGTTTCATTAGGTCCCATTTGTTTATTTTTGTTTTTATTTCCATCTCTCTAGGAGGTGGGTCAAAAGGGATCTTGCTGTGATTTATGTCATAGAGTGTTCTGCCTATGTTTTCCTCTAAGAGTTTGATAGTTTCTGGCTTTAAATTTAGGTCTTTAATCCATTTTGAGCTTATTTTTGTGTATGGCGTTAGGGAGTGGTCTAATCTCATACTTTTAAATGTACCTGTCCAGTTTTCCCAGCACCACTTATTGAAGAGGCTCTCTTTTCTCCATTGTATATTCTTGCCTCCTTTATCAAAGATAAGGTGACCATATGTGCATGGGTTTATCTCTGGGCTTTCTATCCTGTTCCATTGATCTATATTTCTGTTTTTGTGCCAGTACCATACTGTCTTGATTACTGTAGCTTTGTAGTATAGTCTGAAGTCAGGGAGCCTGATTCCTCCAGCTCCATTTTTCGTTCTCAAGATTGCTTTGACTATTTGGGGTCTTTTGTGTTTCCATACAAACTGTGAAATTTTTTGTTCTAGTTCTGTGAAAAATGCCAATGGTATTTTGATAGGGATTGCGTTGAATCTGTATATTGCTTTGGGTAGTAGAGTCATTTTCACAATGTTGATTCTTCCAATCCAAAAACATGGTATATCTCTCCATCTATTTGTATCATCTTTAATTTCTTTCATTAGTGTCTTATAATTTTCTGCATACGGGTCTTTTGTCTCCTTAGGTAGGTTTATTCCTAGATATTTAATTCTTTTTGTTGCAATGGTAAATGGGAGTGTTTTCTTAATTTCACTTTCAGATTTTTCATCACTAGTTTATAGGAATGCAAGGGATTTCTGTGCATTAATTTTGTATCCTGCTACTTTACCAAATTCATTGATTAGCTCTAGTAGTTTTCTGGTAGCATCTTTAGGATTCTCTATGTATAGTATCATGTCATCTGCAAACAGTGACAGCTTTACTTCTTCTTTCCCGATTTGGATTCCTTTTATTTCTTTTCCTTCTCTGATTGCTGTGGCTAAAACTTCCAAAACTATGTTGAATAACAGTGGTGAGAGTGGGCAACCTTGTCTTGTTCCTGATCTTAGTGGAAATGGTTTCAGTTTTTCACCATTGAGTACGATGTTGGCTGTGGGTTTGTCATATATGGCCTATATTATCTTGAGGAAAGTTCCCTCTATGCCTACCTTCTGCAGGGTTTTTATCATAAATGGGTGTTGAATTTTGTCAAAAGATTTCTCTGCATCTATTGAGATGATCATATGGTTTTTCTCCTTCAGTTTGTTAATATGGTGTATCATGTTGATTGATTTGTGTATATGGAAGAATCCTTGCACTCCTGGAATAAACCCCACTTGATCATGGTGTATGACCCTTTTAATGTGCTGTTGGATTCTGTTTGCTAGTATTTTGTTGAGGATTTTTGCATCTATGTTCATCAGTGATATTGGCCTATAGTTTTCTTTCTTTGTGACATTTTTTTCTGGTTTTGGTATCAGGGTGATGGTGGGCTTGTAGAATGAGTTTGGGAGTATTCCACCCTCTGCTATATTTTGGAAGAGTTTGAGAAGGATAGTTGTTAGCTCTTCTCTAAATGTTTGATAGAATTTGCCTGTGAAGCCATCTGGTCCTGGGCTTTTGTTTGTTGGAAGATTTTTAATCACAGTTTCAATTTCAGTGCTTGTGATTGGTCTGTTCATATTTTCTCTTTCTTGCTGATTCAGTTTGGCAGGTTGTGCATTTCTCAGAATTTGTCCATTTCTTCCAGGTTGTCCATTTTATTGGCATAGAGTTGCTTGTAGTAATCTTTCATGATCCTTTGTGTTTCTGCAGTGTCAGTTGTTACTTCTCCTTTTTCATTTCTAATTCTATTGATTTGAGTCTTCTCCCTTTTTTTTCGTGATGAGTCTGGTTAATGGTTTATCAATTTTGTTTATCTTCTCAAAGAACCAGCTTTTAGTTTTATTGATTGTTGCTATCATTTCCTTCATTTCTTTTTTATTTATTTCTGATATGATCTTTATGATTTCTTTCCTTCTGCTAACTTTGGGGTTCTTTTGTTCTTCTTTCTCTAATTGCTTTAGGTGCAAGGTTAGGTTGTTTATTCGATATGTTTCCTGTTTCTTGAGGTAGGATCGTATTGCTATAAACTTCCCTCTTAGAACTGCTTTTGCTGCATCCCACAGGTTTTGGGTCATTGTGTCTCCAGTGTCATTTGTTTCTAGGTATTTTATGATTTCCTCTTTGATTTCTTCAGTGATCACTTCATTATTAAGTAGTGTATTGTTTAGCCTCCATGTGTTTGTATCTTTTACAGATCTTTTCCTGTAATTGATATCTAGTCTCATAGCATTGTGGTCAGAAAAGATACTTGATACGATTTCAGTTTTCTTAAATTTACCAAGGCTTGTTTTGTGACCCAAGATATGATCTATCCTGGAGAATGTTCTAAGAGCACTTGAGAAAAATGTGTATTCTGTTGTTTTTGGATAGAGTGTCCTATAAATATCAATTAAGTCCAGCTTGTTTAATGTATCATTTAAAGCTTGTGTTTCCTTATTTATTTTCATTTTGGATGATCTGTCCATTGGTGAAAGTGGGGTGTCAAAGTAGGGGTACTGTGAATGTGTTACTGTCAATTTCCCCTTTTATGGCTGTTAGTAGTTGCCTTATGTATTGAGATGCTCCTATGTTGGGTGCATAAATATTTACAATTGTTATATCTTCTTGGATCGATCCCTTGATCATTATGGAGTGTCCTTCTTTGTCTCCTGTAATAGTCTTTATTTTTAAGTCTATTTTGTCTGATATGAGAATTGCTACTCCAGCTTTCTTTTGATTTCCATTTGCATGGAATATCTTTTTCTATCCCCGCACTTTCAGTCTGTATGTTTCCCTAGGTCTGAAATGGGTCTCCTGTAGACAGCATATATATGGGTCTTGTTTTTGTATCCATTCAGCCAGTCTGTGTCTTTTCTTGGGAGCATTTAATCCATTTACATTTAAGGTAATTATCGATATGTATGTTCCTATTCCTATTTTCTTAATTGTTTTAGGTTTGTTATTGTAGGTCTTTACCGTCTCTTGTGTTTCTTGCCTAGAGAATTTCCTTTAGCATTTTTTTGTAAAGCTGATTTGGTGGTGCTGAACTCTCTGAGCTTTTGCTTGTCTGTAAAGGTTTTAATTTCTCCATTGAATCTGAATGAGATCCTTGCTGGGTAGAGTAATCTTGGTTGTAGTTTTTTCTCCTTCGTCACTTTAAATATGTCCTGCCAGTCCCTTCCTGCTTGCAGAGTTTCTGCTGAAAGATCAGCTGTTAACCTTATGGGGATTCCCTTGTGTGTTATTTTTCCCTTGCTCCTTTTAAAATGTTTTCTTTGTATTTAATTTTTGACAATTTGATTAATATGTGTCTTGGCATGTTTCTCCTTGGACTTATCCTGTATGGGACTCTCTGTGCTTCCTGGACTTGATTAACTATTTCCTTTCCCATATTAGGGAAGTTTTCAACTATAATCTCTTCAAATATTTTCTCAGTCCCTTTTTCTCTTCTTCTTCTGGGACCCCTATAATTCAAATGTTGGTGCGTTCAATGTTGTCCCAGAGGTCTCTGAGCCTGTCCTCCCTTCTTTTCATTCTTTTTTCTTTATTCTGCTCTGCAGTAGTTATTTCCACTATTTTATCTTCCAGGTCACTTATCCGTTCTTCTGCCTCAGTTATTCTGCTATTGATCCCTTCTAGAGTATTTTTAATTTCATTTATTGTGTTGTTCATCGTTGCTTGTTTCCTCTTTAGTTCCTCTAGGTCCTTGTTAACTGTTTCTTGCATTTTCTCTATTTCCAAGATTTTGGATCATCTTTACTATCATTATTCTGAATTATTTTTCAGGTAGACTGCCTATTTCCTCTTCATTTGTTAGGTCTGGTGGGTTTTTGCCTTGCTCCTTCATCTGCTGTGTGTTTTTCTGTCTTCTCATTTTGCTTATCTTACTGTGTTTGGGGTCTCCTTTTTGCAGGCTGCAGGTTCGTAGTTCCTGTTGTTTCTGGTGTCTGTCCCCAGTGGCTAAGGTTGGTTCAGTGGTTTGTGTAGGCTTCCTGGTGGAGGGGAGTAGTGCCTGTGTTCTGGTGGATGAGGCTGGATCTTGTCATTCTGGTGGGCAGGTCCACGTCTGGTGGTGTGTTTTGGGGTGTCTGTGGACTTATTATGATTTTAGGCAGCCTCTGTGCTCATGGATGGGGCTCTGTTACTGTCTTGCTACTTGTTTAGCAGAGGGTGTCCAGCACTGTAGCTTGCTGGTCGTTGAGTGAAGCTGGGTGTTGGTGTTGAGATGGAGATCTCTGGGAGATTTTCACCATTTGATATTACGTGGAGTTGAGAGGTCTCTTGTGGACCACTGTCCTGAAGTTGGCTCTCCCACCTCAGAGGCAGAGCACTGACTTCTGGCTGGAGCACCAAGAGCCTTTCATCCACATGGCTCAGAATAAAAGGGAGGAAAAATAGAAAGAAAGAAAGAAAGAGGGTAAAATAAAACAAAGTTATTAAAATAAAAAAATTATTAAGAAAAAAATTTTACAAAGTAAAAGTAAAAAAAAACACGGATGGACAGAATCCTAGGAGAAACGGTGAAAACAAAGCTATATAGACAAAATCTCACAGAGAAGAGCACACATACACACTCACAAAAAAAGGAAAAGGGGAAAAAATAAACTATCTTGCTTCCAAAGTCCACCTCCTCAATTTGGGATGATTCGTTGTCTATTCATGTATTCCACAGATGCAGGGTACGTCAAGTTGATTGTGGAGCTTTAATCCGCTGCTTCTGAGGCTGCTGGGAGAGATTTCCCTTCCTCTTCTTTGTTCTCACAGCTCCCAGGGGCTCAGCTTTGTATTTGGCCCCGCCGCTGCGTGTAGGTCGCCAGAGGGCGTCTGTTCTTCGCTCAGACAGGACGGGGTTAAAGGAGCAGCTGATTCGAGGGCTCTGGCTCACTCAGGCCGGGGGAGGGAAGGGTACGGATGTGGGGCGAGCCTGCGGCAGCAGACACCGCTGTGACGTTGCACCAGCCTGAGGCGAGCCGTGAGTTTTCCCTGGGAAGTTGTCCCTGGATCACGAGACCCTGGCCATGGCGGGCGGCACAGGCTCCCGGGAGGGGAGGTGTGGAGAGTGACCTGTGACAGGCTTCTTGGTGGCGGCAGCAGCAGCCTTAGTGTCTCATGCCCGTCTCTGGGGTGCGCGCTGATTGCCGCGGCTCGCGCCCGTCTCTGGAGCTCCTTTAAGCATCTCTCTTAATCCCCTCGCCTCGCGCAGCAGGAAACAAAGAGGCAAGAAAAAGTCTCTTGCCTCTTCGGCAGGTCCAGACTTTTCCCCGGACTCCCTCCCGGCTAGCTGTGGCGCACTATCCCCCTTCAGGCTGTGTTCACGCCGCCAGTCCTCTCCCGGCGCTCTGACAGAAGCCCGAGCCTCAGCTCCCAGCCCCGCCCGCCCCGGCGGGTGAGCAAACAAGCCTCTCGGGCTGGTGAGTGCTGGTCGGCACCGATCCTCTGTGCGGGAATCTCTCCGCTTTGCCCTCCACACCCCTGTTGCTGCGCTCTCCTCCACGGCCCCGAAGCTTCCCCCCTCCGCCACCCGCAGTCTCCGCCCGCGAAGGGGCTTCCTAGTGTGTAGAAACCTTTCCTCCTTCATGGCTCCCTCCCACTGGTGCAGGTCCCGTCCCTATTCTTTTTGTCTCTATTCTTTTTTCTTTTGCCCTACCCAGGTCGTGGGGAGTTTCTTGCCTTTTGGGAGTTCTGAGGTCTTCTGCCAGCGTTCAGTGGGTGGGTGTTCTGTAAGAGCTGTTCCACATGTAGATGTATTTCTGATGTATTTATGTATTTATGGGGAGGAAGGTGATCTCCGCGTCTTACTCTTCCGCCATCTTCTCAAATGCCCCCTAAACCTTTGTTTTTAAGTGTCAAAATTTTTATGCAGTTTCTCATTTACCTTTTTACTTTGCTTATAGTGTCTTTTCCATGTTTTTGAAATTTTTATGCTTCTAGATTTTGCGTCATAGTTGGGCAAGTTTTGCCAATTGCAGGGTTACATAAAAGTCTCACATATTTTTCTTATGTTTATTGCTTAATTATTTACATGTAATTATCTGATTTGTTTATCCTGGCCTGTCATATGAGTTATGGATCCAAATCTCTTTTCCCATAAGGGTATCCTGTTATTACAATACAAATACTAAAGAGAAAGTGTCCCATTCTCCAGAAGCAGCAATAAATGTGATGTGTTTGTGAAACAGAGAAGACTAACTATAGTATATGGTCATGTTGGGGAACAACAAGGATGTTGAAAGCCCAGTAGCCAAAAAAAAGCAAGAAAAAATCCCCCAAGTATTTTGTGCAAAGAAATAATTGGCTAAATTATTGTTTAAGCAATTTCCGTTTTGTAATATTGTTCAAGATGTTAAGTTTGTTTCTTGGTTTAGTTAATTAGTCAGTCCTAAAAGGAAACGTGAGACCTGTTGATCAGGAAGCAGAACCTTTACTCACAGAGCATCTTTGCAGTGCCACACCCCAATTCCCCACACACAGAGCAAGCGGCATCTGATGTCATCTGTGCATCAGTGCGGTTTGCATCAGCCCCAAATTCTGAGACTTGGCCCTTCTGTAAGAAGGCTGAGAGAGAGACAGAGTGAAGGAGGAAGGGAGAAAATAAGAGAGAGAAGGAAAGAGGAGCAGAGGAGGGAGAGTAGAGAAGGTGGGACAGACTTTCACTCTCTACAGCTATAATGTAACAAATCCTCTCCAAGGAATGGGAGGGACACTGCTGCCCTGGAGGTGAGCAAAAGCCTTTGAGGGAGGGGAAAAAGCACCTCTGAGTGTTACCCTTACCATGTAAGCAGATGGCTTTGGGAGACATGCCATTAGATCTTCCCAGAGCAATTCATTAGCTTTAACTTCCAAGACTTGTTTACTATTTAGTCATCCTCTCACCCAGGCTGTCAGTACTCTACTCAGAAAGCCCAGACTGTGCAGAAATGTGGAAATACTCATGGAGAACTGTTTTCCTAACAAACACTGGTTGCAGGGGAGGCTAACACAAGGAATGTAGCTAGGAAAGTGCTTAACATTTGGGTCTAGAAAATTATCCAGATTCAGATCAGTCCAGTGGGAATGAAGAGGATGAAGTAGACATGAGAGGCGTATTTTATATAAACTTGCAGGACTTTGTGGTTGAATAAATCTCAACGAGAATGATGAGTAAAAGTACAATATGTACTTTCGAGCACAGATGACAGAAATGGTAGGAAAATTAAAACTTTTTTTTTCCAATAGAGAGAAATAGGAATGGATTTGAATATACAGTGTTGGAAATGTTGGGAATAGAACTGGAGCAGCAGATCAGAATTCACTCTTTTAAGCACTGTTATACTTAAGGAGCTTCTGAGGCAGAAGTATATGGTGTATGTAGTTGGAGAAAAGGACCTAGAAAGGGGCGAAGACTTGTCAATGAAATAGAAGGAATAATAAAATAGAATTTGTCAAGACAGTATAGGGTCATGTGTTCTAAAGAAGACGCCACCCTGAGAATAGCACAGACAATGCTGAGACAGATTATAAACAAAAGCTGTTTGATTTAGCAATAGGGAGGCCATCAGTGGCTATGTGACACAAGTTTAATTACAGTGACTGAGGCAGAAGCCAGATTACATGGTTAGAAGAAGAGGTGAATAGAAAAGAAGTGAAAATAAATACATATTACTCCGTTACACAGAGGGACCTCTATCCATTTAGTATAAATGAAACAATTCCTCTTTGTGCTGACATCTTTGGCTTTGCTTCTTTAACCATAGCTTTCTGTCAATGGCTTTACCCTGTTTCCCTCTGAGACCCCAAAATACAAATGCATTTAGCAAGCAAGCATCTGTATTGAACCCGAACACTAGCACTTTCTTTAAACAGACTTACTATGTTTTAGGATGAGTACTTCTGGGATTGTGTATGGTCTTCAGGATTTTTTGTTAATTGAATTTATGAAATCAAAACAGTTACAGTGGGTCACACTCCAGGTCATAGCAGTAGCTCCAGCAAACAAAAATTTACATTGAAAATGAATTAGCTTCAAATAGAATTTTACCTGCAAAAATATAAATATGCAAATAGACACTTTTTAAACTTTTCCTGAGATTGTCACATTATTCTCTTTAAAATTTCCTGACTTTGTAAAAAATAATTTCAAGAGAATCTTTCAGTAACCTTTAGACATTAGGAGAACTGAAGATTATACATTAGTGTAATTATAAAAGAGAACCCCTTATGTTGAAGCAAGGAATTACATCCAGCGTGAAATTGAAACTCTAATAGTTGATAAGTGTTAACAGTGCCAGGCTAAAGTGTATTAAGCAGCCATCTGGCCGTCTCTTGGGGAGAGATGAACGTTAAAGTCTATCCTGGCTCCATGCTTGGTTCTGTTCTTTACATTAATAAGTAGTCTGCCATGATTCAGAATATTGAGGATATGTTACACTTTAAGAAAAAAAAAACCTAAACAAATGTTATTTCAGATGTCATACTAGAAAAGATTTACGCTTAGTGTGTCACGAATATTATTTCCATGAAGAATTTTGAGAGTAAATCAAAGATAATCTGAGTTTGTACAGAGCACATTTTAGCAAGTCATTATGTCATATTATTACCACTAAAGTGGAAATCTCCCAATTATACATCTATACTGCCTGATGTCTATCAGATAATCTCAAAAGTCTTTCCCAGTGGATTGTGACAGCAATCTAATGTCCGTGGCTAACCCTGGTTTCTGTTTAGGCATGGGAGCTCTGTCATTCCCCGATTGCTACCTGGTTAAGAAGTACTAATAGGAAGAGCTTGCACTGACAAAAATCTTATTAACCAGGCTGTATTCTGTGTGTTTTATACCTTTTAATTCATTTACTCTTAAGCATCCCCATGTGGTAGTTGCTATTATTATCCCCATTATTGCAGAAGAGAAACTGAAGTGACGTGTCAAGAAGAACAATTTGGGGAAAGCCTAAATACAATATGAATGTTTATAGAACAATTAGAACTTTGGTTCCTGGATGATAACCACCAGGATTTTCTGGGTGCTTTAAAAACATGGTGATTGTTAACTCTGTCTCCTCAAATCAGAGAGTCCATCAGTACCCACCTGGGTTTTTCTTCCCTTTCCGGTGTCTCAAGACAGTAAGTGAAGGCAGTCCTAGGGGTCAGTTGTTTCCCTCTTCTAAAAGCACTCTCCTTCACTGACTAATGTCCAGTGACTTGAAACCTAGTGACTCATATATCTGGTCTGCTTTTTGGTTATTTAAGGCAATAGAGGAAATCTGGTCCCCATCCCTTCATTTTAGTCAGAGGTAGATGACCTTTTGAAAAACCATTTTATTGTAATCTCTATACATACAGCAAAGGCACACCTGTCATAAGCATGAAGTAGAATAAATGTTCATAATCTGTAATCAAAGGATGATAAGACCACCACTCAATATCTAAAATAAAAAGATCGTTGAATTTATTGCTTATTTTTGTGAAGGAGAATTGTATTAGATGCAGTGTCTCTGAGCAGAGCAGATGATGATCTTATATACAAAGTTGGGTGGAATTCTGGTATTGACACTTTGTAGAGGCTGAGTTAATGTTAGCTGTAGAGTTCACCCAGGTGAGATTTTTAATTGATGTGTTGTCAGCCAGAGGCGTTCTTATTGCAGAGAATCCATTCCTGATGAACTGCCTCTCAGGAAGGCAGGGTTGTCACTGATTATAAAAGCACATTCACTGAGGTGAGTTTCTGATCAGTTCAGCAAGTTTCAAACCAGTTCTGGTGGCTCCATGAAACCACTGCTATCGGACAATCAATCTTTGCCTGGGAGAGCGAGAAGAACTTTTTGTCATTGATTACGCTTAAGTAAATAACACTGAAAACAAAACAAAGCATTCAGAACATCACTAGTTCCTCAGAATCTCCACCTTGTGCTCTCAGCTACTTCCTATCTTCTTTTGAGAGGGACCTTTATTCTGACTTCTAACAACACAGATTACCTTTGCCTGTTTCTGTACTTTACATAAATGGAATTAGTATATATTTTTTCTTGTCCTAGTTTCTTTCACTGAACATTATGTTTGTAAGATTCATGCATGTATAATATTAACTGAAATATATGTGAACGTATACACACCTTTGTGTTGGGTATATACTAAGGAGTGGGATTGCCAAATCATAGTATATGCATATATTCTGCTCTAGTAGATGTTACTAAACCATTCTGTAACGTGGCTGTGCAAATTCATGCTCCCCTCAGCCCTCATGAGAGTTTCAGTGGCTTCTCATCTTCACCAACACATGCTACTACCTGATACATAGGGTCGTAATTTTAATTTTCTTTCCCCTGTTGATTAATGAGGTTGAACAGCTTTCCCTGGTGATTAGTCTTCCAGCTCTGTCCATTTCTTGGATCCCAGAGCCTTGGAAACTAGGTTTACACCCTCTAAACAGGAGATGTGAGAATTATTCTCCAGAAAGGCTAACAGAAAACATTTAAAGACACTGAAATTAGTGGTATCCCCCAATATAATCCAGGCATATTCTACAATGAAGTCATATTTGACAAATCTGTCCATGTATACAAGCTTCCACTCAGCATTGTAAAGTACAGCTCTTAATTATGAGTAGGCAGACAAAAGTCACTGAATATTTTAGAAAATTACCTAACATGAAATAGAGACCTAAACCCTCAAATAATAATAATTTGGAAGAAACAGTAACTTATCAAAGACATTTATTGTCATAATAATATAAATACTGGTGTATCCACAATTATGCTGTAATTCTGTTGGGAGGATGTATGGGTTGGTTGCATATTTGCAGTGGGCGTATTACTGAGTTTGTGTGGTGTACGCAGTGTGTAGTGGTTGTGGGGGACATTATGAAAATTATCTAAGTTTTCATGTTCCATTGTTAAGAGTAAATACACAATGCTTAAAACTGAAAAATAAAAAACAAGGGATCTTGATATCTGATTGAATGATAAGGATGATAAGATAGAAACAGCGAATAGTTGAAAGTAGCTGCCTCTGGGAGGATAAAATAGCATAGGGTAGGAAGAGCTGCTTTTTGGTAAGAGTCTTTGTAAAATCGTGTAACCCCTAAAACTGTGCATGGATAAATATAAGAAAAATAAACCAAACTGAAAACCTCCTTCTTTTTAAATGCTGAATAAGATTCCACTAGTGTAGGGGAAAAAAGGAAAGTAAAACAAGTAGAACAGTAATTTCTAGGGGTTGGGGGGAGGGGGTCATGGGGAGTCACTGTTTAATGGGTACAGCGTATCAATTTTGCAAGATGACAAAAATTCTGGAGATGTATGGTGGTGAGTTCCTCGGGAGGGAGATAAGATAAACATGTGGCCACATTTAATCAGTGGTGCTCCAGTAGGTGCTACAGGTGCTTAGCCCAGAAAAAAAAAAATCCAAATTCTTAATACCAGGAAGTAGTAGAAGGAAATTACATAATTTTAAAATAAAAAACAAACAAATAATTCAGCGTCCTTATACTAATGGATTTCTGAAATGAAGGATGCATCAATTTTATAAAAAGGTAATAAAATAATAATACCTCCTACATTGGATTATTCATTCTCTCAACAAATATTTATTGGGTATTTACTATATGGTAGATGATACAACAATGATTAAGGCACATTTCTTTACCGTAAATTGTTTGATCTAGTGGAGAAAATAGAAAAGCACGTCAACAGTTGCTCTACAGTACAGGGAGTGCCACACACAGAGGAGAGCTTGGGAGCATGTGAGCACACACATGCACATAAACAAACCTCAGGGAGATGTGAACACTTCCCCAGGAGCAGACATTTGAGCAAGTCCTGAAGATATATATATATATTTGTTGTTGTTGTTTGTTTTCTCATTTATTTGGAACAGTTGCTATGAGAAAGGGAAAGCCAAATGTATGAAGAACTTCAGTCAGTAGCTGAAGGCACAAACTCAGTAATAGGACCAAGTCATTTCTCAGGTCAGTCCCTAAAAGTAGTTTGTACCTTGGACAAATCTAGTGAACTTCAAAAGATACTGATACCTGTAACTCACAACCACAGACCCTGATTTGACTGGTCTGGTGTGTGACCTGGGCATATCATATGATCCGGCAATCCTACCTCTGTATAGGATTTCAAAGAAAATGAAAACAGAATATTGAAGAGATCTGCATTCCCATGTTCAGTGCAGCATCACCCACAGTAGCCAAGATATGAAAACAGCCTAGGTGTCTATCAATGGATGAATGGGTAAAGAAGATGTTGTGTGTATATGCACAGTGGAATATTATCCAGCCATGAGAAAGAAGAAAATCCTGCCATTTGTGACCACTTGAGTAGAACTTGAAAGCATATGCTGAGTGAAATAAGCCAACTAGAGAAAAACAAATACTGTGTAGTGACAATTTATGTGTATAAACTAAAAGAGCCAAACTCCTAGAGACAGAGAGTAAAATGGCGGTTATCAGGGGCTGGGGGGTGGGATTTGGGAGATGTTGGTCAAAAGGTACAAACTTGCAATTAGAAGATGAATAAGTCCTGGAGATCTAATGCACAACATGTGCTTATAGTTAACAATATTTCATTATATACGTCAGAGTTGCTAAGAGACTAGATCTTCAATGTTCTCACCATAAAGAAGAAATGATAATCATGTGACACAACTGACGTATTAGCTAACACTTGGGTGGTAACCATATTGCAATACATGAATTTATCAACTCAACACCTGTACACCTTGAACTTATACAATGTTATATGTCAATTATATCTTAATGTTTAAACAAAGATTTCTGAAACATATATATATATATTTCCCTAGGGAATTCAAATGTGCAGCCAGTGTTAAGAACCAAAGATGTCAGCTATTTTGAAAGATAATTTCGTAGTGGGAGAATATCTCAAGGAAAAATGACTACCCCATAAAATGGGTTATAGCAGAGCTCCAGGACCACCACATGTACACTTAATACATGTAATATTTTCATACGATACAATGGAAACAGTGTCCCTTGCAGTCATTAAGGCAAGAGTACTGAGGACTAGAAATTTAATTTTCTCTTAAAATGCTGTTTAGTTTTTAAAATTCAAAATAGTAAAATCTCAAAATGATGACACCAGATTTTGACTTAATGTACACATCTCTGGAATAGTTTCAGGAATATGGCCATTTTCAAACATCCTTTTCATATGATGAATGTTGATGTCACATTTGGGGGTTTGTCTCTTTGCGGTATCTCACTGTCTTGTCCAGAACATACAGTTCCCTTCAAACTAGTATTTCATTCTCACCAGAACATTGGCTCTTAAAATGTCTACTTATCTTGGGCACTTACTGAGTGTGTGACTCTTCACCACAATTCACCATATTTTTCACTGTAATTTACTTCATTTCAGTAAAATCTTATTTCTCGGTTAGGTAAAAGACAAATTTCAAATATTTCTTAAAATAGTTGACAGTCCTTTTTAATGTTTTTCTGTCAATAATTATTTCTTGGTTTGACAATTAACCACTGTGAAGAATTCAAATGTAAATGATGAATACATAAAACAATGTAAACAATGCATTGATGCACCAACCTGTAAAATTAAGCAGATATTAATGTTTTCAATGTTTTCTTTATAGTTTTCTTCTTTAATTCCTTTTTTAGAAATAAGTCATTATAGATGCAGCTAAAGACTCTTTTCCCATCGGTTTCCCTCCTTCCATTCCCCAAAGTTTTTTTTAATTCCACTATGTATTTTTGTTTTATACTACATGAATGTAATCATAAAACAGATACATGATTTCAAGTGGTATACACAATTTTGCACCTGGATTCCTACCATCACCACCAAATGTTATGATGTATACATGTTGATACATGTAGAACTAGTTCAGTTATTTTAATTGCCTTATAATAATCTATTGGATGAATGAAGTAGTTTTTCCTATTCTCCTGAAGAACAGTTCATTTTTAAAAATACTTTTTACAATTATAAACAGTGCTTCTATGAACATTCACATACATATTTCTATCCTATTTCAGCCATTCTACTCAATGCTTGGTGGTATCACACTTTGGCTTTAACTTATACTCCTAATGAGTAGTACTTTATGTGCTTATTGACCATTCAGATAGTATCTTTTGTGAAGCGACTGTTCATGTCTTTTAACAGTTTATTATTATTATTGTTGCTGGACTGCTGCTTTTCTTATTCATTTGTAGGAGTTCTTTAAATCTAAATATGAACCCTTGTCAGGTAGGAGTATTTGGAATATTTTCACCCTCTTGATAATGTTTCTGGTGAACAGAATTTCTTAATATTTATGAGGTTCAGTTTATCAATGTTTTTATGGTTTGTGCTTTCTGTCTCCTGTTTGAGACATCTTTCTCTTCCCTGAAGTCATGCACATATTCTCTATTTTTCTTTAAATGATTAATGTCTTTTCCCTCCACATGTAAGCTATGCCATTTATTATTATTATTTTTTGGTATGGCGTAAGGTAGGAGTCAAGATTGATTTTTTTTTTCCATTCAGATATCCAGTTGACTCAGTTCCTTTTATTGAAAAGACCATCTTTTCACCAAGTGTTTGCAATGGTAACATTGTTATAAATCAGGGGATAACATATGTGTACATCTCTTTCTGAACTCTATTCTGTTCCATAGATCTGTTTCTCCTTAGATACTACCTTATGTATATGCCTCGATCTCATATGGTAAAATTCCTTAACTTGGTTCTTCATAATGATCTTGGCTAATAAAATTCTAGATCCCATGCATTGTCATATAAGTTTGTGTGTGCATGTGTATCTGTGTGTTTTCATCTGCTGAAAAATTTGAATCATATATAATTATATAACATTATATATAAATAAAATATTTTATAAATATAAATAAAATATTAAGTTATATAGCATAGACTTTATATATTATATATATATATATTTACTAGTAACTTTGAACGGTTGCTGTTGAAGTTGTTCCCTGTTTGTTTGAACTGTGTTGTATTTTTCTGTACAAAAACATTTGGTCATCCTCTGGGCGAGTTGTTGTGACAACCTATGTGACTTACTTAGTTCCTGGGTTCATTTTCTTCTTCCTTCTCTTGTTATAGTATAGGGCATTTTCTTTACAATACATGGTGCCTCTTATTATGTTTCTTTCTCTTCTGGTTTTTTGTATTATTTGTTTGAGAACTTTCTTTACACTTAACCTCTTTTCGTCCCTTCACCAAGAAATTTCCAAGAAATATGGTATCTTTCAAGCTGTCACATTCTATCCCAGAAGTCCCTTCCTGGGACTGTCATATCATATCTTGTGCACTTTCCAAGACAGTTCCCTCAGGTCCTTGGCATCCAAGGTATCATCTACCAGGTCTTGTTAATGATTTCAGTATTTTTTCTCATAGTCAGTCTTTTCCTTCTGGGAGTGAAGCCTAATTGATATTATCAGTGGTCCACTGCTGCAATAATCTGCTACACTTTCCTTCCTTTTGCCTAATCAGAATGCTAAAATACATCCTTCATTTTTAAACAACTCACTCCAAGATAAGCTGACACATAGCATATCTATATAGATGTCTTGTTTCACAATGACCTATATCATATTCTTCTCCACAGGGATCAGCGTAGGTTTATCTATTATTAAGGACTCCTATGTGAATTAGGTCACTATGTCATTCTTTTGATTGATGGAGTTCATATATCAGAATGCATAGGATGACTCCAGGAGCTTTAAAATTACATATCTGCCTCTAGTTTCTGGTCTGAGATGGGGCCCAGTAATCGACCTTTGTATGAAGCCACAATTCTGAAACAGGTGGAAGAAAAGCAATGTTTCTTGACCCCTCTCATATATTATGTGATGAGATCATATAAGCCAGTGTCTCCTCGGTGATAATCAGAACACCTTATAGTCTATGAAATATCTTCAGGGATGTAAAGCCAGCCCCTGACTTAAGAGAGGGACATATAAAAATAATATTCTTTAGGCTCAAAATTATCTGTGTAAAAATACAGAATTTCTGCCAGCTAAGTGCTCTCTGATCTCGTTCACAGAAATACTCCACGCTGAGAGTCTGTTTTCTAAGGACTGGTTTAAAAGAGATAACATATGATTCGACAGGTTATGCTCCATGTTCTCCATTATCTGATTTTTCAAAATTAACAATAGTGTGGAGTTATATGATGTCTCATTTGTAATTGGTATCTGAAAAAAAAAAAATCTCACATATCTTAAATTGCACATATCTTTTGTAGAAGTCTGACAAGAAGTTATGACTTACAAGAATCAGAAAAGGACTTGTATCTGGGGATTTGAATATCTTAGCTTAAAGGTGCAAGTTATGCTATGATCATAAAATGTATTACTCTTCCTTTACTTTAAAAACATACTATTGTTTTTTTAAAAAATCCTCTTAAGCTAATCAGTTTTTTTAAAAACATCTTTATTGGAGTATAATTGCTTTACAATGCTGTGTTAGTTTCTGCTTTGTAACAAAGTGAATCAACTATATGCATACATATATCCCCATATCTCCTCCCTCTTGTGTCTCCCTCCCACCTTCCCTATCCCACCCCTCTAGGTGGTCACAAAGCACCGAGCTGATCTCCCTGTGCTATGTGGCTGCTTCCCACTAGCTATCTATTTTACGTTTGGTAGTGTATATATGTCCATGCCACTCTCTCACATTGTCCCAGCTTACCCTTCCCCCTCCCCGTGTCCTCAAGTCCATTCTCTACATCTCCATCTTTGTTCCCATCTTGCCCCTAGGTTCTTCATGACCATTTGTTTTGTTTTGTTTTTTAGATTCCATATATATGTGTTAGCATATGGTATTTGTTTTTCTCTTTCTGACTTACTTCACTCTGTATGACAGACTCTAGGTCCATCCACCTCACTACAGATCACCCACTTTCGTTTCTTTTTATGGCTGAGTAATATTCCATTGTATATATGTGCCACATCTTCTTTATCCATTCATCTGTCGATGGACACTTAGGTTGCTTCTTTGTCCTGGCTATTGTAAATAGAGCTGTAATGAACAAGCTAATCAGTTTTTTGGTAGAAATTAATTTTTGCACTCAAGAATGGAGTAATTTACCTAAATTATACAACCTTTTAAAGGTAATTTATCATTTATACATAATAATTGTTTTCACAGAGAAATATGGCTATGTATAAGTGCTATTTTACATCAAGGGAAAGTGTAGCTGAAATTTAAAGTTAAAAAGACTTTACTTGCCTATTAATTTGGTTCACCTAATTTTAAATACTACATATGTTCATTTATAAAGTGACACCAGATATAAGTTAATACCCATTTTCTAATTGGACTGTCCCAAAAATGTTATGATATAATTTCTTGTAGATCTAGATAAAATTGTTTTTTCACTTTTACAAATGTATTTAAAATCCCATATGCAACGCATTTCAAAGAACATTATTTCTATTCCCACACCTTATGAAACTATTTTAAAGTCTTCACACATAACTTTGACATTGATACCTTTGAAATGACTAGAGTCACTTTTGAACTCATCTAACAATTTCTAAGAACCTACTGCCGGTACTTCTGGCTGCCTAAATTGTTTAAATTCACTTTTTGAAGCAGCCTAGGATGCTAATCATTGGAAATTTTATACCAACCCAATTACTGATTCACATAACTTTTGGGTAGCTTAGGTTTTGTTTTTAACATTGTTTCCTGCGGGTATGTATTGATACCTCCAGAACATACTACTTATTATGTGGCTTTAGAAAGTATCTTTAAAAAGACTTTTAAAAATAATGATATCCATCACTAGCAATGTGAAGTTACACCTCTTAAAATTACTACATCCGTGATAAACCTTGCTCTCTCACTATTTCACTTAATCCACCAGATATCCTCAGTAAACATTCAAAATACATCAAGGTCATTGTCGGCTAAGATATCATTCTCAAACAGCACTTTAAAGTAAAGAAATGGGAAGAATTCTGCTGCAGTGAGAGGCTGTGTAAGGACTTAAATATAAAGTAATTTCTTTCTCAGAGATGATTTTGGAAATGAAGCTTCCTAGTCAAGTAATCTACATTTATTATTTGTACCATAGTTCATTTCTTCTTGAGAAATATTTATAATACAGCATCAAACATAGTTCAGTATTTTAAGCTTCCTTAAATTAAAAAATGAGAATTTAGGGTCTTTCCTTAGTTTAGAAATTAATATTATGCCTTTTGAAAAGAAAGAAGGATTTTTTTATCATCAGTTTTTCGATATAGTGTATGAGAGTTCCTTTAGCAATTTTTACCACTGCCCCTCTAGAAGTGGGTAAGTAGTACAGAAGGGGGCCTCTTGATGTCAGCCTATAGCAGGACCACAACTCATAAGGGTTCAGAAATTCCCCCACTCTGGTTCTACCTTGATCCATCCCCAAAAGAAATAGCTTATATTTTAGATTTTTTTGGAATGTCAGTATCCAGCTTGACACTCAAATATTTGATTGTCTTTTTCTGTTCTTACCTGTAATTTTTTACTATTAAGTGAAGAATTTTTACTTTTTCCCCCAAGTATTTCAATGACTCTTCTTTCCCAAAGCAGAATAATGATCATCTTGACCTTTGTTCTTAATTAAAATATCAAATTGAATCAATAAAATTTTCATTAAGAACAGCAAAGTTTTTCAGAGTGCTCAACTTAGATAATGAAACATGACTTTGCTTTTCCATGTATGTAAAGCTATCTAAAAGAAGTTGGCATGAAAACTATACAGATTAGTGTTGAGTCCTTTAAAAGCACACTAAAAGGATATTAGTACATTACCTGAAATTCCATAGAGGAATAAGTGATATGCTTCTTGGTTGATACTATTATCATATCTGCTTCATAAAGAAAAGCTCTTCGTTCCATATATCACTTTTTAAAATTGAAATATAGTTGATTTACAATATTGTGTTTCAGGTGTACAGCATAGTGATTCAGTACCTTTGCAGATTATATTCCATTATAAATTATTATGAGATAATAGGTCTAAATATAAAATTAACAACTGCCTATCATAGAACTTTAAAAATTATAATTTATTGTAATCATAAGATATTAAAATGGTTCATAATACTACTATTTTTAAACATTTAATATTTTGGAATACTTTTTATTTATTTATTTTTAAACTTTATATTGGGGTATATTTTATTTACAGTGTTGTGTTAGTTTCAGGTGTACAGCAAAGTGATTTAGTTATATATATGTGTGTTTGTGTGTATATATATATGTGTGTGTGTGTGTGTGTGTGTGTGTGTGTATATATATATATATATATATATATACACACACACACACACACACACATAATTTCTTTTTCAGATTCTTTTCCCATCCATGTTATTACAGAGTATTGAGTAGAGTTCCTTGTGCTATGCAATAGGTCCTTGAATGATTATCTATTTTTTATGTAGTAGTGTGTGTATGTTAATCCCAACCTCCTAATTTATCCCTCCCCCATCTTTCCCCTTTGGTAACCATAAGTGTGTTTTCTAGGTCTGTGAATCTGTTTCTGTTTTGTAAATAAGTTCATTTGTATCATTTTTTTAGATTCCACATATAAATGATATATTTGTCTTTCTTTGACTTACTTCACTTAGTATGATAATCTCTAGATCCATCCATGTTGCTGCAAATGGCATTATATCATTCTTTTTTATTGCTGAGTAATATTGCATTGTATATATGTACCATATCTTCTTTATCCATTCCTCTGTAGATGTACATTTAGGTTGTTTCCATGTCTTGGTTGTTGTAAATAGTGCAGCAAGGAACACTAGGGTGCATTTTGTGTCTTTGAAGTATGGTTTTCTCTGGATACATGCCCAGGAGTATGATTGCTGGATCATATGGTAGCTCTACTTTTAGTTTTTTAAAGGAATCTCCATACTGTTCTCCATAGAGGCTGTACCAATTTACATTCCCACCAACAGTGTAGGAAAGTTCCTTTTTCTCCACACCCTCTCCAACAGTTGTTTGTAGACTTATTGATGATGGCCATTCTGACCTGTGTGAGGTAATACCTCATTGTAGTTTTGATTGTAGCATTTGTCTAATAATTAGTGATATTGAGCATCATTTTATGTGTGTGTTGGCCATCTGTATGTCTTCTTTGAAGAAATGTCTATTTAGGTCTTCTGCCCATTTTTCGATTTTGCCTTTTTAATAAGCAAA
The DNA here is from genome assembly GCF_011762595.2 of Tursiops truncatus. NCBI lineage: Eukaryota > Metazoa > Chordata > Mammalia > Artiodactyla > Delphinidae > Tursiops > Tursiops truncatus. The sequence continues at coordinate 26,092,649 of NC_047042.1, read as the reverse complement.
ATACAACTTGGGAGGACAATTCTAGTGCCAAATCTCCCTCCCTGAGGGATCAGCTAAGTTTGTAGTTGCCCCACCCTGCTTCCCTCTCCTCTCTTCCGCAGATATTGACCACAAACACCCCTAATAAAAATCCTATAGGTTCAATTTTCTCTCAAAGTCTGCTTTGAGGAGAACTCAACTTGCAAAAAATATTTGAGACATAGGATTATATACAGTTTGTGAGAGAAAAATTCATTCAGAGTGATAACACATGATTTATATAAAGCAGTATAATAGTATTTAAATAAATCTAGATTATCTAAATGTAAAAACTATAACTCACTTATGATGAGAGATTGTGCTAGTATGTGTGCATATGTGTGATGCAGTAGAAGTAAATATTTAGGTCTGTGGCAGACAAAGTGAATTTTAAAAGAAATATTAAATTTTCTCCTTCTCCTTCTTTACTTCTCTACTTCTAAACCAAAATGACACTAGGTTCGGAGCAACATTTTATCTTATCCCAGGCAAAATACTTATTTTTCTAGCTTGTCTTTGCCATATAACATATTTCAGGTTTGTGAGATAGAAACAGCATCCTGCTGCATGTCCTGGGAAATGGAAAAATGGGAAGATAGGTTTGGCACTTCCCTTTCTATCATTCTTTCCACCTGAAGCCTGGATGTGCAATCTGGAGCTGAAGCATCCATGCATTTGCTATGAGGAGAGGGGAAAGGGGACAAGGTCAGAGGATCCCGAGATACTGGTCCTTACATCACTGAGCTGCTGAACAAGCCTCAGCAGCCATCTCTTCCCAGACTACCTGATATGTGTGGACAATAAACCCCTTTACTTAAAACAAAGAGGCTTTGAATTAAATTTGTTTGTTTGTTTAGAATAAACTTCCCTATTCAATTAAATATATAGATATACCAGGAAAATTCCGTGTCACTGGGAATTCTATTGGAAGAATGTCAGATCTTCCAGAAACTGTGTGCCGTCTGAGAAAGCCAAAGTTTCTCTTTTATTTTTTATGTTGTTGTTTTCTTTTTTTTAAACATCTTTATTGGAGTATAATTGCTTTACAATGGTGTGTTAGTTCCTGCTTTACGACAAAGTGAATCAGCTATACATATACATATATCCCCATATCTCTTCCCTCTTGAGTCTTTAGGAAGATATGAAAACCATGTTTTGTCCTGAAATTTAAAAAATCAATAAATCCCTTTAGCTCTGTTTAATGTATTCAGAATCTATTAAAGCATCACATTTTACATAAAGGATAAAGAGAGGAAAATTAGTCTTTTAAGTTCTGGTGGGTGATTGGGAATAAAAGAGAGTGAAGAAGGGCGAGGGTGTCAGAGGCCAAAGCTCTCATCCCTGCTCATCCTCTGCCTCGTCTACACATCAGGCTTGGTGCTGTAGAGGTGTCTCCAAATGTAACTGAGGGAACGCAGTGTTAGGAAGCTGTAGGTTCTTAGGAAATACCTACCCTTCAGTTCAACCGTATTAAAATTCCCTGTCACTAGGGACATGAACAAGGCAAACGAGAGTGGGTAACTAGATGAGCCTGAGGCTGTGGCCCTGGTTCCTCAAAGCTTGTTTGGCATATTGGGAAGAATGGAATTAAATATCTGGCCTGGGATCCCTTTCTAGCCTTTAGGAGTTGAGGTAAGGATGCTCCGGGGAAAGAAAGCAAGCAGGCACCTGGTCTAAACTTCTTCTAAACATACTAATAATACACCTGCTAGAAAATAGACCAATATTTATCAGGAGTAGAATTTTACCTCTTGTATTCTCTTAGCAGGCGTTGCCTGGTTTAGGATTGCTTATGGTAAACAAATCTAGTATGTATGGATTTATGAAATGTGACTCCAAACAGTGTCATGTAAGCTATGCAAATATCCGAGTGCAAAATGGAGATGTTTGGTAACCTATGATACTCCTTATTATGAGTGGTAGCCCCGTGCACCTTATTAAAGACCTCATGCATTATTCTGGGCCGTGGAGAATGATGTGTGAAGAAGGGACCTGGGACCTGGTGTGTCCAGACCTCTCCCTTCTTCATCTGGTCCTGATGACTTGTATTCTTGACATTATTAGTAAAGCTTGACAGTGGATAAGATATCTGACTTTTGTGTTAGTTGGATCTGACAACCCAATCTTTGAGTTAGCTCACCTGTATAGGGCCCTTAATTGCCCTTTGGATATACAAAGTATATGCAGGGGTGCTAAGAGGGCCAGGAGACTGTTAAATACCTTACTCTGGAAAACAGTGCGCAGTACTCAGGGAAAATATGTTTGGTCCAATCTTGGCGAAGTTAGTGTGATCCAGTAATTTCAGTAAAATAAAAGCTTTGTGAGAATGAAGAATTTTTTTCTCTCTCTTTGGCTCACTCTATGTCTAATATATTTACTAAGCACATAGTGGGTTCCCAATAAATATATTAAATAAAAGTATGAGTAAACAAATACATACTTAATAATCTAAATGGCCTTGTCAGGTACTTCGCCCTCTGCTTGGATGTCTCGGGTGTGTGCTCAGTGTTTTAACTCTTGTGCTCCTCTCTAGATAACTTCAGTGTATATATAGTAAGAGCTTATGTAACCATATGACAAAGTGGGGGTGAGGAGGTCACTGAATTAATGTTGGAGTCTTCTGAGTCTCCTGAGCTCGCTGCTGCAGTTCAAGTAGGAGTGATCTCAAATGTCAATGTCCTGGCATCAGATGTTGAGGCTATAGCCCTACCTATTTGCCTCCGTCCATAATGTCCATGAATAAATTGCCTTCTTTGTTCACAACCCATGCAGGCCCATACTTACCCACCGGCCCTCACAAATTTCCCTTTCCCCTCACATGGACATGTTGGAACTTCTGGTTTCCTTGTACACATCACAAAAGACCAAGAGCACTGCCTTGCAGTAATTATATTGGCCTTTTAAAGACTTCCTTTCTGCCCTTTCTCCCATGCCTATTTCACATGGTGCTATCACTAAAGCTGGAAATATACAAGGAGTGGATGGGGGAGGGTTGTCGGCAGACCTCTGACTCTTCTCTCAAAGAAACACACCATTAATTAGATGTGTCTAGGTTTTATTCTGGTTAATTTGATTTCAACTTGGAAATTCCAGTGTATAATTCCTGTTTTTCCTACATTACTCTTCTTCTCTGTGAGCCCTGCAAGAGGGAAGGAGGTAGATTTTGGCTTTTTGTTTCCTTTGTCTCATATCCTGCTAGTGTCCTAGAAGATAGGCCTCCTGGATCACCTACCACATGAGTCATGGTCATCTCTCAGCAGAATGGACTAAAAACCATAATCTGAATTCTCTAGGCTTGAATATAATATTTTTAATATTAAAGTCATTTAGAGACTTATTTCTCTATAAGTAGTTTTGGCATTGATAACCATTGCGAAACTAAACCTGTGAGGAAATTCAGCCTCAGGACTCAAAGCTGACCAATGACCTTTTTTGTTCTAGGTGGTCCCTGTCTGTTCCTTTTTAAATAATACACTATCTGATTAGGACTTAACCTTGGAAGGCTGTAAGGGAACATGTTTTCAGGGCAAAACAAAATCAATGTTTTAATACTTGCAATTTCTGGTCTCTGTTACCCAGAGTCAAAAAGGCCCTCCCACCTCCTCTCGTTTCCTTTCCACTCTCCTCCGCAAATTCGCAGCCTTCCTTAAGCGGCAGCAGCAAGTGGTTCTTGCCTCCCATTATAGACTGGAATTCAAAGATATCAAAGATGCAAAAAAAAAAAAAATAGCTGATGGAAAGAGAAGCTAAGGAAAGTGAAGTGGTGGATGAAGGCACGGAGAAAATGTTGTTTGAGGGATATGAGGTCGATGAGTGTGTGTTCCTCTCTAGTCAATGCAGTAGCTCAGGTAGGAGACTCCAAGTCCAGGGAAATGGATTCTCTGTCTAGACAAGATCACCATTGAACTACACTTAACAAGAGAGCTCTGCCCCTGCCATCTTTGATTACTGGCAGATACTCCTCACAGTGAGCAGCACATGGACACAGATAGCTCACAGTGAAGACTGGGGAGTGATCAGAGTTGACTAATAGAGTGGGGAGAAATCTAATGTTTGAAGGGAGAGGAAATCAGATTAGTTAGTAGAAACAGAATGTAGGAAGGCAATGAGTTCAGGAGAGGGTACAGGTTGATCAATAGGGCATTGGGGGAGAAATCGAGAGAATAAGGAGAGGAAAACTGTAAGTGTTTATTTTCTGATGGCTATAAAATGAGGAAAGAGAGGGCAGAGTGGGAGATTAATCAAGTAGTTAAGAGCTTTATGCATATAGCATTAGAAAGACAAAGCATGTGCAAATGAATTAATCAGCACTGTACTTACAGATGCAGGGACTGGTTAGGCCCATCCTGGGAAATGTCCAGGGAAAATTTGGGAGGGTTTGTGCTGCACAGAAAGAGCAAAGTCTGGATGTAACATATCTGAGTTTTATCAGCCTTACCACTGAGAAAGATACTTGTGTGAGAGAGCGATTCTACACAACTGCAGGGGAAACCTTTGCTGGCTACCTAATAGTATGTATAGAAAACCAAGGATCAGCACAATTGAGAGAAATTAACAGTATGAAATAGAAAGACCAAATATAGACAATCAGAACAAATGACACGGAGGCGAACAGATAATTTAGGGAACAAAGGAAAGAAATTTTGATTAGTGTCCTCGGAGGGATTATAGAGGATGCTGATTCTTTTTTTAAAATTTTGTTTATTTTTGGCTGCATTGGGTCTCCATTGCTGCGTGCGGGGCTTTCTCTAGTGGCAAGCGGCGGCTACTCTTCATTGCGGTGCACGGACTTCTCATTGTAGTGGCTTCTCTTGTTGCAGAGCACGGGCTCTAGGTGCGTGGGCTTCAGTAGTTGCAGCACACGAGCTCAGTAGTTGCAGCATGCGGGCTTAGTTGCTCCGCGGCATGTGGGATCTTCCCAGACCAGGGCTTGAGCCCACGTCCCCTGCATTGGCAGGTGGATTCTTAACCACTGCGTAACCAGGGAAGTCCAGAGGATACTGATTCTGAAAAGAAGACCAGGCTTCCAAAAAAAGAAACAACCAGAGAAGAACAAAAAGTTCGGGGAATATTAAAAATAGATTGAAAAGTTAAAAAAAATGAAAGGGCTAGTTATTAAAAGTTAAATGACTGTAGAGCAAATAAATAACCTGATAGATAGTCAAAAAATGCCCCAGACATTCCTAAAGAAAACAAAACCTTTCCACAGCTTCCTAAAGAGAGTTACAGATGGAAATAGATCAAAAGGTAGGAGTAGGGAAAAAAATCAAAGACATAAGAAAAGAATCTTTCCTTGCTTTGAAGAAAAGCATACTTTTTCATACTCAAAGGAGCTCTGTAGATTGCACAACATAACTGAGAAAAGACTAGCACTTATACAGACCGTGCAAAAAGTGTTACAACCACGAGGATACAGAAAGGCATCCACAATTTTTCTTTTTTAAAAGGATAAAAAATAGGTGGACTTCAGACAGCTCATCTTTAATAATGAATACAAGCAGAAACTGAAGTATATTTTCACAGTCCTAAAAAAGTGGGAGAGAACCTAGAATTTATTATCCAGGAAAATTATCATTAATATATGGAGGAAAATAAGTATATTTTTAGATGTCTAAGGATGCTGACATTATACCTACCATGTTTAGAACTTCTCTTAAAGATTGGCTCAAGTAGGTACTACTTTATGTCAAAAGGTAAGTCCAAAAATGGAGATAACATGATAGTTAAGAAGCAGTGGTTAGAAAAGAGAGAGTGATTATTAAAGGAACTTAGAGTTATTTCTAAAAATCTGTAACTTTAGGAAGACACAAATTTCCAAAACAAAAGTGGTCATGTTAACTGTGAAGGCTGATCTCTTTTATCTGTGATCATCAGAAAGTTAGGTTGCTCTGGATGTGAAAGGTAGGTGATTTCAATGGGTCTTCCAGGCCTCTAGATAGAGAATGTGATATAAACAAAGCATAGACACAGGAAAGAAAAAGTGGGTTTGAGGAGTAGCAAATGCATCAGTTACACCGAGTCACTGTTGGACAAGAGTTGGAGATTAGAATGGAAACATTGATAAGAATTAGAGGATTCTTGACATTGAAATTAAAGTGAACAAATAGAATGTTGATTATTATTATTATTATTTTTTTTTGCGGGCCTCTCACTGTTGTGGCCTCTCCCGTTGCGGAGCACAGGCTCTGGATGCTCAGGCTCAGCGGCCATGGCTCACGGGCCCAGCCGCTCCGTGGCATGTGGGATCCTCCTGGACTGCGTCGGCAGGGGGACTCTCAACCACTGTGCCAGAAGGGAAGCCCGAATGTTGATTATTTTTAACACCTTTTTGTAGTAGAACAAAGCAACAACAAAATAAAAACAATCTCAAAGTTTTGCCAAGGACCAGTTCATGCCTTTTGTTTTCTGGTCAGAAAAGAATACAATTACAATGATGCTAATTAGTACTCTCCTTCTATATTCCATATTTTTGTTCTTACATGTAATTATTTTATCTTTGTGGTGGTCTGGCTAGAGTCTGAAAGTCACTCGTATGAGTAAGATAGGTAGATAGTGGAATTTTCTATACCTCCATATAATAATTCAAATAATGCTATAGCTTATTGTGAATACCGTAATAATTAATATTATGTTGTTTTTATTAATTTAAAATATAACAGAGCAGGTGTACAAATACAAGAGAGAGTTTTAATATGCTCCAGCTGATGCGATAGGCAAAATTTGGTCTTATCTATATGAAGAATATGTGTATGGACCACTGATAAATAATAACATTACCCTGAGTAGCGTTGTTTTACCATGTATTATCATGCCAATAGAAAGTCATGAGTGGAATCTTCCTAAGGATGCATGCATGTTAGTTGCATGCATGTTAGTTGTTACCCTGTAGTGATGGGTTTTATTAAATTACACTGGTAGTAGCAACCTTACTTTGGTTGGTTGTGTGTCCACTTATAAATAGTGTACCCAAATTACCACCATAAGTGACATTACAAAGAACACTACAAAAAATTGTTTGCAAGTTTTAAAATCTACAATAAAGAGAACAAAACTTTTGTATGAAATTCCTTGCCAAGTTTCAGTTTTTGTTTAAAAAACTGAAAGAAGGGAAGGAGGGAGGGTTAAAAGGAAGAAACACCAAAAAAAATTGTTTTTTAATTTATTCTGTCATTAAAGTCAAACATTTTTTCAAATTATAGATTTTCCTCATTAACCTTAAGTGGCAAGGAGTCAAAATAGTTAAGGTAGATAGTTACTTTTCTTAAAGGAAAAACAGGTTCTTTTCTTTCACGGAGCTTACTTTCTGCGTCACCTTGGGGCCTCTGAGAAGCAGGTACCACGGTGGGTGTAGATCTACAGGTGATTTACAGGGGAAATGCATGTAAACGATAAAGAGGATAGGGAGTGGAGGGAGGTGTGGAGATGCCTCAGATGGCTGCGTCCCTGATGCCTGACCCTGGACACCCATGACAGAAAAGGGAAGGAAGGAGGATTGGGGAGGAAAGGCTTCCTACTTAAGTGGAGCCTGAGAAAGTCTTGCTCAGGACTTTCAAGAGTTTTTGAGCACTGGTTGCCCATTGGAGGAGTCCTGGGTTCAGGTAGAAACGGACCGCTCTATACCAGTGTTCTGCCCAGTCAGTGGCCAGGAGCTGTCCAGTGGACGCGTGGCCTTGATGAAAGTTAGGGTGTGGTCGCTGGAGGCTGTCACGTCAGCAGGTAGCTGCCTTGCAACAGGTTGTCTGAGCCATACAACTCCTTATTTTCTCACCTGTCGTTTTCCTTTCTTACTTTCTCTTACTTGGGGGAAGCACCAGCCAATAAGAAATGTTGTTTTCTGGTTGTATTTATTTGGCTGAATATTTACAACCTCTTCCCTCTTCTGGTCCATTGCTGATTTATTTCCTAATATATTAGAGCAGCCGGCCAAAAGAGGGAATTTAATGGAAGTGATGTTTTAGATTTCTGACTCACTTAACTCTGGCATTTCGGTGGCTACTTTAAGGCCATTAGAAAAATGTGATTGATTAACAATTTTCTAGCCTTTGTTTCCCATACCTAGACAGAAATGCTTTTTCCTAACATGTGAATTTATTACCACACATATGTGGGAAGCAAATGGGGACGGACTGTGGTTGAGTTTCCTTAGCCCACACAGTTACAGAAAAGCTATTGAATACAATCTCAGCCATAAAGTTGAAGTAATTATTTTACCTGTTAAGTCTAAGTTCTCTAACTTAGTAACATGATACAATTTGATAGAAGATTGTAATGGGTTATATAACTGACAAAGTAAACTTTATTAAGGAGTATAAAAGAATGTCTCTTTGGTAGAATAGCTGCAGGTTGTTATAGAGGCTTCAATTTAATGTAAAAGAAATAATGCATTATAAAAGGATTTATTACATGAGAGTTCTCAACCAAGGACAATGAAAAATCTTGGTAGACTGTAACAAAAAAGTCTATGAAGTTTAAAATACCCATTTTAATAACTTGGGGGAATTTGATCTGAAACCATGGAGAAAGAATCAAGAACTTCTTCTTGGCCTACTAAGAGGTTAGCTCTTGATGCTTGAAAAAAACTGCATAAAAATATTGAAACAAAAAAAATTTGCATGTTTCTAGAGTATTTTAATTGTGAGACATAATAGATGAGAATAGATATATGATCATTTCTGGACATATGATTCAAAAACTTTTGCTGTGCAGATGTAAAAAGGATACAATCACAGAGGATATCTCTTCTCTTTCTTGGTAAATGTTGTGAATTTTTTGAGAAAAACATGTTTTCTCATCTAGTATTTAGGTCTTAGTTCTTCATAAATATAATATCCAACAAGCTGTAGCCCATAATTCTCCCAGTTCTACCATTATCCTGTACCATGGCAAGCCTTCAGGGTAATCAATTCATTCATCAGTAGCCCAAGTTATAACCAAATTAAGAGCATATTAAATTTGACAGCCAACATTTACTAAATACTTGCCACCCTATTCTTTTAAAAACTTTAAAATATTTGAGGCTTCACGTTTAATTTTTAATATTGAGACCTTGGTAACTGGCCTTCAGAACCCTCTTTGAAGGAAGCGTTTGTCACAGTAAAGATATGACTGAGGTAGTGTGCTGGTTGGGTTGCTGTGCTGAAGGCTTGTCCTGGTAGAGGATAATTATGTTGAATGATCCTTGTATTCAATACAATACACTTCAATTAATTATTATTAAGCTTCTATCTATCTTGTTTTAAGAATCTACTTTTGCTCTTGAGTGCAACTGGCATCAAAATATATTCACAATATTGTATTAATTGGCTAGAACTACTGTAACAAAGTACTGCAGACTTGGTGGCTTAAACAGCAGACACTGATTTTCTCAAAATTCTGGAGGCTAGAAGTCTGAGATCAAGGTGTTGGAAAGGTTGGTTTCTTCTAAGGCCCTCTCTCCTTAACTTGTAGATTGCTGTCTTCTTCTGGTATCTACACTCGGTCTTCCCTCTGTGTGTATGTCTGGATCCTAATCTTTTTTTTTTTTTTTTTACAAGGACACCAGTCATACCTGATTAGGGCCCACCCATATGACCTCATTTTATCTGAATTACCTCCTTATGTCCAAATACGCTCACATTTTGTGGTACTAGCGGTTAGGACTTCAACAGACAACTTTTTCGTGGGGGCTGAAACACAATTCAGCTCATAACAAGGCGTATCGAGAGAGAGAGATTTGAAAATTGTCTTCAAGTTTGGAAATAAGAATCAAGTTTAATTGTATACAAAAATATTTTTACTCTTGCTTCATTTTATGTCCTACTGTGATGTGTGTAGTGTGTGTATGCATATGTGTGGTGTGCAAAATCCTTGCGGGATTACCAATTTACTCAGATATATAAGGTTTGATATAAGAAGTGAAAATCAGGGGCTTCCCTGGTGGCGCAATGGTCGGGAGTCCGCCTTCCAATGTGGGGGACACGAGTTTGTGCCCCAGTCCGGGAGGATCCCACATGCTGCGGAGCGGCGGGGCGCGTGAGCCATGGCTGCTGGGCCTGCGCGTCTGGAGCCTGTGCTCCGCAGCGGGAGAGGCCACAACAGTGAGAGGCCCATGTATCGCAAAAAAAAAAAAAATGTTAACAGCATAACAAAATGCACATGCTGATATGGGTAGTAACTTTACCACTAATGGTAATTTCTTAGGTAAATATAATTTATTACTAAAGATCATTTAGAATGACAAGTTTCATGGTTCTTATTTGTTAGATCATCATTATATTTAGACTCAACATTTTGAGATTAACAAAATAATTTCTCAAACTGTATCTCCAACACAGAATTCTTTCTTTACCTTGCTTCCTAGTCAGTCAATCCCTTATATTGATACTCTTAGAAGAAAGTCTTATTTAGGGCCAGGAAGAGATAAAAACAGGGAGTTGGCTCTGCCATCTAACTTATAACAGTTTCCAGGAGGTCATTCATCTATTTTATAATGTGAATTAAAATATGTCCTTCTTGTTGTCTGTCTGGTTCTCTAAACTGAGTTTTTTGAGGATGACTACATTTTTATATTTAATCACTGCATGGGGTTACTTAAGTGATTTTTGTTGACTGTGATGTATATTTGAACTTAAAGAGTCTGTATATTTAATAATCTCAAACAGATGAATTGATTCTCATAAATATGAAAAAACAGGTTAATTAATATGATCTAGAGGGAAACATTTGTATAGATGATTGCAATAGTTCCCTAACTCTACTAGAGTTAAAATATTTATTTAGAAAACAAGCAAATATTTTCTAAGATGTGGATGGATTTCCTCAACAAGGGAATTCATATTAATGTAGACATTTATTTCGTTAGGAATATCATTCTTAAGTTTTCTCTAATTAAAAAAGAAACATTTTGGTAAAACTATTTAAATAAAGCAAAAATTTGTCCTGTAGAAATAGAAATTCTCCTATAGGCAGTCCCTATTTTATATATACAATATGTATATCCACCTCCTGTAACCATCTCTGTTAACAGTTTGAAAATGTACCTTCCAAAGTCTATTCACATTTAAATGTATTTTTAAAAATAAAACAGAAGGGAGAAGCTGTGTAACAGCAGCTTCAATTTGTTTTGCAAATTAAAAAAAAAAAAACCAAAAACCCGACACGTTGTGTCTTTTCTGGCATTATTCATAACTCCACTTCATTCTTCTCGATATTGCATTATACTGTATTTAATGAATTTTCATGATTTACTTTAATCAAATTCCTATGTGATGATGTGCATATTGGTTAAATCTCATTTTGTTGAATTTCACTGAAATCTGCTTAGGCTTGGTTAAGCTTAAAAGAGAATTAATTAGACAGTTCCTGGGATATCACACGTAATCCCAGGAACTGTCTAACTGTGACAGTCAAATGTAGGGAAAATGAGAGGAGAGAACAGTTAGCTTTGGTCAGGGTTGCAAAGCAGCAATGTGATTGACAGTGCCCAATCTTGAGTGGGCAGTTCTCCTGGTAAAGGGGCTGACAAACAACCTAATAGGTGGTTTTTCACAATCTTTAAATTGATTACAATTCTTTTACTGATCCAGGCAATATTATAATCACAGATGTAATGAACATCTGATCAGTACCGGCTACATAATTTGCATGGCCCAGTGCGAGAAGAAAATGTGAGGCACCTTGTTCAAATGTTCAAAGAATTTCAAGATGATAACGACGAAGCGTTGATTAAGCCAACAATGGGGTCCTTCTAACACGGTGTCTCTGTGACAGTACAGGCTGAATGCTTGTGAAACCAGCCCTGGATCTGAGCTATCTGCCAAAATTCCATGAAATGTTTTTGTAAATCTTACTAAAAATTGAAAGGTAAAGAATAATAGGTCTAAAATTTGAGTTTGTATGCATCTTTATCTGTCCTTTCCCCTAAAATTATTTTTCTACAAAAGTTTGAAACACAGTTATGTATAGGACACTTTGACAAGCTAAATAAGGATACACAATGGAAAGCTCATACGGTAAAAATAAAAATAATTTTCATTTCATTTTTAATTCAAAGTTTTATTTTGCCCATGTAGGTCAAAGTATATTTATTCCTAGGAGTATTTATCTCCCCAGTTGAACTCATATGTCACCATAAATCAGTGCTGTCATTTGAGAGTAAGCAAGGGAGCAATTTGGGGGTTGGTTTAGCAGATGAAAGGTTTAATAGTAAATTGTTCAAGGCACGTGGATGTTCTGTTATTGGCACCTGAGACATCTAGTCCAGTAATCTAGTTACGTTAGCTATCGTGTCTCTAAAATTCATCCTATTTGGTTTTGTTTGTTGCCAGTCAAAACTGTTTATTTTACTTGTAGGTCTTAGATATTCCTAAATTAACAGCAAATGTTTATGTTAATGGGGGATGTGCTTCTGTTTATTAAAGACCGTCATGGTGCCTTAGCTCAACTAACAGCTGGCTCCCCCATTCAAAGGAGCAGTAGCACTAACCTAGTGGGGGGGCTGTTAAATGAAGGGCAACAATCTGGCAACTGACTAAAAGGAAATAATTTCTAGCGTGTGAACAGTTTTCCTAGTTATGCAAATTTGGAGCTATATGTGTGAGGTTTGTGTGTGTGTGTGTGTGTGTTACACGGGCCTCTCACCATTGTGGCCTCTCCCGTTGCGGAGTACAGACTCCGGACACGCAAGCTCAGCGGCCATGGCTCACGGGCCCAGCCGCTCCGGGGCATGTGGGATCTTCCCGGACCGGGGCACGAGCCCATGTCCCCTGCATCGGCAGGCAGACTCTCAACCACTGCGCCACCAGGGAAGCCCTATGTGTGAGTTTTTTAAAAGCATGGAAGTCTTTTTTGAGAATATAATTTTCTTTTTTATGGCCAAATTATTTTATTTTTATTTTCTTTAGAAAATCTTTGCCTGTGTGTTCTCTTTCCCATGAATTACTTTCAAAATTCTTACTAAAAAGTAACAAAGTAGTAGAAAGCAATAGAAGAAATACTACTTGCTTAACAAATGATACTTGTAATCAAGTTTAAGGAAATTATATGTAGTATAACTGAATTTTATATGCAATTTAGAGTCTCATGTCATTTTTCAAAGCAGCTCCTCAAAGGCAGGCAAGTTAATGTCAATACAACTTTGAAAAGCTATATTTTCTCTCTGGCTACTACAGTGTTTTCTTAAAAATCAATGTCTAGATGTGGCTGCTCTCTATGGAGATGATAAATATGCAAAGAAAATTTTAAATAAGTAGCAGCAGTCTTACAAAGAAAGAACGGTTTGTGAAAGTAATGAGGAAATACAAAGAAGAATTCACTAAGCTGCACAACACGGAAACATTGGTGCACATATTTTAATCAGAGATCTAGAGATCATTCAGTTCAGGTATCATTCAGTTCTGGACTTTGGACAACCAAATATTATCTGTTGACTTAAAAATATAACATGTCACATGTGATTTGTTTTTAGACATACAGCCAGGCCATAGACCTCTAGTTCATTGTTGATCCTTCCCCAGCCTCCCCTTACCACATACTTTCACCAAAACAGTGTAAGCTTCTCAGTACTTGAGATTGTCAATTTCTCTCCACACATTAAGGACCCAAATTAAAGCTGCCTTGCATAGTTCCTGGAATATCAAGGTGCTAACAGCCTCTTTCTTTAAAGAAAACACTTTATAGTTGTTAATGAAAAGGCTCAGCAAGGGTTAGTGACTTACCCAAAGGTGTGCAAACTGAGTCTAACGACTAAGTCTAGGGTCACTGCCCTCTGTGTTCACCAAGCTGTCCTCTAGGGTGGAAGCCAGGGATATCTAACATTTAAATAACAACCAATATTACACGTGAGTCGAGAAGATAGGAGTTCAGCATCACGGGGGCACTACCAGGCTATCAGCCACGTAAATTCTGAGCTAGAACATTGTTGTCAGTGCCAATCGGGACCTAAAACTGATTTTTGAATTTGGTAATTTGGATAAATATTTTGTGAATCCTTCATTGCATGCTAAATATTCCTTAAGTCTTTTTCAAAAGTCAAAATTGTATGCACTGCCAAATGGGGTTGATATTTCAAAATTAGTTTACTTAATTTAACATAGTCAGTGGTCCTGGGAAGTTTCTTCCCCTTCAAGATTAGGCCTGATTTATCTGATTTGGAAATCTAAATTTAATAAAAACAAGATAATCTCTAAAACTTCATTTTATGATTCCAGACACTATTGCTACTCTGTCGCCAGCTTAGCAATTGTCAGCACTTACCTAAAACTTATTAGGCGAAAGGTTTTTGACATCCATTTAGCCATACTTGAATTTATTATATTATGATAGTACGCAGAGTGTACAGTTATACTCAACCATGCCATCATTTTGTATGGGTGTAAAGGTATAGGTTTGTGGTTTAAAGGTATAGATTTGTGGTTAAGAGCGTGGGCTCTGGAGATGGACCACCTAAGATAAACTCTCAATTCCACTACTCAAGTGGACATGGAGAAGCAAAGTAACCTCAATTTCCTAATCCACAGAATAAGTCTCTAGTGAAACTTAAATGACATAGTGGTTAGAACAGCAGCTGTCCTGCCCTTAATGCCCTAGGTAGGTTGGCTATTACTACTACTCAGAGAATTGCACAGGCTACAGAGCACAGCTAGGATTTGAACCTTTGTGTTGAAGTCTGAGGTTATACTGCCTCTCTGTTGCTGTTACTTTCCCCCCTTGCGCCATGATTCTCAGCAGGATAATGTATCCCCAAACATATAAGGAGTGGCTTTCTGAGTGCAGAATGAATCACAGTAAACTGTGGCCACATAAAACTGTTTTTCCTTCTATTTTGATTTTTATTTCTTCTTTTATTTATTAACCATTTTTTATTGAAGTATAGTTAATTTACAATGTGTTAGTTTCAGGTGTACAGAAAAGTGATTAAGTTAGACATATGTGTGTATATATATATATATATTATTTTTCAGATTCTTCTCCATTGTAGATTATTACAAGATAGTAAATATAGCTCTCTGTGCTATACAGTAGGTCCTTGTTTATTTTATTTTTTAAGGGAATGTTTTATATTTTATTTTTATTGAAGTACAGTTGACTCACAATGTTGTGTTAGTTTCAGGTGTGCAGCAAACTGATTCAGATATATGTGTGTGTGTGTGTGTGTGTGTGTATGTATATATATATATTCTTTTCAGATTCTTTTCCCTTATAGGTTAGTACAAAATATTGAGTAGAGTTCCCTGTGCTATACAGTAGGTTCTTGTTGGTTATCTATCCTATTTATAGTAGTGTGAGTATGTTAATTGCATCCTCCACATTTATCCCCCCGCCCCCCCCTTTCCCCTTTGGTAACCATAAGTTTGTTTTCTATGTCTGTGGGTCTATTTCTGTTTTGTATATAAGTTCATTTCTTCTTTTAATTATTTCTTCTACTTGTAAATAAATGTATGACATAAAAATACTGAAAATTTCCCTAAGCTCTAGGCAAGGGAAACGACACAAATTATGCAGCAGTTACCAAAATCCACAAGATAAAACGCCGTCACTTAAACTAGAGCTGCATTCAAACTGGTTTGAAATATGACTGTAAACAATCAGAAAATCAGACTTCTAACTCGGGTATTACTTGCAACATACAGTTCTAAAAAGTAAACCTATCATCTGCTTATAAACCACAAATAAACAAGCATATTATTTGGTAACATCCTTGTTCATTTTTCAGTCTAATTTAACTACATTTCTATTATATACTTAAGTAAAAGAATAATGAAAATTTCTGACATAGCCATGTTTAAGTAACTATGTGCTTTTGGAAAACATACATTTAAAAGGTTAATTAAGCTGTATTTGGTACTCACTGAATGTGATATGTATAAACTTTATAATTATATAGGATTATCTATTTATGGAGCAGATTTCCTTACTAACTGGAAGAGTAATCATGTATTCTAAGTTCATTTTATAAAACATTATATTCTAGAGAAATTTTATTTCGATAAAACAAACATGTATTTTACATTAAAATATAACTTATTTCACAATCCATATATAGTAGTGAGAGAGAGAATGCATTCATTTGTTCCAAGGAGAATATAGGGAGATTAGCTGGACCAATGTATCACAGTTTTACCTGCTTGTACTGAATGTATTCCAAGAGAAGAATAATTATTCCCTTAATATACATTCAGATAATTAGAAAGCTTTTTAAATTGTTTGTTCAGTCAGTAATGAAAAAGTTACATTGAAAATCACAACTACAAAATTTTAACTGAATCACTAATTTACTTATTAACCAGTCTCTCAGAAAACTTTTCATCATAGAAGTGAAAAGTATAATTTATTTTTTATATTTTATTTGTTAATATTTGACTTCAGAAATAAATAAGGTTAGATTTTATCCTTTACCTTTAGCACAAACCTTGATGTATCCCTTATTTTTAGCAATAAACGCTAACATATGGGCCACTGAGCCATTGGCATACATTTTTTTTAACATCTTTATGAGAGTGTAATTGCTTTACAATGGTATGTTAGTTTCTGCTGTGTAACAAAGTGAATCAGCTGTATGTATACATATATCCCCATATCCCCTCCCTCTTGTGTCTCCCTCCCACCCTCCGTATCCCACCCCTCTAGGCAGTCACAGAGCACCGAGCTGATCTCCCTGTGCTATGCGGCTGCTTCCCACTAGCTATCTATTTTACATTTGGAAGTGTGGCATACATTTTAAAATATAATGGGTGAATTGAACCTCCAAAAACTCACTTTTTTTCCTTAAGGTCTTTTCTTTTTTTTGGGGGGAGGGGTGGTACGCGGGCCTCTGACTGATGTGGCCTCTCCCGTTGCGGAGCACAGGCTCCAGACACGCAGGCTCCGGACGCGCAGGCCCAGTGGCCATGGCTCACGGGCCCAGCCGCTCCGCGGCATGTGGGATCTTCCCGGACCGGGGCACGAACCCGTGTCCCCTGCATCGGCAGGCGGACTCTCAACCACTGCGCTACGAGGGAAGTCCCTTAAGGTCTTTTCTAGGATACCATGCCACGTGAAAAGAATGAGATAAGTTCTAATTTCCTAAAATTCTATTTCTGAGAATATGACGATTCAGATGCTCTAAAGGAAGTGGTAGGGGAATATCCTGGAGTGTTACCAGAATCACTGTGATGGTTTGACTGACTTTCTTCTTCGCAGTTCCGGTTTATTCTACTGTTCCCTGGATCCCCATGTTCTTCACAAGTCCTGGGCATTTACTTCTCCTTCTCCAGGTTTCTCTCACATTTTCTCCTACTCCTGGTATCTTTCTTCCCTTATGATACTGAAAGGTGGAATGTTGAAGCATAAAGTTCAGGTACAAGGGGATGTGCTGTGGAAAATGTCCCTCAGATTGTACCCATACAAACAGCCCCCTTATTTCCTGTTGACTTGTAGGACTGGCTGTGATTTATATCAAAAAACAGTTAGGGCTTCCCTGGTGGTGCAGTGGTTGAGAGTCCGCCTGCCGATGCAGGGGACACGGGTTCGTGCCCCGGTCCAGGAAGATCCCACATGCCGCGGAGCGGCTGGGCCTGTGCGTCCGGAGCCTGTGCTCCGCAATGAGAGAGACCACAATGGTGAGAGGCCAGTGTACTGCAAAAAAAAAAAAAAAAAAGTTAAAAATGCCTTCCTACAATATAAGGAAAAAAAGATGGAGGCAGGGTTCAGTTGTAAGATTTCTTCAGCTTTTCTTTAATATTTAAACTCTGAAAGGATTTTCAGGTAAAAGAAGTCATAGAAGTTCTAAGTCTCTCAAAAGGTTATTTTCTCCAAACAGGGCAGCTTCTAAACTCTCCCAGAACAGTATTCTTTGGTGCCTTGACTATAATTTTCCAAAGAAGGTGACTCTAATTTCTCAGGGTACAGAGTCCAAGTCTCACAACCATTAGTTTGAAAATACGCTTCATAAAATGAGTTCAAAATTTAGCAGTTTTCTACAGAGATAATTCAGAAAAAGTTGTCCCAGGTAAATCTCAGTGAAGCAGTCATTCCTATATAGCCTTTATAAAAGGCAGGCTATATTTCCCTGTCAAAAATCACTAAATTATTGATTTTATATTAAGAAATAACACCACTGACATCCTGCATCCTGATTTCTTTCCCAGTTTTTCTCATACAGAGGACTTTGACTTTCTACTGTGTTTCGAAGTCTGAGCCCTGTAGTTTCGTTAGGGATGCCAAAAACTGGGACGGGTGAGGGTGATGCCATCCTACGGTTTGTGTTTTAAATAGTCTTTGAGTGAGGCATACACAGATCCAGACTGTTGATGCAGAATCCACTTGAGAAGATGGGAATTCTAAAGCAGCCTTTCTGATCTACTGCCCCATCTTCCCTTCCCCAGAAACTTACTGCTTTGTGGGTCTCAAAATTATGAGTGTCAGGATCTAATGGTGGTGATGATCTTCCTTCACCATACCCTTCAGTCCTTTGTTCCTCTTCTGCTCTCTACGCCAGGGCCACACAGTCTAGATGGTTGTCCAACTGTTCAGTGCTCTTCTATTTTGGAATCCCATGGGTCTGAAGGGGGCGAGTCTTCACAGGACTCTCCCATCAGATAATGGCAGTCTGGAAAAGAATCTGGGCTTTTTACATTATTTTCACACAAGGCATTTCTCTTTCTTAAACTAGGAGACAGAAATGAGAGAGAGAATATATTATAATTCTTAGGACAATTCATTTCTCTATTGGTTGAACTTTTATGCTACTATTTTTTCCTTACTTCCTATGGTCCAGACACTAATTGTTTTACATGTGTTATGCTATCTAATTTTCATAATTACTGGATTAACCGCTAAAATTGTATCTATTTAATAGATAAAACAACTGAGTCAAAATGGATGCATTATATTGCTTGAGCCAAAGGAGGATAAGAAACGTGGCAAATAATGGTACAGTTATTAAGTGGAAAATGTAGAACCAAATCCAGTATATGTTCATACCCATTATGCTCTTCGACTTCCCATATTCAAGGATTCACCATGTAATTACTGATGGTTTACTTACTATGCGCCAGGCGTCATTGTAGGTGTGAGGGATACCATGAGCAAAATCACACAAAATTTGCAGAGCCCAGAGCTGTTTCTATTTGCCTCCTGATCTGAAACAACAGAGTACAGAGCAGACCTTCAAGGCAGAGGTCATGGTCAGCTCCTTGAGCCACACCCTTCAGTTGGTCAAGTTATTTTTTTTTCACCAGCCTTCCTATCCTACCTGTAAGGCTGACCTAAACTTATTGAAGATCCTTAAAGACAGGCTGTGTCTAGTTGGCCAAACCGGCTCACCTGGTAGATAGTACATTTTGTTAGTTTGATTTTTTAAATAAACTTCTTCATTTTAGAATAGCTTTAGATGACAGAAAAGTCATGAAGGTAGTACAAAGAGAGCCTGTTTACCTCACATCCACTTTCCTCTCAGAAACCTTATATTAGTGTGGCACATTTGTCACAAAGAACCAATATTGATACATTGTTATTAACCAAAGCCTATACTTCACTTACTCAGATTTTCTTTGTTTTTACTTAATGCCCTCTTCTCTGTTCCAAGATCCAATCCAGGATACCAAATAACATTAGTATTAAGCATCCTTATGTTGGCTGTGCCAGTTTCTCCAGTTTTCCATGTTTTTGATGATTTTGAGAGTTTCAAGGAGTAATGGTCTCTATTTTGTCAACAATGACCCTCAACTGGGATTTGTGCAATATTTTTCTCATGATTAGATTGAGAGTTTGGGGAGGAAGACTGGAGAGATAAAGTATCATTTTCATCACATCATATCAAGTGTACATGTGCTCTATATAACTTACCATTGTTAATGTTGACCTTGAACACATAGCTGAGATGCAATCTATCAGGTTTCTCCACTCTTACATATTTTATCCCCTTTCTACATTGTACTCTTGGGAAGGAAGTTACTTTGTGCAGCCCACACATAAGGAGTGGAGTTATTCTCCATCTTCTTGCCAAGGAGTATCTACATAAAGTGTTTGGAATTCTTCAGCATGAGAGATGAGTCACTTCTCCCCCACTTATTTATTCAACTTTTCATTCAAGTATATCATTAAGCATGGACTCATGGATTTTTATTTTATACTTCAGGTTATAACCCAGTGCTATGTTATTTATTTATTTTGTTCAAATTATTCCATCTGTGGCCATTGGAAGCTCTTTCAGTTGGTTCCTGTGGCCTTTTGACCTTTCCCATTATTCTGGCCGGCCTTCCTTCCTTCCTTCTTTCCTTCCCTCCCTCCCTCCCTTCCTCCCTTCTTTCCTTCCTTTTTTAGTACTTTCTTTCTGATACTTCAAGATGCTTAGACTCAACTTGTATGTGCCCTGTCTCAGCCCTAGACTAGGTCATTTTCCCAAGGATCTCTGGTTCTTTTTATTGAATAATGGGATACGAAACTAAGAACTTAGTGCTAGGTGTGCTAAGTGCACTGGAATGTTGTTATTTCTAAGATCTCTCTTCTGACAGAGAAATGAAATACATGTGTATTCTACCTATGTATATATATATCTGTAAGTAATTCTGTGTGTATGTAGCTGTATCTATATTAAGCTTAACTTGCGTTCTTACTGATGTCTTCAGCTGTAATCTATTACCACATGGCTCATCCTAGCTTTCTCCCCTTGCTTGCCTATAAGCTCCCAATAATTGTGTTTTTACCCCAAGGTCATTGTAACTCATTCTCCGGCCAGTATACTACAAGGAATTGGAAATAAAAAGATGAAAAAAAACACCTCTACTTTTGATATTTTTGAAATTGTTCTTCACACCACTTCCCCAATGACCTTTTAAAAATGGAAATCAGACCATGTTACTCTTATAATTAATAGCCTCTAGTGACTTCCCATTGCTCTTGGAATAAAATCCAATTTTTTTGCCTTGGCCTAAAGAGC
The DNA here is from genome assembly GCF_011762595.2 of Tursiops truncatus. Classification (NCBI taxonomy): domain Eukaryota; kingdom Metazoa; phylum Chordata; class Mammalia; order Artiodactyla; family Delphinidae; genus Tursiops; species Tursiops truncatus. The sequence continues at coordinate 26,071,735 of NC_047042.1, read as the reverse complement.
CCTGTATGATCAGGCTTCTACCTACTTCTCTCTACCTCATCTCAGACTCACTCTCACAGCCTCCTTTCTAGTCATACCAGCTTACCCATTTTTATATTCCTTATTCCAATCAGACTCTTGGTTATTTTCTTATCTTTAGACTTAGATATTTTTTCTTCATCGAATACTTTTTCCTCCTGTCTTCACCTCTTCAACCTTTGGGTTTCAGCTCAAATATCACCTCTTGAGAGACCTCTTCCCGTGCTGTTCTATCCAATATAGCTTCCTCTAGTTACTCTTCCTCATTTTCCTCTTTGTTGACTTTCTGGCATCTGACAAGATCGGTAAGTTTCTTGTTAATTGTACGTTTACTTCTGAATAACAATTCTCACCACCAAGAGCTCCCCTAGGGGAGAACTTTGACTATGTACTTTACTGCTACTTTCATTCCTGAGATGCCATGTTTATGAATAACTTGGCAAACACTATCAGTAATCTCTTCCATGAGTTTTGGCTCCGCACATAACTCCCTTACCCCCAGGGACTGCATGCTCCTGCTTACTCACCTGTAAAACAAGATTGTTTTGAATTCATAAGTCATGCTCTATAGGCTACGTGTTATTGTATGTATCACAGTGCCACAATCAAGGATAATAAAGGAATGCTCCTGTGGGAATGTGGTTGGGAGGAGCAGAAGGGGAGTGCATGCAGGATTTTGTTGAAAAAGGTTTTACACTGAGAAAATGTTTTAATATTTGCTAGTGTGGTTATTCTTCTTTTATACCTTCTGCAGCACAACTACCACAATGGTGGTCACATGAGGACTGTCAGAGAGTTGAAACAGAAGTTGTTTCTTTAAGTAGAGTTTCTGGAGACGGGAATAAAATTGTTTTAAGGATGGGAAAGGCATGTTTTCCTGAGAAAGTAGGCGTCTGGGTTAGGTCTTTAGCATATGCAGGAAATTTAGATGGAAGATGTGGAAAGGAAAACAAAAAAGACAGTGAAGGTCATTTCTCTGGATTGGAGTCATAGGGGAAGAGACCTGATTGTTTAAGGAAGGAATCAGCAGAAGACATATTCTAGGATAGAGACAATAAAAGGAGAGGTTTCAGAACTGCCTTGAAAGTCAGATTTTTTTTCTGGGACATCGGAGAAGATTGTTACAGAAGAGGACTATTGAACACTGACTCTATGTGGAAACTGTATGTAGGCACTGTGGGCACCACTGCTTACCACTTCTGCTTCCAAACAGGTCCATGCACCACAATATTTTGCCTAGGTTTTTGGAGTAGCTTCTAACTGGTCTCCTTGCTTCCATATTTGCTCACTAGAATCTCTCCACAGCAGGGAATGTGATCTTGTAAAAATTTAAGTCAGATAATATCACTCCTTTGCTCACAACCGTCTACTAGATTCCCATCTCACCCAGAGGAAAGTCCTTGTACTCTGGCAGCTCCTGTGTGTCTGCAGTCCCCACTGTCTGTCTTCCTCACTGCATCTCTCACTTCCTCCACCACTCGCTCTGATATAACGACACTGGCATCTTTCTTGCTGCTCTGGAACAAGCAAGGCAGCCTGCTAACACAGGATTTTACAATTTGCTTTTCCTGACCCAAACTCTCTTTCTTCAGTTATATGCCTGGCTTGCTCCCTCACCTCCTTCAGATCTTTGCTGAAATACCATCTTCTCAGTGAAGTCTTCTCTGGCCATTTCAGTTGGAATTCTGGGCTCCCTGTGAGGGTGGGGACTCTTCCTTCCTTCATTTATTTATCTAGGAAATTGATTGTACACTATAACCAAGGAACTAAGGATAAAGTAGACAAAAATCCCTGCCTTCATAGAGCTCATATTCTAAAGTATAGAGATGAAGAGAAGTGAAATTAATGAGTTTGTGTGTGTGTGTGTGGGTGTGTGTGTGTGTGTGTGTGTGTGTGTGTGTGTGTGTATTGGAGATAAGTGTTAAGAGGAAAAAGAAAAGTGGGGGAAAAAGAGTGGAATTGCTAGGAGTGGAGGTAGAGGCTGTAATTTTACATAGATCTCTTTGAGCTAGACCTCTTAAACTAATAGGCATTTCTAATACAATGAAAAAATCATAAAGTGTAAAAATAAACTTTTTTTTTTTTAACCATTGGTTTAGCTCCTAAGTGGGTTTTTAAGTCTTCCCAAGTTATCATTATGTATCAGTGTATATCTATGTTACTGAGAGGCGGTATAAAATAGTACAGATGTTATACTCCAAATGACTGGATTAAAATGTCATCTCTTACACTTGCTAACCATGTGAACTCAGTGTACTTTTCCGTAACTTCATACTTTCATACCTTCATCCTCATCCTTCATACCTCATCATGGTAGTAGCTACTGGATTTTTTCAAGCTTTTTTTAAATTTTGAAATAATTTTAGACTTACAGGTAAGTCAAAAAGGAATAGAGAGTTCTTATGCTCTTCACTCAGCTTCAAGTGTTTACGTCTTACAAAACCACTGTATGTATTAAAACTAAGGAATTAACATTGATACAATACTATTAACTAAACTACAGATTTTACCAGTTTTTCCACTATTGTTCATTTCCTGCTTCAACATCCATCTAGGATCCTACACTGCATTTAGTTTCCATGTTTCCTGAATTTCCTCCAGCCTGTAACAAGTTTTCAATTTTTCCTTGTCTTTTATGACCTTGATACGTTTGAAGAGCATTGGTCAGGTATTTTGAAGAATGTCAGTCAATACAGATAGATGTCATGTTTTCTCATAGCTAGACTGAGGTTATCCCTTTTGGATAGAGTGCCACAAATGATTGCTCTTTTCACTGCATCATATTAGGCAGTACATGATGTTGATCGGTTATATGATGTTAACTTGATCATTTATTTAGTTACAGTGGTATCTGCTGGGTTTCTCTTTTGTAACGTTACTGTTTTTCCTCTTTGTAATTAATACAAATTACAAAGGGTGAGACACATTGAGACTAAGCAAATATTCTGTTTCTTCTCAAACTTTTATCCACTAAATTTAGCATCCATTGATAGAATTTGCTTGCATCATTACTGCAGTACTTTAGTGGTGAATTTCTATTTGATGGAGTTGTTTAGTGGTTTAAATAGGTTAAATAATAAAAGCACAGTGGATGCATAATAATGTTAACTATTAGTATTTTATTAATGAATATTAATAACAGCTACTGTTTATTTAGCGTTTACTCTGTATACTGTCTTGCATCTCTTATGAATATAACCTTGTTTAATCATCACAACAGCTGTATGAGGAAGGCATAATTGGTATCTAAATTTTACAGAGAAAAGAATAAGGCACAGACTGGTTAAGCAAGAAAACCAAGGAGAGTCCTTTAGCCACTAAAATGGAAGATATTTGTTGGGAATTTTCTACACAGTCTGGATCTCAGAACAAGAGGGCATTGAGAAAGCCACATCATTTCTGTGGCATTCTTGCCAAAAATGTATGGCCCAAATCTACTCATGAGAAAATGTCAAACTAAAACTGAGGATAGTCTGCAAAATAACTGACCAACACTCATCAAAAGACCCAAAGAGCCCTTTTTGCAACCCTACCCCTTCCAGGGTCCTAAATTTGTTTCTAATCATGCAAAGTCAGTGTAATCAGGAAACCTAAAAGTGGGAGGGATGTCTGCCTTTCAGAGTTTCAAATTTAAAAAATCTTAATGGCATAAATAAGCATGCAATGCTGTTTATAAATTGAAATTAGTAAAACCAGTTTTGAGAAAGAAGAATCTGAAAAGTAGATTATTTAATATAAAAAAGGATGTTGACAATTTGTACCTTGCTTAAGAATGACGATCTTTAGTGGTGAGTATGTTAACTATAGGAATCTTTTTTTTATTCTTTTTTATTGAGGTATAGTTGCTGTACCATGTTATATAAGTTAAAGGTGTACAATATAGTGATTCACAAATTTTAAAGGTTATATATACTCTATTTATAGTTATTATCAAATATTGGCTATATTCCCCATGTTGCCCAATATATCCTTGTAGCTTATTTTATACGTAATAGGTTGTACCTCTCAATTTCCTGTCTCTATATTGCCCCTCCTCCTTCCCTCTCCCCACTGGTAACCACTAGTTTGGTCTCTATATCTGTGAATCTTCTTTTTGTTACAGTCACTAGTTTGTTGTATTTTTTAGATTCAATATATGAGTGATAACATACAGTATTTATCTTTTTCTGTCTGACATTTTACTTAGCATAATGCCCTCCAAGTCCATCCTTGTTTTTGCAAATGGCAAATTTTCATTTTCTTAATGGCTGAGTAGTATTCCATTGTGTGTATATATTTTATGTATAAAATGTGTATATATATATATATAATATATCTATATATACACACACACACACATATATATACCACGTCTTCTTTATTCATTTACCTGTTGTTGGACACTTAGATTGCTTCCATGTTGGCTCTTGTAAATAATGCTGCTATGAACATTGGGGTGCCTGTGTCTTACCAAATAAGTGTTTTTGGGTTTTTTTGCTACATACCCAAGAGTGGAATTGCTGGGTCATATGGTAGTTCTATTTTTAGTTCTTTGAGAAGCCTCCATACTGTTTTCCACAGTGGCTGCACCAATTTACATGCCCACCAACAGTGCAAAGGATTGTCTTTCTCCACATCCTCACCAACGTTTGTGATTTCTGTTCTTTTTGATGATAGCTATTCTGACAGGCATAAGGTGATACCTCACTGTGGTTTTGATTTGCATTTCCCTGATGATTAGCAATGTTGAGCATCTTTTCATGTGCCTGTTGGCCATCTGCATTTTCTCTCTGGAAAAATATCTATTTGGTTCTTCTGCCCATTTCTTAATTGGGTTGTTTGCTTTTGATGTTGGGTTGTATGAGCTGTTTATGTATGTTGGATGTTAACCCCTTATTGGTGATATCATTTGCAAATATTTACTCCCATTCAGTAGGTTGTCTTTTTGTGTTGTTGATGGTTTCCTTTGCTGTGCAAAACCTTTTAAGTTTAATTAGATCCCATTTGTTTATTTTTGGTTTTATTTCCTTTGTTTTAGGAGACAGATCCAAAAAAATACTGCTGTGATTTATGTCAAAGAATGTTCTGCCTATTTTTTCCTCAAGGAATTTTATGGTATCTGGTCTTACATTTAGGTCTGTAATCCATTTTGCGTTTATTTTTGTGTATGGTGTTAGGGAGTGTTCTAATTTAATTCTTTTACATGTAACTGTCCACTTATTGCAAAGACTGTTTTTTCTCCACTGTATATTCTTGTCTCCTTTGTCATATATTAATTGACAGTAAGTGTATGGGTTTATTTCTGGACTCTCTATTCTGTTCTGTTGATCTGTCTGTTTTTGTGCCAGTACCATACTGTTTTGATTACTGTAGTTTTGTAGTATACTCTGAAGTCAGGATGCATGATACTTTCAGTTCTTCTTTCTCAAGATTGTTTTGGCTTTTTGAGGCCTTTTGTATTTCCATACAAATTTTAAAATTATTTGTTCTAGTTCTGTGAAAAATGCCAGTGGTATTTTGATAAGGATTGTATTGAATCTGTAGATTGCCTTGGGTAGTACTGTCATTTTAACAATATTCTTGTAATCCAAAAACACGGTATATCTTTTCAGCTGTTTGTGTTGTCTTCAGTTTCTTTCGTCGGCATCTTATAGTTTTCCGAGTATAGGTCTTTTACCTCCTTAGATAGGTTTATTCCTATGTATTTTATTCTTTTTGATGCAAACCATAAGAGTCAAATTGTATTTGACTCTTAAATACAATTTGTGTACCTGTTAGTACTTTCCCCCACCCTGTCTGTTCTTCACAGTGTCTGCTTTCCAGTTAATCCATAGGAGTGGGAGGAAGTGAGGTGTAAAGTTTGAGGATATCTTCTTTTCCTAATTCTGGGTAATAAAAGTAGTTATAATTTTCTGTTTTAGTCTGCATTAAAAAGGTCCCTTAGTCAAAATGTCTTCATTAGTATGCTTGAGTCAAGATTCGTTTGCTTAAGTTCATCATTTCCTCCCCTTATCCATCACCTCCGCAAGGCCACCAGCTCCTAGTCTCTCTAATTCATTGCTTTTCTAAGATTTTTGGTTCTTGGGAAGATTGTGACCCTAAATCAGTTGATGCTGTTTTGTACAGAAGTCTGTTTTGTGTCAGTGGACAGTTTTACTTATTGAATGTTATTTAATAATGGGGAAATGAGAGAAGAAAAAAGAGGCTGTACTCTCCCAAGGTTAAAAGGCATGATGAAAAGTTGAAGTTCTGGAGCTTTAGAGCCTGTTTTTTTTTTTTTCCCTTGGTGTTCAGAAAAGTCCTTATCTGAAATGTTAGTCATACTGGTGACTTTGTTTCATAGAGAGACACAGAGAGAAACAATTGATTAGGTCAAATAAATCTTAGCCTACAAATGCTGAAATACCATGGGTATGAATTTAAAGCTCATAGAGCAAAGTGACTCAGTTATACCCATACAAGTATCCATTCTTTTTCAAATTGTTTTCCCATTTAGGTTATTACAGAATATTGAGCTGAGTTCTCTGTGCTATACAGTAGGTCCTTGTTGGTTGTCTATTTTAAATATAGTAGCGTGTACCTGTCACTTTGCCGTATACCTGTAACTAACACATCATCGTTAATCAACTATACTCCAGTACAAAATAAAAATTAAAAAAACTACAGTTGATAGAGCCTCCATTCTGCTGAGTGGGTGGGATATTCAGGGCTCCATGTGTTTGCTACCATTCGAGATCTTCAAGACCTTCTGTGACAACAAGGTAGGTCACTGGTCATTGGTCCTCTTGGTGTCATTTAGAGTACCATTATTAAAAAAAAAAAAAAGAGTACCATTATTATAGTCTGCATTCCTTTGAGTCTGGAGACTTTCCAGCTCCCAGGTTTTAATGGAAGAGTGTAGCTCTTTGGAAGGTCTAAACACCAGTGTGCTTAGGACAGAGCCTTCCTGGGAGAACCATGTACTGAATACAACTACTTGTTCTAATGTCTTAATCTTCTCTCTCTCTCTCCTCCTTTTCCTCCTCTCTCTCTTTCCTCCTCCTCCTCCTCCTCCTCCTCCTCCTCCTCCTCTCTCTCTCTCTCTCTCTCTCTCATTTTTCTCCCTCATACTCTTTCACTCCTTTTGTCCCTGTAAATACTCAGCTTCTACTTGAATGCTGAAAATTCCTGTGCCAAGAAAATACTACAGGTCTACTCTCCTGCTTGGTGTAAAAGAGCAGAGAAAAACAAACGAAAAAATCCCCACAAATTTGTCTCTCAAAAATTATCTTGCTGTAGTTTCTTAGAAAGAGAAGGAAAAGGCTGGGATACCCCTGCAATTCATTTTTTTTCTTTTTTATTGAAGTATAGTTGATTTAAATGTTGAGTTAGTTTCAGGTGTACAGCAAGGTGATTCAGCTATATAAATATATATATATACACACGCACACATATATGTCTATTATTTTTCAGATTCTTTTCCATTATAAGTTATTACCTATAATATAATTATACTCAATAATATAGTTATTGAAGATATTGAATATAGTTCCCTGTGCTATACAGTAGGTCCTTGTTCATCTATTTTATTTATAGTAGTGTGTACCTGTTAATCCCAAACTCCTAATTTATCCCTACCCCGCCCCCCGCTATCCCCTTTGGTAACCATAAGTTTGTTTTCTATGTCTGTGACTCTGTTTCTCTTTTGTAAATAAGTTCACTTGCATCTGTTTTGTTTTTTTTTTTAGATTCCACATATAAGTGATATAATTGTCCTCTCTGTCTGACTTACTTCACTTAGTGTGATCATCTCCAGGTCCATACACGTTGCTGCAAATGCTATTATTTCATCCTTTTTTTTATGGCTGAGTAATATTACTGGAGTGCTGAGATTGCTTATACCAGATGAGGGAGGACTCTGGGAAAACTGCTACATATCTGGCTTGGGCAAGAAGTGTTGCCATTTAGTGAGTTAGGTAGCATGACAGAATGAGTAAGTTTGAGTGAATATGATGAGGTTTGGGGCATGTTGAATCTATAATGCCTGAGGAACATTTTTATGCTTTGTCCATCACAGAGGTGAGTAGGGAACAGTAGAGGGTAGAGAAAAACTATAAGAACCTAACTGTGTATATGGTATCTAAGTCCAAAAATGTGGTTTGTATCATCCAAAGACAGCATGAGAACCTCCCTCTGAATTTACCAGGATAAATGTATTATAATTGCATTTCACCTATAATCTAGTTTTACAATAGATAATGTTAATCTTCTCGTCATTCATTCAACCATTCTTACATTCAGAAAATATTTATTGAATAACTATTACATGCCAGCCACTGTTCTGGGCATTAGGTATAAATCAACAAATGGAACAGATAAAGAAAACCCCTGCTCTAATGAAGTATGCATTCTGGTTGGTAAGACAAAATAGATAAGTAAAATATACAGTATATCAGATATGGGTAAGTAATGGAGGATAATAAATAGTGCTAAGGTGAGTAGAGAGATTGCCATTTTAAAGAGACTGTTCATGTAAGGTCTCACTGAAAAGGTTACACTGGAGCAAACTAAGGAGCAAATACCTAAAGGCAGGAAGTTTTGTGGACCTAGTAAGGAAGACTGTACCAAGCAGTGAGAATGGTAAGTGCAAAGGCCCTGCAGCATGAGTATGGCTGGTAGGTTTGAGAAACAAGTTGGACAATGTGGCTGGAAGGATACAGGTAGAGGGGAGACGACTAGGGGATAAAGAGAGTTGGCTTAAAATGACATATGGCTTTGTAGGTCCTTGCAAATTCTTTGGCCTTTCTTTTGATTGAGATGGGAAGACACTGGATGTGTTTGAGTTAGAGAAGTGACATGATCTGATAGCAGCATTCTGACCACATGTGTAGAGAATAGACTTAAGCTGGGTAAGGGTGAAAGCTGGCCGAGCAGATAGATGCTACTGAAATAATCCAAGCAGGAAATGATTGAGTAATCATAGTAGCAGTGTGGGAGGTGACAAGTGTTTGGATTCCAGATAAATTTTGAGGCTGGAGACAATAGGATTTGCCATTGGATTGGATACTGGTTGCAAGAGAAAAAGACATCTGACCTTAATGCTAGAAAGATATAGTTATTGTTACATGAGTTGTGGGAAATGGCAGGAGTAGTGTTTTGGGTCATGGGTGGAGATCAGTATTTATTTTGAACATGTTAAGTTTGATTTAACTGTTAGGTATCATATGGGCTGGACATTTAAATCCATGAATACTGGGTGAGACCATCAGTTCAGCTACAAAGGGGAACAGAAATGGACTAAGGCTAGCGGGAGACATGAGGTCAAGAGAAGGATATTTTTAAAAACATACTAGGAATAGAAGTATGTTTGTCTGCTGATTAGAAAAGTTTTCTATGTAGAGAAAGTTTGATGGTGTAAGATCTTTGATTTAAGCTATTAGATCTCAGAACCAGACTGTCAGTGTGTATTTATAGAGTTTTATGGAAAGAAATTTAGTGGATTAAAAAAATGGGATACAGGGCTTCCCTGGTGGTGCAGTGGTTGAGAGTCCGCCTGCCGATGCAGCAGACACGGGTTCGTGCCCCGGTCCGGGAACATCCCACATGCTGTGGAGCGGCTGGGCCCGTGAGCCATGGCTGCTGAGCCTGCGCATCCGGAGCCTGTGCTCTGTAATGGGGGAGGCCACAACAGTGAGAGGCCTGCGTACTGCAAAAAAAAAAAAAAAAAAAAAAAAAAAAGGGATACAGTCCATTTCTTTCACAAACATACTACTAACGGGATTAAAACATGTTTACTTAATAAGATGAATAATATTTTAATCTGGCACATGATATATGCCAAAGGATTGACTCAGAAAGTCATATAGTAATCAGGGATGGTTTCATGAGGGATATGCATTTGAGAAGGTCCGTGAAGTTTGGGCAGGATTTGGATAGACTGGGATGGGGGTAAGAACATAAGACCAGGGGATTTCAGAGCACCAGAAAAGAAAAGGCATAATATGAGACATCTTAGAAGGGAAAAAGTTCATATAGGGGACAAGGGGATAATAAGTCAGGAGGGGCATATTTTTTCTAGAGTTTTTGGAGTATATAATTTAATGACCTTCAGGAAAGGAAGGTGTCTGAAGTGACTCACATATTTCTGGCTTGGGCCAGATTTTTTCTGAAACAAGTTATAAATGTATTACGGGACTTAAAGATTGAATAGAATTTTATTTTAATATCAAATTTATGGCCAGATATATGACATGCTAATTTTTCAAATTATCTATAAGAGATTTTCAAATATTGCTAACTTCTCCCAAAAGTTAGTAAGTCCTAGAGAATTTATGAACTCCAGAGACAAGGGTTTATCAAAGAAGACAGGCAGTGTTAATTTTTGACTTCAAAAGGATTTTTAGAAATAAGAAGAGTTACATGGAAAGCGAGTTCATGTATGACATTTATTATTTTGGGAGGGAAACGTTCTTTGCGGCTAAAGGAAGAGATTAATTACAAAAAAACCCTCCAGACACTAAGGAGGATGAACTCTTCTCTTTCATATTGCTATCACTGTTATTCTACCTACGTGATCGTTAATTGCAAGTCTGACACATGCCGTACAGAGGAATTTCAACCTGTCAGGCACACAAACCAATGTGCTCAAAGGAAAATCAGTGGAAGGAATCAGTGGAGATGCAAAGGAGAAAATGTGGCTGAGATCTATAATGTAATGCAGGTCTCATTCCTCATCTTTTAAAATTGTAGTTCAATTGCCACATTTAAAATCAGTTAGGAATGTCATAAGCCCTAGCTAGTCATCTTTAATTGGTAGAAAGATTATGTCCTCTCTTGGTAAGAAGTAGAAACTGTAGAATTGTCAAATACAAAATGTCTACAGGAGGCAGACAAGGAATATCAACCACAAAGTCAGGAGCAGGTCTGAAGGAGAAACTGCTACCCCACTACAGTTGATTGTTGCCAAGTAAGAACCAGGACAGTGCTGTGAGTTTCATTTTAACATGAAAGCAAGAAATCTGAACTTTGAAATGGGAAATATCCCAATTAAAGAAGAAATAGCACGTAAAAAATCACTGTGTGAGGAAGGCAAAACATCTCTGGGCCACACTCAGTCTTGCAGTAGTTGGCTTGCTGTCATAGTCACTACTGATAGAGGAAATGAGTGTGTGGTCACCATCTTATCCTGACCTATACCTGGATAAGGGCTCCTAAAGCTTCCCATATGTTCTTGCCCAAAACTCAGTTCTCATGATGAATTTAAGGATTTGTTCACTTCCCATCTTTTGTTTTTCATTTAATTTGTTTTCATATTGGCTCTACACGTGATAATGAATATTTTACTAACAAATTATAACACAGTGTTGCCAAAGAAAGAATAGATGGTGAAACAAAAAAGTTGGGAAAGATGTTAGTAGCACATCTTCATGCTTCATGTAACATTGAAGTTTACCAAGGTAGCATAAATATTTCTAATTTTGAAAACATAGTTAAATTATTATTTTTTTTATTTGTTGTGCCAGTTTGAAAGCATGTTGAAGGCACAACTTAGCCGTCTCTCCAGGTGCCTAAATTAAGAAACTGCATGGGCTCTAAAATCAAATACACAGCATCTACAGTTCTATCATTCCTTCTCCTTTCATGCTTCATTATTTTCATTATGTCAAATTTATTTCATTCATTATTTCAAATTTTAATGTGCATATGAATCACCTGGGGATTTTGTTAAAGTGCTGATTCTGATTCAGTAGGTCTGGAGTCAGGCTTGAGAGTCTGTTTTTCCACAAGCTCTCAGGCGGAACTGATGTAGAAGGTCCAAGCACCACACTTTGCCCAGAAAGATCACAGACAGTTGTTACAATCTCTGGCGCAAGGATCAGGTGGACATCTCTTACTCCTCAGGGTTTTGTTTAATTTTACTCTTTTTCTTAGTTTCCTTTCCCATTCTTCTCATAAGCAACTCCAATCTTGAGCTACATTTCACTAGCTCCCCTGAAACAACCTTAAATCTCAGCATCTGACTTCCTCTCTCCCAGAAAGAGCAGAAATTTTTAGAAGTCTAGGGTGAAAGTACCTTCCTCCAGATAAGACCTTCCTGTGCTTTTGCCTTCCACCTAGTGGTACGTACAGTCCACTTTAATATTGGAAACGCAAAATTTGAGACTTGCGTTTTCCTACGTAACTTAAGCAATGGAAAGAAGTGATTCCCCTTCTAGTTCACCTTGCCCTGTAGCACTTTGGTGTTCTAGCTTATTGGGAGGATCTCATGTCAGTCTCTTCACCATTTGCAGACTCTGGGCTTTTATTTCAGTCTTCATCACTCTACAAGGCTGTTGAAAGGAAAGCTGACATTTTTCTGAATCACCAAATGCTCTCAGCACAAAAGCAGCTTACGGGTTTCTACGTCCCTTCAGTTTGGGACTGGTAATACTTCGCTGTATTATCAGCTCTGTGATGCATCTTAACCTTCTTCTAAACGTATTTTGACCAACTCAGTTTTTTGCAACGGGAGGACTTGTCCAAATAAGCTGGCTTGACATTTTTGAAAATAAGCAATCTGTAAATACTTTTAAAAGTATCTGTTTCCCCCCACTACATTATACACTTTTTAAGCACAGGAACCAGGAAACCTGATTTGAATCCTTTGTATCACACTATATTTCTAGCATCAGCACATAGTAGGTTCTCAAACTGGTTGCTGAATGAAGGCAGCCTGCCCCACTGAGCAAAGCCAGGAGGTCATCACTAGCCATTAAGGCAGGCAAGTAGGAAAGAGATGATTCCAAAATGGACTTCTTGGACACCTAAAGCAAATTGATGGGCTGCAAGGTATGACCTTGTTTCTGGTGCCAGATAGTTCATCTTTTTTCAGGATGCATTTCAGAATGGAATGACACCCACAAAATGACTAGAAAGAAACTAACTTGTTCTCTTCAGAAGGAGCCTTTACTTGTGGAAGATCTCTCTAGCAGTTTCTGTCTGAGTCTTCTACTATCTATGATTAAAAATAGCCACCATTTCCAGCCAAGAATGGCAGAGAAATCAATAAAAGACCGTGATTATCTTGGAGTGTCATTTATTAGATTGATACAATTACTTTTTTCCTTTGAAGTGCTCAAATTTTGAATTTGTGATTGGTATGTCTTTGGTCTTATGAGATGGATGATGATAACAAAATGTGTGAAAAATTAAACTTCGCTCATGGCAAGTATAAATGATTCAAGAGTTAAGCTGGAGACTGGCTCATTGATTCATTTCTGCGGTTTAACCATTTGTAAAACAGACCTGTGATGGTTATTGCAGTATTGTATGGCTGTCGGGTTTCAAAAGCTGGAGATCCCTGCAGTGAAGGCCATTAGAAAACGTGAAGTTATTATTACAGGCAGATTGTGGACCATCCACCAATAGCAGACACTGATTTTTTTTTTTTTTAATATTAGTACTAAGTCAAATGGAAGACTTGGGAAGCCTGAGGCAGAATTATATAAAATCCTTTCCATGCTCTGCTTGCTCATCAATAATTAACCTAGCCAATCTAGAACTTCGTGGGAAATAAATTCTCCAAATGGCTCCTGAAATGGTGAACAAAAAAATTCACACCCTGTGATTTGTGGCAAGACATCTAGCATTAAATGCAAATAAAACATGATAAATTGATAATGATGAAGGCAACTTTTTAAATTAAATTAGCCTAGAAAATCATGAGAAAGTTTTATTACTTCTTGTTTTTTAATTTATTTTATTCATTTATTTTTGGCTGTGTTGGGTCTTTGTTGCTGTGCATGGCTTTCTCTAGTTGTGGCGAGTGGGAGCTACTCTTCGTTGTGGTGCGCAGGCTTCTCATTGCGGTGGCTTCTCGTTGAGGAGCACAGGCTCTAGGTGCGCAGGCTTCAGTAGTTGTGGCATGTGGGCTCAGTAGTTGTGGATCGCGGGCTCTAGAGCACAGGCTCAGTAGTTGTGGTGCATGGGCTTAGTTGCTCCACGGCATGTGGGATCTTCCCAGACCAGGGCTCGAACTCATGTCCCCTGCATTGGCAAGCGGATTCTTAAACAGTGCGCCACCAGGGAAGCCCTATTGCTTCTTTCTGAAATATTTTTTCCCCTCTCTCTGTCTACATGGGATATTTCTCAAACAATTAAAGTACTATATGCCATTTTTCAATTATTATTATCATTTTTGATTAGCATGTTAAAATACATGTACCTCTAATATACTTAATGTATTAGCCAAGTTCTGAAAGTGGCCACAAGACATACCACCTCATATAGACTCTTTAGCAGTGACTGTCTTTTCCGGTTAGAAATGGAAGGTATTTTAATACAAGTGAAGAAAGTAGTAGTTATAAGATTCAGATTGAGTTAGGTTTGAATTCTCTCTTGTTATTTATTGGTTAAGTGACCTTAAGAAATTTAAATAACTTTCTTGAATCTCTGTTTTCTCATTTATAAAATGGACAAAACAGTAGTTAAATGACAGGACTGTCAGAAGGATTAACTGAGGCAAGAATAGATAAAATACTGAAGAGACTACCTTAGTAATATACTAAATATGTTATTTATGGGTTAAAAATTGTACCTTTACAGAAGAGGTTTCTTTTATCTCAATGAAAACATTTCCTTACTCCCCCCCCCTTGTAGATGTCCTCTGCAAAATAACCTAATGTGTTTTTTGCACTATTCGTGTTTTTAACCTGAAGACTCCTCACTAAGTAATGCATTTAATGTCTGTTGGTTTGAGCACTGTGTGCACTTGATACTGATAGGACTGCAAGAGAAACAAAAACACTTTTGATTCATTCTAAGAACTCAGTTCTGAAACAGTTAATCAAATAAAGCAAGAACATATGTAAATAAATGTCAAATGGGTAGTAAGATTTTCAAATAACAATGGAGAACAATAGCAGCTTCAGAGTAGGAAAAGGTCTTATTATGGTAAATGGGCCTTGAGCTTGGCCTCGAGAAATGGATAGAGGTGAGGGCACAATTTTGCCAGATTAAGAAAGAACAAAAGCTGGAGAAGAGGTGAGCGTGGCATTTTCAGGGGTCGGTGAGGCACCCAGGTTTACCCATCCTGCTATTCCAAAAGGAAAATGGAACCAGGATCACTGATGTGGAATGGGGGTAGGGAGGGGATGTATTTTATTAATGTTAGTTTCTCCTGTATAGAATTAGCTCCTGCTATCTTGGATTAGTTAAGATGATGCTGACTACTTTAACAAAAACACCAAGAAAACAAATATACTGTGGTTCGAATATAATACATATATTGTCCCCCTCATTTACAAAACTGTCCAGGGAAAGTGGTGTCAGTAGGGGAATGCAGAATTCCACACATGGTCATCCAGGGAACCCTCCTGATGGAACCTACCCAATGACTCTGTCATCTTCAATCCATGGACCCACTGGAGTGGACATGTTGTCTCCATCCCTACCAACCACAGGAGGCTGAACACCAGAATTCCTTTGGGCTAGGCCTGGAAGGAGCACATTTTCATTAGGTGCAGCTGGGTCACAAGGCCACATAAAACTGCAAGAGAAATTGGCAACTGTGGCTTAGCTACTTGCCCAAAAGGGGAGAAAAATGATGTTCGTGAAGAATTTGCATCCTTCATCCTAATTTGAGATGTAAAAAAATCCATAAATGTACTGTACCCTATTATTTTTTTTTTCTTAAGCATGTCTTTTCCATGTATTTAAAAAGCCCCTTTGTTTTAGTTTACCACATTTTGGTGAATATTTCAAATTCATATTCTTCAGTAAGAGGCTCCAATCTTTCTAGATTCCCCCTTCAAACGTCTAGATTGAAGTGACTGATATTGCTTTTTCTTTAATTTGCTGTACCTTTCTTAACTCTGTTACACATTTTGCAAAATGCAGTGGCCAGAATTGTACACCATATTCCAAATGCATACACCACCATTTTGAACAGAGTAAATCTGTGTCTTTTTTTACCTTTTTCTTCAAAATTGATTTCTGATGATGGCTACTATGTTGCAGATGCCTTTGGCTGCAGCTTCAAAGAAAAGTCTACACTGACACTGATTCCCAAGTGCCTCTTTCTTGTTTTCAGTCTTGTAATTGACATTAAAATCCACTAATCTTTCAAAGCAGTAGTTCTCAACTCAAGCTGTATATTACAATCATCTGGGGAGCTTTCAAAAATAGGAATGCAAAAAAAAAAAAATACGAATGCCACCCCCTTCCTCAAGATTCTGATTGAATTTGCCTGAGATGAGGCCTAGCTATTGATCTTTCTCAAAATGTCTATGTAAGATCCTCTCAGGGCTGTGAACCGTTGTTGTTTGAATAATTCGTAATTTTTTCCAATTACTCTTTACATATCCCTATTGAAATTTATGTCTTCTTTTTCTGCTTGCATACAGACAAGAGCAAAACTTTCCAAAGTTTTCTCCCATTAGTTTGGAATGAGCACATGGGAAAATTATGGGGCTCTCTGCAAACCATAATAAACCTTGCACTTTAGCATATATGATAATAATGACGGAAACACAGCAGTCAGATGTCCTTTGACCTTCGGCTCCTTCACGTGTGTATGCATGTGATATCTTACTGCATATATATGTGTATATATATATATTTTTAGAGATAGTAGTGTTCTATTTAGAAGTTTTAGACAGTTTAGCAATATGCAGAGGTCATGTTTCACAAGGTTTCACCAGAGGTACATCACTCAAGTTTTACAAATGTATCCAAATCAATAATGACAAACACCCTTAATTTAATCATGTAATAAAAATTAATCAACTTCCTTATTTTTTGTTATAATTAATCTAGAAGCTATAACTGGGAAAATAATGAACCTTAGCATGTTTACTAAACAGATTCCCCTATTTAGGTATCATATTCCACTAGTTGCAAGGTATTTCTATATACAAATACAAAGGAAATTATGAAATTCTTTACCACTACACATGGATTTGGAAAAAAATTATACAACAATAAAATAGTATTATACAGTATAAATTATTGTATAATAATATAATAAAATTATACAATAATTTTATACAGTAATTATACAGTAGCTATTGTATAGTGCCTGTAGTTTTAATGTTTATCAGCTTGGATGTAAAGCTTTGCATCTCTTTCTGTGCCACCCCTCACCTCTCAAAGAATCCATGTACAAATGCCTTAGTAATGTGGACTTTCCTGTAATTTGCATGTGAGAGACAAAGCTAGTACAGTGAGAACATTTCCATTTCCCCTTTCCACAAAATAAGTGGCATCGGGTCCCCTCCTTCCCGTACACGTTTCTCTACTTTTGTCTTCCAGTGGATGCTGCTCAACCAACTCAAATTGCTCTCTCTTTATTCTGCAGAGCAATTCACATAAGCCCTATCTTCTCTTCCAAAATGTCTGAACTCCAGTCTATCATCCAGCTAAGTAAAACTAAGTATCCTCTAGTTGATGTGATCCTGAATCCTTTAAAAGTTAATGTGAATATTAATAGGTCTTCCTGGATATATAGTAAAGGCACGGTTAAAATTTATGTATCATATTAACTTTATAAAATCCTAAAAATGTTTTTGAACCTCTGATTCCAAGCGTTTCATCTAGGAGTCTGCACATCTGTCATCTAGCCACTGTCTTGAGTGGGACCTTGAGTGTCCTCCCCTCCCACCAGTTTCTCAAATTGGTCTCCCTCAGAAAAATTCTCATGAATAAGTTTTCCACTTTTTTCGTATAACTTTATCTTTGGACAGCATTATGTAGTTCAAAGATCTTCCCATATATTTTATTGTTTTAGCGTTTCACAACACAAGCATGTAAGTATTTGGTATAATTGGGCTCTTTCCCATTGATAGTTTAGAAGGGTGGTATTTGAAAATTTTGAACAAATAGCTCAAGTCCCAA
Source organism: Tursiops truncatus (assembly GCF_011762595.2). Taxonomy (NCBI): domain Eukaryota; kingdom Metazoa; phylum Chordata; class Mammalia; order Artiodactyla; family Delphinidae; genus Tursiops; species Tursiops truncatus. The sequence continues at coordinate 26,053,888 of NC_047042.1, read as the reverse complement.
CTGGACAGTAAATGGGTAAAAAGTCACTAGAATTCAAAGAGTGAAAAGGGAACTTTGAGAGGTTATACATAATCATAATGTATAAAAACTGAATGATCAGTTAAGTACTTTAAATAAAATCCCCAAAACGTAGTGACTTAAGGTAATAATTACTATAATAACTGTTATCATTTTGTCTTATGATGCTTGGGTTGATTGGGCAGTTTTGCTGGTTTCAGCTGGTTCACTGAGGTGACTGTAGCTGGCAGGGTGATCCAGGGGACTCGTAAGACCGCAGATGAGATTGCTGGAGGCTGCGGCAGCTGGGCTCCTCTCTTCGTGGAGTCTGGGCTATTCTGAGCACAGAGGTCTCCTGGTATGGAGAGGGCCAGATTGGAAGGCTAACCTGGGAAGTTACATGCCACTCCCACCACATTCTTCTGGTAAAAATAAGGCAGGGGTTCATTTCCAGTCAAGGGGTGAGGAAACAGACCCTATCTCTGACGGGAAGTGTGGCAGTCCCACTGTAAAGGGCTGTGAATACATGGACGTGTGATTCATTGAGGACCAGTATGGCAACAATCTATCACAGCTGCCCTACTATGCATCCCAGTTTACAAGTGCATTCACATCTTTTTCTCATATCCCATTATCACAAGAACCCTGAGAGGTAATATACAATCTTCTCTATTTTCACAGTAGAGAAAGGAACCTCAAGTTCTGGAAGAGTCAATGACTTACTAACCCCAAAGTAGGTGTAAGATGGCAGAGCAAGGATGTGAAGTAACACCTTGCCATTCCAAAAACCATGAGGTAAAGACATGCACACTCATCCAGGTTTTCCAAAGAGTAGGCTCTGAATTCTAAAAGCCTCTTTATAAAATGGGTGAATAAATAACGCTGAATAATCTGTTATAACCTCATGACTTACTAATAATTTTCAATTTACAAAGTAATACTGTAAAGTGACATAGAAGCTAATTTTATTCTTAATATTTTACACATTTTATGTCTATAGGAACTTTTTTCAGTAGCATTTATTTTTATTTTTTTAATTTTTATTGGAGTATAGTTGATTTACAATGTTGTGTTAGTTTCTGCTGTACAGCAAAGTGAATCAGTTATACATACACATATATCCACTCTTTTTTAGATTTTTTTCCCATGTAGGTCATCACAGAATATTGAGTTCCCTGTGCTATACAGTAAGTCCTTATTAGTTATCTATTTTATATATAGTAGTGTATATATGTCAATCCCAATCTCCCAATTTATCCCCCCCCCACCTTTTCCCCCGGTAACCGTAAGTTTATTTCCTACATCTCTGACTCTATTTCTGTTTTGTAAATAAGTTCATTTGTACCTTTTTTTTTAGATTCCACATAGAAACGATATCATATGATATTTGTCTTTGTCTGACTTACTTCACTTAGTATGATCATCTCTAGGTCCATCCATGTTGCTGCAAATGGCATTATTTCATTCTTTTTTATGGCTGAGTAATATTTCATTGTGTATATGTACCACATCTTCTTTATCCATTCCTCTGTCGATGGACATTTAGGTTGCTTCCATATCTTGGCTATTGTAAATAGTGCTACTATGAACATTCGGGTGCATATATGCTTTTGGATTATGGTTTTATCCAGATATATGCCCAGGAGTGGGATTGTTGGATCATATGGTACTTCTATTTTAGTTTTTTAAGGAACCTCCATACTGTTCTCCATGGTGGTCCTACTAATTTACATTCCCACGAACAGTGTCGGAGGGTTCCCTTTTCTCCACACCTATAAGAACATATTTTAATACAAGCAACTTTCTCTTTTATTTTAAATTACAGATTTAGTTTGGGAAAAAGTATAAAGGGAAGGAAACTGCCTGATATTCCAGATGTCAGAATTCAAAAATATATTTATCAAACTTTTCTCTAAAAGACTTTTCATGTTTTTTTTCTCTCAAAATTGAGAAGCCAGTTCATAATCAACTGTACTCTCACTTGAATTTTCTTCAAATCTCATTTTCTGCAAATCTCATTTAAAAGCAGAGCTCACAAAACTGGCTGAGAGGAGCAATTGAGAAACAGCTCAACCACAGCAAAAATGAGGTTGGACCTTAAGTCACTGCAGGTTCCTCCTCCACTAAATTAATAATCCTCTCTTACCTTCTGTTAGGGAACATTAAAAAAACATATGTGTCTATATAAAAATATGTCATGGGACTTCCCTGGTGTCGCAGTGGTTGAGAGTCCTGCCTATGCAGGGGACACGGGTTCGTGCCCCGTCCGGGAAGATCCCACATGCCGCGGAGCGGCTGGGCCCGTGGGCCATGGCTGCTGAGCCTGCGCGTCCGGAGCCTGTGCTCCGCAATGGGAGAGGCCTCCACAGTGAGAGGCCCGCGTACCGCAAAAAACAAAACAACCCCCCCCAAAAAAAACAACAAAAAAAGTCACGTTCAGTATACTTATACAAACATGAATATATACATCCACACATACACTAGGAATGCATGGACTTTTAAATACAGAAAGTACAAGAATTGTTTGAGTTGTAGCACTCATCACGTCATATGAATTCACTGTTAGGATATATACTGCATCATTTTCTTCAGCTTCTTCAGAGGCATTTGTTACAAAAAGATGTTCACATTTTGATTCCCTAGCTGAACGGGTTATGTTATTTTTGCTGTTAAAAAAAAAAGATTAGTAATAATTACTAGTGCTGTTTCACCATTACAACCTACAAATTCATTTTGGAAAATATAGAAAATTGTAAAGAAAAAGGAAGGTTACCTATGGTCTTGCCATTAAATATATATGGATTTTGTTCATTGTCTTGTTTCCTCTATTACTTTTTCTGTGCATTTTAGTGGTTTCATTTTTTTGCACATTTGAGTATATAACTTTATGAAAATTTACCCCGTGTATACTTTGAGAAATTTTCCCCATGTTATAATGAACTCTTTAAAAGCATTATTTTAAATAAATATCTTCATAAAATACTACCATCTAGTTATACCAGATTTTACTTCTCTGTTTTGAGGAGTAAAGACTGTTTTACTTTATTGCTGTTGTAAATAATAGTGCAGTGAACTTTTTTTCAAAAAATCATTTTTGTAACTCAAATGATCTCTTCAGGACTGGTTTCCAAAAGGGTATCACAGGTTATGAATCTTTCTAAGGCTCTTGATAAGTACTGTGAAATTATTTTCCAGAAAGGTTCAATCTGTTTTTACTTTTGAATTTAGCTTACAAAACACTCACTAGCATTATTATAAAGGTCTTAATAGGGACATAAAAGGCATTTAATAAATAAGTATTCACATTATGCCTGCTAGAGTTTAATAAACATATGCTATTATTTTAATTAAATAGGCTACATTAAATTATATGAAGTTTATTTAATTGTAGGTTTTTAAAAACTAGTGAGACTACACATTTTTCGATATTTGATGACTATTCTAACTTCAATTCTTGCAGTCCTTAATTTATTCAAGTATTGCACATGTGATCACATATGAGGTGGTCTGTTTGATTTTATCCCCATTGAATGGTATCTGTAAGGACTTGGGTAGACTGGGCCACCCCATTCCAAGGAATCATGACCTAGTTTAGTTGTTAACTATCACATTTAGATTGGTTCTAATCTACCGAAATAGAAACTACCTGGGAAAGTGAAACAAGAATTAAAAGAAAAAAGATGTGGTTTTCTGGAGTTGAGAAATGTTAGAAAGACATAACAGTATATGAGTGGAGGTTTTCAGAAATTGATTCATTTCATGACCTACCTATCAAGCTAAGTGAATGGGAACTGAACTGTCAGCTTGTTAAGTTAAATCAAAATTCAAATAAATGATTATTAACTATATAATGAACAGGAAGCAATAAAGATTTTGAATCTAGTACCATTAATTAATTTGCAGAATGAAAGTAATTATGATAGTTTTCTGAGTAAACAAAGAGAAATTCCATAAAGTTATCCTAGCCTTTAAATTCTCATCCTCATCCCCTTAGAATTCTAAGCCTTTAAATTCTCATCCTCATCCCCTTAGAATAGTTCATCTGCCGACTAGCCATCTTCCAAAGCAGTAAATTTAGTACAAACTGTTACAACTGTGCCATTATTTAGTTTTGATACAAGTGTAATGCACAATAACAAACTATTATAATGATTATTACAAAACCTAGGAAACTTTCTGAGCAACTCATTCATTTCTGTTTGATTTATTCTTTCGTTCCCAGTTGTGAGCTTTTGATTTTCTTTAATTTCAACAATTGGGACATTAAGTCCACCTTGTTAGGAAATGGGTAGCAAAATTGGGGCTGCAGATCCAGTGCTGAACTAAAACACTCCCTTCCAAAGCGCGCAGTAGCAAGAAAAGAGTATGTGTTGGTGGGTGGCTCTGAAAGAGTGGGTATTAGTTATACCTCTAGCCAGCTGTGTGATTCTACACAAGTTAATTTTTCTGGGCCCACAGTTGTACGGAAAAGGGTTGAACACACGTTTTAAAATTTCACACTATTGTAACATTTTAATATTCGACAATCTGGATCTTACTACAGTATCCTATCCGCAATTTCTCCACATCTTTACTTTTGCGTAGTCCCTTTAGGGAACAACACAGCGGTAAGCATTCAAAAACTTACCTTTTTACTTATACTGTATCTAAGATTATAAAATAACTGTTCTGGCAAAATTATAAATGAAAACGGCCAGTTTTATCTCTTTTGGGGAAATTTGTTCCAAAGGCATCTGGCTTCTCTATTAATCTCCAGTTACCTGAAAACATTCCTAGAATCTTTTCAAGTTCTCCCTTAAAAAAAAAGAAAAGAAAAGAAAAAAAACTACAAATCCCATGAGTCAAAGATGGAATGGAAACAGACACCTCCCCTCAAGCCCCCTTCCCGGTCTCCTTGAATGTAGTCCGCTAAAACTAGGGTTGAGGCATCCTGAAATATGCCTGAAAGAAACGTCGGCTGTTTTGTTCTGCGTTTTAGCTGTGCTCTCGCTGGGCTCCTTTAAGTCGGTGCTGAGAGTGAGGAAGGATACAGAGCGACGCAGAGTGGAATGGGTGCGGGCGCAGGCATCACCTGTTCCAAGAGGGGCATGCGCACTGCGAGGGCGCCGGCGAGGAGGCGGGGCACGGTGGGAGGGGCAGACGGCGCCCGGCTGGCACCGCTCAGATCTGCTTTTCCCCGGCTTGGGGCGCTGAGGCGGCGTCGGGAGTTGTCTTCCGCAAAGGTTGCCTGGCGTTGTCCAACATGGAGGAGTCACTGGCCTCGGTCATCACCTGCAAGAGGGACTAATCTCCGCCTGGTGTTCAGGGACTTCGCCGCCTGCACGCCCGGCGGCAGCCCCCGTCTCCGGTTGCTCCTGCGGCCACGGGCTTCCCGGCGGGGAGGCAGCACAAGGAGGGAGCGCGGTGGCCCCGAGTTTCCCTAAGCCATGGGCAACGAGGCGAGCTTGGAAGGGGAAGGGCTCCCCGAAGGGCTGGCGGCGGCAGTAGCGGCTGCCGGAGAAGGGGCTGGCGGGGCGGGGAGCCCCTTGCACACCGTGACTCCGGCCGGCATGGAGGCGGATCTGAGCCAGCTGAGCGAAGAGGAGAGGAGACAGATCGCTGCTGTCATGTCAAGGGCGCAGGGGCTGCCCAAGGGAAGCATTCCTCCGGCCTCTGCGGAGCCGCCTTCCATGCACAGGCACGCACAGCATGATGTATATGTCCGGGCATATATGTACAGCTTCCCGTGCACATATGTGCCAGCCCGTATGTGCCGGCACGGCAGTACATATATGTCGCCTCCGTTCATTTTATTCTCCCTAATGGGGTGGTGGTAAAGAGAACATAAGCTTTCTGTTGGGCAGGATAAAAATGATGCCTTATAGAGTTTCTGATGGGATAGTCAAGGGTTGCATTCTTGGAACTGTGATTTTAGGTTGTGATTTCTGGCCTTTTGGAACCTTTTCTCTCTAGGGTGGCGTGGAGAGACGCCCTCCAGTGTTTTACTAATCTGGAAGTCTTCCATTAATACAAAACGGACGTGTTAGGAAATGGAGAGAGCTGGGTGTTTACCTGTTTCTGTTTAAACCTCCTCAGTCATTTCGGGGTCTTTCTCTCTGTGAATGATGTCTAAATATTTCTGTAACAATACCTTTAATTCCCCTGGAGGTGATTTGTCTTTCCTTCCCACCCTACCCCCCAGAGGAGAACAGGAGCTGTTTAGGCAGAAGGTATAGAATAAATACACCTTTTATATTCAATGAGAAACCCTAAAATATGTGTGGCATTAAACAGATGGTTTGGTCACAACAGTGCAGGTGCTGTACGTGTATTTATGAATTAGCATATGCTATTTTTTAAACCACCGCTCCTTTATATGGAATAGCGTTTTACAGTTTACGGAAGAACATGTGAATTTGTGTTACCTTCAAATTAGTTTCCAGTACATACTTTTAAAGACAAATAGCAACTTGGACAGGCAATTAAGAGCTAATCTATAATAGTAACATATTCATTTTCCTCTCTAGGTCTCTGTATTCCTCCATCCCAATAAATTAGTTGTTTTCTAATTAGAGTACTAAGAGGGTATAATCACTGTGCCTGCCCTGCCTTTATTTGTTGTAAACAAACCCTTTAACTTTGCACCCTCGTAGCATGTTCAGAGACAGGACATTCCTCTGTCCGTGGTCCTGAAACCACTCCTACTTTATGATAACCTAACAATTTTCATTAGAGATACTGGAAATATGAAAGATATGGATATAGGTGTAGGCTTTTATCCTGTACTTTATAAAATAAAAACACTTAGGAGCTATAATATAAGTATATACATATAATTTTGTCAGGTAACTAATACAGTAGAAATGTAAAATGTTTTGTGGATAGTGGCAATGGCAATATGTTTCACATAAAATCTTAAATTCGTAAACTATATCAGGTAAAAACCCTATTTTCTTGAAGGGGAACCAACACTACTAGTAAAGACTAGCTTTATTATATTGAATATATTTTTCTGTGTTTTTAAACTAGTAATATATTGGGCTATTTCTGGTATAAAGCCTTTCTTATCTATTCCCTTAAGAGTACAGTTTATGATATGTACTATTTTCTCTACTGTTTAAAACCTGACTTAGAAAAAATTTTGAATGTTCATATACTAGATTTTTCTAGGGTAATAATGAGGTACAGTACTTTTATTAACCCTTTAGAAATGTATGCCAACTCTTCTACAATTTTTCCTAAGAGGCACAAGCAACAGGTTTACCATGCTGGTTACAAATACCAAGAAGAGTGTGAGCTTTGATTTCTACATTTCTTCCTTGTATTCAGAGGGTGGCTAAAAAATATTATCTCAGCCTATGAAAGTGTGGTGTTTTGTTCAGTATTTGTATCAGTTAGCATACTTTTAAAGCTCTCTGTTGATGTTTTTGTTACGGTAGAATTCTTATCAATAGGTGGTCTGCGGCCTAAACAGTTATTGATGAAAGCTTCATTGAAATATATAAACGTGTCTGATTTTGGTAACCTGCTTATATTTTACTGAGAGATTTCTATCAATGTCTTTAAGTTTGGAAAGTTATCCCCATATGTGATAACCAAATAAACACATATTAATTTAAGTATATATAAGAAAGTATATCCAAATCATTTCAAGTTTTAGGAGATTATGTGGTGCGAATTAGGGTGGGCTTTGATTTTTTATTTATTTTTTTAAAGAAATAAGGGTTGAGAGCCCAGAGACCTTATTAATTTTAACTGACTCCCAGCCATATGTGCCTGAGTTTCCTTGCTTCTAAATAAGGCAGTAATACTTCTTACTCATCTTGTAGAGCCATAGTAAGGATTAATTAAAATTTGACAGGAATATTTTTGCTTGGATTTTAATTTGAAGGAACCCTATACATATAAAGAGTAGTGATATCAGTATCAGCAGTGAATGGCACTGGCAGTGATGGCTGCAGACAAGTTGTATATTGAGTTATTCACTGTCGTGAGTTATTTTGATGTACCTATACTCTTTTACATATGGAGAAGTCAGTGCAATGTACTGGAAATCCTGCCTCCCCTTCCTGCCCACCAGGAGTTAGGATACCAGATTTCTGTGACTAACTAGTTTTATAACCTTGAATTAATTTCTTAGCCTGTTTAAGTCTTGGTATCCTCTGCAATATACAATGAACGGACATTCCTAAAGATGCTTATATTTCTATTATAAAATTTTATGACTTAACGCTGTCAAGTGTCATTGCCTGTTGTGTTACATTTAAAAATATTTTAGTATTCCAACTGCTTTTATATTCTTAGTCTTGAATACATGTTTATCTCATTTGCTGCTGAAACTTTTTTTTTCTGTTAACCTGTGAAAGAAAAATTCTAATCTGAGGATGACAATAGTAAAATGAAAAGGGAAGTTGTATAAGACTTGAGTAGTTAGAAGCTAGAAGTTAGAGCTTACAAATGAAATGCTTCTGGATTTTCGATTCATTGTCGATCCAGGGAAATGCAATTTTATTATGTCTTCTACTCATTCTGTTTACACCTACAGATGTGTCATATGAGAAGAGCTTTACTGAAAAACACCTCTGATGAGTAGAATATTTAGTAACAATTCTGACTGAGTCAGTTATTTTCTTTAGCATTCTTTTAGGCCTCCGCTGCTGGGTAGACACCTCCACAATTGTTTTTCTTCCTAGAGCAGCAAGCCAAAATGAATATGGAATGTTTCCATTTATATCTCACAAGACCTGTAGAAGAATTTAAAGTGAAAAGAATTCAAGAGACGTTAATCTAGAGGGAAACAAAAACCTGATATGTTCATTCATTTGTTCACTCACTGTTATTCATTCATTCATTGATTCATCAAACATTAATACTCATCTACTAGTTACCAGGTTTGGTTCTAGTGATGAAAAGATGAGTGAAACATATCTCTCCCTAGGAATTCATAGTCTAGTACAGAAGACACAGATTGCATTTTGGTCATTCTTCTTTTTAACACAACTGTCATACCAATCAGAAATTCATCAAAAGACATAGCTAAGACATCTTTATATTTTTGTTTGGTATTAAGCCTGTATCTTCTCTTAATGATTGTCTTTCTATTTTTCCCTCCCAGATCTCCATGTTTGACGTTTATTTACATAATTATAGCAACTAAAACTAAGTTTAAATTGTAGTCTTTATAGCTGTATGGGTATTTTCTCACAGGGGGATTCTATAATATAATAGAACTTAATATTCATAGGAAGTACATGCAGTTATAATTTCTAATGCAAGTAGCTTCCTTTAACTTTTGGTATTTATTGTTGTCACAAATATTTGGTATTCACAAAATTTATTTGTTTTGTACGTATGTTGGATTAAGTGAAATATCACAAAAACAGTGATTAAGTTTAATAGTATTTTCAAGAGAGCACAGTTAAGAATAGATTTTTTGGGTATTCGTTTAAATATAGATTTCTTTAATAAAATGCCTAAACGCTTATAGGATAGTTCCTAAGCATCTGCCCCTCAAGGGAATGGTAAACTTTATTAATTGAATATGGAACATTTCTAGAATAATGTGATTATCTAAACAGTGGAACTTTTTGAAAATAATCTATTTGGGGTTGTTTACTATGGTTCTTTTGCCTTCATACGGAAGGGAGCACATAATGGGGCCTATAAGGAAACATTCAAAATTATTTTCCCCAATGGAAATATGTAGCAGTGTGTTTTGAAAGATCTCTTAGAACTGTTGGAATCAATTAGGATAATAATTTTAGTTCCTTATTTAAGTACAGGCTTCAGGGACATGGTAGTATCTAAAGTTTTTGTAACCTTTTTTCCTGGAGGAAATGGCCAGAACTAAGAATTGTATTTATTCACCTTTTATTAGAAAATCATTTTGTGGCATACATTGCCATTTATAGATTATTTTCTTTCTGACACTTTGCTATTTAGAAGTAATACTTCTGTGTTTCTTCCTACTATGCCTTACATCTTGATCTATACTCAAATTTCTGTATCATTAGGGGTAGTTTAAAAACTTAATTCATAATAAGTACCAGATGACCTGAAATGAAAAAGTTATAGGCTGGTCCGTTAGCAGGTAAATTTTATTCAAACAAATTAAAACCTATAGAACTTTATTGTGATCATCTCATATTTTAAGTGCTACTGAATCACTCTGTTTATCTCTTTTTCTTTTAATTAAAAAGAAATCTTTTCCAAAATTAATGTTACATAAATCAAACAAAGTACTTATAATTTGATTTATCCCATAATTCTAGTGCAGCATGTTCTTATTAGTTGCAATTTTATCAGTAAAAAATAGCTTGTTTAAAATTTAACGTACTTGGTAAAAGTGTATATGAGAAACAAGTATTTTAATTATTGAGCCATAGTCATTTAAAATTGATGTTTCCAAAACTATTTTAAAAATATCCATCTTGTGTATTTGTCTATGAGTTAAAAGAAATCTTGCAAATTAATTACTTGTTGCATTTTTAAGTCATTGTCAATAATAGTGACTAATTAACAATGGTAATAGTAAGTGTTGTAGAAAACATTAAGTGAAGAGATCATTATGTTTTTTCTTCCTTTGAGGAAGGTAACAGTACTTTTCAAAAGTGGGGTCACAACCAGATTGTTGCTATTTGTACATCAGGCTATGTATGTCTCAAGATGCTTTAAGCATCATATTGTTACATAGAGAGATCTCAGATTAAGAAAAATAATTGAATGATATAACACTGTTCTTCCACAAGAAAGAATTGTTTCTCAGAATTTTCTAATTAAAGTAGGAATTCTTACTCTATAAAGTTTAATAAGGACAATATTTGATAGATGTTACCTTTTTTGACAGATATTCTGTCAACACTTGAATAGATGATCAGCTTTTTCAGAGTTCCTGAAAAACCTCCTTTACCAGGTCCTGTGATGTCATGTTGTATGTCTTATGTAGCTAATGTAAATTCTACTATTAAGTAAAAAACAAAACAAAAAACAGTTGCAGCAATCTCATTTAAAAATGAATATTTTCTCTTCTTAGTGTGCTGGTATTTGGGAGGCTAGCATTCCTTGAGTATAACTTTTGGTTAAAAAGGATACATCCTGTGAGCATAAAAGTACTGGAACATGGCTTTGCATTGATCTGTTGAGTTAATATGTTTAAATAGGTTTGAAGTATGGCTAGATTCTATTAAGTAAATATAAATTACTTTTATTATAAATACTTTCTAACTAGATATCTTAATAGTTCATTACTTACAGTAGCAAGTATGGGGTTTTTTCCCCTTCCTCTTCACTTCCGTGTTGAAAATCTGTATCCATGTAAAGAAAGTAACAAAGACATTAAAAATTTTATGATTACTTATAGGATGCTGCAAAAATGGATTTTAGTTATATTTATGCATCATAATTTTGAAGATGCAAGAAAGTAATGGGTTTTAAATATTATTTTGAGTTGTGATAGTTTCCATTATTTTCACTTCTTTTTGTTTCATTCTTCTAGGAAACAAGAGTTGGATAGTAGTCAACCTCCAAAGCAGCCAGGAAAACCGCCGGACCCAGGGCGTCCAGTTCAGCCTGGTCTCAGTAAAAGTAGAACTACAGACACTCTGAGGTCGGAGCAGAAATTGCCTGGAAGGAGTCCTTCCACTATTAGCTTGAAAGAATCGAAATCCAGAACTGATTTTAAGGAAGAGCACAAGTCTAGTATGATGCCTGGCTTCCTCTCAGAGGTTAATCCTTTAAGTGCTGTCTCCTCTGTTGTAAATAAATTCAGTCCTTTTGATTTGATATCAGACCCTGATGCCTCCCAGGAAGAAGCCTCCAAGAAACAAAAAATGTCTCAGAAGGAACAAGGAAAACCTGAAGGAATCACAAAGCCTCCATCACAACAACAGTCACCCAAGCCAGTTCCTAAGCAGCCAGGACCTGTGAGGGCCCTGCTTCAGCAGGACGGTTCTCCCAAATCAGTATCTCCTCAGCAGCCTCCAGAAACAGGAAAGCCAACTCAGGGCCTCACCCAGGCTCCTCAGACAGACCAGGCAAAATTGCCACTTCAAAGAGATGCAGCCAGGCCTCAGACTAAACAGACAGATACAGTAAGGGGAGAGTCAGTTAAACCCTCACTGCAAAGCCCATCCAAGCCACCTATTCACCAAGTAAGTCCTGGAAAGCCTCCAGCCCAGCAGCCTGGACCTGGAAAACTTTCCACACCACAGCCTGGGCCTGCAAAGCCCTCAGCTCAGCAGCCAGGGCCAACGAAGGCCCTAGCTCAACAGCCAGGGACCCCAAAGACCCCGGCCCAGCCACCAGGAACAGCAAAGCCTGCAGCTCAGCAGCCTGGGCCAAAGGCTCCAGCTCAGCCTCCTGGGCCCGCAAAGACTCCGGCTCAGCCTCCTGGGCCCGCAAAGACTGCGGCTCAGCCTCCTGGGCCCGCAAAGACTGCGGCTCAGCCTCCTGGGCCCGCAAAGACTCCGGCTCAGCCTCCTGGGCCCGCAAAGACTCCGGCTCAGCCTCCTGGGCCCGCAAAGACTCCGGCTCAGCCTCCTGGGCCCGCAAAGACTCCGGCTCAGCCTCCTGGGCCCGCAAAGACTCCGGCTCAGCCTCCTGGGCCCGCAAAGGCTCCGGCTCAGCCTCCTGGGCCCGCAAAGGCTCCGGCTCAGCCTCCTGGGCCCGCAAAGACTCCAGCTCAGCAGGTTGGGCCAGCGAAACCTCAGGTCCAGCAGCCTGGGCCAGGCAAGACTCCAGCTCAACAGCCTGGCCCAATGAAGCCTCCTCCTCAGCAGCCTGGCCCAGCAAAGACCCCTCCTCAACAATCTACAAAACCTGTAAGCCAAACAGGGAAACCTCTGCAGCCACAAACTTTTCCATCTGCAGCACAGACTCCAGTACAAGGCCTCCCCAAAACCATCTGTCCTCTTTGCAATACCACTGAACTTCTGTTGAATGTTCCAGAAAAGGCCAATTTTAACACATGCACTGAGTGTCAAACCACTGTTTGTAGCCTCTGTGGTTTTAACCCCAATCCTCATTTAACCGAGGTAAGTGCATTTTTTTGTTATGTTCATGCTCTTAAACCATATCATCATCTTACACAATGGTGCTTAGTTTATTGCTGTTAACGATAGGATGGCACTGTTTTTCTCTGGTTCTTTTCTTCTTTCCCTTCTTCCTTCCTACTTTCCTCTTTTTCTTCTCTGCCAAATGTAAATTAGAGTTTTTCAACATTTTCTCCAATAATATTTCTCCAAAATATTGCTACAATTTCTGATAAATTTGGCACATAAAGGAAGTATGAATTGATTGATAGATGCTGAGCTTTTGCTCATTGCATTCTATGGGTAAAATCCACACTATTATTACATTATATTAATTTTTTCATCAGCTATTAAATTCATGCTCCTACCTACCATGACACTCTTGATATGATATTCTTAAATGGGATCCTATTTATGCTGCGAAAAAAAGTGGACAGTGTTTTCAGATTCTAAATACAATTTTGATACGAAATTGAATACATTCTTTCAAACTGCACATCCCCTTTTCCTGCCAGTGATTTTGCTATACACTGTGAGAGCATGCTTCCCTCATTAGTTGAGAGTCATTCATAATAGCGTAAGTCACTTCAAAAAAGTGAAGTCATTAGAACAGGTTCAACTTTATGGGTGTCTTCTTAGACGGATCACAGTTTATAACTCCAAGTCTTTGGGTAAGCCTTCCTGGCAGACTGAATCATGAAGGGGCCAGTTGTGACACAAATGAGTTCAAGGTTGTTTACTCTGGTTCAGGATAGAAAAGTTATTCTCAGCAGGTCAGTTACTGTCAACTCAGTGCTTAAAGTCCCTGAATAAAATAGCATTTTAATAGGTAGAGATTTGGGGACGTTCAGGGGAAGGGACAGAAAACATAAAACTGCAGAACTTAGAAATTCTCTGGAGTTAAGAAATAATACAGTGAAGATGGTATAATAATATAAAATAAGTGAGAATAAAAGGGCTTAGGGTTTGAAAGAATACATTTTTAAAAGAAATGCAGTAGCCCCTACCCGATGAGAAGGCACAGAACCATTGAGTCCATCTAGAGAACAGCTGTTAGTGGGCTGTATAATGCACAAGAAGGAATGAAGGCAGCAGGCAATGAAGGATTCTGTCATTTAAATATTCGCGAGAGAGGAGACTTGTGTACCCTTGTTATAAATGCAATCTATGTTCTGATAAAAACAACAGTGATAATTATTGGTAGCTGTTACGTTAGTTTGGATACTTACTGTGATGAAAGTTGAAAATGATGTCCATTTAAAATATGTCAACCTCTGGTTTTCCGCTAAGGTATCTTTTACTCTTTTTACCAAAAGTCATGTTGAGTACTTTAAATTTTTAGATAAGCCATACTTCAGTGGTAAAATTGCAATTAATAAGAACATTTAAGTTATGGAGGAAATCAGATTATAAATAGTTGGTTTATATATTTGTAGCTTTTTTTCATATCTTAAACTGTTTTCCACATTCTTTTTTTCTTTTAATTTTTTTATTGAAGTATAGTTGAGGTATAAAATATGTTACAAGTGTACAATAGTGATTCACAATTTTTAAAGGTTATATTCTATTTATAGTTATTATAAAATATTTGCTGTATTCCCCACGTTGTGCAATATATCCTTGTGGCATATTTTATACATAATAGTTTTGTACCTCTTAATCCCTTACCCACATGCTGCCCCTTTCCCCTTTTTTCTCCCCACTGGTAACCACTAGTTTCTTCTCTACATCTGTGTGTCTGCTTCTTTTTTGTTGTAGCCCCTAGTTTCTTGTATTTTTTAGATTCCATGTATAAGTGATATCATACAGTATTTGTCTTTCTCTGTCTGACTTATTTCACTTAGCATAGTGCCCTCCAAGTGCATCCATGTTGTTGCAAATGGCAAAATTTCATTCTTTCTTACAGCTGAGTAATATTCCATATTGTGTGTGTATATATATATATGTGTGTGTGTGTGTGTATATATATATATAAAAATTCTGATAAAGATGTGTTTCTGTTCATAGTATACCATCTTGATAGGAATGTGTAGTAATAATGACTTCAAACAGTAGATGATCTTTTTATAAAATGTTTGTCATGTTTTTGTGGCAATTTATAAGGCAGAAACCTGTAGTTGGACCTTCAAGCCACATATATTATTTGAGTACCTACAATGTGGAAGACATTTTACTACACGTTCGGTAGGCTATAAAGATAAGTAAAACATAATGCTGATCTTAACATGATTCAAATGTACTAGCTTAGGTCATACACACACAAGGAAATATGTGGTCAAATGATAAAAGCTGTGAGACATGAGCAAACATTATGAACTTCCAAGTAGGAAGTACCATTTCCAGTGGGTGAGATAAGGAAAGCTTCATGGAGACAATGGCATTTGTGCTAGGTATATAGTGATGGATATTATTTCAATAGATAAAGAACATGAAAGGCGGTAATGATTTAGCCTAAGACCTAGAGCCAGAATAATACAGGGTATGTTTAGGGAATCAGGCATAAATCTAGGTTGCCTGAAGTGGTGGCGAAGAAATGCTCAATGAGATTGGAGAAAAGTTTAAGTCAGATTTAGGTCTTCCACATTCAGTTGGTAGTGGTGAGCATTCTCCTTTATGAAACTTACCTTGTTTAATGTAGTCATGCCTTCAATCCTTCATTCATTTTACAAATGTGTATCAAATGCCAGGTTGCGAAGCACCATCAAGTACTTTGATAGAATCAAGTATGTGTTAGATATGGAGTCTTCCTTCTACCAGAAAACTGGGGAAATAAAAGTTGTAAATAAGAAAGGAAAAAATAGATATATATGAAAAGTAACTTTGTATAGGTCTTTACAGTTCACATAGTTCCTTCTTATTTGTTTTATCAAAATTAAATTTCCAAATAATTCTATGGTCATGTATTCTGTTTTCTCTTATGAGAGAAAATTGGTGTTCAAGTGGTTACTATGTTAGGATCATCCTGATAGTAAATAACCAGAACCCAAAGTAAATCTTCTGATTCCAAGTCCATTTACTCGTGGTAAGAAGAGAGAAAGTGCTATGAGATCAAACGAAGAAGTCATCACTATCTTTGGGGGGTATGACAACTATCTTCATGGAAATAGAAGTATTTGAGCTGGGAATGTGAAGAATGATAAGAATTTGGACACACTTGACAGGAGTTGGGAATGTGGGGGCGGCAGTTAGAGGGTCTCAATGGCTAAAAAAAAAGCATCCCCGTTATTAAGGAGATGAGCTTGGGCAAGTCACTTACACTCTGTAACAGTGATACCATATAAACAATGGAAATAACATGTTCTCTGTCAAACACATTGGGTTTTTAGGAGGATTAGCTGAACGTTTGTATGAGAAGGTATTTTTCAATATATGAAGTTCTTTTGAAGTTGTAATATGATGTCATAGATAATCTTAATATTTTAAACAGAGTTGACTTTGACAGCTTACTCTCAAATTGTTTTCTACAAAGATACAATATCATAAGTTGTTGGGTTCTGAGATAGCAATCAAGAGCCATTTGATCTACAGTATTAATTGTAACATTTCATTTTAATTCACATTTTTCCCTATAAGGAAAAATGTAATCTTATGGGTCAAATTGTCCAAAAATACTCAGATTGAGTAAATAGTTTTACCATGCAGGACAGCGCCAGAGACTAGACATTCTATACTACTTTAATTTACATGAATTTATTATTTTCAAGTTTGAGTTATATGCAAGTTATTCTCTATATTATTACTTTTACAGCCTATTGGGTAAAAATAAAATAAAAATAAAATCCTGGTCTCTTGTATCTCTCCTTGAAAAGATCAGGAGAATTTCTCTGATATATTTTTGTCACCAAAGCAGAATTATGACTATATATATTTGCTTTGAACATCCTGGCTCTTAAATGACTGCTAGATCTGAGGAGGACTGGAGAGGTGTCAACACCCAGACACAAGCTTTAGGAAAGGGGACTTTTACTTCCTTAACTAAATTTGCCAGCTGTCTCCCACCTCTGCCCACCTGACACACATATACACACACGTACACATACATATACAAACAAACACACTCATACCTTAGATAACTCAAATATTTGTGTGAAGGGGATGATGTTTAAGTGTCCTCTCTGGTAGTTGTCAAGATGTGTGCTGTTTAGAAAAACCTTAAGAATCCACTGGCTCCAAGCCTAGACTTTATAGCTGTATCTCTTCTTGCTAAGAGGCGTTTATAGTTGTATCTCTTCTTGCTAGTCCGTTAATGGAGTTAATCTCAGCAATACAGGTTCACTCTTTGGGTTTGCTTTCTGACACAGAAACTGAACATTTGCTTTACAGTTAGTAACTACAGTGTTTCTTGTTGTTGTTCTTGTTGTTGTTGATTTACTTTATCTCTTTTGATATCTAGGCTGGGACCAGGTAGGTTTAAGGAGAGATTGAAAGACTTATTCCTAATGTGTGATAATTCTCCTGGTTCTTAGGAAATTTTGTAATATATGAAATGACTTGTCATTTTTTAGACTGTTAATAATGAACTAAATGTTAGTGATAAAAGTGGGTTTAGGTGGGTGTTTTTTTTCCTCATATTATTTCGATCATGATGGCCCATATATTAATCTTGGCTGAAGCTAGATGTTTTATTTAACAAAAACATGGCCATCTCTCAGGAGCTAAAAAATAAAAATGAAAAACAAGCGCACTTAGACTTCCATATACACTCTCTCAACTTTTTAAAGAACAAACAAAAAATGACTGAAATTTTTTAGGTTGGCAAAATGACTTAACTGGCCACCTCTTTTAGGTGGATCAGCCTGCTACTTCTAGTAGGAGAAACTGAGGGGGAAAAATCTGTTAAGAAAAGTAGAGATATGCCAAATGTTAGGAGGCTGGAATTTGTGGAGAAAGAAAGCCAGTAAGACACTCCTGATGATGGAGTAGCAGAAAGAACTTTTAGAAAAAGGAATATTCTCTTTAGTTGCTTGCTGTTTTAGCACAAAGGTGATTTGTCACCCCAAATTCTAAGCAGAGACAGCAACACGGTTCTGAGCACATATGCGTTCACCTCCTCTCTAGAGGTCCCAGTTTTAAAAGATTGAAAGTATAGTAGTTCTGTATACCTCAGTTAAAAAATAAATGAATAAGTAAAACCAATAATGAAAAGTACTCATTAAAAAAAAGTGTAGTAGTTTGAAAAAATGGGAAAGACCACCAATAACATAAATTGGCAGGTTGAAGAATTCCTAGAAGATAGAAAGTAGATGGAAAGGTAGTGACAGAAACAGAGCTAAAGAAACCACTGTCAGGTGGCTTCCTTATGGAGCCTCAGTGAAGCTCTGAGCTTAGCATCCACAAATACAGACAGCAACAGTGGGTCGTAGGTAGTGATCAAGTAATAAATTACAGAACTACAGGAGGAACAAACAGGACAAGTGGACTCTTTCCTAATCTCTAGTGGAAGACAGCAGGTAGAAGAGGCTTTATTTTCTTCTGCTTAGCCTAAAGCCAAAGAATTCTCCAAATGAAGGGATGAACTGCCTGAGGAAGGGCGCTCATGAGAAAAGTAGGGCTTTCGAAAGAAAATGAGAAGAAGTAATGCTCCTCTCCCACAACAGAGTGATTTAAAGGAGGAAACAAACAAAACACTTAAGGAGTCAAATTTACTAAATCTATTACCCTCCTAGTAAAGCTGTCCTTACTTTGGACACTGACCCTCTGCCATCCTACTTCCTCTTATTCAAAGAAGAGGACTAATGGGGAAGCAGAACTGTCAAGAAATACAGAAAAACCTCTGTTGATTACCCATTCTAAATAATGGAGACATTCACTGTAAATGAATGGTTTGAAGAGAGTCACTTGACATTTTAGCAATAATATCACAGGAAGGACATGGATAAACTAGTGAAAGACAAAACAAAACACCTGACCTCACAGGAAGGAGTCCATTCAGGAAATATAAAGAACTTATAAAATTCTTATTATTCCTGAGAAATACTTAAGAGAGGGTATTTCATCAATAATTAGTACACTCAAATTTCAGTGGGCTGATTGAGGGTAAAAATAGGCCTGGTTGATGTTCTGGAAAAGGAAGACCCAGAATTTTCCCAGCTTGTAGAGCAAATTATCCAGCTATTTAACTGAGCACCTACTATGTTTCAGGCACTTTTCTGGACTGTGCTAGTTGTAAAAGTGAATAAAGTAGCCAAAAATTCTTCCCTTGTGCGACATGTATTCTAGTAAGAGTGGCAAATAAATAAAACGTATAGTGTGACAGATGGTAATAAGTGTTATGGAGAAAAATGAAGTAGAAGGTTATAGCACAGACCAAGGGAGGGTTGGTGATGTGGTGGTAGGGTCCTCTCACTCCCTCTAATTGGGGGATTGGAGTCTGGGAGTTGAGGGATGACTCAGGAATCTGGAATTTTTAGTGGTGACTAAAGGTCTAATTTGTATAGTTCTGAGGCTGGGAGCTCGAGGGGGGTTAAGAAAGGAAAGAGTGGGAATGTACCCAGGAATGTGCACAATTCTGAGATGCCTCTCTTTACTCCTTCCTGTGGTGATGTGGAGGCTGGGGAATGAGCATTTTACTCCAGCATAAGGAGCTCTTTCTAAACTCTTGTCCATGGAGTTGTAGACATTTTGGGGGTGTGGTCATCTGAAATTCTGGGGCTCCCTTGGGACTCTGGGAGTTCTGAGGCTTTAAGAGAAATATTAAAAATCATGGAAATTATATCTAAGAGCTCTAATAGGAGTTCCAGAAAAAAATGAATGAAGGCTATGGAGTCAGGCTCTAGAAGAAAGAAAATGTAAGTCTTCAGATTTTGATCCACCAATGGATCAAGCAAGATTAGTAAAACATCTGATAGATACATCCTGGTGAAATAATCTGATTTCCAAGGGTAAGGAGAAAAGTTGGAAGACTTCCACAGAGAAAAAAATTAGCATCTACAAAAAGATGAGAAATCAGGCAGGTGTCAACACAGAAGACAGCCAATTTCTTTAAATTTGTAGAGATGGTGATTAGATGAATCCTCTATCCAGGCAAGATATCAAGAGGGAGTGTGAGGGCAGCTTAAGAATTTTTTTTCACACTTAAGGGTCCATAAAAATCATTGGCACTGTATAAGTGTATGTATATATGTATAAATGTGTATGTAGGTGTATGTATGTATATATCACAATCACTGTAGGAGTTCCTCTATTAAAATGGAAAATGAAAAGAGTGGGATGGAGTAGCTGATTATGCCCCAGAAATGAAGAAAACTGAAAAGACTAAAAAGTCATTTTTTACTAAAATGTGATTGCATAATAGTAGTGGAATGTGAAATGATATTAGATGGTACACAAATCAAACTGAAAAAGTTATACATCCTTTAACTGTGTGTTAAAATATTTAATTAATACATCAAATATAATTTCTTGGATATTGCTTAAGACAACCCTAAAACATGATAATATAAGGTTGTTTTTTGAAAAAATGTTGCTTTTATAGAAGGAGAAAATACATAGCATCTTAAATTTATAAATCAAAACTTATTATTTGATGTTATAATGGCAGCCACTAGAAAAAGTCACAGCAAAAGTTAACACTGATTGATTCTGAAGATGCAAGCTTGGTGCCTGAGAGAGAGGCTTTTACTTTTAATGTCAAACCTTTTTGTGCTTTTTTTTTTTTTTTTTTTTTTTTGCGGTACACGGGCCTCTCACTGTTGTGGCCTCTCCCGTTGCGGAGCACAGGCTCTGGATGCGCAGGCTCAGTGGCCATGGCTCATGGACCCAGCTGCTCCACGGCACGTGGGATCTTCCCGGACAGGGACACGAACCTGTGTCCCCTGCATCGGCAGGCGGACTGTCAACCACAGTGCCACCAGGGAAGCCCTTTGTGCTATTTTTTTAACCTTGGAAATTTGTTTTTTTTTTTTTTTTTGCTTGTTTTTTTAAAAATTTTCCTTTGCTTTATTATTATTATTTTTTTTAAACATCTTTATTGGAGTATAATTGCTTTACAATGGTGTGTTAGTTTCTGCTGTATAACAAAATGAATCAGCCATACATATACATATGTATATCTCTTCCCCATATCTCTTCCCTCTTGCGTCTCCCTCCCACCCTCCCTATCCCACCTGTCGAGGTGGTCACAAAGCACCGAGCCGATCTCCGTGCTATGCAGCTGCTCCCCACTAGCTATCTATTTTACATTTGGTAGTGTATGTGTGTCCATGCCACTCTCGCACTTCGTCCCAGCTTACCGTTCCCCCCCCACCCCGTGTCCTCAAGTCCATTCTCTACATCTGCGTCATTATTCCTGTTCTGCCCCTAGGTTCATCAGAACCATTTTTTTTTTTTTTTTAGATTCCATATATATGTGTTAGCATACGGTATTTGGAAATTCATCTTATAATTAACACTTGAGTAATTTAAAAAATTCTCATTCATCACATGACTGATTAAACAATTTATATGATATGAAGGAATGGGTAAATTAGAGTCTCGATTTTCACATCTTTAGCTTTGGCATTCTACTTGGTGAAATGTCAGGAATTTTTGGTTCTAGATAACAGTAATGATTTGAAATGCCTTATGCCTGTAATGCCAGATTTGGTCCGTTTTTTCATTTGTTCTTTGCTTGTCACAGGCATGTATACTTTAACTGGCACAATTTTAAATGAACCCAGTAAAGAGAAATAAAGTCCCTTGATTCTAAACATAAAGTTTTTAGAAGACAAAGAATATTCTGGGTTTGTTTTGTTTGTTTTGTTATTCTCTAATAATCCTTAGGTATCCTTCATAGTATTTAAAACAAAAATACCCTGAGTATAACAAAATTTATTTAAAATAATTTTCTCATGAATTTAGAGGACTAGAAATAATCATTTAAAAATCCTTATTACTTAAATGTGTTCACGAACGCCATGTTTGTTTAGCTTTCATTTTCCATGAGGTCTAGTTTGCAGCATTTTCCTCATTACTTGGATGTTGCACCTATAAAATAAATATGTATTCCTCATGCTCTACCCATAAGTTTAATCATTAGAACCAAAGCTTTTTTCCACTTTCAGCTTTTAAATAACTAGATGTTTCAGGTGTCTTTCTGCATGTCCAGCTTTTTGTAATGTCTACTAAGTGTTGCTACATATTATTGCAGCTAGTATGATGATCTGTATAGCTTAGTAAGAACAGATGTTCTGCTGTGAAAGCAGATACCCACAACTAACAGAATCATTATTGGATCAGTAAACTTAATACAGTGATGGGTTAACTTGCTCATTGTTCACATCCCTGGAGAAATCACACATACCTAACACTCTCCGCTGTTCCATATCTTAATTAGCTTAGGTGAAACTGGGCTCTTACTTACAAACATTTCAGAAGTACTACATTGAAGACAAAGATGTAAATAATCTATTAGAAGTTTATATATCTTCCTTAAAGTAATGCCAATATCGAAAGCATCAGTAAGGCATATAAAGATCTGGGTTGTAGTCCTAGCTCTGCCCTTTACACATAAATACTCTCGCTGATATTCCTCTGAATTCAATCAGCAGTAGTTCTAGTTACCTTTGATAAAGAAGCAGTAACTTCACTATAGACAATGTTTCTTGCCTGTCTTCTTACTTTACTCTTACTGTAATTCGGTCAGGTCATTTTAACTTTTCTGAGTATTTATTTTTCTTATTTGTGAGACTTGTCATATACTAGTGTCCATCATCAGATGAATGGATAAAGAAGATGTGGCACATATATACAATGGAATATTACTCAGCCATAAAAAGAGACGAAATTGAGCTATTTGTAATGAGGTGGATAGACCTAGAGTCTGTCATACAGAGTGAAGTAAGTCAGAAAGAGAGAGACAAATACCGTATGCTAACACATATATATGGAATTTAAAAAAAAAAATGTCATGAAAAACCTAGGGGTGAAACAGGAATAAAGACACAGACTTACTAGAGAATGGACTTGAGGCTATGGGGAGGGGGAAGGGTAAACGGTGACAAAGCGATAAAGAGGCATGGACATATATACACTACCAAACGTAAGGTAGATAGCTAGTGGGAAGCAGCCACATAGCACAGGGAGATCAGCTCGGTGCTTTGTGACCGCCTGGAGGGGTGGGATAGGGAGGGTGGGAAGGAGGGAGACGCAAGCGGGAAGAGATATGGGAATATATGTATATATATAACTGATTCATTTTGTTGTGAAGCTGAAACTAACATACCATTGTAAAGCAATTATACTCCAATAAAGATGTTAAAAAAAAATCTAAACCATTAAAAAAAAATTACATTTGGCAGTATAAGTGGAAGTGCTTTGAAATTGGCAGGAATAAATATTTGTATTTATTATTAATCTGTATAAAAATTCTAATAAGTAGGGATGTTGCCATCATTGTTAACTCCGTTTGTCACTGGGAAACCGAGGGTAAGAATTTGCAAGGTCACAGAATTACTTAGCAATGAATCTCATACAAGAAGCTAGATCTAAATTTAGCAACATTTTTAAATAGAAGAGCACATTGATTTTAAACCAGTCATTTCTAGATTACAGAAAGTGTGTGTGTGTGTGTGTGTGAGAGAGAGAGAGAGAGAGAGAATTTTACATATTCTTAAAGTTATAAGAAATCAACCTTCTTGAGACTCACAGACATAGAGAACATGTTTATGATTACCGAAAGGGAAAGGTGGGGAGAGGGATAAATTGAGAATTCGGGGTTAACAGGTGCACACTACTATGTATAAAATAGATAAACAACAAGGATCTACTGTATAGCACAGGGTACTGTATTTAATATCTTGTAATAACCTATAATGGAAAAGAATCTGAAAAAGAATATATATATGTGTGTATACATATATATCTAATATGTATCTATATCAGTATATCTCAGTCAGTTTGCTGAACACCTGAAACTAACAACATTGTAAATCAACTATACTTCAATTAAAAAAAAAGAAATTAACCTTCTTGGCAGGAGTTTATTTTTGAAATTTAGTGTAAAAAATTGAGGTGTAAGAGCACTGACTTTATACCTTTCTACTCACTCTTCCTCAAACCAAAGCCTTATTTATATTGCTGAGCTCTTTTTTGTTCTTTAGAAAGCCATGAGCTCCTACTATGAGCCAGCCACTCTGTTAGATTTTGAAAATAGACATAATGAAGTTGATAACTTTGCTCACTGTTAAGAATAGAACTCAGAGTTTAGAGGGAGAGTCAATAATTTAGCAAATGCAGATGGAGTCTTGTTTGTAAAATAGAAAATAATAAACACCATATGGATGAGATACATTCTTTTTTTTTTTTTTTTTTTTTTTTTTTTGCGGTATGCGGGCCTCTCACTGTTGTGGCCTCTCCCCTTGCGGAGCACAGGCTCCGGACGCGCAGGCTCAGCGGCCATGGCTCACGGGCCCAGCCGCTCCGCGGCATGTGGGATCTTCCCGGACCGGGGCACGAACCCGTGTCCCCTGCATCGGCAGGCGGACTCTCAACCACTGCGCCACCAGGGAAGCCCTGGATGAGATACATTCTTACCTGAATATAAAACAATAAACTACCTTTCTATTATTTTCTTCTATCTAATCAGAAATAAAGATTTTTAAATCAGTTGGTAAAACAAATGTGACATTTCTATCATTTATTCAGGAAAATCAAACTTCAGTAGAATTCATCAAACCTTCGGATCAGATTTCTACTTAGGTAAAAGAATTCAAAGAAGTCAATGGCAGGCTTCATCATGTGAACATGTAACTATAATTGTATTTGTTGGGAAAAATTTTAATATGTAGATCTGTGTGTTTTTTAACTTGAAAGAGGAAGGATTTAAAAAAATGGTCAGAAGGAAATCAATGGTAATGAAAAATGTGGCTAGGATTTGTGGAAAAAAGGTGAAAATAATGTAAAGCTGATTAATTTTAAAGTCAGATTTTCCTTAAATACATTCTTGAAAATGCACATACATAAAACTATTTAAGATTTGAATAAATTATAGGGGGCTCCCATTCACAGAAAGCTGAAAGAGGCTAAAATCCCTTATGAAACTGTATTTTTACACAAGGTCCGTGCAGTGGCAGCAGAGTCTTAACCAATGGACCGCCAGGGAAGTCCCTCATATATGTATTTTTAAAAGCACTTCTTTCCTTTCCAAGTTAACATACAAATGATTATCTTAATTCCAGTTACTATCTGATCAAATTAAAGATATTTAAATTTCAGCATATATAATGAGTTCACAAAGTTTATGAGCCCTTTGAGTCTTTTCACTAATGTAATTTTTTTCACTTTTAAGTGAAATAATAGGACAATCAATAAGTTGTTTAAATAATTGCACAAACATTGCCTAATTGAAACTATTGGATCGCAGGCTACAAAATTGTGTGATAGTTCAAGGCGTGTTAATCATTTGAGATATAGAAGTTTGAATTCACCATGTGAGAGGCAGTCAGAAGTGTTAATATATATGTAAGTTCAGTTTACTGATTTGGGGTCTTCTGTGTTGCTGTAGTAAAATACAAATAATATTTTCAAGTCTTTGTACTGTAATTATTTTGTAAATTGATTAAAGTGGCAGTTTTTTTTGGTTGGGCTGCACTGACACTCAGATATGCTTTTATCATTTGACCCTATTTTGTGAAGATTTAACAAATGTTATTTCTAGCCTTTGGTGAACATTACTATGCTTTATGAAGAAAAAAGTGCAGATTTAGGTTACATTTCACAAAGTTTGTTAATGGTTTCTGAATTATGCAGCAGAAATTGTAAGCCACACAGTTTCAGAAGGTATCCATTCAAATTCTGGATGGATTGTCATAAATAAAACAGTTTCATCAAGTCGCTGAGCATGTCATCACAGTTCTGAGGAATGCTAGTGTCTAGTTTTTATCCAAAATAAATTGTGCGTTAATATGCATAAAGATGTCAGCTGCAGTGAGCCATCTGCAGCCAAAATGCTGTCAGCTAGTAGCTGCCTTTGTGGAAGAGGTCATGTGGGTTGGGCATTCCTTGAATAGCAGAACGCATAATCTGTTATCAAACTTTACCTTGGGTTTCTCTTGATAATATTATATGTTATTATCCGATACATATTATTTAATTATATTCTCTATGGCATTCAAAATAATATGAATAAAAATAATACATAGATAACTTAGAGATCATTTGATGAGAAGTAGGAAACAAGTTTAGAATAATTCATCAATAAATAATATCTAAAATTTACTTGGTATCTAATACAGAGGTAAGAGTAATCATAAGAAGTGGTTGCTCTTTTTAAGAGTCCATGTGAGGATAGGAAAAGTGAGGAAATAATTGGAAAAAAAATATAAAGCAGTATCTATTTGAGTCTAAATGCTGTGCTTCAAACGATAGTAGGAATAGTTGAGAAGGGGCAGATCTTAATGGAGAATGGAATAGTTAAGTGGTAAAGGAGAGGGGTCATCGTGTAAAGCCTAGGAAGCATTTGGTAAATGGAAGAGGAGTACAAATTGGATTTCGAATCGTGACTCAGGTAAGAGAGAATGAGAACACTGCCTTGATGGAGTAAATGGTACATTTAGATTCCGTGGTTTGCAGAAAAGTTGAGTTGTGACGCATCCAGAAGTAAGAACCCAGCAGATTTTAGTACAAGGGCAGGGTGATTGTGTGATTGAAGAAAATGTATTCAGTAGCTAACGTGAATGGTATGAACACCGGCAAATACAAATTCCTAATATTGTGTTTGTTCTTTAGATGGTCCATTATGCCTCCTACTATGCTGTGTTGTTGAGCAGAGATTCCATTATAAATCTTCTGTAGGTTTGGCGTTTAAAATGTCCAATTTGGAGCACATTGAAGGGTGGATGTTAGTCATAATGCCTTCTGGACACTTTTGTTTTGAGAAGCTTCTATTATCTTTTGAAGCGAATAGGTTAAGAACAGTTCCAAGAAGGAATATACTTTAATTCTGGAACCCCAGTGTTTGCCAACTCATCTTATTTGTTAGATGTATTGAGTTAATTATCTTGAATTATCATTAAAGACATACTCTTAAAAATCAGAATCTAATTTTTCAGTACTTTTTTGATAGTGGCACCAATAATTGAAACTCTGTGTGGAATTTACAATTAAACTTTCAAGTGGTACCCTTTGAAACATTTAGTAAGACATTTATGATTATCCAGCAAAAGCCTTAGCCAGTGAAGTTGTATTACTATATTTCACATGACTCGGCTCTGATACATAACATAAAAGGGAGCCGGGGGAGTTGGATTAAACAGGGAGCTGTGTTAGTAATTATAAGCAGGTCCACGTTAGAATACACAATGACCTCAGAATGAGCAGAAATCCTGGCTGACTACTCTCTTACCCCCATTTGTATAGCATATTGTCAGAAGACTGAATGAACAATTTTATGCCTTTTTTTTGCTTCTTTCTATAGAGCTAATTGGATTAGAGTAGCTCATTAAACACTTGTGTCTCCAGATCATGAATTCCATTTATTCATTGGCTGTAAGTAAGACTATAGGTGGGGGAAGGAAAAGATGACTATTTTTCCTTATTTGTTATATAAAATCTAGAATTTATGAATAGTTAAGGCATGACATATTTATCTAACACAGATTCTTTCATTTTACTGCTTGTATGTTGAAGGTAAGCTCCAGTGTTAACATTGCACAGAGACTTAAAATTTTACCGATAAGACCAAAAGCGTCCAAAGAAGTGGGGAGGGGGGGAGTTGAGGGGGGAATTGCAGGAAGAAAGGAAAAAAGCACTCATCGAGGGCCAGATCAGGAACCGTGGCTTTGGAAATACTGATGCAGTTGTAGGCTCCCCTGGTATTGTTTCTTGAATTTCTCCCATTGCTTATCAAATGGATGTGGATGATTAGAGGAACGGGTGCTACTCGTGTCAGGGCACCTGGGAAGTTGTTTATGAAATATTGGTGAAAGGCTTCTTCTGAATTAGGCTTGGCCTTGGCTATTGTCTGACTTCTTTGGCATAGGTAATAAGGGATAAGGACTAAAGTCTTCTAAGATCCACATTCATAGCTATAGTGAAATGAAGACCCAATCATGCAGAACTAGGAGAACCAGCTGTGTTATAGATGTGGATACCAAATGGAACGGGCAGCAGGTGTCTGAGGCAATGATGGTAGTAAATTCAGGTTCATCTCTGTTCATAGTTGGAGATAAACATTTAATTTTAGAAGTTAAACAAGACAGTAATTGTCTCCAAGCAGTGAAAATATGTATGGTTAGCAGGTGGGGTAAGTATGGGGTGTTACTTCAGTTCGAATCAAAATGAGGATGTATGATCCATGAGCAAAAGTATGGTATAGGGAGAATGGCTTGCAACCAGAAAATGAAGGTAGAGGCCTGCCATTTAGGCAAGGTAAACAGTGGCGATTAACAGAGTACACACAGAAATGTTGTAGCTTGAAGAGCATAAACATTTTAAATTAATTTATGTAATTGAAACCACCTCAAAAAATATTCGTGAACATCTATAATTATTAAAGGGTCAGACCGTACCAGGAAGTCTTTATCATTTGTTGCTTACAGTCTTTTGGGAAATACAGCCCTGGAGGTAGCAGAATTATGTCAGACTATACCAGGAAGTCTTTATCATTTGTTGCTTACAGTCTTTTGGGAAATACAGCCCTGGAGGTAGCAGAATTATGTAAGTGCTAACATGAGAACAGGAGCAAAATTATATATTTTGAATTTCTTGCAAAAATTAACTTTATTTCACAGTTATTGGAGAGGCGTTGAGGTTTGAAGTAGAGTCAACCCCTTCTGTGGTGGTTTGTTTTAAACAGGTTATATTTGGTGGAGGTATGAAGTATTTGAGAAATGACAAGGGCCAAATGAGGGACAGTGGCTTTGGAAATGTGAACGAATGAATGGGGAATTACCTTTCACAAGCAATGCAGACACCCTTTAGAAATAACTGAAAATGCAGTAAAGATATAATGGGATTTTTAACTGGGATGAGTGAGAGGGCAAAGGTGCTATTACTACTCCTTAACTCTCCCTCAGTGCATTGTGAAAAAGTAGATGGTGGTTCATGATATTAATGTCAGGGCGGGCTATGGAGTTTTTCATTTGATTAATGTATAGGAAAGATTTTTTGTTTTTGTTTTCAGCTCAATCAGGGACTTGGAAATGCTGCTGTGTTCAGTAGTAGATTAAGTTCTGAGATAAAACTCATTTCTGTTTTCAACAGATTTGGCCAGAATTAAATAAAAAGAGGCTCTTTCTGAAAAATCCTAAGAGGATAAAATGCTTTTCATATTGTGAAAGCTACAGACAATGATTTTAACCTGTATTCTCACAGTGAGGAGGAACATTGAGGGATCAGATGTCTTTTATATGTTGCTTATCAAAGTGAAGAAAATGGGGTCACGAGAAGGACAAAAGATGTTCGAAAAAAGGGTGTATTAAGAGAAAAGTAGAATTGTATCCCTATGAAGAAGCAGTGACCTGTGTTATCCACCCCTCTTTTCCTAACTCTCCCTTGTCTGCTTACTGGGAGACATAGTCACATACATTTATTAACTACAAGGAAACATTTGATTTTGGATTGAGGACAGTATAGTATGTGTGACCCACTATTGAAGTAAATCATACGTTAGATATGCTGTGGTAGTGTTCTAATTTTGCAGTGGTCCAAAGATGGAGTAAAAGCCTACTGGCCAGCTATGCATGACGCTCCAATGTTCCCATGGCAAAGAGACTTAAAATTTTGCTGATAAGACCAAATGCATCCAAAGAAATTGGCGGGGGTGGGGGCTTGTTTGAGGGAGAACTTGCAGGAAGAAAGGATAAATGGACTCATCACAGTATCACCATCAGATACTTATTATATATCTGTGATTATCTTGAAATTATATTATGCTTTAACCTGTTTCTTACCTGATTCTTCTATAATATAGTCTCCATGAGGACAGAGATTTTTGTCTCTTTTGTTCAGTGGTATGTGCTAAGTAGAAGTTGCTCAATAACTATTTGAATAAAGAAAGAAACAGATGAATACATTTTGCATCTTCTTTGGCTCTGCCATTTGTTAGAAAGAATAAGAGCAATTAATACAATGACAGACACTAGCCCTAGAAGTTTGTAGTTTAAAGTGGTTAATCTGGGTATAGCTCTCATATAATAATTTATAGAAAAAATCATTGATAAAATATAAGTAAAAAATTATGCTTTTAATTATATTTTCTTTCATCTTGTCTGGCTGCATGATTATCAGGTCACATGGTATCATTTAAGACTGTGGAAGAAAACAAATGAGAAAAAATAAATAGTAGAGTAGCAGAATTGACATTGGCAGTAGGGGAGGGAGATGGCTGAATGTGTAGGGGCACGTTTATGGAGAAATTTCCTTCCATCAAGAAGGGGACGAAGTGGAGAGAATTTCCTTACATTCAAGCTCACCTTTAGTCGTGTTACTTACATAGGTAACAGTTGCTTGATTATGTTTTGGGGTTCAAATATCTTTATGTTTAAAGAGTTATTTATTAGTGAAATGCCTCAAACATACAGAAAGGTAAAGACAATATAGCGAATACATAAGTACTCAATACTCATGTTGAAAACAAATGTAATGAACACCCAAGTATCCCCCACCCATATGTAACAAATGTTTTCATTTTGCTTTTTGATTCACATTTTTAAACAGAAATATAACTTGTTAGAGTTTAAAATGTTCCTTCAACCTTCTAAAAACAAAAGTTTGCTTTCCATGAGATTGCAAAATAAGCCCTGTTATACTGGTACCTGAGTTTAAATAATTTCAGTGTCTTTTTTTTTTTTTAAGCCATTTTAATGATTAAGAAAAAGGTACAGTAGAGTTTTTTTTCATTAAAGTTTAACAGCATAAAATGTCAAGTGAAAAAAGTTTTTAAAAGTTTAGAAATGACTAGTTTGGTTTCTTTTCAAAAGGGAATTGTTTCAAATAGAGAGTATGTTGTTTGCCAGCCTAATACTTTACAATTTTGTACTGTAGAAAACTTTTCTCGTACTTATGCTCCATATATTTAGTTTTTCACTGTGTAGATTTCTGAAGAAAGAACTTCAGTGCTAAACTGGTAACATTGGTTACTTGGGGAGTTAAAGATTAGATCATGAATTTGCCCTTCAAAATTACTTTCGTAATATTTAAAGTTTTGTATAATGAGCATACATTATTTTGGAATAAGAAAAGGTAAATTTTAAACATAGGTACTTTAAAAATATCTTCTAAAATATGGTAGTACCAAATTCAACATCTCCTTTTAACAATGAAGGTGATATGAAAAGAACAGATGCATTTACGCCTATACATGATGCATATACGATGTGTATCTCACATATATATCTCACCAGTCATATAAGTATATTGCATACTTATATTGCTCTTTCCAATAATGAAAAGGAAATGGAAGCAATGTTTTCTCTGTTAGATGATGCTATCTATGATAATTTGAGGGTGTGCCATTATTTTTCATTTATTTTCTTAACAGAGAATGTTCTCTTTCTAACCTACAGTGGCTAATACAAGTTTTTTGTTTTCTCACATTTGATTATATCACCTTGGAGGGGGAAGTGATGCTCTTGCTAATTTAAGAAGGTAGCAATGTGTTAATAATTTGACAAGCATACTCTGGGTTATATAACTAAAAATTGTTTATGAGCCATCAATAGAGAAAATATCTAACATAACTGATTCTAGAATCTAATATGTTATAATTAATTTTCTTTTATCATACATGGTTTTCTATTTCTAGGAGTAATCAAACTGAGTATTTTGTTTTACAAAGGCAAAGAATAACAAAACTAACATTAGAAGAAAAATACAATTCTGTGCTGATTTTTATTTTGTTTTCAGAGCTTAAGGCTCAGAGGTTCATTAGTTATATTGTAATGTACCTAACATTTTAATATTTTAATAGAAATTAAGTAACATTATTTGATGTATATTTTATGTTTTGCATAATAAGAGACATAGTTTCAAAAGGTACCATGCAGTTTAAAAAATGTTTTTGTTTCTACATTGTTATTATCTCACTGACTATTGTTTTATATTATTTATATTATTTCTAGATAAAAGAGTGGCTCTGTTTAAACTGTCAGATGCAGAGAGCTCTAGGAGGTGACCTGGCTCCAGTTCCATCATCACCCCAGCCCAAACCGAAGACCGCCCCTGTTCCTACATCAGCAGTGAGCAAGCCAACCCCACAGTCACAGCAGATTTCTCCAAAGAAAGATACTACACCCAAACAGGATGTCTCAAAGGCACCTGAGTCTAAAAAGCCCCCACCACTAGTGAAACAGCCAACCCTTCATGGCTCCCTCCCAGTCACAGCCCAGCAGCCTCCCGTGGCAGAGTCCTCCTCCAAGCCGGCCCCTCCCAAAGAGCCTTCCGTCCCATCTGAACAGGCCAAGGTCTCCGTGGCTGATGATAAACCAAAGCAGCCCAAGACAGAAAAGCCAGCCACAGACGTTGTGTCTTCATTGTCAACAGCAGCAAAACCGGATGTTCCGAGCTCCAAAGTACCATCACAGGATCAAGAGAAAGCAATTCCTGCTCTAAAACCAGACTCTGCCAAACCCTCACAGAGTTTTCCACCCACAGGAGAAAAAGTCACCCCATTCGATTCTAAAGTCATCCCTCGACCTGCATCAGATTCAAAACTTATTTCACATCCTGGGCCTAGTTCAGAGAGCAAAGGTCAAAAACAAGTTGATTCAATTCAGAAGAAGGACGAACCCAAGAAAGCACAAACCAGAATGAGTCCTAAGCCAGATGCCAAGCCTATGCCAAAAGGGGCACCAACACCCCAAGGTCCACGACCTTCCACTGGCCAAACTGCCCCCCCATCTCCACAGCCCCCGAAACCTCAGGAGCAGTCGAGACGTTTTAGTCTGAATCTGGGAAGTATTTCTGACGTCCCTAAATCACAGCCCACAACTCCTCAAGAAACAGTGACTGGGAAACTCTTTGGGTTTGGAGCATCCATTTTCAGCCAGGCATCGAATCTCATCTCCACAGCAGGCCAGCCTGGGTCTCACTCACAGGGTGGGCCAGCGGCCCCGACAAAACAAGTCCCTCCTTCACAGCCACCTGCTTCTCAGGGGCCACCCAAGTCCACAGCACCACCTGCACCTGCAAAGGCTATCCCTGTGAAAAAGGAAACCAAAGCTCTAGTAGCTGAAAAATTAGAGCCCAAAGCTGAACAAGTTTCAACAGTAAAAACAGAAACGGAAAAGAAACCTCTGCCCACTAAGGACAGCAAACTTTCAACAGCCGAGCCTCAAAAGGTTGTTCCTCCCCCCAAACTGGAGGAAGTCCCCAAACCAGAATCAACCTGTCCTCTCTGCAAAACTAAACTCAACATAGGTTCTCAGGATCCTCCTAACTACAATACTTGCACTGAATGCAAGAAAGAAGTGTGTAACCTCTGTGGATTTAACCCTACACCACACTTGACTGAGGTAAGCAGTATTTGTATCACATATGAATGTGAGTATATCGTGTTTATTCTGGAATATTTTGGTGGCCAAGTTTCTGAGCAAAAAATACATTTTTAATAAAGAAAAATTGATACTGGTATCTTTGAAGAAGTTTCAGTTACTTATTATAGGCTTACTTTCTTATTAAAAGTTAACATAATTTAGATTTTTCTGGCTTAAAGTACCAGAAGTAAGATGATGAAATAAGCTGACAACTTAAAATAACAATTATCCCATCCTTTATATGAATTAACAACCTATAGCTTCAGAGCACTATTTGATTTTCACCTAAAAACACCAAATAAGAGTTGTAATTTACTATTCCCAGTATCTCTAATCCTTCCAGTCTCTTTCATACCTTAAAAAGAGAAGCTTGATTGATTGCAAATCTATAAACAATGTGAGATCTGTTATCTTACAAAAGTTAAGAGCTTTGAGTAAGTTAATAATATTGTCTGCTAGAAAATATTGGTTCAAATATATAATGTCTAGACTTTTTATAATTCTGTTTGAACTGTTATCTGACATAAATATAATAGAGCACTTTATTAGGAACTGTGAAAAGAAAAAGAAGTTATATGGATTTCAGTGACTAAAGTGAAGGATTATTTTTTAATGGGGTGACCGAAACACTTTTTATACAGTGTAAATGACTGAAAAGCAGATGACAATTTTCTACCTAATACAGTTATAGAAGAATGAATCTGTAAGCATTAGTCGTGTGTTAGGGCTATTAGAATATTTGGATACTGAGAGACTGAGAAGTTGAATGATGCTGCTGTCTTAGATAAGTAACAGTGATGTTTTAGTGAACATTTTGGGATTGAATTTAGATCATTGTTCATTGTTTTTATACAAATCAAAAATACTTAAGGGTTGTTTTATTCTCCTCTCCTTGATTTTGTAATTCATTGGGTTGGAAAAAAAACGGAACAGATTTTTAGCAATTATACAAAAGCAGCTTTGAGATTCTTGGTGGTGTTTTTGAGTTAAATTTTTAAAATAATAATAAGTTATAAAATATTTTTATTTTTTACTTTTGAAAGATATTCGGTTGCTTTGACATGTTTAACACCATATGAAAGTGTTGTCCCTATGGACTTAAGCTGATTCTTATCCTCTCTAACTGTGATGAATAATGTTAACCACAACCCATTTGAAAAGTAGATAAAATTTGGTTTCTCTCAGCACTTCATGAGTGGTAACAACTGTAATTATTACTTACAGTATTCAGGATTCATTGTAAAAGCAAAACAACCTTAAGTGTCTTCCATATTTTTAAAAGAGTTGTTTTCTGTTGTGTAATTATGAAGAGGGAAATTTCGGTTTTCCTAGGACAGTTGTATGAATTTCATAGATTCTAAAAATTGTACCCTTTAATGAGGAGCCTATGGTATCAACACCATGCAGTTAGTTTAAATAGTTAGAAAACATACCGCACCGCTAAAAACAAAACCGTAATGTCTGCATTTAAAGTGCATTTTGTGCACACTGAAAAAAGGGCTATAACTTGTGTGTGTGTGTACATATGTATATGTACACATTTGGGCCATAAGGATTATTAGAATTCTGTCAGTGTTTCAAGGTGTGAAATGAGAGTCCTTGGGCAGAGGGACAGTAAACCTTCAAGAAAATCTTTGATTTTCTGTGTGTTGGTAAATTATATTTCAGAAGTGGTAATTTGGAAAGGAGATTCCTTGAATCAAGCAGAGAATTATCTAGGATGTGTGTGGAATTTAAATAGTTTGAAAATATAAGTGGTTTTAAGTTTTCAAATGGTTTAGGGGAAGTCTATTTTAAGTATGATCAGTGGGATTTAGATGATCTGTCATTGTTCAGATTGTTTTTTTCTGTGGTCATTTCTTTGAATCTGGAAGATCATATTTCAGAGGAGAAAAAAATTTGATGTAACAGAAGCAGTCGACTCATGTTCTTGGTTCCACTTGACTATGTTAATCACAGTGAAGTTTTTAGCTGGTCTAAGGCCTTAATGCCCTCTGGTCTCTAGGTAAATAAAGTCCATTAGCTGACCTGGCATCAGGGGAGTGAATGAAGGTCAGTGGAGTTAATCCCTGTCGCCGTAGTTCCTACTATTTTACCTAGAAGACTTTAGAGGACTGGCAGAAGGGATTCGTTGAAGCAAAAGCCACTCTGTGTTTGCGTGTGTGTGTGCGCGCGTACATGTCCATGTATATCCAGGTAATTGTGAATTCGGTGTATATGCTTAACTTGTGGTGCTGTCCCAGCGTTTATACTACTTACTGATCTCTCCTCATTTTGAGTGGTTAGAAAGTATTTCCTCCTTGATCCTTGTTTTATTTCCATGATTTCTTTGTTCTGCTTATGTTATTTTTCTTGTGATCCAAGATTTTCTGCTGCGCTGGCACTGTAATTTCATTCCAGTTGAAAAGAGCACATTCTGAAAATACTCAGACTTTCGCCTGTAATGCAGAGTAATGGTGTTCCTTAAGAAAGGATTCAACTATGTATTTCCATTTATTTTTCTAATAAAGCACATGTAACTCTATTATAAGCCTCTGCTTCTACTACTCTCATCACTGTGAGGTAGGATGTCTTTTCCTTCTGGTGTCTCTCTTCCCTCCCCTTTTTCTGTCCTGTTCTGGGGGTGAGAAGAGCTGGTCCTAGTTTGTCATGGGTTGGGAGCTATAGACACTATCCTCCTTCCCCCGCCCATTCATTAAACACACCTGTCTCTAAGGTTGTTTCCTGTATCTCCTACTCAGCATCTCCCACAGCACCTGAAGAGTGCCAAGACTGCCTGCAGGGCCCTGGGGTGTCGCCAGGCTTCCGCCTAAGCCTTACGGTTTAACTGTTTTATGCCCAGTTTGTATAAATGGTACTCTAATCCATTAACCTCTGATAGCAAGGAACATTTTCTTTTCAGGCTTTAATTTCTGCCAAATCAGGAAATATTTTGTCTTTGAAGGAGTTTTAAACGTGATTGCAAGGCTTTCTAGTCTTACAGAATTTGGAGGCGTGCTGAGAAGAACAGCCTAAATTGGCAGTCAGTTTACCTAGTGAATTTTAATCATTCTGACTCAATTCAAGTACAAAAAGGAGTCAAAATGACTCATCTTGGGTATTTGTTTTATTGTTTGTACTACCCTTTTGGAAAGTAAATTTTTGCTATGAAAGTACGATTTAAAATTATGTTTCCTCATGCTTCAGGAAGCCCTAGAGTCATAGTTCTGCTTCCTTAGTAAGATAATTATTCATGGCCTAAATGATGTTGGAATAGCTAGCATAGATTTGTCACCAGGCAACAAATGGGCCTTTTGAGCTAGTTAAGACCCAGTGGTGTAACTGAGTTCCCTTCAGATCTTTACTCTCTAGTCAAGGTGGCTTTTGCATTTTCTTTCATACCCTTAAGGAAGGCCTGCTGGGGATGTGCTGCATTTCTTAGTTCAGTAAACACATAATATCTTGCTTTAACTTTAAAAACCATTACTTAGTACTTGAAGAAATAGATCTGTTACAAAAAAGCGTTTAAGAGTATGCATATACACATATATGAGCAATTAAAGACAGAGTGATCAAAAATCAATAAGGAGAAAATAATTCTACCAATAACCCATTTTTAAAGAATTCCATGATGGAGATCTACATTCTGTTTAAAAATTTCTGGCATGCGTGGCAAAGAGGGACACCTGATGACACTTTTTGACTGACATAAGAAAATTGATAAGTTGGTAGAAACAAAATTTTTACTTAACTAATCTTTAGGAGAAATTTGATGTTAACTTTTTATTAAGTGATATTTGAACAAAAATCCAAATGTGGGTTTAAAATAGAGATATTTTGTTTAAACAGATTTTTTCAAAAAGTAGTTTCTTCATTAGTCTTTTTTTCTGTGCATTTTTATGTATTTAATATTCTACTCTATGTGGTAGTTCTATATCCCAGTAGTAACATGATTATATACCATTTTACCATGTGATTAAACATTTCTTAAATACTATATGAAATGATTACATATTATTCAATTCTATGGTTGTATGTTTTTTTCATACACATTCTCCTGGTATTAGGGATTTAGAATGTCTTCATTTTTTCACTATAAATAAGATGAACATTTTTGGATGTAAATATTGATAGTTTTAACTGTTTCCCAAAGAAAGGTTACTACTAAGGTTACTGAATCAAAGAACAAGGACCCTGAAGTATCAAATTCTCTTTGGAGATGTGATAGTCATTGACATTGCCACTAGCATACGTGATTCCTTTCTTAATGCAGACTCTCCAAATTTGAATATTATTTAAAATGAAATTGGTTAATTTGGAAGTGTAAAAGTGCTATAATATGGTTCCTTTGGTTTGTATTTCTTTGATTACCAGAACTTTTATTTAAATATTAAATGTATAAAGATGATTCTAATTATGATCCGGACAAAACATTGTGCAGACATTGTCGGAAAAAGTAAACTGGTATTTGACTAGGCCTATGTGAAAGGCATTGTGTCAGTCGTTTTTTCACAACAACTGTGTGGGGTAGGTTTTACAGCCGCTCTAGAGATCAGGAAAAGAGTATCAGAGAGGTAGTTACCAAGCCACAGAGGTATCATTCAGAGGCTGAGTCAGTGCTCTATCTCCTGGACCATGTTTAAGTAACCTGGCGAACTGGATAACAAATGTCACTTCTTCTGTCCTCGCTTACCTATAAGTTGTGTCAATGGTAATTACTAGGACTTTAATATCAACAAATTTGCTAATATGTGCATCAAAACCAGGTAACATTTGGGGCCCATAGAATAATGGTGGCTGTGTTACATGACTGAATTTAGAATCACATGCAGATGGAGAGCTTCAGAAACGTAGAGGCCAGCAGCATCCTTTTTTTTTTCGATAAGCCTACCAACTGGTCAACATTTATTTAGGTGAAAGCATATGGCTGAATGATGAAACATAGGTTATATTTATCTTAAACTGGTCCTCCACAGTAGTTTTATCAGTTTTTATTTTGACCAACTTTGCATACATGCTACTGTTGTTCTAGGGATGCTTTGTCTGATAAGATAGTCACTGGACAAACGTAGCTAATGAGCACCGTGGCTGGCTCAAATGAAAATTACTGAAAGTGTGAAAAACACACTGGATTTCAAAAACTTAGCATGAAAACTGTAAAGTATCTCACTGATAATTTTATGTTGGTTACTACTGTGTAAGGCTTTTCTTCCTTAAATATCGAGGTTACGACTGCCTTTTCACATGTCACTTTGCAGTTGCATATGCATGTACTGTGGTATATTGCTGTGCGGGATATATTTCTTTCTCTTTATACAAAAAAAACCCCATGACTATTACTATATTTGCTGTACTCTGATTAGCTCTCCCAGAGCTTAATTTCCTCATGTGACACAAGATAGCTCGTTCTCTTTGCATGCTCTACTGAGCAGACAGTTCTCAGGGCTTTCATCTTCTGGAAGTAAAATACCGATGCCTGGCCTGACCCAGCCTGGCCTGAAGATCAATGTTCTAGGCCCTGCTAATCATCAGTAAGAGATATCTGTACTATTGATCAGTGTACTGTGGCCATACCAACCTTTAGGTCAGGATCTCTTCTCTTTTCTACTAACTCCTCTGTTTCCAAATGTTTCCTCTGTTATTTCTTTTCAGAACTTTTGGGTCTGTTTCTATTCTCCCTGTGGCTTTGGGTGAATATCATCAGTTTTTGGGTCACTTCCTTTCAGAAGTCTCAGCAATACAGAGTGTTAGAATTTGAATATGTCATGTGGTCCATCCACTGCTTTCTTCCTTTCTTCTCTTGTTGGCAATTTATTTTCTTTTAAAATTCTGTTCTAATAATTTGTATTACAAAAGCAGTATTCCTTATAACAATCCGTAGAGTACCAAAGTGTCTGAAGAAACATGAATAGCTTCCTCTTGCCCTTGCACTTCATGTTAATGCTTTAGTATCTATTGAGATGTCTTTTTTTTTTTTTGCTTTTTGTTTATTTCTATAATGGTTATACCAACAGTGAAATGTAAAGGAAAGGATTTGAGATTTTTCAAAAAGTCTTATGGGCTAGTTGTTTTTAAAACTAATGTATTTATTTTGAAATGAACATGTTTTCTTACTATACATATTTTCATTGAATTCTTTTTTTTCACAAAATTTTATACATTGGACAAGTGAATTTTCACTGACTTGCCTCATTCTACTTATGAGGGAAATAGCTGTGCAGTATCTCAATAGTGATGCCCATTCTCCTCATGAAAACTGAGATGTTGAAGATATTTCGAGTTCCTGTTACTGTACAAACAAGGTTACAGTAAAACATCAACACATATATTTTTCCATTGTATCTTGATATGTTAGATAAATTCCTTAAAATGGGCGGGCAAGGTTAAGACAAATCATGTTTGACAGAGTTTCCATATTACTTTTTTTTAAAAGGGTAGTAATTATAGTCCTGCCAACAAACTATTAGTGTCTCTAGTTTCCCACACTGGATAGTAGTTCATATTTATCAGTTTCAAGAGTCAGAAGTTAAATAGTATTGTTGCATAATATTAAATTTCCCTGCCTACTTTGAGAGTAAACATTATATATTTATCAAAATCAAGGGCTTATCAATGACTTGTATTTCTCCTGTTTTTTTAAGTTGCCCATTTGTACGCATTGGCCATATTTTCCTGTGCATATGTTGTATATTTCTTAAAGTATTTTAGAGAATTTAATTCTTTGTCATCTTATCTTGAAACGACTTTCCCTGTTGATCACTTGTTTTTAACTTTCTTTATGAAATTTTCTTCTGTACATGAGGTTTTTAAAAAAACTTCTATGCAATCAAATCGTCCAGTGTTTCCTTGCTTGCTTATTTTGCTAGAGAAGGCCTTTTCACATTTTTATTATAAAAATAGCCTTCCACATTTACTCCTAAACACCTGTAGTTTTATTTTTCACTTCCGATCACTTATCTGTAATTGATTTTTTTTTGGTATGATGTGAGGTGAAGGGCCTAACTTTATATATTCAAAACGTATAGCCACTTATCTCCATGTTATTTATTAAGTAATACATCATTTTACCTCTGGTTTTTATTGCCAATTTCTTCATGTAATAAATTTCCATTGAGACAGTTTTCTTTTCTAGATTCTTAAATTTGTACTGTTATGTATCTAGTTTAGAGTGTCAGCACCTTACTATTTTTATTAGTCTAGTTTTAATATTTAAAGATATTAAATATCCATGAACACCTTAGCAAGAGTCTAGTAATAGGGTATTGTCCTTCCCAGGATTTGGCTTTACCTTATTCTACTTATAAACTAATAAATTAACTTGTTACAGTTTCATGGATGCCAATAGTAGACATGAGATTCCTGGGTTGGATGCAAAGAACTTTATTACTCACACCACAGGAGGCAGCATGAACATCAGCATGTTTGCATCAGTTCCCCTTGTCCCCCACTCTCATGTGGGTCACATGAGACATGGGCCTAGATTGATGCTACACACGTAGGTTTGAGTCACAGGTGAGGAGCACTGAGCTTGTGGAATCCACCTCTTTTATAGCAAGCAGTAAGTTAGTCTGCTCTTTGTCCCAGAGGGAGACATGGCCTCATCCCTAAGGTTGTTGCCTATTCCACACAGAAGCTTGAGAAATGGCCAAGGTGAAGAGCAGTAAAGGTCTTGCATTGTTGGCAAACCCCATAAGATGTGTAGGTATAGGAGAGACCCATTGAGGATTGTCTTTCCCAAAGGTATTAATAATCCAGTGGTTTTAAAGCTTAAAATATTATCAACTATTCCTTCCAATGATGTTGAATATAGACACCAAGTGTAGAAAGCTGATAAATGTGGAAGTGTGCTGGTTGAGGCCAACTTCATCTGTGTGACTAAGGGCTGGAAGCTGCCCATTTGGCAGCCTCTCTTATTCTTGGGCCTGCCTCTGATCCAGCTCCATGAAACTCATGAATAGAGGCTACTTCTCAAAACTCCTACTTTAAAGATGAAGAAAATGGGCTCAGGGAACTGAAATGATACGCTTCTTAAGGTTGGGGTCAGACAGTGGTTGCTGAAGTACTAAATAAAAATACCCTTTTCATTGTTTGTTTTCTGCATCTTCTTTTAAAACTTCCCTCCTTGACTTGCTCGTGAACAAAAGAAACGAGAAAAATTTGTGAAACAAACAACTCAGTCTTATATTCAAACAAGCATTGCTGTAGCAGAAAATACATGCTCCAAAATCTAATATATATATTAATATTTTCTTGCCTTATTATATGTGAGTTACATAACCCCCCATATTAGCATAATGTTAATATGATTTGAAAGTAAATTCAGTGGCATTTTCACTACACGGAGTTGTGGCATGACTCTGAGATTACTCTTTTATTAAATTATAAAAATGGATCTAATCACATAGCAAAATAATGTTTTGGTCTAATAACAGTCTATACTATTGATAATGTAATTTACTTGGTCATTTTATACAACTTATTGTAGATCTGTCTTAGTCTAGGAGGGAAATGTAACAACAGATATTCATGTAAATAATTGAAATAATGTTTTAATATTTCTTAACATTGGAAAATTTTATTTGTGTGTATATCTGTATATATACAAGTAGATGTGTGTGTGTGTGTGTGTATATGCATATGTATATATTTTAGAGCTAAAATTAGAAATTTCCCTGGGAAGAAATTAGGACTTAAAATACCATGAGGTTTAATTTGGGGAGATAACATACGTGCAGTGTTGTGTGTTAGCATACAGAACTGTGAATCACATCTACCAATTTTAAAAAATGTATAGTGTCAAATAGAAGCATGATCAGGAGAAAGCAAAATATGCCTTGCACATGGAATTAACCATTGGAATAAAAATAACCTCATATGTCTATGTGTGGAATCCTTAAACTTGGATTTAAGTACTTTTTGCTTCTCTTGTATATTTTAAAATTTCATGTGAAAAAAATGGACAGTCAGATGTGGGAAGACATGTCATTTTAATTTACCAATCTGGGAATCCACAGAAAGAAAGGATATTCATTTAAAGCACTTTTAGTGGTGGTTGTTGTTTTTTTTAAGTCTATGAGAAGACTGTTTTAACAGCTAATAAGTATATAGGTAAATGATGGTTGTGAGTTTATCTTAATTGTTTTTAAATCCTTAAATTAGATTTGTATTCACTTACATTACCTTTTAAGCATGTCAGTTATACATTTATAACTGTAAACATGTATAACAGTTATACATTGTCACCCAGTTTATCTCACGATTCCATAACTTTATAAGTAGAATGATTTTTTTTTCAACATACCACACACTGTCACTGCTCTCATCAGCTCAGAGTACCATCACAAGCAGTATTCTTTTGCACCTGCTAAAAATAGAACCTGTCTACCTGAGCCACACTTCCAAAGGCAAGCTAATTAAAGCACTCAGTAGGGGCTGGGCCCATGAGCCATGGTCGCTGAGCCTGCGCATCCGGAGCCTGTGCTCCGCAGCGGGAAAGGCCACAACAGTGAGAGGCCCGCGTACCACAAAAAAAAAAAAAAAAAAAAAAAAAAAAGCACTCAGTAAACAATTTACTTTTTCATTGAGTAAACGGCATGCCCGAATGCCTGTTAATTTCTTTTGCTATTTACTCAGCCTTCTTGAAACTCTGTGGACTTCTTTCATCTGTTATATATCATGTATTTATTCTTTCATTCTTGTTTAATTCATCAACATACTGCAATACATGAGTAACTACTGGAAAAATAACTACTCTCCACTTTAAAAAAAAGTCACATTCATACAGAAGTAATTATGTAAGTATTATCTAAGTATACAAAAATCTTAATAATAGACTTAAAAGACTTAAATAGAAGTGAAGAGTGTCAGCTGAGCCATGCAAAACAAAAGATTGAATGTGTTTTGTGACTTTTATAAAAAGAATCATCCTCTATTTAAAAGCCTTCCTCTTTTATGGGGATCTAATTGACCTAGAGTCAGTTTTCTCATGGCATTGTAATACAGTGTAAAGAGAGATACACTAAATGATGGACACAACATATTTTGATAATATACCTGTCTGAATAATCTAAGACAGGTTTTTTTTTCAAAAAAGCATTTTATGTGCATCCCACACAATGCTACACTAAAAACATATCCCTCAAGAAAATTTGCAAATGCTTCATATTTAATTTCTCTTAAAGATATGAATTGCATATATTACTTCTATGACAATCCTTTTAATAAAGGACTTTGTTGAACCAAGTATAAAAAAAATTATTTTACCACATAGTCATTTTACTTATTTGGCAGAACTAGTGTTCTAAATGACACATATTGCTCAAGAAATAGTAGTTTAAATACTAAATACATTTTAATTAATACCTTCATTTTCTTTTTTTTTTTGCGGTACGCGGGCCTCTCACTGTTGTGGCCTCTCCCGTTGTGGAGCACAGGCTCCGCACGCGCAGGCTCAGCGGCCATGGCTCACGGGCCCAGCCGCTCCGCGGCATGTGGGATCTTCCCGGACCGGGGCACGAACCCGTGTCCCCTGCATCAGCAGGTGGGCTCTCAACCACTGCGCCACCAGGGAAGCCCAGTACCTTCATTTTCTTATTCCTAAAATTCTTTCTTTTGCCTCCAGAGACATAAATGACACCATCTAGGGAAATTTTCCATTAAGGTGTATGACACACACTTCATGTTCAATATGCCCCATGTTGGAGTCGTCATTTTTTTCCTTGTGTCCCTCTTCATGTGTCCCCTGTCAGACTGAAAGGCATCACAGATCCCGAGGGTCATTCTAGACTTCTCTTTCTCTATCACTCGCCCGGAAGCAGTAGCTTTCAACTGTTGTCAATTCTACGTGCTAAAGATACCTGTTCTCTTGCCTCCTTCTTAGTCTTACTGTGAGAGCCTTGTTTGAGCCCTTGTTTATCGTCTTCGCTAATGTGATAGACCATGAATACTTTATTTGGGGAAACTCAGTTTCTCAAATTTCATTCTCCTACAAGTTGCCGAATATTTCTGCAGTTTCCTTGTGTATCATGTTCTACTGAAAACCTTAGTCTTTTCTCACTTAGGACTATATTCAGTGCCATGAGCAAAGAATATACTTTCAGTCCTCCATGTGCCTCAATACTTTGCATGTGCCTCAATATTCTCCACCTCCCCACATCTTTCTCTCCTGTCCATTCTTTGAGATTCATCTCAGATACCATTTCCCCTTGACCCCCTGCTTCATGTTCTAATACTCCAGTCAGCCCTCTTACATATCTTGCAGTTGCCTGTTTAGTCGTGTCATCCCATGGGAATGTGACCCTTGGAGCACCGTCGGTGCTATCAAAATGCCAGCATGTGGTAGGTAGTCAATACGTGTTTGTTCAATGAAGGAAAGACAGAATTTAGGGAAATGGCATGTAGAGTAAAAGTCATGCTTTGTGTTAATAGCATCATAATTGTAGTTAGAAGTAGTAT
Source organism: Tursiops truncatus (assembly GCF_011762595.2). Taxonomy (NCBI): domain Eukaryota; kingdom Metazoa; phylum Chordata; class Mammalia; order Artiodactyla; family Delphinidae; genus Tursiops; species Tursiops truncatus. The sequence continues at coordinate 26,009,001 of NC_047042.1, read as the reverse complement.
GAAACTTGGTTATTTAGTTCTATATTGGCTGCGAGTATTTTTAAAGCCCTCTTAAAAAGTCTTACATACTAATATATATGTATCTTTGCATGTGTTCTTAAAGTACAGAAGTATTAGAAGATGAAAATGTAAGAACTTTCTATTTTTTAATTATTTCTTTAAATATTACCGCAATGAGGCCAGCCTAGACCACTCTGTTTACTACTGTAACCTGCCTGGCACCTCCCATAATGCAATGTTTTCTTACCCTGCTCTCTTTTTTCTTTGTCCAGAGCACTTACTACCTTGTAACATAATATTTCATTTACTAATTTACTATGTTTTAAAAAAATTATGTCTCTGCCTCACTAGATGCAAGGCACAGAGTAGACTCACAAATCCAGGTACTTGGCTTACGGCAGCATACTGTCATGAAATCTTTATACAACCAGTGAATTAGTCCTGTATGGTTACTGCAGATGCAGTACCTGAATAAGGTATACTGGAAAGTTGATTCAGAATGCTAAGATCTGGTCAGACTCATATCTGGTGAGCTGCAAATGTTTTTAACGACTTTCCTACCTCACCTTTTCCCAATATGCCTCATTTCAAAAGGTGAAAAGAAGACACATACACCACATATTTGGAAGAACTTTCTGCATGTAAAGCCTCATTATAAAATTGAGTCCATAAAGGATACTGTATCTTCTGTTATGGCTGAGGGATAAACGAATGAAACTAAGTTTCAAGGAAAAGAGACAATGGGTTGGGTGATCTGTTGAGAGGCAGCATAGCAGAGTTGTCAAGATGGCACCTATACCACCTCCTAGTAGCTCGGTTTTGTCACCTATCAAAGAGGACCTCCCTCATGGGGCTGTTGTGAGGATTAGAAGAGTGGATACCTGTTAAGCTTTAGGAACAGTTCATGACGCTGCACTTGATGAAACTCAGTAAACGATAGTTTTGCTCACTACAGTTGGCAGATCTAGAAGGCCTATGGTACCAAGATATACCTTTTGCTGAATAGACGGGATGAAAATGATTCCTTTCTAAGTGAAGCTTCACTTCTAAAAAGAGTTAAGCTGCTTAATGAAATGTGTTTTTATGTTAAATAGTAAGTGTGAGCCTTTACTGCAAGCTTGAAAGATTATGTCAGGTTATTTTATATAATGCAAAACGTAATGGGCCCTGACTAAAAGAAAATACGTGCATTGCTGTGTGCTTTTATTTGCTATGTCAACAGTGCTTCTATTTTTACTTATTTAATGAGCTTTTCTCTGTGATTGTGGCATATTAATATGAATGCATTCTTTACATATGAAAAGAAGCAAAGTATCTCTAAGATTTGGAAAAGATTTTCATTGGGAGAAGTTATAGCATGGATTTTCTTCAAGCGAGTATATTTGGAAAGCCTTAGAAAATGGCCTATAAATGATTACCAACAAGAATATGTTGACATGAGAAATGCTCACTGAAAATTATGGCTAAACGGCTTAATTCATGTTAGCAATGGGCTGAGATTTTTTTTCTTTCCTCACATTTAAATGAGTTCACATTTTTGTATTTATAGGCTTTATATCATCATGACTTCTTACTAAATGAAGCCCAGTAGCCAGAATTGTTAGAATGATTTATCTTAGTTCTTAAAAAACAAGCGTGTATTTCCTAATTAAAACACTCTGTCATCCTCAGGGAAATTGTAAATATACTTCTTGACAGATACAATGTTATTTAAGTTACACAGAAATAATTATATCATTTGTAGTTATAAAAATGATGTTATATTCTCTATTTAAAAAAATTATATAACATTTAAAGGAAAACTAAATATAGAGTCAATTTTAAAACTGACATTACTCTAAATTCAAGTAGTGCAGTGAAGACTGATTTTTTTTTTTTCCTGCATGGGTGTTAGTTTTCTATTGCTTTGTAACAAGTTGTCACAAACTTGGTAGCTTAAAACAGTACCAGTTTATTAGCTCACAGTTTTGTAGCTCTGAAGTTTGGTATAGTGTGGTTTGGTTCTCAGAGCAGATCTTACAAGACTAAAATCAAGATATTGTTGGGGTGTGTTCCTTTGTGGGGGCTCTGCCGAAGAACCTGCTTCCAAGTTTATTCAGGTTGTTGGCAGAATTCAGTTCTTTGTGGTTGTAGGACTGAGGTCTCTGTTTCCTTGTTGGCTATCCACCGGAGCCACTGTTAGTTCTTGCAGGTTGGTGGCCTTCCTTGTCTTAGGGCTCCCCCACCTTCAAAGCCAGTAACAGAGAATTTCCCTCATGTGGAATCCATCTCACACTTTAAATTTCTGGCTTGAAGAAGGACCCAGGCTCTTCCAAAGGATCACCTGGTTGGATTGAGCCTGACTAGATATCATCTCTTTGGATTTACTCAGAAGTCAACTGATTAATAAACTAATCATTGAGAGATGTCCCATCATATTTACAGTCTCCACCTATACTAAAGGGGAGGGAATTAAATAAGGTGTGTATACCAGAGGGCAGAAATCTTAGGGGTGTGAGATCCATTTTATTTATTTATTATTATTCTTTTCTTTTTTTTTAACATCTTTACTGGAGTATAATTGCTTTACAATGGTGTGTTAGTTTCTGCTTTATAACAAAGTGAATCAGCTATACATATACATATATCCCCATATCTCCTCCCTCTTGATCAATTTTAGAATTCTGCCTAGCAGAACAACTGAATTATTGAACTTAGTAGTAAAGGAGAACACACCTATTTAATTGATTTTGTCATAGGACATGCATACTTAATTGTACATGGGTACTTCATTGATGCCTGAATGTAAAGCAGAATTAATTTATTTCAGATCCCATTGGAAGGAGAGTGAGTTAGAGCAATACCAGAAGTGATCTTTATGGTGTCATCTCTCCTTTAAAGCCTTCCCCTCCAAAATAGTAATGAGTTGGAGTTCCATGGCGGTCCAATGGTTAAGACTGCACCCTTCCACAGCAGGGGGCATGGGTTCGATCCCTGCTCAGGGAACTAAGATCCTGCATTCTTCACGGTGCGGCCAAAAAAAAAAAAAAAAATATGTAATGCATTATTTTCTCTATTTGGGATAGTAATGAGAGGGCTTTATGAATATACAGTTTAATGCTTGACCTCATTTTTTAATCTTATCATTAATTTATTAAATGAACCAGATTATATTGGAAATTAGAGTATAGGATTCCCTCTAGGGGAGGAGATGGACCACAGGGTTTAGCAACTAGCTGGCTGTTTGGAAGTGGAAGGTAAACATGACTCCATGGTTTTCATTCTGGAACATTGGGGCAGCGATTGTAAAATCAAGCAAAATTGAAGTTTGTGCATTTACTGGAATGTTGATTTCAGAGGGTAGTTAGATTACTCAGTTCCAGATCTCAGAGGATATTTCAGGGATAACCATCTTGTTTTGGATATCATCAGAATAGAAAAGATGTCAGAGCATGAAATTAGATTATAATATCAAAGAAGAGAACACAGAAACGCATAGAGGCTGGAGAGCTAGGAAAGGCCACAATCTGTGGGGAAGGAGGAAAGGACGCAAAACATAGCATATTGAGTGCTTAGAGAGAAAGGAAAAAAGAGGGCATTTTGGAAATACAAGGGAAGAGAGATTTTTTTTTTTTAGGAAAACAAGTGATTAAGTACCAACAGTATGGTAATAAAATTGATCTCCTAATAGCTGTATTATAAATTGTTACAAATCTTTTTTTAAAAAGGCATATTCAGAGCCAAAGAGCATCTGTATTCTTGGATCTAGTTAATATTCCTTAGGGTTTTACCAGACAAATGATTTAAGAGAAGAAAGGCCCTATGCTTATTGCATCATTTTCTTTAGTAGTAAAAACAAATAAAACCCCCAAACTATAAAGATCTACATTTCCAGCAATAGAGATGGTTATATAAAGAAAACATGGCACATTATAATTTATACAGTCTAACACTTATTGAGCACCGACCTGGGTGTCAGGTTCTAAGAGCCAGATATACAGAACTATATCAGGATGCATGATTGTTCTCATTCTACAGATGGGATACTGAGAACAGAAAAGTGACTAAGTTCCCGCTGCAATGTAAGTTGGAGAATTAGAGTTTTAACTCAGTCTGGCTCCAAATTGGGAAATCTGAATTTATCTGCAAGATTGCCTTTCAAAATTGATGGAATGTTATGAAACCATTGACATAATAACTGATTGTTATTTGGAGAAATCATATATTTATGAAATAATATTAATTAAAATATGGTTTTGCTCTTATTATAATTTATAAGGCTGGAAAGACCATTCTTAAGTGAAAATAGATGAATTAGAATGGTAGATTTATCTTCATTTTTTCTTGAAATTTTTTGTCTTTAATCTTTTAAAAGTAATTGGAAAGAGAGGCTGTCTATAGCATCATGCTACAAAATCATCGGCTAGAACAGTCATTCGAACTGATATATTTTATTCAGTATGAAGCCAGACAGCTAGAAAGAGCAAATACATCAATATCAAGACCACAGAAGATAAAGAGAAAAAGGAGCTAGCTGTATGTTAGGGTTAAAGCTATTGAGAAGGTGTTGAAGGTCTATGGAAATGAGATTCATGCATTGGCAAGGTACACTAAACAATAGAGCTTTCAAAAGAGGAGAGTAGTTTGTTAGGGAATGAACTGTGGTTGGAAAGTAGCAATGGAGAGTAGGAGATATACAACTCCCCTCACTCCATCACACTCCCATGCAGATATTTTTGGGAATCAGTCTAAGAAAAAAAAAAAAATTTTGGAAAAGCTGGCAATTAAGCAGAAGAATAGAGGGAAACGTTATAGAATTAAAACAGGGTTTGCTTGGGGCATATTTAGAGTCCAGTAGAATTGCAGACACCTGTTTAGTTCACCTGGTGAGGTACAAGGTTAAGGTCTGGGTATAGATGTGGGTATGTGAGTTTGAGAGTTGGGACAGGTACTTAGATCTGTGATTATTATTTACAGGCACAGCGAAGTGAGGGGGCTGAAAGCAAGAAGTCCAGAGAGTACTAAGTCCAAACTTTCAAAGTAGTTACATTAGTTATAGTAGAGGCATTTCAAGTAGCCACAAACATTTCTAGGTCCAGTACATTTTGCAGACATAGCCCTGATTCAGGTAAGAATTAATGAAGGAGGTTGGCTAATAACAGTGGTCACGTAAAAAATTGAGGAGGGAGAATATGTTTTGCACAGTAAAAACAACATAACTCCTTAAAATATTGAACATTTATCCCTTTCTGCCTTTAATGATTAAAGGACTAAGGATGAGTACAGTCTGTTTCAGAATTGTGTACTTGCTTAAGTATTTGAATTTGGGTAGTATTTTTAAAAGATAAAACTTGGGTATAAAATTGTATTTAATTTTTTACAGCACATACAGTGGGAAATTGAACTTTTAAAATGATAATTTTAGGTGAAACTTTCCATGTGAAGGTATTTCTATTTCTCTGATAAATGTCTTATGATAGATAGAATGATAGGTAGATAAGAAAGTAGAAAGATATGTATACAGGTGGATGCTATAGGCTAGGATAAAAGTTGACATATGTGGTGTGAAAAATGACCAAATAAATATGGACTTAGGATCTAATATACAAAGAAGAGCAAAGGAAAAGAAAATTCATCAGTTTCACTGCTAATAGCGACTTTTCCTTCTTCCTTTTTCAAGTCAATGATTTTTTAGAGATGAGTTTTTTTCTCTCACTCACATGTATACACACCTACATGCACACATGAACTATTTTACTTTATGTAAATTATATTACTTTTAATTTGCCAAAAATATCTGAAAACTATTATAATTTGAAACTTGAGTTCTTTAATATATATAATTTATGTATAGTTTTGTTCATTTGTGAGTTGTGTTGGTCTTCCAATGAATAAGTTTTCTAATGAATTCAACTGGGTATATCTATATATTTGAAAAATCCAAATCAAAACTAAAAGTTATTAATTGTAAAGGTGACTAAGCATTGACTTTTTAATAGATATTTTAGTTATTAATTTATAACTTAAGTCAATTAAATCTCAGTTAAGGCCTAAGTAAAGGAAACATTATTGTACTTTGTGTATTTAACAAATGACAGAAGGGTAGACTCGGGCAAAATGGATTCATGTTGGTCTTGATTGAATATTAAATTTTGTTCTTCACAACACTTAACTCCAGCAGGTGCTAAATGAAATTCACCCAGGCATGACGTGGTGACGTGAAACTGCTGACATCTAGCTGTGTTTTCTTCCTGTTATGTTGGTCACAGGATAAGTCATAGGTGCATAGGTGTGACACCAATGATAATACAGCTTCTTTAGTAATTCTGGCAAATGTCCACATCCACTTGCAATTAATAGATAGTAAATTTCTTTCTTTTAAGTATTGCTTATATTATTTCTTTTTTTCTTAAGTGGGATGGCTTTTGGTAAGAAATATATTTAATTGATTTCAGTATTGTAAAATACATATGAATGATCATAAAATAAGGTAGTGAATTTTCTTTAAAAAAGAAAGGTACTTCCAAAGAGAATAAAGACTAAGAACTTGACCTGTAAAATAATCCTTGATAACTTTTATTTGTTATAGTTACTGGCTAATATAACTATAGCAGGTGGTGTTCACTCAGGATGGGATCTAAATCCTGAAAGAAGGATTCTGGAACATCGACTTAGACTGAAAGAATAAAATCAGGCTACAGTTGATATTAGATTGTTATTTCTTCGCTTATAGACAGAACTCCACAGTACTGCAGCACATGGCTACATACATGTATATGATCTGTGAGTATGAGTAAAAAGAAAAAAACATCAAATTGATCACTTAAATCTATATATATATTGACTACTCTTTTTGTCTTTTAAAATGCAGTGAGTCTGTGTTTGATGTCTTCAAAGTATTTAGGTATATTTACTAACTTTTTGTTTAGTTCTTCAGGCATGAGAGTGTGCTAAAAATTCTCAGACAGATAATTTTTAAGTGATTCTAAAAAGCTGGGTAAAGTGATAAATCACACTATTAATAAGCACAGATGTTTGATATATTAGATCATCTTGGTTAAAATAAAGTTAAATATTTTTTCTTACTGTAGCGAATACTCAGAATTTTGAATGTGGTAAGGTACATCCCATAAAGGGATGTTAATACCTTTCTCATACTTATTTTGTTGAATATGTCTAGGGATTTGTGTATGTTATTTGAGACAAACTTCTGGAAATGTTGACCTTGTTAAATTTGTTATATTAAAATTGAATAATAATGACAAAACATACCTATATTTTCCTTTTCTACTTGCATATTTTACTGTTTCATATAAAATGAAGCTGAAATTTTAAATGCTTTGGAAGATTTTAGAAAAAAAGGAATGACATAGCATCTGCCCTCACAAAACTCATAATTCAGTAAAATAGGAAAACCTATAAAATGGCTAATGAAAGTTAGACCATTGTAATTACTGTAGTAGAAGTATGAAAAAAAAGGATCATAAAAATGTAGGAAAATGAGGGTTTTGATGAGCAAAAAAGTATTCTGGCACATATATAATATGATCAAAACTAATTCTTATTATTTCTTATCTTTTATGTTCATCAAACTCACACTAGCTTAAGACATTTACAGATAAATTGGAACTGAAAAATGTGGTTTCTTTTTCAGATTTCCTGTACTGTTACTGTATTTTCTTAGAATGTGTGTTTGAATGAACAAGACTTTGAAATTATAAGGCTCTAAATGTGCCACTCAATGAAGTAAACAATAACCAACTTTAAAAAATAATCTTGGCTCAACAGGGAGATCAGCTCGGTGCTTTGTGACCACCTGGAGGGCTGGGATAGGGAGGGTGGGAGGGAGGGAGACGCAAGAGGGAAGAGATATGGGAACATATGTATATGTATAACTGATTCACTTTGTTATAAAGCAGAAACTAACACACCATTGTAAAGCAATTATACCCCAATAAAGATGTTAAAAAAATATACATATATAAAATTAAAAATAATAATAATAATCTTGGCTCAAAGGCCATAATCCCTTAGATGAGTCTCTGGCATCCATCAGTGCTAAAGTGCATTGATATTCTTGAGATCATAATTTTATTTTTACTAAGTATAGGCAAATAGCCTTCTTTGGAGAAAATGAGGTTTCTCTTTGGGAAGGCCTATGAAGCATTAACTTAATACAGTAAACTGTTTTGTGACTTTATAATAAATAATGATGGTGAGGAAGGATTCCTTGCATTTGGTGTTGCTTAATATTGTGTGACTTAGTCTGTCTTGACTTTTGTATGACAGCATAATTAATATTATGTTGAAGTTTTAGGATTATCATTTTTTTTCTATGACAGTTTGATAAGCAAGAAAGAGCATAAAAATGAAGTATTTGTTATGGTTTGGCAGAGTTAGAAACTGACTTGCATTTAATTGAGATTCTAATTTTGAAAAAAATTTCCAGGCTTCCTTTTCTATGTTAAGTACAGATGTATTAAGACAATTATCAGACTCTCATAATTGTTTGTCTCATAAACACTGGAATACCTAATGATTTGTGTATGAATAGCCTTTTTTTTTTCCTTAAAAAAATAAGGGTGGCTATTAGAGGGAGTAGGTAGATGATCTTGGAAGGTTTTTCTGGTCAAAATTTTATATTGAGCTTCTTAATATTCTGAGCATTGTTCTAAGCGCTTTACCCACTTATTGAGGTATTACTACCTCTATAAGTCTTAAGAAAAATTTGTAATAACAGCAGAAGTAAATTACTAGTGTTTTACAATAGAAGTCCCCACCACACAGGGTTTTGTAATTACTTGTGAGGTATGTTAAAAATATGAGTTTCAAATGTAATCAGGCTGTATCTATTGGATCCTCATGATATGCCAGACATTGCATCACCTTCTAACTCTAGCGAATAAAGTAGGCAAGCACCCTCTTGCTCTGGCAGTTCCAATCTATGGGAGAGAGGAATAAAAGTGAATAAATGAATACAACTAAAACAGGGTGGTTCCCTGAAGGCCTTTTTGAGGTTGGATCATTTTAGGTGAGACGGGTCAGGGGAATGGGGTAGGGGCGTGCAGGGCAATTCAAACAGAGATGACGCTGAATGTTAGAAAATGCCGGATTGTGATGTTGAATAGAGAGAGCCAAAGAAAAGTGTCATGAGATGGCACTCTCCAGTTCATAGAGGACTAATACTTGTAAATAACTGTCATACACAAGTAAATTAATGCAAATTGAAGTTTACCCTAGAATTACGTCCTCATTCTAATGTTTTCTGATAGGCTGCTTTGGTGAGTCAAAATAGAAGTATGGTTATTAACTAGAGCAGCAGAAGGTACACTAAATTTGCTCCTTATTTCTAGTGAGCAAAGGATTATTTCTTTCCCTTTCATATTTGTGGTAGTTGCAAATTACTGTAATGCTTTATTTCACCACAAGTAGTTTCTAGAATGCCCATGAAAGTAAGAATGCAAATATCATTTGTTGCATGTGTCCAGGTGGAAATACATTGAGAAATTATTTTTTGGCGGGATTGTGATTCTCAAAACTCTTATATCTTGGACTCTTAAGACATCTCAATGCAAGTTAGATATTGCTTCACATTGCAATGCTTGCTTATGCTAAATCTGACATAGTCCTTGAAACTGATGAGTTTTAAAAACAATTTCAAATTAGGTAGTATTTGAGATACAAAGAGAAAAACATAATGAACACCCCATCCAATCTTGTCAAATCTTAATATGTAACCTTATTTGCTTTAGGCAGATATCATATGAGTCCAGGCACAGCACCCTTGATACTCCTCTTTGATTCCATTACCATCCCCCACTTCTCAGAGAAAACTACCATCCTAAATTTGTTATATCTTTTTACCTTAAACAGGGTTTTATATTTTTATTATACATATATGTGATCATAAGCAATATAAAGTATTGTTCTGAACTTTAATTCATGAGGATACGTGTATCTTTGGTTCATTCATCTTAACTATTGTATAGATTGGCTTATCGTATGGATGTTTTCTGAATATACCATATAATGTATACATTCTCTTCGTGATGAACATTTAGTTTGTTTCTAAGTTGAATTTACTCTTAACTTTTATCTTTGTCCATTGGTATATTTTCCTCTTCATTTTTTTCTCTCTTCTTTTGAAAAGGTATTTTTTTAATAACCTAACCTTATAAGACAAACATAAAAATATCTTTTAAATATCTTTTTTTTGTGTGTGGTATGCGGGCCTCCCACTGTTTTGGCCTCTCCCATTGTGGAGCACAGGCTCCGGACGCACAGGCTCAACGGCCATGGCTCACGGGCCCAGCCGCTCCGCGGCATGTGGGATCTTCCCGGACCGGGGCGCGAACCCGCATCCCCTGCATTAGCAGGCGGACTTTTAACCACTGCGCCACCAGGGAAGCCCTAAATTTCATTTTCATTAATATGTATTGTATTAGTAAAATAGATTGGAATAGATTAAAGTTAGTATATCTTCTCAAAATTAATAATTCCTTTTATAACTGGTTAAACAAAAAAGAACCATGTGTTATAAACCTATAATGTTTAGAAAGATCCTGTTGGTACGTGTTTCTGAGGATAGCCAATCAATCTTCCTAATTATCACCTTTAAAATTTTTCAATATAATTATAATTTTCAGATTCCTTGGAAAGGTATATTTTAATAGACATTCAGTTTATAAATGCCATATAATTGTATTTATAAGACATTTGATATGTTTAAGAAAATAAAACATGCCTTTTTTAGTATGCAAATTAATAAATGTCTGAGGTTTGTTGAAATAACAGATCTTTTCTTCTGTAAGAAACACCCCACTCATTACTTAGATTATAGAAGCCTGCTTATACAGTGCACTATCGGAAGTAATTAATTATTCATCCTGCATGATTAGAAAAATCATAATGAACTATGTTGGGGTTGAATTTAGAAGACACATAACAATGTTTTGTTCTAACAAAACTTTCCCCTGTACTTCTTAAAGTTGTGAATTCAGTTCTTAGAACTGTTTCAGGTCGACTTGTTTGCTTGATTAAAATCACATTGTTCTTTAATTTCTGAGTCACAAAAACTGGTGACATTATCTTCGCAGAAAAAAAGTGGGTTTATTTGAGTTTAATCTTCTATCAGTGAAATACTTAGATGTCTGCTAAGAAATGTTAGACTTCAGGTTAGTTCTGGGAAGGATGATACCTAAATAAACAAACTTGAAATTTTTTGGAGTGTGAGGTAGGATTGCCTCGTGATTGGCAAAGTTAAGTTTAGAAGATTTATTCTTAGAAGCAACAGATTTCAGCCATTGCCGCATTGAAATGTCACAGGTTCTTGTGCCAAAAGTAAAACGTATCATTCAAATTTTCCTTCACTTCCACATGTACTAGTTAAGTACCAGCCATCAACAGTGTGCCAATTAGTGGCCTTTGTCTGTATTGATAATTATGTTTTCAATTTAAAGGTATATTTGTATACAATTGTATTCTGTCTTGTGATTCAGAATTCCAAAGGAAATTTAAGTACGGTATTTAACATTACATAACACTCATGAACAATTCGTCATTTTATGTGGGGAGTAACTAACATCATAGAATTTCTTAATGACAAAAGTAATCATCAAGGAAATAAACCATTAAGTTGAGGAAAGATTTGTCAGTGGATGTAATTTAAACTAAACCAAAGCTGTCAAACCAAAGAGAGCTGAAAAATATGAAATTTTTTAAATTTATGAAAGCAAAATTAATATTTTACCTAGAGATAAAAAAATTCCTGAGTTTTATAAGTAACAAATCTGTATAGTTTTCAATAAGAAATGTATTCATTGTATATTGATTATGTGCTTACTTTATGACAATTGCTTTACGAGGCATAATTTAAATTATTATGATATAAGGTGAGTATTGCTATTTCAGTTGTAGAATGTCAGAGATTTTTAATTAACTTGCTTTATATCATAAAATGGCAGAAGTAGAATTCAAACCCAGATCTTTCCAATTCCAAAGTCTCTATCTTTATGATTTCCTTAATTGAGTGCTCTGTGTATTTGTAGGGTGGGGCAGAGGGGCAGGAGAAAGTTATATAAAATATCGGAAACTGACTATTCAAATAAAATGCAGTATTTGATTCTTGAGCCAGATCCCACAAGTAATTTGTGTTGAGTAGGTGGATGGATGGGGTTTGGAATATTAATAAATTTTTGCAGTTACGATTTTTTTCAATCATGTAGGTAAATGTATGCCTCTTATTTGTTCAAGGTCATAAAATATGTAAATAATTCCATTGTCAAGTCTGATCCTAAGAGCATTTTAGAATCTACAGCCGTATATAGCTAATAGCTTGATTACCCAAAGACACAGCAGGTAATATCTGCTAAATAGATTTATTTATTTATTACATTTATTTATTGTTATTATATATTTTTTTGCTTTAGTTCATGCTGAAATTGGTTGAGCTTTAGCACACCTAAAACATTTTCTTTTACTGTCTTATTCACATTTCACAGTTCAAAGAATTAAGAATGACAAGTGTCATTTGTGGTTTTAATGGCCAGGTGATTCTGGTTGTTTTTTTTCCTTGAGACCTTAAAAAAAAAAAGCCACTTAGTTCACATTCTAATGTATTTTAATTCCTAAGGTTATACATCAGTCCTGTGTGAATTTAATGTGTAGATTTTAGTTAGACTATCTCATGTAAAAGTCAAGACATCAGTAGTAGTAAAACTACCCTTTATTCCTTGAGTAATAAGCAAAGTAGAATGTGGCTTTGGTATATTTTAAATGAAAAACATTTTAAAAGAAAATTCATTCTTGAGAGCAAATTATTGAACATTATGACTCCCCAAATGTGGGACTAAGGTATATATGTCATTTTAAATGGGAGCGTAAATTTATAATCTTATAATAAGAAAAAATACTGCTGAGGGTCTTATGTGGTAACAGAATATACCATGAGGTTAATGCCAGCGATGAGACAGATGACTCCTAGGCTCCTTTTCGGAAGTGACATCTGAACCAAGCACAGATACCAGCTTTTCTCCCTCTCAGCCTTCATAGTGCTGTGTGCTGCGTCAATGACTTGATTACATTTTCAAGATTGAGTCTTTGGTATTTACTGCAGAAACATACCTAATTCTGTAACATGCACTCTTGAGAAGCTCTCAGTCCTTCCTTAAGTACATACACACATTTAATCTCTGAGGTACCCTCACACCTCGCATATTCCCTCCATTGCAGAATTCTGCTCGTCTTGAACAGAGATGTGATTCAGCTCAGAAATAGAAGAACAGTGATGGTTCTTAATAAAAACGTGAATTTTTTGTCCAGATGGGAACTTTGCTTATCACTGATTTTAGAAAAGAGTCTGATGCTTTCCATGGAACCTTTCTATTTTCTTAGCAATGGTCAGGAGGCCGTTAATTCCCTCAAACACTGACAGTTACATAAAAGAGGGAAAAGAGCCTTGATATTTTTCCCTTTTTTCTTTTTTTAATCCTAGGAAGAACAGGAGTAGACTTCTTATTTTAAAGAATAGACACTCTATTCATGCTGTTGAAATAAACCAAAGTGAAACCTGTGTGTGTCACCAAGGGTTCGAAAATAAGCATAGGGCTTTGTTAAGCCACAGCTATAGTGTCCTTGACACCATGATGTCAGTATGTATGAACACAACCCCACCATCCTCATCCCTCACCTTCAGAGTTCAGTTGCATTGAACTTCAGGGACCTGCTTTGGATGCCCAGCATTGTAAACACTGGTCAACATCCTTCAGCCTCCTTGCCACAGGAGATATAAGTGTGTAATGTATAGGATAGTCAAATAGAAAAAAAAAAGAAAGAGATGGAGAGATTGATTAAAATAAAAACTGAGGTTTTCTCTCTTTCGTGGCAAAAGTTTTTAAACTAACGTAATTGTGTTCATTTTAGTTGTACAGTCAAAGAAGAAAGAATGTCTCAGAAAGATCTAGACATGCTTTTAAAAAACTTCCAGCTATTTAGTATTAATTATCATCACTGCAGAGTTAAGTCAGTTGTCCACTGTTGCACAGTGCAACCTCAACACAATTGTATTGAGTAATCTTGACGTAAATCAAAATATTGAGAAACGGAACTTAGATCAACTCGTCCAACATTTAATCTTTCCTTCTGTTATTGTGCTCCTTCCTTCTTCAGAGTGGAAATCTGAAGAGTATAGATGGTTGTAAATGAAGAAGGCCCTACTTTTATCTCAAGATTATCTTGATTGAGCTCAAACTGTGATACCTATTTAATGATCTGCCTGTGTTCCTTTGATTAGTTGTACTGATCCCATATGGCCCTCCTCTCTAGACATCCAAGTGAGAAAGGACATCCTTCTCTGGTTCTCTTTGAATCCTGTAGAACACTGGAAACATTTTCTCGTGGTTATGGTAAAGCTTCTGTGTAATTAATCTTGCCTTCTATCCTTGTAGCAGGATTTGCTCTGGGAAATGATGAGCTGAAGCTCAAAGCTAGAGTTACAAAGGCATGGGGTTTAGTTCCTCAACGAAAGGATAATTCAGTTGGTGTAAAGGTTATGTTATATATGAGAAATTCATATATTCTAAATATCATGTATTTACATATATAAATAAAACCATAAATTAAATAAACAATATTATTTAATATAGTAAGTGTAGTAGATTTTAGTCTAGAGTGTGTAGCTTGAAAAAGATAGTATGCTTTCTAATAAACTGCCCTAAAATGGCTTTAGCACGTTGACAGTAGTAGTTTCTCTACCAGTTTATGGATTTAGTGTCAATAGTAGAAGAAGGAGGAAGAATGGTTGGAAGTGCTTTATGGAGAGTATATAACTTTTTAGATCTATGTTTAAATCAATATATATCTAAAATGTATGTAATCCTAGCAGATTTGCAAGTACATTATACATAAAGAGAGTAACCACCATTGTACTCTGGTTCTGTGAGTTCAGCGTTTTTAGATTTCATATATAGTTATCACATTGTACACCTTAAATATACACAATATTTATTTATAAGTTCTACCTCAGTAAGGCTAGAAAAATTAATAAATATTAATAAAAAGAAAGTAAACAAATTTCTTTTGACTGTAAGTCGCAACATATTGTTTGCTGCTTCTTCTACGTTGTTTCTTTATCCAATTATTTTTTTCCTTTCATAATCCTTGTTTGGAGCCTTCCCGCCTCCAGCCGGCTTTCTTGACACTCCCCTTGCCTTTAATACCTTGTTGGCTCTGGTCACCTCTACTGTCCCTCCTACCCTTCCCTCATCATGCTGCCCTCAGAGCAAAGCATTGCTAGTAAACATTCAGTGGCTTTCCTTTGTAGAAGAGAGTTGAAATTTCTTAGCGTGATATGTTAAATCCATTAAATTTGTATTTAATTTCTATGCTTAGCATTTTTGTAAGCTATTCAACTGATCTAATTTGTCATTCCAACCTTCCAGATGTACTTCCTGGCCTTCAAATGTATCTTGTGCTTAACCATCCCAAGGCCTTTGTTCACACTCTTCTTGATGTCACAAATCCCTTCTTTACTATGTAAATTCTATTTATCCTTCAAGACCCAACTTGAATACCTCTTCTTCCGTGCAATGATTGCTGACTCGCGCAGCTCATCATTGCCTTTTCCTGTGCTGATCTCCTATAATCCATGTCACCCAAGAGACATAGCATATCAAGTCAGCAACAAAGGAAGGTGACGTGTTTACTGAAACATGAGAGAATGTTTCCTCCTGAATATAAAAGAAAACTTGGTCAGGGAAGGTTACTGTCTTAGTAAGAGAATGCAGAAAGATGATCACAGAGAAGAATGCAGGACATGCAGATGCTTTTATGGACATATGCTAAGGCAAACAGTAGGAGCAATTGTTTGGGACTGTTATTTATTTCTTTCATATATGCCATCCAAAATTCTAATATTCAAAGATGTTCTACTGATACATAAAGTTTAGGATTCACTGTTATGACCTACGGTTGTCACTTTTGCTAGACTGTAACCTTGGAAGGCGAGAATTCAGCTTTCCCTTGATGTCTGACGCAAGGCTTTATGTGTAGCACATGCTTAATTAATTTCTATTTTAGTAATTTGATTACTAACAATGCACTAATTTATACGGTTGGTTGTATGTGGTGCTTCTTAAAGAGTGTACCTTCTACGTTCACTCTGTAGTATTTATCGAAAAGGATGGTATTTCTTCCCCAAATTAGAAATCTGTTTGTAAAGAAATTATTTCCAGGGGTGGATATTAATGATCTTTTTTGTGATTATCTTAATTATTGAATTAGTAAACACCCGGAGAAGCTTTGATCCTCTAAACAATTTAGGTCATGGCATGTCCATAACCCCCCTGAAATTAGAATGATGTTTTTGACATCCATATGTGGTATGTGGAGAGACACTTCCCTTAGCTGAATAGACCTAACCTGTCTGGCTTGTATTTACTTATACAAATACCTTCATTCGTTTCTTTAATAACAATGTGGAGTTATGAGGCAATCTAGAAGAGCTCTTATTAATATTTATTTCATCTTTTTCATATTATGATTTTATCAGCAAACAATATTAATCTAAGTGTCATTTATTATAAATACTGAGAGTGGGGGAAAATATGTTCGTCAAGCATTGAATAGTCAGAGTCTTGGAGAATTTTTTATTTGTTAAACAAAGAAGAATCTCTTCCACATCTTGTAAAGCATAGCATGGATAGTGAAGATGTTCAGCTTTTCCTGTTATGGCAGACCAGTTGTCAAAAGATGATCATGCTCGTGGAGTTTTGTTAATTGAAGCTTAAGCATATGTTTTTTACAAGGACAAATTGCTCTGTTCCACAATTTTCTAAAGCAGTTTAAGGGGGTTGCAATGTAGAAATGTGAAATGTATTATTTAGACCCGAGTCCATTTAGCCATGTGTATTCTAGGTCATAGTTTATAAAACATGGTGGTGAAAAACCAGAGGGGTGAGCACTTTAATCCATGAAAAAGAATATTATATATAGCAACACTAACCAGACCTGTGAATTTACCTTTGGAAGTTTATTTACTTTTATTTACCTTGCTGCTTTACTTTTATTCCTTTAAAATAGTGACCGTGTAAGTCAAATTAGAGGATACTGACGTGCTGAATTTCATTGCCGATCTTGCCCTCTTTTTCCATCATAGGAGATGTGCAGTCATAGCCGACACACATAGCATGTATACCTTGTGCACTGATCTCTAAGCGCGTCACATGTATTAAATCTTTTAACTCTTACACAACCCTTTGAGGTACATGGTATCATTACTCCCATTTTAAAGATGAGAAAACTGAGTTAAAGTGTTAATAACTAACTTGTACAGGTCACTCAACTAGTAATTTTCAGAGCCAGGGTTTAACTCCAACCACTTTCCGATACTAACTCAAACAGTGACTAAATTTCTGCAGTGCAGAATGTGAACCTGGGGTTGAGAATGTTTGTTTTACATTAGTTGTATTAGTTTAATCATCAGCAAAAAAAAATGGAGATGCCAATCATATCAGCAAGCACTCCAGAGAGATAGTATGTGTGAGGGTCATGTTAGTTCCGATATAGGAAAGCACTCTAAAACTTGTGAAGTGCGAACCATAGTCTTTTCATGTATTAAGAATGTCGAAAGTCTGAGAGGATAGAGTTAGGAAGTTTAAGATACATTCAATACCATTACTTTTTTTTTAAACAAATGTATCTGGGATGGAAGTGATATAGAGCCCCTGGCATTTAATGATAGGGTGCACATTGTTTATGGAGAGTAGATTTATTGGGGGATTTTATAACCAGAATCTGATACAGAAGAATCTACATTCTTTTCGAACAGCAAGGAAACATATTCTAAGATATATCATATCATGGGTCATAAAACAAACCTCAACAAATCTAGAGGAATTAAATATATAAAGTATGTTCTCAAACCACGTGGAAACAAACTAGCAATTAGTAACAAAAAGATATAAGAAAAATCTCCAACACTTTGAGATGAACAGTGCACATCTAAATAATGCGTGCGTCAAAGTGGAAGCCTTAAAGAAAATAAAAAAAAATACATGGTACTGAATGAATATGAAAATATATCAACATTTGTGGAGCTCACCTGAGAAGGGCATTTATAGCACTGAATGCATACATTAAAAAAAAAAAAGTCCATGTGGGTCTCAGATCAGATTAATAATCTAAGCTCACACCTCAAGAACCTAGAAAAATAGAGCAAAATAAACCCAAAACAAGAATAAGGAAAGAAAGAAAAAAGAACGGAAATCAATGAAATTGAAGATAGAAAAAATAGAGAAAATGAAACCAAGACCTGTTTCTTTGAAAAGTTCATCAAAATTGACAAACTTTTAGCAAGACTGACAAAGAAAAGAGAAAAGACACAAACTGTTGATATAAGTAATGAAACAGGGGATATCAGTACAAATCCTGCAGACATCAAAAAAGAGAATAAGGGAATGATGCAAACAACTTCATACACATAAACTTGACAACACTGACAGAATAGATTAATTCCTTGAAGAACACAAACTAGCATAACTCATTTGATATAAAAGAACTTGAATAGCTGTGTAACTGTTAAGGAAAATGAATTTTGTAATTTTGAAATTTCCAAAACAGGAAATCTCCAAGTCCAGATGGTTTCTCTGGAGAACTTGAAGAAGAATTAACACCAATTCTACACAGTCTTCTCCAGAAAATAGAAAAGGAGGGAGTGCTTGGCAGTTCATTTTGTGAAGTTAGTATACCCTGATACCAAAACAGTACAAAGACAGTAGAAGAAAATAAAATTACAGACCAGTATACCTCATTAATATAGACACTAAAATGCTTAACAAATACATTAGCAAAAACAATTCAGCCATATATAAAAAGAAATTATACCATCTGTAAAACATTTGACAGTTTCTTAATAAACTAAACATGTAAAAAAAAAAAAACTAAACATGTAACTACTATATAACCCAACAGTTGCACTCTTGGGCCCTTAGTACCAAAAAAAATGAAGACATATTCATACAAATATCTGTACACAAATGTTTATAGCATCATTTTTTCATAATAGCCCCAAACTGGAAACAACCCAGATGTTCTTCAGTGGGTAAATGGCTAAACAAACCATGGTACATTCATAGCATGGAATACTCAGAAAACACCACCAGCAAAAACCCCAAACGTGATACACACAGCAACCTGAATGCACCTCCAGAGAATTATGTGGAAAAAAAAATCCCCAAAGGTTGCATATTGTATGATTCCATTCATATAACGTTCTTGAAATGTCAGGTTACATAAATGGAGAACAGATCCATATTTGATTGGATTTGAGCATCCAGAACATTAGCCTGAGAACGTGACCTGGGCTCACTTTGAATGCTGTCAGTAAATTTGGGAATTAACTTTTTGGATTGGTCCTAGGCTAAGTGGTAAAATAGATAAATTCTATATTTGATGCTGCCCCACCTCCCTTTTTCTGGGCTTTTCCTTGTCCTCTTTCCTATTGTCTGTTTTTTTCCCAACCCCATGAGTCTTGGATCTCAAGTGGTTGCCAACTCCAAGCCATATGTGAATTAGGGATAATGGCTTATGGTGTTTTATCTTCCTGTGTGTTCAGGTTTAGTTGACAATCTCTCAAGACTGAAAAGCTTTCAGGATTTTAATGGCAGATAATGAAGAGGACATTTTGTTCAGGACGCCCCTGTGGTGACTCAAATCATGTTATAGATGCAGCTGCCGACTCTGGGGCATCCACAGTTATTCCTGACTTAGTGCTTTCCACATATTGCGTCAGAGTTTTCTAAGTGAAAAATTTTTTAATGAATACACTGCTTTTTTCCCCCACCCAAAGGTAATATTCAATAGTCATATTAAACTCAGGTGGGGAACAGGCACATTTTTAACAAACAAGTAAGAAATAAAAGAAATTTGAAAGTGACAACCTCCATATTACTTCCTTACTGTTACAATTCGGGTGGTAACTCCCGAGTGATGTTTCATCATAGCACGTAGAAAATTCTGTCAATTAAATACATTTTTTGTAGTTGTTTTCTTCACTGAACCAAAAGCATTTGTTTTAATATGACACATGATTACAATCTTCCCGGTAAAATCTTTTTAAAGAATTTGGTAGTACAATTGAATGGCCTTATTTCTTATATCATTGAAACACACATTTTTCTTTCAAGCTCTGGCCTTGTTTTTCAAAATGCAAAATCAATTGAATATTTGTTACAAGCAAATCCAAAATCTGTATCAGTAAGTGAGGGAAAAAAGAGGAGAAATTTTGGAGCAATTCCTTCCCAAGTCTGTTTAGCAGAAAACGCATACAGAGTGGCAGCTGATTAGAGGTTTTAGCTCTTGCAATCACTTGAGTCCTTACTTGTGAGATTACACCATTCTTACTCAGTAATTCTCCTAAGCCCTCATAAAAGTGGCACAGTACTAGGGAAAAAAGTCCATTTTCTTCAATTGGCTAAAGAGAATGATTCTATTTTCCGTTGCTATTTTTGTCTCATCATTCCTTTGATACTTTTTAATGAGTGTTGTTTTCTAGTCATTCAGTTGGCAAGTTATTTTCTAGCTTTCAGACATGATTTGACATTAGAAAGATGAACATTTTCTTTCTTTTTTAAATTTGTTTATCATTATTTAGTGGTGAGTACTACATGTATATATGCATACACTTGAAGTCTTTTCAGAAGCAAGGTTCTATATATTTTTTTAAAAGTCTGTTTTCTAGGAAACTAAAATGAGTTAATTGAATCAGCATATTTCATTGCTCATCAAAACATCATTTAGGCGACTTACATTATATAAAGATTGTTTCTCTAATTGGAACAAAAAAGTACTGTGTACATAAATTTCTCTCTCAGAAACTAAAATCTGTCTGCAATCCCACTCCTGTGAAAGATGGGTGACAATGATAGGAGGGTATAATATTTTGAATTTAGCACAGGCTTAATACAACTTTTATTTATTTACTTGGAAAAAAGGATATTTCCCTGAAAGTATAACTAAATATTCCAATTTCAAGTTTATCAGAAAATATGTAAATTTTTAACGTAGCTTTCAGAATGTTTTAGTCTTACAAACAAAAATAATAGGGCTTCCCTGGTGGCGCAGTGGTTGAGAGTCCGCCTGCCGATGCAGGGGACACGGGGTCGTGCCCCGCTCCGGGAAGATCCCGTATGCCGCGGAGCGGCTGGGCCCGTGAGCCATGGCCGCTGAGCCTGCGCGTCCGGAGCCTGTGCTCCGCAATGGGAGAGGCCACAACAGTGAGAGGCCCGCGTACTGCTAAAAAAAAAAAAAAAAAAAAAAAAAGTCAATTTGTAGGTTCTCTTGGTTCCTCCGGAAACGCATGTCTTTCCTTTGTACCCATCACAGGGCCTTGTGTGTTATTAAATTATGAGATTTTAGATCTGGGAAAAGACCTTAATGAAAAGCAAGTTCCTTTAATATTGAGGAAGCTGAGATTAACAGATCTTAAGCAGTATGCCTGGTTCACACAGATTAATGTAGAACTCCTGATTTGAAGCTGATGACATTTTGTGTGAATGCAGAATGTTTATTGTTGGTGGAAAACTTTTTGGAATGCTGTCATGCTAGTACCTTCCTAATTGATGCTGTGTTTGAGGGGAATTAAACTTCTGTTGTTTTGGAGGGACAAATAAATGTCACCTTTTATTTACTTTTTTACTTCCTGGATTTCTAGCTCTACATAGTTTAAAATGTTTATGTCTTTAGCACACATCAACCAATAAATCACATTAGTTTGCATAGCTAGTATCTATGGTTTTATGAGTGAAGGTTAAACTTGTTGACTTCTACTTTCTTTGTTAATTTGGGAAAGTTAGTTGCATGTTCTACATGAGCACAAACTACAGAATATTCATGAGCTGAAAGAACTACCGAATTTAGTGAAGTCTCCGTACTCTGTAATCCTGACAAAGCGAGGATAGGTGTTTTGGAAGCCTAGGGGGCCTTGGGGCAAGCCGGGGTAGATGAGTGATGTGCTGTGGGACCATGGCACACCAGGTTCTGCCTCAGTGACCTCAGGTCATGAGTACCGAAGCTTCCTGTCCTGCCTGTCTGTTCCTGCCAGTGGTGATTGCACTGGCTGCTGTAGTGAACAATGTCGAATCCTTTCAAGTAAGTGGACGGATGGATGTATTAAATACTGAGCAGAGAGTTTGACAATTACTAGGTGTCATGGTCAGCAAAATTGTATGGCAGAAAATGAGGGTGAAGCATTATCTATAATAGTGTGTGGTTTGAGTCCTGAGCCAAGGGGGCATTTCCAGAGAGGTGACAGCCGAAATGGGTTTAATGAGTTAATAGATATTTCTCTCAGAAAAGGGAAGGACCACCATTTCACTCAGCTGAAAAAAAGTACAAACTGATGGGGCATGAGAGCGCACGATATGTTCTAGAATATGCAGGTATTTTAGGAAGACGGGAGAAATGTTGTCGAGGTGTGGAAGTGGAGAGAGAAAGCTGGTGAGTTAGAAAAAGTAGCCTCAAAAATGGCAGAGCGGAAATCAGGCAGTCCTGAAGGCTTTAGCACCTGTAAATCTCTCCACTCTGAGTGTGTAATCCAAAATAAATGTAATATTATCCTTTCGATAAAACATAAAACTTACCTATATACTGAAATGATGGTAGGTTCTTGCCAGATTTTGGTTGTAGACTGTTAGACAATTTACTCAAAGCTGAACTTGACTCATTTTCTCACACATGCTTGGTCTTCTGGTGTGTCATACAGTTCTATTGAAGGAACTTATAAACCATAATAAGGATTTTGATTTTATCCTGAAGAAATTGGCGTGATATTGAAGAATTTTTCAGTAGTGGTTTTTGATCAGTTTTGCTTTTTCAATAGCTTGTCTTGTCAGCATTGTGGAGAGTAGCCAGGAGGAGATTGAGATAAGGTAGGGAGGGACCTTTTGAGGGAGGCAACAGACTTCCTCTGTGGTAAGTAAGGACATCTCCACCCAGGCAGGGTCCACCCAGGCAGGGTCAGTGGTGATGGAAAAGAGGAAAAAGGACCTGAGAGGTATTCATGAGGCCGGAAGTGCAGAATGTCCTGACCAATGGAAGCTGAGGGTAAGAGAGAGGGAAGAGTCACGACCAGGTCTGTATTCAGCGTGGGAGAAAAATGATGAATCAGTGGCGGGGGGAAGGGCAGTGAGTGCTTGTGGAATATGCTGGTGGAATTAATCCACCGGTGCTTGAATATACTCCTCTGCTGACATAAATCTGGAAACATGGACAGTTGAAACAATGGAGTGAACAAGGTATGGTGTTAAAAGCGAAGAGGATCTTTTCTCCCAGCTCTTTATTGGGGCTTCAGGGACTTTTTTTTTTTTTTTTTTTTTTTTTTGCGGTACGTGGGCCTCTCACTGTTGTGGCCTCTCCCGTTGCGGAGCACAGGCTCCAGACGCGCAGGCTCAGCTTCGATGGCTCATGGGCCCAGCCTCTCCGCGGCACGTGAGATCTTCCCGGAGCGGGGCACGAACCCGTGTACCCTGCATCGGCAGGCGGACTCTCAACCACTGCGCCACCAGGGAAGTCCTCCCATTAAGTTTTGAAAGCTCTTGTTTTTTTGTTTTTTATTTATACTTTTTATTTTATTTTTTTTACATCTTTATTGGAGTATAATTGCTTTACAATGGTGTGTTAAGTTTCTGCTTTATAACATAGTGAATCAGTTATACATATACATATGTTCCCGTATCTCTTCCCTCTTGCGTCTCCCTCCCTCCCACCCTCCCTATCGCACCCCTCTAGACAGTCACAAAGCACCGGAAAGCTCTTGTCTTTTTCGTCTTACCTGTTCTACCTCAAACATTTCCCCCTGTTGGATCTCATGAGCTTCTGTTTTTCAGATAAATCTTTTTATCAGATATTGGCTTCATATGAAAAACAGTAATCCATTTGTGGGACAGAGTGATCCAGGTACAATTTGATTCCATGAACTGGAATCTACTCAAATCAGAACAAAAAGGAAGAACTTCTCCCGGTGCTAGCAAATAAGTGTTTTTCATCTGATTGAAACTTTATCTAGACTTGGTTGTCTTTTTTGGTTAAAAAAAAAAAAAATGCATCTCTTCCTTGTGCATTTTTTTCCAGGAGAGTGCTAATGAGTATTTCTTCTTTTAAAAATTATATTGAAGTATAGTTGATTTACAATGTTGTGTTGAATTTCTGCTGTATAGCAAAGTGACTCAGTTATGCATACATATTTTATATTTATTCTTCATATTCCTTTTCATTATAGTTTATCACAGGATATTGAATATAGTTCCCTGTGCTCTACAGTAGGGCCTTGTTGTTTATCCATTCTCTATATCATAGTTTGCATCTGCTAACCCCAAACTCCTGATCCTTCCCCCGCACCACCCGCCCTCCCCATCCTTATGCATTTTTATCTGTAGTTAGAGTTATTAGTTGTTTTTGTTTTTATAACTTGGCATTGAGTCTGGAACCAGCCTCCACACTTGCATTTTTTTGATGGTGAAACCACTCACAAAGCCAAACAACAGTAACAATGGCCAGGAATCGGGCATGAGTCCAGGGAAAGAGATGGCTGATTTGAAGAGCAAGAGTTAGGGAACACTCACAAATTCATACTGGCCCCTTTGAAATTGAATCCTCTTATTAATGACTGAGAGACAGCCTTTGCCCCTTCTTCCAGTGACCTCTTTCTCACACAAGGTGGACAAGAGAAATGATATCAATAGAGTAGCAGAGCTGGGGAGAAGTGGCAACCATTATTAAAAGGCAGCAGGACCCTATAATGTAAATGTTAATGCTACTTCTTTGTTATATTCTGTATATGAGATTCTATAAAATGGCCTCCTATGTGCAGAATATAATCAATCATATTTTAGTCCAAAAGGAGGAATATTAGACATTTTTGAAACCACGTAGCCTTATGACACACACATGCATGCACACATGTCAATGTACTTTTAATTTTAAAATTGTTATACTTTTAAATTGTTTAAAGCAGGGTATCATGTTCTAGATATAGAAACAGTGCATAAAGGTATCTTGAGAGAAACTACTCTTTTCTAGTCTACACTATATTTTATCTAGACTAGATACAGATTGGAGAGCTGATTATTAAATAGCTCTTTAACCATAAGAAATTCACGTTCCCCAGTTGTTATTCATTGATGAACAGAGGATTAGAAATATAAGAGGGTTTTGTTTTTTATTTACTTTTTTGTTCATTTGGTTTTGTTTTATTTTTTGACCGGAGGAATGCAAATATTTTACATAAAGATTCTAAAAAGTAAATTTCTCCACCATTCACCTTTTGAAGGATTATTCCTTGGATAAGCCAACTGCATGGCAGGGATAAATCAGAAGGATACAAGGATCTGTAGATATTTCAGTATGAACTTGTATAGGAGACTTATGAAAATTTTTATAGAAGTCTGAGAAAAGCTAGTTTAGAAGTGGTCTGGAGAGTCACACTGAAGTAATGCAATCTTAGTGGTATCTTATACTAGATATTAATTTAAAAAATTCAGGTCCTATAAACATTTTAATGTTTATAGCAAAACTATGGTTATGATACATTCAAAATTATATCTGAGAGTTAAAAAGAGTTTTCTATTCAAAAAATTTCAACCAACTTTTCCTGTTTTTCACTTCTCTTATCTCCCTATAAACTATACAAGATGTGTCCAAAAAATCCCTTGGATATATTACATGTGTTTATTTACAGGACATAAATTAGGCTTTTTTGTGTTAACATTTATAATTATTAAAATTTCCTAATTCAATCAAAAGTTTATATATGCATATACACATACATACATATGTATTAGAACGATTTCCCAATACTCTCTTTTGATATACCAGATTTTAACTTGGTGTTACAGAGAGGAAATCATGGTGACTTACTCTTTTGACATGCAGGGTTTAAAAATGCATTAAAGTCTAATGATTATTTCAAAGTAATAAACTGCTTGGATTCTATCAGTCCTTAATATCATTTAATTTACTCTTGACAGAAACAGCATTTGTCATGTTTTATCATCCATGGATTTTGCTATTTGTTATATTTTCTACAGTCATTTTATATTAAAAAATGTGTGGAATGTAGTTTAGAGCTCAGGCTTCTTTGGGTGGAACAAAAGATCAGCTCAACTAGGTGGGACCTGTTAGAATTGAAGGGAGACCTGGTATCATCGAGGCTCAGAAATGGAACCAACAGCATCGGAGCCTGACTGGCTCCTCTCCCAAATCCATCAAGTTAGTACCTGACAGAGAGCAAAAAGTGTAGCCATTAAAACTCTGGCTTTTGCGGAGCGGCTGGGCGCGTGAGCCATGGCCTCTGAGCCTGCGCGTCCGGAGCCTGTGCTCCGCAACGGGAGAGGCCTCTAAAAAAAACTCTGGCTTTTATTTCAGAAAAGCTCTTGATACTACCTGACACTCACACTTGATGATATCTTTCAACCTTTACTTGTCTTTTCAAAGTATTTTTTAGTTTTAATGGAAAAATGAATGGTATATTGATTTGTTTGGTAATCTCTTTTCCAAAGAAGTATATTTTGTTAAATACCTGTAATTTTGGTAAGGGTCTCTAATGGGCTCAAAATATCAACTTGGTGACATGATCACCGAGCCATTTCAGATGCAACCTCTTCAACTGTTTATTGGATTGATTCTATCTACTAGGGAGCACTTAGATTTTTCTCTTTCATTTCTTTAGGAAATATTCTGTGATCACCTTATTAAAGTAACTCATCAGATATTTGGTTATAGTTAAAGCTATAAGGTATGAAAGTATTATTCTTTCATTAGTTGCACATGTCCCCTGTCTTTTTCCTGTGAATACGCAAATGGCAGATGTCAAATTGGGAGGAAGTGTGTGTTTCAGACAGTTCTTAGATTGATCAAGTACATTCTTTTACCCCAAATAGGTGCTGATTTTTGTGTGTGACGCATCACCTTTTGTTAGTTGCTTTAAGGTTTTCAAATACCTAGTGACAGTTCATCTAATTTCCCCACATTGGCCTATACCGTTAAGCACTTAAATAAAAAAAAAAATTGATAACTCGTTGCTCCATCAAGTTTCCCCATGAAAAGGTCTCTTTTAGAATTTTTAAATTGCTTATGTGGCTCAGATCGATGGTCACTGTTGTGTTCTTTGACCATCATTCTACATCTTGGAAGTGTCCACCCAGCTTATCTAGGCATCTTATGTGGGCCTACTTGCATGTAATTGGGCCTAATTCTTACAAGATTTCTACAGAGGTAATTTCATCTCATTAAAGTTAGTTCAATAGTAATGCATCTGAATGGTATCTATTCAGTCACTTCTTGGTTAACAAAACTTCTTTCCATATGATTCTAGGATGTACTAAATTTTGCGTATATAGAGGGTCAGTTTTACCTATGAAATTCTCTAAGAATGTTGACAACTCTAGGTGTTAAGATACCTATTAGAGATTTTCTCTCTGTCTCTGTCTCTTCCCCACCTGCCCCCGTGAATGAACTCTAAAATAAAAAGTAATGACCGAATTGTATGTATTCGTAGAAATTTTACACGGATAGAATTATTTTACAAATGAATTATTGTGAAATTCCATCTAGTTTTCTTGCAGTTATAAAGAGATGACCTAGACATATTGAAGAAACATAGGTCATTTATCCAGAATTATAATGTGTTTCCTTTGTATTTAATAATATTCTGAATTTAACTTTCTACATCCAATGCCTCCAGGATTGTATGGAGGTTTAATAGTGGAAGGTTTAGAAACATATCTAAAAGGGATTTGTTTTAATTACTAATAAAATTCTTTTTATCTGTCATCCCCACATATAGTTTGGTTTCATGATCATAATTTCAATAAATCATTTTTATTATTGAATTATTTTTAAAAGACTATAATTTTAAAAATAAAACTCGATTTCAGCTTTCGAAGTTATAATATCACAGTATCTGTAGTTGCATTTCAATATTACAGTGTACTTCTTGGGTATTTTAGAATTAATATGTTTCACTAAATTTTTACAGCAAAGTAACAAGATAAATACAGGGTAGCTACTTTGCATTAAAAATGTTCTTCCTTGGTAGTTGAATGGGGGAAAAGCTAAATGCAAGGCATAAAGTATATTTCTCCTCCAATGTGGGCTTTTGTTTGGTTTATATTGTGATTTCTTTTTGTTTGCATTTCTGTCTCCTCTCTACAAGGCAGTGAATTCTCAAATGCAGAGAATAGTAATTACTATTTACCTAACATCTAGCATAATATCTGGCACGTGTGTGGGAAAATATTTGCTTCATATCATTTTGTGATGACTTTTAGTTTAACTATAATTTTAATATAAATGTAATTTAAATCATTTTACAAGATATTCAAAAGTTTGGGGCTGATCGATACCATCTTTAATTCTAAAATATTGCCCCATATGCCATGGGGCTTAGAGGTTAGAATGGTATTATCCCTGCATCCCAGTCATATTTCCAGTCTGTTGCTGGATGGTGGGGACTCTGTAAGCAGGGAAACTAAGTTGGAACCTTAGTATTTGTCTAGGGGAGTAGCAATAAAACTCAGAAATAGTATGATGGAAATAGAAAGATACTAGACTGAAGGGAGATGGAGATGAAAAACTCACATGTATTTTGCAAGTGATTTGATGTTGAAGATGAAGGGGCGGTTAAGACAAGAATTACGGATTTCCAAGTCTGGGTAGTGGAGAATGATGGGGTCCTTATCCGGGAAAACAGGGAATGGCTCTGTATGCAGACCTTTCTCATTAGTTTAAATGAATTTGAATTTGAAGCAACAGCAAGTGGGAAAATGTACAGAAAGGGTGAAATACCAGAAAATTTGCACCTTAGGAGGTGTGTAGGATTTGAATATCAGATTTGAGAGTTATAAAATGTTGTAGCTGAACAAGAACTGGCACAAAGCTTAATTTGGTAGCTGAAGAAAATGAGTCCCGGGAGAATGAAGTCATATGGCCAAGGTCCCAGAGATGCTGTCAAAGTGAAGACTGTAATCCTCATCTCTTTTCTCAATACCTTCTTCCCCATTTTCTTACCTGTAAATTGAAAATATATGTAGGAACAAATGTAACATTTTTGGTGAGGAGTACAGTAAAAAGAGAGTCCAGAGGGCTATTTTAGATGTGAAAAAGAGAAAAAGGAACACTGGAAATGTTGGATAATATTATTTTAAAAATCAAGAAGAAAGGGACTTTTGATCCTAACTTTTTAGGCTCTGGCAGTTTCGTGAAACTTTTATTTTAAGTAGTCAAGCTTAGGTTGTGAAATATTTGTTCTTCATAAAGTGTTGAAGTGCTTTCCGTAATTGAAATTCTCTCATGGATTTGAATTTTCTCATAAGTTTTTCGTACTAAGCCCTTTTGATAGAAACCATAACAACAAAACCACAGCATAACCTTTATAGTGGACTTATACAAATCTAGAGAGCCATGATAAATCGTTGATTGTTTTCTTTTTGAGAAAGATTCTCTTCAACGTGCATATTAAGCTGTTATTTTAATCCACAAAAATTGACAAAATTAAAGAATTTGAATAAAATAATTTGTTTCAACCACAAATGGATAATTCTCCATGTAAGAAGTGTACAGTATTTAATAGGTCTCCTCTTACCTTCCAGGTGGGTCTTAAGCAACCAATTGCATGATTGTATTCTAAATCCAGGTATATGTAATTATTGTGAATATCCTTTTAAAGTGTTTTCTTTACTCGTTCCTTTTCCAATAACAAGACCAAACAACCATTATAGCCTTCATGTATTTCTTTGGAAATTAAGTGGAGAAAATCTATATAGCTCTAACTTCTGTTGTTTCTCACTCTCACCCGTGGAAAGCAATAAGAGATTCCTGATGTATTAATTAATGATAGGTAGCACTTGATTGCTATTCAGTTAGAAAGCTCTTTTGTCCCATATAACGCTCTGAAAAAAGAAAGAGGGGAATGAGAGAGAGAAAGAGTAATTGATTGAGATTAAAATAATTATTTCAGTCTGGGAAATGTGCCATTTGTTTTATTACTGGAAAAGTGATCCACTTAGAAACAGTTGCCAAGTCTTCCTTTCCTGAAGCTGATATATGGTTTCAGGTACAAGAAATACACGTTTTTTAAATGTCCAGAAGACCACTAGATTTAACTGTCCTTACATGGAAAGAAAATAATAGTAAGCACAAAAAGATGTAACTATTGTCACATTTGAGAAATATTTTAAAGTGATTTAAGAACTTTCATGTAGAATCCAATTCAAACGTAGATATTAACAATAGTGATACTTGCCTTTGTACAACTGAATAATCGAGATGGGTAGGATGATGACAAATATTATTGGAGTTTAATAGAGAAGCTGGGGTTGAGTAATTCATAAGTAAAGAGGCAAGAAGCTGTGCTCCATGATGAAATGGCTGAGTCAGGGACAGCTCCTGAGTACCCATTTTCTGGTCTGATTTTATCACCATTCCCTTGGATCAGTTTCTGTCACTATTCAGGTGTGTATTATTTCTGCATAATAACTGACCGTTAAACGTACAACTTACAACAACAAATATTTATTTATTTCACATAGTTTCTGAGGATCAGGAATGTAGGAATGAGGTAGTTCTTGTCCAAGATCTCTAATGAGATGCATTCAAGCTATTGGCCTTGGCTGTAGTCTGAAAGTTAACTGGGGCTTGAAGTTCCAGGCTCACTTGTGTTACTGCCATCAGGAGACTTTAGTTCCTCACCATGCAGGATCCTCCTTAGGGCTGTTCCCAATATGGCTTTCCCTAAAAAGAGTGATCAAAGAGAGAGCAACAGAAAGAACACCCAAGATGGAAGCCACGCTGTTTTCATAACCTAATCTTAGAAGTGACTTCCCATTACTTCTGCTGTGTCTTGTTTTTAGAAGTGAATCACTAAATCCAGCCCACACTCAAGGGGATGGGAATTAAGCTTCACCTCTTGGGCTGCGGAGCAGGGTATATCAACAAATTGGTAGACATACTTTAAAACCACCACAGGGCTTGCAGATATACTTCTCCATTTGCTCTCCTTTGGGTATCTTTTTAGTTCAATGGTTGTTTCATATCTTCAGTCTACAGACTGATATATATATATATATATTAGAGTCTTTAGAGTACTTGGTGAGTAGCTAAGGATATAAGGCGTGGTGATAGTGATGATGATGACCGTGCATATTTATATATTCATTAAAGCTTACTATGTCACAGTCACTGAACTAGGCACTTAAGAACTAAGCATTTTGTTAATTTGCCCAACAATCCTATAAAATAGATACTAGTATTCCTGTTTTAGATAAAGGAACTAAAGAACAAAAGTTAAGTAACTTAAGTTGAATAAATTATAAGTGGCAGTTTTAGAATCCAAACTCACGTTATGTGATTCAAAAAGATATATATATATAGGTAAATATATGTATATAATCTGATTTTACAAAGTTGATACTGATTTTAAACTTGTAATTCTTAAATGATACATATTTCATTAAAAAAAAAGTGATTTTCTTCACTTTCCCTTTAACTATGATCCCACTATGATAGTTTGAGGTAGTGCAGTCTCTCTTTAATATCTTTCCTTTCTTGTTTATTTGTTATCTACAACTCTTAGATGTCAGGCCATTTTCTTCATCTCAAAGGGCCTAGTGTTAGGAAGAAATCCTTATTTTGATTGAATGTGGATAGTATCTGAAAATTTGGCTAAATTTCAGTTTTTCTTGTTTGGTTTTTTATTTGTTTAGTTTTGGCTGCATTGGGTCTTTGTTTCTGCGTGTGGGCTTTCTCTAGTTGCGGCAAGCAGGGCCTACTCTTGGATTGTGGTGCATGGACTTCTCATTGCGGTGACTTCTCTTGTTGCAGAGCATGGGCTCTAGGTGCGTGGGCTTCAGTAGTTGTGGCTCGTGGGCTCTAGAGTGCAGGCTTAGCAGTTGTGGCGCACGGGCTTAGTTGCTCTACTGCATGTGGGATCTTCCTGGACCAGGGTTCGAACCCGTGACCCCTGCATTGGCAGGTGGATTCTTAACCACTGTGCCACCAGGGAAGTCCCTAAATTTCAGTTTTAATTGAAAAATCTGGAGTTATAAATTATCCAACACTGCTGCAAAGAGAATTCTCAGTAACTTTTATATAAACCTCTCTTTAAAATATCATGTCTTATCATATTACCTGTTTAAAAACAAAACAAAACTTAGCAAAAGTAAACAAAAAGTAATTTCATTAAAACATAGAGGGGAAATTTTCCTTGGTTTCAGATACGCACACAAAGTCTGTAAGGTGTACCCCAGAAGGGTTCCTTATAAATCTTGCATATTGGTTCCTTTGACCTTTCTTCGCACATGAGGGATTCGTTGTATGCATTTTTAATCTAAATGTGATAGACCAACTTCCTACTGAATTGTGTCAGAGCAGAAGGACACGTACAAAGATGGTGCATCTTACTTAGAGAAGAAAACTCAACATAACAAAATCAAACATGTCAAACAAGGAAAGGTATGGATCTTCAGTAACCAACACAAAGCAAGCTGGTGGCTGAACAGTGGGGTGCTGTGGAAGCCAGGCCTCTTGACAGGACAGTGCTCAGCTGACATGGAGAGGGCCCCTGCTGAGGGCGTTCACTCTGGCTTCAGCCAGGGGACTCATTAAAAACCCTCTTGGTACTCTGCTCTTTCTCTATATTTCAGTAACTTGTTCAAAAGGCGTGCCTATGGACACACAGAAGAAAATGAAAACAAAACAAAAGAAACTCCTGCTGAGAAGGAAAAAAAATTAACTCCCTGCTTTGAAATTTATTTTGAGGAATATCTCAAGCAACCAACTGACTTGATATAAATTGATAAACACTTGAGGCAGTTTCTAAAACTGAATAAAGTGTGAGAAGCCAAGAGAAAGAAGCCCCAGGAAAGCCAGTCAGTATGTGTTCACAAGTAATCTCGTTAATCCTTATATCAACTGAATGAAGTAGGTAATAGCATTGTTATTTTACAGATTAGAAAACTGAGTCACAGTTTTTCTCGTACGTGAAGAGCAGTGATCCAACCCCAATTTCATAGCTAAGGTCCTGATTATTTCCATTTTCCCTTCTGCTTCATCAACATGCCTCAGAGCTGAGTTTAGTGTGGCATTTTGACAGAACACATGTTGTATAATTGAAAATGTAGAGAGGTACATTTGGTTATTTATCAGTCATAATCCAAGTTCAACAAGTTCAACAGATGTTTCAATCATATAAATATACTAGAAACCTAACATTTTAAAGATACAGGTGTTGATATGCTAAAAAAAAGAAGAGTATGAAAATAATCCTTAATTTAACTACTTTGGAAATAAAAATAAATTAAAATGGAATGTGAAAATACAGATGGACAAAGGCCTAGTCTTTGGTACTGAGACTTCTTTGTCTTCAATTTGTTCTTTAGACCTATGTGCGTACATACGTGTACATATGAGTAGTATAATGGTTTCTTCAATGAGCAAGTATTTAAAATTCAGTTATGAGTTGGAGAAACAAAATGACCTTAAAAATGGAGAAAAGTGTATGTTAGACATAGCAGATAAAAGATAGGTGTGAGGGCTAGAATGTAATACCATCAATATAAGAAGTACCATCAATATAAAAAAATCATAAAATTTGACAAATCAGACAAATCAGACTAGCGTTAACAAATCAGACTAGTGACTCTGGAAGGGTTTTAGAAGTTTCGACAATCTGTTCTTTGATATATAGAGCTAGAAGTCATTGGGTTAGCAACAACTTTTCATAGAAGAGAAGCTGTAAGAAGTAAAACGTTGTATTTGCTCACAAGAACTGAAACTCATGAAGGAACCAGAGATCATCAGAAGAAAATACAAGAGCGAAAGCAACATTCTCTCGATTAGTTCTGTCCCAGAAACCTGAGTACAGCAGGCAGGATACATTTAAGGTAATAGAACCTCCATTGTAGTCTGCTGAACATAAGATGGCAGAAGGGACACAAGGAGATTATTAAATTCACCCTTTTTCACCATTGTTAGGGACAACTTCCCGTGACCAAATTGCATCATAACTTTGACCTGTTTTCAATAAAATTCATGTATAATACTAGTGTTCTGATTTTCATGTATTTGTTCATTTATCTGGGGCACAGGGAAAACAAATGAAAGCTTTCCTAGTTTTATTTTTCTCTCTGTTGTATAATAGCAATAATTACAATTGTTATTTACTTCTAGCTAAATTTATCTCTGTCTTCATTTTATCTTCATATTTATCTAAAAATAACATACTTGCATAATAAAACTTAGTTGAATATAAAATGATATTTCATGGGACAGGAGAGAAGTTTAGTTCTCTTTTTGGACTTAAGTGTTCAGTTGAAGTCTGGGGAATAGTCACCATTTATGCTCATTTTTAGTTGCATTTCAGAAAAATCTTAAGAACCCTTGAACCAAATGGAAGCAGACTTCTTCAACAGCAAAAGAATTTGTGGATTAATAACCTTTTTTGTTCTCTTTTGAGTAAAATAAAGTTTAAAAGAACTCCACGAATTCTATGTTGAAAATTCTTAGAATATTGGGGTTTTTTGGTAAGCTTTTATTCTGCTAATTACTTAGGAAAAAAGCCACAGGAATATAGCACGAGAATAACTATAGCAAGAGAATTAGGTAAAAAAGAATTTATAGAAATTCAGTGGAATGCAAAGAGAATGTGTAGTGAGATGATTGTGGCTATAGGAAGCCTTTCGGCCAGGAAGGAGAGAGCAGTCAGCAAGTCTTCAAGCCCTTGATTAAGTGTCTGCGTCTGGAAACTGGAAGACCAAATGGGTCAAAATGGTTGGTTTCCACTTAATTTCTTTCTTGGAGCCAAGCATTTATAAAGATGATTGGCCAGAGGTAATTTGTGCAAAATGATTCCAGTGAACGAAATGAAATGCCAGAGATGCTGGAAAGGGTAAGGCAGTCATATTCTGTGTGCCGAAAGGATCCATCTCCCACCTTCAGAGGTTTCTTCACTTCAGCGGAAAAATAAAAAGTGAATTTAAAAAGAAGGACTACTTAGAATTAATCATTTTGATTCTTTTTAACATCTCTCTGAGGACACATGAATGTCCATGGCATTCAAGGAAAGACAAATTAACTTATGCTTTTCTTACTGCTCTTACTGAGAGCGTCTTACTCTCCTAAGAGCATCTCTCTCCTTTCAGGGACACATTGACTGACAGTTTGCTCCCATTGCCTCCTTTTTGTCCCCATCCTGTGGAATCCAGGCAGATTTTTCTGTTTAAAGGAGAACTCTGATCAGTGAACAATGACAAGGTATCCTTTGGTGAACATCTGTGATTTTCCAGGCCCGATACTAGGTGTTTTACAAACACTCTCTTCTTTAATCATAACAGCAACTCTGCATGGCAGTGTGCTATGTTCATTATGAGCTGGTACTCAAAACCATGCTGAGGTTTTTCCCGGTGACAGAGTGGTTAAGAATCGCCTGTCAACGCAAGGGACACGGGTTTAATCCCTTGTCCGAGAAGATCCCACATGATATGGAGCAACTAAGCCCGTGCACCACAACTACTGAGCCTGCTCTCTAGAGCCCATGAGCCACAGCTACTGAGCCCGCATGCCACAGCTACTGAAGCCCACGCGCCTAGAGCCTGGGCTGTGCAGCAAGAGAAGCCCCCGCAATGAGAGGCCAGTGCGCTGTAACGAAGACTAGGCCCTGCTGGCCTCAACTAGAGAAAGCCTGCGTGCAACAATGAAGACCCAACGCAGGCCCAAAAATTAATTAATTAGTTAATTAATTAATTTAATTTAATAATAATTTTTTAAAAACATGCTGAAATTCAAAGAGAATCCAAAATCCATAGCCTGTCATTCAGGGTTCTCCCTCCTTTGTTCCATCTATTGTTTTATTAATTTCCACCATTTCATTTCCTATTATATTTTTGTCAGATTAGCCTATTTCCTCCTCCTAAAGTATGTAACCTGTGCTTCCCTAATCGTATTTCTTCTTTCTGTTCCCATGATATGGCATATCATCACTCAAAATATCGTACTTTGACTAAGCCTTCCCTGAGTCTCTCTTATGGTACATGCCAGTGTCTCTCTTGCTGTGGTTATTGTAAATATACAACAAATTACAAATTTGACTAGGAATTGCTTCATAGCAAGGACACTCTTTCAGGGAACATGTATATTCAGCTGTTTGTACCTTCCATTCTCATTGTAGGAGCTTGCCCATGGGAACTTCTTACTAAGTTTGTATTGAATGAGGGCCCGCTATCTGCAAAGCACTTCCTAATGTAAGGTATTATTCTGTATGCTGTGAAGGCAAGAGAGAGTATAAGGCAAAATCTGTATCCCTAAATAATTTATGTTCTCTCAATAAGTCAGATGTCATAAAGCACAGTCAAATAAGTTGAATATCCGCAGTAAAAAAAAAAAAGACATAAGTGCAAAAATGAGATAGATGTTCATGAAATTCAAAGGAGGGGATAAGACAATAACCTGGTTGGTCTGGACTACTTCAAGGAAGAGGCTGAACTTGAGATGAGCTTGAAAGATAAATCACATTTGAACAGGTGGGGAAAGATGACGTGCCAAATGACAGGAAAAGTCAATGGTGGGAGTGATCCGTATGAATACAGATGGGATGAAGAAGAGCAGATTTGAGTTCTAGGTTGAAGCATTCAGACTTAGCTTCACGGATACTGGGCATAGGTCCAGGCTGTTAATTTACAAAGGAAGGCAACACAGTAGTGATTATAAGAAGTAGCTTTGGGGTCAGATACCTACCTTAGGAAACTTCCTTGGTATTTATTGAGTCTTTCTCTGCAAAATGGAGATAAAGAGGGTTCAGCTAGGTTGTTTACGTTTGCAAAATGCATATAGAGTCGTTAGAAGAAAATCTGACGAATGGCACTCCAGTATGCAGAAAACATTAGCTTCTACTAGGCATTTGGGCATGTCAATCGAACAGTTGTATATGTGACAGTTTGGAAAGAGTAGTCATTTTAGGCAGGGAATCTAGTTCAGTGTTAGAAAGCTAGCGCAATCTTGACAACAGGGGAATGAAAATTAAGGGATTTGTATGGTGAGTATTACAGTAAAACTATCAACAGGGTTGCTTATGGTGAACAGGGGTGATGTGATATGTCAAGGAGAATGCGAAGTTTTGAGCTTGAACAACAGAAAACAGGATAGTAGCACTGGTTGAAACCAAGAGAAATGGAAGCTGGATTTAAGACGTTTGATGCCACGTAGTGCGGTGTTAAATTTGAGGTAGCCTCACACACACAAGTCTGTCAATGAATGTCTGCTGTTGATGGGCAGGACTAGTGGGGTGTTCCACCTTCCCCCAGCTTTTGGCGAAGTTGTTTTTGCTTTTATTTAAATAAGGATTACTTATCACACACAGTTGTTATTTATACCCAATTTAGAGATCCTATCATGAAAGAAAATGAAAGAAAGGTAAATAGACTGATTTTTTTTTCACTTCAACCCAGGATGTTTGTTCAGTTTCAGTTGCCTATTCTCTGTCCCTTTAATGTGGGTTTAGATGCAATTTGCCTTTTATCCAGAGGAGACACTGAGTGTTATATTTCACAGTATTTTTATTTCGCCCATGACATAGCATATTGGTGA
Organism: Tursiops truncatus; assembly: GCF_011762595.2. Taxonomy (NCBI): domain Eukaryota; kingdom Metazoa; phylum Chordata; class Mammalia; order Artiodactyla; family Delphinidae; genus Tursiops; species Tursiops truncatus. The sequence continues at coordinate 25,971,396 of NC_047042.1, read as the reverse complement.
AGATAAATAATATTTTTTAGCAGGAGCAGTAGTTCTCCATAATTCTATATTGGCCCCAGTTCTATGAGAACTTTGGAATCAGATCCAATTGCAGATACAATTGTTAGTGTTTTGTAAGAGTTTCATTAAGACAGACTTTTAATAGGGCTTGTGGTAAACTACAGGGAACCAGATCTGTATTTGGCATATCCAGAGACATACTTCTTGAAGCCTGGTGTACATTTCTTTGCTAACCATAAACTTTATGCCGTTTGGCTCCTCGTCACCAAATGTCATATAGATTCTGATAACCTGAGTAAGGTCATAAGAAAGTCCTTTGCCTTCTCTTCACTGTCAAATTAAAAATCCCGGATGTTTAAAATATATGACCTTGATGCCAGTATAGCCTCAAGTTCTCAGGAGTAGGATTGGATTAAGTCATTTTGTATGTATTCCAAGTACCCTAAGACCCAGATTCAACCCAAATGATTAGAGAGTGAAGCCTGAGTTGACTCAGGATTATTCTTAGCTTTAAAGCTAATGGCTTATGACTGTGTCTGGTTGACGGGGCATGTGGGGTAATATCATTCACAGCTTAACTGCAGAGGCAGAAAGGATCTTATCTTCAGCAAGAAAATAAATGTACCTAGGGAAAAAATAAACAACTGGAAGCTGCATGTATGGTTAGCGTGTGTAGTTAGAATACCAATTCACCTGTGGTAGGAAGAATTTTAAGATGGTCCCTAAAATCTCCACCACCTGGTGCACATGCCTTGTATAATCTTGTCCCCTTGAGTACAAGCTGGACCTGTGAAGAAGATGGATTAGCACTCCCTTGATTGTGTTATGCTGTAGGGCAAAAGGTATTTTGCAGATGTAATTAGTTTCTTAATCAATTGACTTTGAGTTAATCAAAATAGAGATTATCCTGACGTAATAAGGTAAACCTTTAAAGACAAGAAACGGGAACAGATACTGTTCACAAGTTGGCCTTAAAAAGGCAAGCTCCTGTGTTTTGGAGAGGGCCATATGGCAGAGAATATGGCTAGAGGCCACTAGTAGCTGAGCACCTCAGTGCTATAACCACAAGGAACTGAATCCTGCCAGCAACCTGAGTGAGCTTGAAAGAGGTCTCCAAGCTCTACATGAGAACAGAGTCTAGCCAATACCTAGATTTCAACTTTTGAGGATTCTGAGCAGAGGACCCAGTGATGTCATTTCCTTTATTTCTGACCAACAGAGACTGAGATGATACATTCATATTGTTTTAAGCCACTAAATTTCTGGTAACTTTTTATACATCAACAGAAATTAATAACGCCCTTCATATACTCATTCTCATTTTATTCTATAATTTATATTCTCATTTAATCCCCAATTAATAAAGCAGAAAAAACTTTACAGAAATAAATTAAAATGTTCCAAAGTTGAATTTTAGACATATTCTGGTATAATAAGCTGTGGACCAGCAGTCTGTGGTTGACAGCAATAGCAGAAGGCAGATTATCAGGATGTACAGTGTCGTCCATAAAAAAATATATATTTATTATGATAGCATCATTTTGGAGCTGGACTCAACAACCTTGACTAAAGGGGCAAATAAGTATTGGTTCAGTCCACTCTTCTTTGTTTTTTTTTTTTTTTTTAACATCTTTTTTGGAGTATAATTGCTTTACAATGGTGTGTTAGTTTCTGCTTTATAACAAAGTGAATCAGTTATACATATACATATATCCCCATATCTCTTCCCTCTTGCGTCTCCCTCCCTTCCATCCTCCCTACCGCACCCCTCTAGGTGGTCACAAAGCACCGAGCTGATGTCCCTGTGCTATGCGGCTGCTTCCCACTAGCTATCTGTTTTACGTTTGGTAGTGTATATATGTCCATGACACTCTCTCACTTTCTGCCAGCTTACCCTTTGCCCTCCCCATATCCTCAAGTCCATTCTCTAGTAGGTCTGTGTCTTTATTCCCATCTTGCCCCTACGTTCTTCATGACCATTTTTTTGTTTTGTTTTTTAGATTCCATATATATGTGTCAGCATATGGTATTTGTTTTTCTCTTTCTGACTGACTTCACTCTGGATGACAGACTCTAGGTCCATACACCTCACTACAAATAACTCAATTTCGTTTCTTTTTATGGCTGCGTAATATTCCACCGTATATATGTGCCACATCTTCTTTATCCATTCATCTGTTGATGGACACTTAGGCAGTCCACTCTTCTTGAACCTGTCCGCAGCTACCCTGTACCCACCGTCCTGCCATAGGTGACTTTTGTGCACCTAGGAAAAACAGTTACCTGAGTAAAATTGGAAGAATAGTGTGACTCTGTGCACCTCATGCTCCAAAGGTGTCCTCTAAGAAAGTTGGACTTAAGAGGATTGAGTTTCCTGCTGATATCATAAAAGAGAGAATGTTGTGATGGAGGGTAGAATGGTGATGTCATCACACTGAGGGAAGGGCTGAGCAGTGGCTGGAAGCAGAGGTGCAGTGCTGTGAGCAGCAGTCTGGGGCAAGTTTGCAGCCCTTATCTGACAGAAGCTGTAGCAGAGAGCAAGCCGTAATGAGCAGCAGGTCAGCTGGCATTTCTGGCAGAGCAACTGGCAGTTACTTGGAGCACAGTCACAAACAGCAGCCTCAGCACCGGCCAGAGCTAAGCAGGGGCAGCATCCTGATTTTATCCCTGGGAGCATGTGGGACACTTCTTCATGCATAGGCCATGGGTTGTGTGTCGGGGTTGAGGGAAGGGGAGGGGCATGGCTTAAAAGGGGACCGAAGTCCAACCATTTCACCAATGAAGCCTATCAAACTATCAAGTTTGAGTTTGGATTTTTAAGGTGGCATTTGTTTACCTGCTGTCTTTGCAGTCTAGAGGCACTGGGTTGTACTAGCTAAAAAATAATTTTACCAGGGCAGTTTATTCAGGTGTTTTTTATTTCCACGCAGCTCTCTTCTTACTGTAGTGAAGATGATTTAAGCCATAGTGCAGATGGTTTAAGCCACAGAAAATGAATATTATTTGCAAGTTTCTAGAAACCGTAGAAATCTGTAGATCACTTTTGCTTCTTTTCAGATTCCAAAGGGCAAGAGAATAATGCTACTATCATCTTCTTAACCTCCCGTCACATACTACTTTATACTCAGCACATTTCTAAAGGACTTAAATATTCCTTTATTCATTTTATCTTGTTACATGGCTTTCTGTATCTCTTAGCATCCTGCTGCCATTTCTACTTTCCATTTAGTGGGGGAAACTTGATTGCTGTTTCCTACCCTGCTTCTCTTTGACCTCTTGTCAAGATTTCCATCTTGATATTCCTTTCAGATGGCATAGCTCTTCACTTCCTAACCACTGATATGAATGAATCGCATGATTTAGTGCTTATCTCAGATCCATCTCTTTTGGGAAATTGCTTACCGTTGTAACATGCATTAAAGGTTGGCTAGATATTTTTCTGTCACGACTGTATTTTAAGCCTACTCTCATTTTTTTTTAATTAAAAAAAATCAATTGATAGTTACTTTTGTTTATGCTAGCATGAAAGTTTCTCATGGTTTTGTGATCTATACATTTCTCCCTTTTAAAGCTGGAATTCCGTACCGATCAATGTATGTTACCCAAACCATTCCTTTATTAGTTGATCCTTTCTTATTTTAAAATTATACTTACGTCCTGTACTATGTATTTATATACTACTGTAGATGTGTATAGATATACATCTATCCACATATATACATACAGACATTTTCATAATTTTAAAGAAGATGCAGCTTATAAAACTATTGATAATTGTGCTTATAACAAAATAAAAGTACTTTTTAGTTCTTTCTAATCTGAGCTCATTTATAGTTTATATCCTTTTAGAAACAGAGAAGAGGCTGCTATTTCTTAAGGTAGGAATGGTAATTTTGCTTATGTGAACATTGTCACTGTTCATGTTTAATGATCCTTCTTTTATAAATGCTAACATTTCATTATTTCCATCCTATAATATCCGGGTAAGTCCCTGGCTGCCTCCATGGATGTGACATTGCAGAGTTGTTAAGAGGGCAGGCCCTGGAGTCAGATGGGCCAGGTTCAAATTTTGACTCCATCCCTCGCTGATGATATGAATTGGGGTATATAACATAACTCCCCCCATCTCTCAGTTTCTTTACTTGTACGTAGGAAATGATAATAGAGTACTAGTGAGGATTAAATGAATTAATTCATGTAATGTCCTTAGAACAGCACCTGACACATATTTATTGTTTGATAAATTTTAGCATATATATGTAATTGATCCATACTCATATATGTTATGAATTTCACCCTTGCCCTGGAGAATGTTAACTACAAAGCAAATAACAGAGTTTTCGTTTTGTCTGTAGTTTAATGCTAGGCTGATGTCAGACTGTCTATAAGGGAAGTGTCTCAGATTCTTTTATGGTTTTTGTATCCCAGAAGGATTTAGTACTTTTTGATACATTGTCAGAGCTAAGTACCATGACAGTGGTTCAGAATATACTGCACTTTGAGTTTGAGTTGCAGAGATTGCTGTTTCCTTGGAGCTTACTTTAGGCGAATGTCACAAAACAACAAGCAACTCCTAATAGATGCCTGAATCCTCAGTAGAACATATGAGGCAGACTGTTTTGATTTCAAACAACTCAGTGTGAGAATGTTCTTCCAAATAATGAACTCAGGGTTCTAAGTTCTGAAGCTGCATGAAACAGGACTGAACCTTAAATATATATGAAGACTGTTACCAAGCCTCACCATTCTCTTCTTTAAAGTGAACTTGTCTGGTTAAGCCTCAGAAGCCCCAAACTGCTCACTTTCTGTTTCCCCAAGACACTAATTCATTCTGTCCTATCCTATTTGGAATTGGCAATAGGTTCAGTATTCAGTTTTCTAGTCTCACGTTATTATAAAATCAAATTAGCTAATGGTCTTTTATTCAAAAGATTTGGAATCATACTATCTGTATTCTTTTCAGTGTAAGATAACTTTCAGAGTGGATATAAAACACTGCAAGTCTTTACTGTTTCAGAGATTTATACATCATACTTTGAGTTTAATTATGTGAAATCATAAAATACACAAAATTGTAAGATTTGGATTTCCTTTTCATCACAACCCTTGTAAGTTCCAGATCTGATTTTGTCTTTCAAGTAGAGTATGTTGCTTGATAGTTATATAGGTATGGAATCCCAAGAAAAAAATTATTTTAAAAAGCCTTAAAGATTAAAGAATGAATGTTTTAAAAGTGGCTGTATGGCTTAATGATATAAACATTGGTGAGTGTTGATGTACGTAACATTTCTGTACTGTATTCACTTTATGAGAAACACAATTTGCAACACATGCTAGATGACTGTAGTAACCTAAAAAAGCAATTAAAAACTGTTGAAAGAAATTTTATTATTTAAGAAAATTACAAGACAACAGTGTAAGAAAGTTGTATGGTCTAGACAGTAGTAAAGAGTAATGGTGTTAACATGAAGAATTCTGGCTGAGCTTCCCTGATGGCGCAGTGGTTGAAAGTCCGCTTGCCAATGCAGGGGACCTGGGTTCGTGCCCCGGTTTCCGGGAAGATCCCACATGCCGCGGAGCAGCTGGGCCCGTGAGCCATGGCCGCTGAGCCTGCGCGTCCGGAGCCTGTGCTCCACAACGGTAGAGGCCACAACAGTGAGAGGCCCGTGTACTGCCAAAAAAAAAAAAAAAAAAAGAATTCTGGCTTTTTACTCTCCCTTATATTAACATCTGTGCTCAGCTTTGTAAAATGAAATGAGTGGACTAATGACCCCAGAGCTTTCTTCCAGTCTTAATCTCTGTAGTTCTAAAGGGTTCACCTCCATTTAGCTTGAATTTGTAAAGTTTGGAGATTAAAATGATATGTTAGGCTGTTGAGAAGGCTGTTGAGAACAGTCTCAGCATACACATAAAGATATGGATGGGAGGTAAGTATTTTCTTTGTTAACTCTCAAAGTAACAGTGGGTTTATGGTTTTTTTCTGAACACTCAGGACTGAACATCTATGTAAGGATAGGCGCATTTATCATCCTTATTCTGTGTTGATAATTATTGACTAATTTTAATTAATACTCGATTGAGCACAATTCTATATAAAAATAGGTATTTTTTTTCCTAAAAATGTCTGAGTACAATTGAATTTATCCCCAAGATTTGAGAAGTCTTATTTTCTGCCCTTCAGTGTAGAAGTAACTGATCCTTTCTTCACGGTGAAATGTGGAGGAAGCCTTCCTTGGAGCACACACACTATTTGTTTTAATGCAGTGGTTCTCAGATTTTATTGTTTATAAAGATCTCAGGGTTAGATTGTGGAAATGCAAGATTAATAAAATTATGAATATCTAGTACTTCAAAATGATTTGAGATTCAATCTGAGGTGTAAGGTTCAGAAACCTACATTTTTTTTGTATTTTTTTAAATTGAAATACAGTTGATTTGCAATATTGGGTTAATTTCATGTATACAGAAAAGTGATTCAGTTATACACATATATATATATTTTCTGATTGTTTTCCATTATAGGTTATTACAAGATACTGACTATAGTTCCCTGTGAATGTAGTTCCCTGTGCTATTATAGAATAATGATTCTTTTCCATTATAGGTTATTACAGTATACTGAATATGGTTATTACAAGATACTGAATACTGTTCCCAACAGTAAATTCTTGTTGTTTATCTATTTTATATATAGTTTTGTGTATCTATTAATCCCATGGTACTCTTAATTTATCCCTCCCCCCCTTCCCCCTTTAGCAACCATAAATTTGTTTTCTATGTCTGTGAGTCTATTTCTGTTTTGTAAATAAGTTCATTTGTAATATTTTTTAGATTCCACATATAAGGGATATCATATAATATTTGTCTTTGTCTGACTTACTTCACTCATTATGATAATCTCTAGGTCCATCCATGTTGCTGTAAATGGCAATATTTTATTCTTTTTTATGGCCGAGTAATATTCCTGAGTGTGTGTGTGTGTGTGTGTGTGTGTGTGTGTACACATCTTCTTTATCCATTCATCTGTTGATGGACACTAGGGTTGCTTCTATGTCTTGCCTATTGTAAATAGGGCTGCTATGAACATTGGGTGCATGTATCTTTTTTAATTAGAGTTTTCTCTGGATATATGCCCAGGAGTGTGATTGCTGCATCATATGGTAACTCCATTTTTTTTATGAGGAACCTTCATACTGTTTTCCATAGTGGTTGCACCAATTTACATTCCCACCAACAATGTAGAAGGAGTCTCTTTTCTCCACACCCTATTCAGCATTTATTATTTGTAGACTTTTTGATGATGCCCAGTGTAAGGTGATACCTCACTGTAGTTTTGATTTGCATTTCTCTAATTATTTGCGATGTTGAGCATCTTTTCCTGTGCCTGTTGGCCATCTGTATGTCTTCTTTGGAGAAATGTCTGTTTAGCTCTTCTGCCCATTTTTTGACTGGGTTTCATTTTTAATAAATACTCTAAGTGATTCTAATTTAGAAGTGCCATATTCTGAAAAATACTGTTAAACTGCCTAGATTATGAAAACAAATTTAGGTTGCACGCTGGTTCCAAATTCATTGCCTATAAACTATTGAATTAAAATATCTCTGTATGCTAATCACAACAGCTACCGAACAGAAGCTACATGTCTTCTCACTCATGACTTGAAGCATTTCAGTGCTTCAAGATTTCTACTAGATTTCAGTGCTACTAGATTTGTAAAAGTATAGTAGCATTTGTATATTTGACCTGAATATAGAAAAAAACTAAGAGTAAGATAAAATAGTTTAGAGAGCACTTAACCCCAACATCTTTCTTTTAGTCAACTCTGTCTTGTTTTTCAGAAAACTCACAAATTTTTAAAAGCATTTATACCTACTGACAGCCTTTTTCACCCTTCATCTCTGCAAATAATTGACTTAGACAGCTTTGCAAATGCCTACCTTTCAAAAACAGACCCAAAAAGTGTCTGACTGATGGAGACAATCACAAAAAGTCCACATACACAATGGAAATGCAGTGTTGGGGGAAGTAGATCAACTAAATAATTTTATGCTCATGTTTTAAGATTAAAATAGATTTTTCAGAGGGTTCCCTTAGTTGCCCCCAAATAGAAGGTTATCATTTTTTATTTCTTCATAAAGGTTGTAGTGAGTCTTCTCAACTAAAATCAATAAGTAATTTTGACAGAATGTCACAGACCATTAAGGATCTCATTCTAAAATCCTTCTCTAGCCACTTTCATCTCCATATTCCCTGACTGCCCGATGGGTAAGAAGGCATCCCATTTATTCCACAGTCTTTGTGGCCCTCTTTAGGGTTTGAACGCATTTGGGGATTATTTGCGATACTGGGGGAAAATAGTGTTGAAAAAGGTCAGCATTTTTATTAGCAAAGGCATGCTCTTTCCTGTAGTTATGAAATTATGGTGGCAGTGCAGGAAATACTGAAACACTTCAGGAGACTTTTAGGTGTGGAGATACTGAGTTTACAACTAGGATGGTTCTGATTTGGCTCTTTCAACAAATAAAAATAGGATACTGTGTTTTTTAAAAATCAAACGTGGAGGTGCAATTGAAAATAATTTAAAATGTTTAGATTTGCCAATTTACACTTACGTTACCGTGCTGTGGTTGGACCATTTAAATGCCATTTGAGGTAATGTATGTACCTATGAAGTTGTTCGACTGATTGAACAAAATTTAACGACCAAGCGTGAAATTCCTCCTCATTGGCAATGCTTCTACCTTAGTGCACACTTGCCTGCCAGTTATTTGTATTAGAAATGTACTCAGTTTTGAGCCAGTTGACCTTTGATTTTATGTGGATGAGCTGTTATGCAAATTTTGACCTTGATGTTGCTTCCTAGCCACAAGGGAGAATTTTTGTTCAGCCACTTGATTCTTTTGTATCTGGATTACTGCTTGAGTTGATTCTTTGATTCCTACCTTAGAACTTATATCTGTTTTATTTTAGTTTGTTTTAAAATAATGTTTAATTTATTAAATATTTCAAACAATGTTATAATATTGAAGAAAAGTACTTGTGAAAGATTATAGTTACTTCTGGGCCTATATATATTATGCCATTCCTTGAAAAGGAAAACATGGGGCGTGGGAAACCACTATCTCTAGAAGCTTGGTTGGATTTGCAATATGAAGGTGAGCTGTATGACATAAGAGCATTTCCAGGACTTGGCTTTGCAGCTTTCCTTTTTGCATAGGAGTTCTCCTAAGAATTGATTTTACCTATTTTAGAAAGTTTTCTCTTGTCTTAGTAACTTAGAATAATTTGTTATACCTGAACTTGTTAATATTTTATAACCCTTCTGAATCATGTAAAATATCATGTTTCCCTCTTGGCAGCAACTACTGAAAATTTTAGAGCCAAAATTAAGATTATCCTGTGGTTCTCTAACTGATATTTGCAGACATGCAAGGTTACAAGCAATGGCTAAATGTTTCTCTTCCTTTTGGGATACATAGTGAATGGTCCATGAGAATTGTGTTCACTTATATCTACCTGTTTTTCGTAGATTCTACAATGCATATTTTTTGCATTTTAACATTTGTGAAGTGGAGATGTATTTTATGATTTGGTTAGAGTTTATTTGACACTATTTTTCTTTCTCCAGGATACATAAAATAGTGTAGTCTTAATATAGATGCCATCTTAGAGTCAACAAAATAAAATATTACAATAGTATTGTTTAGGGAATGCTTATTAGGTTGAAAACAAGAGTTACTGAAAACTCAAAATGACTGGGTGGATTTAGAAGGAATTTGCAGGCTATGATACATATTCGGGTAACTCTAAAACTTAGCTCACTTCCTTGTTTTCTGTGAAACTCACTAAGTGTTTTATTTTCTATTTGTTTAAGTGATCTTACCTGAATAATATCTGATCTAATTCTTCTATTCCTTCTTCCTTCCATCACTTCTTACTACCATCTTACCTTCCATCCTTCTCTCCATCCATTCCTTTCTCCATTCGTTTCTGTCAATATTCACAAATATTTAATAAGCACATTTCATGTTCTAATGACTTGCTAGTTGTTAGAATATAATTTTGAGCTCAGTATAATCCTTGATAGCAACATGCTTGTATTGAGTTTGCAAGACAGATAGGAAAATGTTGTGTAATATTTTACAGGAGTGATGTAGAAGGGAAGGTATATTATTTATCACAGGGTGAGAAGGGAAATGATTTGGTGAAGATTAGTCAGGGTCTCAAAGGATAAGAAAGAAAATATTCAGATGAAAAAGTAGATAAAATGTGCCTTAGGAAGAGGAAATTGCATGAAAGAATAGGGAATGTACAGAAAACTTTAAGTAAGCTAAGAGAACTGAATACTGAATGTCAATTTGTGATGCTGGCAGAAGAGGCCAAAGAGGTAATAAGACCAGATCATGAAGGGCCCTCTACATTTTACTGGGGAAAATGCCATCCAGACCATTTTCTGTATAGCACTGTGAACCCAACTTGAGAATTATTTCTAGGTCATTATTTGCCTTTAAAAAAATCACTCAGGCAGGAGCATGGAGAATTAACAGGAAGTGTAAAGGTTAAACTGAAGTCAGAGACTCCAATTTGGAGGATGATGTAATAAATTAGATAAGAGATGATTAGTACAGAAAAGTAAATAAGGTTGAACTATAATTACATGGTACAGTTGAGAAGATTTGGTGACCAGTGATATACGTGGAGTCCAGTTGAGAGGGAGGAGTCAAGACCATCCCTGTTTGTAGCTGGTACAGCTGGGCTCAAGGTTGTCTAACACTCAACAAGATAGAGACATAGGGGGAGCAGTTGTGAAATCAGTGAGATGATCTTACTTTCGTTTGGGGTCATGGTGATTTTTTTAATCCCTGTGGGACATCGGTATTTTACAAATATGAGCTTGAAATGAAACCATTAGAGACACTGTACTAAACATGTAGCATGCAAAATGTCACTTAAATATCAATATTATTCTAAGTCAGACTGTCAGTGTTCCCTTTTTACAGATGCAACTATTGTCTTAGAGAAGTAATACCTTAGCTCAGATTTCTAGAAAGAAGTGGAGATAGTATTGAATTTCAAAGTTTCCAACTCTAGAGCCTTTGTGTTTTTTTGTTTGCTTATTTGTTGGTTTTGTTTTTATTACGACTTTCTTTTTATAGAGCAATTTAAGTTTCACAGAAAAATTGAGGAGGTACAGAAATTTTCCGTATACCTTCTGCCCTCACACATGCACGGCCTCCCCCATTTTCAGTATCCCCCACCAGAGTGGTACATTTGTTAGAATCATATCTACCTCGACACATTAAGAGTTACCCAAAGCCCTTAGTTGGCATTACAGTTTACTCTTGGTGTTGTACATTCTGTGGGTTTGAACAAACGTATAATGACATATATCAATTATTATGGTGTCATAAAGAGAACTTTCACGGCCCTAAAAATCTTCTGAGCTCCACCTAAATAGTCCCTCACACCCCTACCTCCAGATAACCACTGATCATTTTACTGTCTCCATAGTTTTGTCTTTTCCAGTTGGAATTGTATAGTTGGAATTACAGTTAGAATCATTTAATTGTAGGATTTTCACATTGACTTCCTTCACTTAGTAACATGCATTTAAGTTTTCTCCATGTCTTTTCATGGTTTGATGGCGCATTTCTCTTGAGCACTGAGTAATATGTATTTCATTCTCTGGCTGTACCACTGTTTATCTGTTCGTCTACTAAAGGACATCTTGGTTGCTTCCACGTTTGGGCAATTATGAATAAAGCTGCTGTAAACATCTGTTTGCAAGTTTTTGTGTGGATATACGTTTTCGACTCCTTTGGGTAAGTAACCAAGGAGTGTAATTGCTGGGTTATATGGTAAGAGTATATTTAGTTTTGTAAGAAAGCACCAAACTGTCTTCCAAAGTGGCTGTACCATTTTGCATACCCATCAACAATGAATGAGAGTTCCTGTTGCTTTACATCCTCACCAGCATTTGGTATTGTCAGCGTTTTGGATTTTATTGTTTTCTTTTTAAATTAATAGACTATTTTTAGAGCAGTTTTAGATTTAAAAAAAATTATCAGAAAGTGCAGAGTTCCCATATCCCCTGTCTCCCTTTTCCAAACTGCCCCGGTTTCCCCTATTTTTAATATCTTACATTACTATGGTATATTTGTTATAATTGATAAGCCAATACTGATATATTGTTTTTCATTCATGGATCTTAATCTGGGTGTTGAATCTAAAATGTCATCTCCAAAGTCAGGATTACTTAAATTTCTCCTGTGTTATTTTCTAGGAGTTTTATCATTTTGAATTTTACATTTAGGTCTTTGATCCATTTTAAGTTAATTTTTGTAAAAGGTGTAAGGTCAGAATCTAGGTTCATTTCTTACATGTGGATATTCATCTGTTTTAGCACAAGTTGTTGAAAATACTATCCTTTCTCTATGGAATTGCCTTTGCTCCTGTGTCTAAAAACAGTTGTCAGTATTTGCAGGGGTTTATTTCTGGGCTCTCTATTCCGTTCCTTTGATCTATTTGTCTGTTCTTTCACCAATACCAAACTGTTCTGATTACTATAGCTTTACAGTAAGTCTTAATGTTGTGCAGTGAGAGTCCTCCAAGTTTATTTTTCCTCTTCTTCTTCTTCAATAGTCTGTTGGCGATAGTAGGTCATTTGCCTTTCCATATAAACTTTAGAATCATTTTGTTAATATTCAGAAAATAAATGTTCAGGATTTTGATTGAGATTGTGTTAAATATGTAGATCAAATTGGGAAGAGTTGACATTTTAACAATGGTATATTATCTTCCTATCAATGAACTTGAAATATCTCCTCATTTATTTAGATCCTTTTTTTTTGATTTCCTTCATCAGAGTTTTATGGTTTTCCTCATGTAGATCTCGTATATGTTTCTTATATTTATACCTAAGTATTTCATTTTTTAGAGTGCTAATGTAAATGGTATTGTGTTTTAAACTTCAAATTCTAAAAGTTCATTGCTAGTATGTAGGATGGCAATTGACTTTTGTATGTTAGCCTTGTATCCTGTGACCTTGTTATAATCACTTAGTTCCAGGAGTTTTTTTGTTTATTCTTTGGGATTTTCTACAGAGATAATCATGTCATCAATTTAAAAATATGGCTTTATTTCTTCCTAATCACTATACCTTTTATTTCCTTTTCTTGTCTTATTGTATTAGCTAAGATTTCCAGTATGATATTGCATAGAAGTGGTGAGAGGTGATATCCTTGCCCTGTTCCTGATCTTAGGGGGAAGCAGAGAGTTTTCCATCATTAAGTATGATGTTAGTTGTAGGTTTTTGGTAGATGTTCTTTATTGCATTGAGGAAGTTCCCCTCTATTCCTAGTTTGCTGAGTTTTTATCATAAATAGCTATTAGATTTTGTAAAATTATTTTTCTAGATCTACTCATATGATCATATGATTTTTCTTATTTTGTCTGTTGATGTGATAGATTACGTTCATTGATTTTGAATGTTGAACCAGACTTTTGAATGTTGAACCAGAATAAATCCTACTTGGTTTTGTGTATAACTCTTTAAAATACTTTGTTGGATGTGATTTGCTAACATTTTGTTGAGAGCCTATGTTTAAATCACTCCCTTATAGTATTCTAGAAGAGAAATTTTAATTTGGGAGTCAACAGTATATAAACGATAGCTGTGGTGTTAGAAGCCAAGAAATGATAGCAAACAGATTAATAGTATCCTTAATAATAATAATGGCTTATATTGTTTAGTTTTTTTTTTAATGCCAGGCAGTGTTGTATATGGTTTAAAAATATTTACTCTTTAAAAATGCACTGTTAGTTTTCTGTTATATTCATCCCCATTTTACAGATGAGCTAAGGTTAAACTACCAGCGAGTTAAGTAGTGATCCTGGGAAGTATGTTTTGAACACAGAGTGTCTCATTCTAGAACTCAAGCCCTCAACTACCATGTAATAGTAACAATTGTAATTCCCTGTGATAGACTGGGAAAAGCAAAAGACTAAGGCCTGAACTTTGGGAAAGCTTTATATGTGGGTTATCAAAGGAAAGATTATATGAAAAATATAATCTTTGATTTGGAGGATAGGTAGGAGAGAATGGGGACCAGAATTTTTGTACCATCTCTTAGCAATAAGCTGAGGAGACCTCAATTAATCTTATTTTGTTATATAACACTCATTGCATCATATTATCAGACCGTAAAGTGCTTTGGATCATGTTCTGTGAGGTCAGTGGATTTATCTTTCACACATTTCATCGTTCATGTCATCACTGTCAGATTCCATCAAAATATTAGAGAGTGACAGTGCAAGCTGGAAGTTTAGCATGGAAGTTTAGCATTTTCTTCTCTTCCTTAAGAGGTGAACTTGATGACTCCAGGTGAAATTAAGATAGTGAGAAATCAGCAGCAGGTGGCTAAGTCAGCTTCATCAAAGTACCAAAGAGTACATTATTGTCATTTGGGAGGACAGTCAACCATGAGTAAGCCACCTGTTCTGAGAGCTTCCATATGCAGAATACTTAAGTTCCCCAACTGTGTAAAAGTTTAAGGTAAGAAATGTGTTATGATTAAAATATAAGTGACGCATATGTTAGATGGTCAAATTAGTGAATTAGAGTTGTTTCAGAATAGTTTTCTCATCTGTCGTTGGAAAAAGCAGAAAGGAGTATGTGAAGTTTTGCAGTACTGTGCTCTTTAAGCCATGAGAATGAAGGGTGTGGAGAATGTAAAAGCTATCATAAATAAAGGAGACAGTAAGAATCTCAGAATGTTTCACAAACTAATAATTATTACTTCTAAGGATATTCTGCCAGTCAGCTACCTAACTGTCTTCTTTGGGGAATACTGTTTTGCTTTTAAACAAATTTGCCAAATTGCCTGCAGTATTAGTGGGGAATGGGGTGGGGGAAAAAGAAAATATTTTAATTGTCTCATATCTCCAGGGATGGTTTGGTTTCTGTCTGACCTGAGGCATGGATCAAAACCCCAGCTATCCAAGGGAGTAGCTGACTTTGTTTCTGGGCAGGAGATCCTTAAAGAAAGGATCTGATTCAACGGTGGTTTCCTCTTCTAGGTAGCAAGGTAACTTATTCTAGGGCATCCAAACTGATCTGTCCTTATAAGTACTGTCTGCACTATGGATCAACAACTCAAGCAAGCCAGCAACATGTTTATTAAAGAACAGGCTGTGTGCAGCGCCTTTTTATGAGACCTATGGACAGACAACATAGATATGGTGCTGTAACAATGCTAGATCTCACATAGCTGTAATACTATAGCAATCTAAAATTTAGATTTGAAATAAAGGTGGGAACAGAAGACAGGTACATCTAAGACATCAAAGTAGTAAGGCAATATGCAGTTCAGTGCTGAAATATGTGGTTTAGGGCATAGATAACTATCAGAGTTCAGAAAAGGAAGATATCAGTGTATGCTAGAGTAGTGGAGGAGAACCCCATGAAACAAGATGTGGACCCTGGACTCTGGAACAAAGTTAGGTTGTTAGGCCTGGTCCTCACGTAAAATATGTTGCTTCTATTCCTGTGATTATCTACAAGAGTTCCATTTAGTTCTTGCAACATTTCTTTTGTGGGTGTGTTCGCTGAGGGGTGTGTGTGTGTGTGTGTGTGTGTGTGTGTGTGTGTGTGTGTGTGTGTTGTTGGGGGAGGTGGCTAGAAGTCAAACAAACTTGGGTTAATATCATGAAACAGCTAGTTTTTCACAGGTGACATTGAGAAAATTATTTAAATTCTCTAATTCCCATTTTCTCATATTTATAAGGAGTGAAATATTTCTTAAAGGGATTTTTGTGGATTAGGTATGATCATGTTTAAGCATTTAAAATAGTACCTGGGAAATAGTAAATCCTCAGTAAATGGGAATTGCTAGTATTTGTGCTAAAAAGTGCAAGATAGCAATTGTTTATATGTGTTGTGGATTCTTTATAGTGATCTCTCTATCGTCATTAATATGAAAACCAAGGGAAACGGATTTTGAACTCAGTATGCAAGTCGAGTTGACTATGATAATGTAAAATATTTTCAGCACATTTAAAATCAGCAGATATTCACTGGACATTATAAGAAAGCAGCTCATTTTTAATGTCTTAATTTCTAATGTGTTATATTTGACTTAAGGTGGGAACTGTATATTATGCTCCTTTGGAAATTTAATCATACATGTTTTCTGATGTTAACAAATGTCATATCTGTACATATAAATTCATTTGTAGGTAGATAATAAGTAATTCTATCACAATCTCTTTGATGTTGAAAAAATGGTCACATAAAGGCACTTTACTCATTGTCATTCTTTCCAAAGAGGTGGCCATGTTATCCGGCAAAAAAGAGTAAACAAATGTGATTTTTATAATAGGAAGCTTTCTTTATCCTGCTTTTCCATATTTAATATTTAGAGTTTGAGCTGTTTCCTAGTTTTACTTTTGATTTGTATTCATAGTGAAGTTTTAGTAGCTTGCAAGATAAGAAAGCACAGATAAGGATACTATACCTAGCCGGAACAGTTTAAAATAACTAGCTATTTTTATTTCTTTAATTCTACTTGGACAAGTTTATTGTCTCATATTGATTTTTCTTCTTCTTTTTGAAATAATTGCCCCTGGGCAAAACACATCTATCCTCTTATTGTTCCATATTTGTCAGCATGTTAAAGCACAGAGGGTAAAAATGCCAAAGGTAGCCGAAGTGCTCATGTTTAAAAATTGATGTCTCAGCCATGGAATCAAAACCTGAATTACAAGCACACATTTGTGTTTGGGACCTTGGATATAGATAAAATTTTATTCCTTTCCTAAAAGGAATATTTTTTAGCCAGAATTAATAAGAATGAAATAATTCAGAAAATATGGGTGTGCTTTTATAGTCTGTGATTTATATTTCAAATCTGGACAAATTTAATATTAAGATCTAAAAACACAGAAGAATCTAATTCAGGAATTTTGAAAGTTATTTAGATAACAGTGTTTATGAAATGCTTTCAGATTCTCCTTCTTGAAAAAGTTTTGGAGAGCTAGAATTATTATCATGACTTGGAAGATGCTGTTTCTTACTTAAAAATTAGCATTTCTTTATTTATAAAATCCAAAGCAACATGGTAAGGATATAGAGAACATACAAGATACATACCTGTATTAATTCCGGGACTTTAACATGGGGAAATATTAAGAAGGTGACAATGGTGTAGTCAGAAATTTAGAGATTAAAATAGGCCATGTTATGGGCTCAGTTGTGCCCCCACCGACCTTCGGATTCATATGTTGAAATCCTAGCCCCTAGTACCCCAGAATGTGACTGTATTAAGAGATAAGGCTTTTAAAGAGAGGTAACTAACTTAAAAGGGGTCAAATGACCAGTGTCCTTATAAGAAGAGATTAAGACAGCACAGACTGAGGAGGGCCTATGTGAGGACACAGCAAGAAGGTGGCCATCATCAGGCCAAGGAGAGAGGCCCAGAAGAAACCAAACCTGCCAGCACCTTGATATTGAACTTCTGTCCTCCATAACTGTGATAAAATACGTTTTTGTTGTTTAAGCCGCCAAGTCTAGGTTATTTTGTTATGACAGCCCTAGAAAACTAATACAGACAGGTATCTGCGTATCATAATATTTACATCTTGGTTCTTAGAATCCCCACTTGGTAGTATTCCTCTTGAAAAAGGTCTGCCTCTATTGGAGTATTGGACAATTGTAATAAAGCCATCATTTCCGTGAATGAGTCACAGGGCATATCTCTCAAAGATCATCATCTCCAATGAATCTAGGAGATTCATTGCCTATGGGCTAGGTAGAAGAAAAAAACATTAAATAATAATTGATTGAATATTTTTATGTTAGACAATCTGGAGGATATAAACTAGAGTCACTGATGTACCTAAAGAACATACAAACTAGTAGTGATGATAAGCTCTAAACACAAATAGCTATAATATGAGCCAAACTCTGCTCCAAGTCATGAGAAAGGTCCATGCAGATATAGAAAGTTCTGAAGAGAAAAAAACTTTAGTCATTTGTATTATCTGTTCCAGAGGGCAGATTAAGGAAGTCACTTCCTTGGAGCAGTGGGCATTTTAGCTGGATCATAGAGGATGAGTAGAATTTTTAACAGATGATTTTTAAGAGCAAATCACATTTTACGCATTAGCAATGCATAAGCAACTCGCTTATGCATTGAAATTCATGGAAAAACCAATCTCACTTTTCTATCCATCCCTAATGTAACAACACAACCCTTTTTCTGCTATTTTCCTTTCCTTGAGTACTGATCTTTTCTCTACAAAAGGATATAGGTTGGACTTGAGAAGAAAGTAGACAATTTAGCCATCTAAGAACTATTGGACTGGTATATTAGCTCAACAGGGAGCTAAACGATGCCATTAAAGTTGAATTGCATCAGGCATGTATCTGCTTCAGAATCATCAGGTCTTAATCATATTAAACAACTGCTTTGCTGTTAGATTTGAAAGCTACCATCAGTTTATAAGAAACATTGAATAATAGGAGTATATGGTCATTTTACAAATATTTTTGGCCTACACTGTGGTTAGGAAGATTGATTTTGTTCCTTCATTGTTGCTTTTTGCTGGAGCTACATTAAATGACAAAAGAAACATCTTCCAAAACTTTGACTTTCAATCAGCCAAATAATGTCCCTACCCACTATATCCCCACCATTTATAGGCAAGAAATTATAGTTCACACAATATTGTGAAGGTTCTTATTTTAGAAGCTGAAGCAATATCAATACTTGACCACCCCTTGTTCTTTCTATACATGTAACCTGTGCAATGTTTTCTTCCAAATAATCAGTAAAATAGTTGTTCCTTCTGTTTTATAGAGACTGATCTTTACTTGTTTTTCTTTTTTTTTCATTTTTTACATCTTTATTGGAGTATAATTGCTTTACAATGGTGTGTTAATTTCTGCTTTATAACAAAGTGAATCACTTATACATATACATATGTTCCCATATCTTTTCCCTCTTGCGTCTCCCTCCCTCCCACCCCTCTAGGTGGTCACAAAGCAACAAGCTGATCTCCCTGTGCTATGCGGCTGCTTCCCACTAGCTGTCTACCTTACGTTTGGTAGTGTATATATGTCCATGCCTCTCTCGCGCTTTGTCACAGCTTACCCTACCCCCTCCCCATATCCTCAAGTCCATTCTCTAGAAGGTCTGTGTCTTTATTCCTATCTTACCCCTAGGTTCTTCATGACATTTTTTTCCCTTAAATTCCATATATATGTGTTAGCATACGGTATTTGTCTTTCTCTTTCTGACTTACTTCACTCTGTATGACAGACTCTAGGTCCATCCACCCCATTACAAATAGCTCAATTTCCTTTCTTTTTATGGCTGAGTAATATTCCATTGTATATATGTGCCACATCTTCTTTATCCATTCATCCAATGATGGACACTTAGGTTGTTTCCATCTCCGGGCTATTGTAAATAGAGCTGCAATGAACATTTTGGTACATGACTCTTTTTGAATTATGGTTTTCTCAGGATATATGCCCAGTAGTGGGATTGCTGGGCCATATGGTAGTTCTATTTGTAGTTTTTTAAGGAACCTCCATACTGTTCTGCATAGTGGCTGTACCAATTCACATTCCCACCAACAGTGCAAGAGGGTTCCCTTTTCTCCACACCCTCTCCAGCATTTATTGTTTGTAGATTTTTTTGGTGATGGCCATTCTGACCGGCATGAGATGATGTCTCATTGTAGTTTTGATTTGCATTTCTCTAATGATTAATGAAGTTGAGCATTCTTTCATGTGTTTGTTGGCAGTCTTTATATCTTCTTTGGAGAAATGTCTATGTAGGTCTTCTGCCCATTTTTGGATTGGATTGTTTGTTTTTTTGTTAGTGAGCTGCATGAGCTGCTTGTAAATTTTGGAGATTAATCCTATGTCAGTTGCTTCATTTGCAAATATTTTCTCCCATTCTGAGGGTTGTCTTTTGGTCTTGTTTATGGTTTCCTTTGCTGTGCAAAAGCTTTGAAGTTTCATTAGGTCCCATTTGTTTATTTTTGTTTTTATTTCCATTTCTCTGGGAGGTGGGTCAAAAAGGATCTTGCTGTGATTTATGTCATAGAGTGTTCTGCCTATGTTTTCCTCTAAGAGTTTGATAGTGTCTGGCCTAACATTTAGGTCTTTAATCCATTTTGAACTTACTTTTGTGTATGGTGTTAGGGAGTGTTCTAATCTCATACTTCTACATGTACCTGTCCAGTTTTCCCAGCACCACTTATTGAAGAGGCTGTCCTTTCTCCACTGTACATTCCTGCCTCCTTTATCAAAGATAAGGTGACCATATGTGCATGGGTTTATCTCTGGGCTTTCTATCCTGTTCCATTGATCTATATTTCTGTTTTTGTGCCAGTACCATATTGTCTTGATTATTGTAGCTTTGTAGTATAGTCTGAAGTCAGGGAGCCTGATTCCTCCAGCTCCATTTTTCGTTCTCAGAATTGCTTTGGCTATTCGGGGTCTTTTGTGTTTCCATACAAATTGTGAATTTTTTGTTCTAGTTCTGTGAAAAATGCCAGTGGTAGTTTGATAGGGATTGCATTGATTCTGTAGATTGCTTTCGGTAGTAGAGTCATTTTCACAGTGTTCATTCTTCCAATCCAAGAACATGGTATATCTCTCCATCTATTTGTATCATCTTTAATTTCTTCATCAGTGTCTTATAATTTTCTGCATACAGGTCCTTGGTCTCCTTAGATAGGTTTATTCCTAGATATTTTATTCTTTTTGTTGCGATAGTAAATGGGAGTGTTTCCTTGATTTCACTTTCAGATTTTTCATCATTAGTGTATAGGAATGCCAGAGATTTCTGTGCATTAACTTTGTATCCTGCAACTTTACCAGATTCACTGGTTAGCTCTACTGGTTTTCTGGTAGCATCTTTAGGATTCTCTATGTATAGTATCATGTCATCTGCAAACAGTGACAGTTTTACTTCTTCTTTTCCAATTTGGATTCCTATTATTACCTTTCCTTCTCTGATTGCTGTGGCTAAAACTTCCAAAACTGTGTTGAATAAGAGTGGTGAGAGTGGGCAACCTTGTCTTGTTCCTGATCTTAGTGGAAATACTTTCAGTTTTTCACCATTGAGGATGATGTTGGCTGTGGATTTGTCATATATGGCCCTTATCATGTTGAGGAAAGTTCCCTCTATGCCTACTTTCTGCAGGGTTTTTGTCATAAATCTGTGTTGAATTTTGTCGAAAGCTTTCTCTGCATCTATTGAGATGACCATGTGGTTTTTCTCCTTCAGTTTGTTAATATGGTGTATCACATTGATTTGCGTATATTGAAGAATCCTTGCATTCCTTGAATAAACCCCACTTGATCATGGTGAATGATCCTTTTAATGTGCTGTTGGATTCTGTTTGCTAGTATTTTGTTGAGGATTTTTGCATCTATGTTCCTCAATATTGGCCTGTAGTTTTCTTTCTTTGTGACATCCTTGTCTGGTTTTGGTATCAGTGTGATGGTGACCTCATAGAATGAGTTTGGGAGTGTTCCTCCCTCTGCTATATTTTGGAAGAGTTTGAGAAGGATAGGTGTTAGCTCTTCTCTAAATGTTTGATAGAATTCGCCTGTGAAGCCACCTGGTCCTGGGCTTTTGTTTGTTTGAAGTTTTTAATCACAGTTTCAATTTCAGTGCTTGTGACTGGTCTGCTCATATTTTCTATTTCTTCCTGATTCAGTCTTGGTAGGTTGTGCATTTCTAAGAATTTGTCCATTTCTTTCTGGTTGTCTATTTTACTGGCATAGAGTTGATTGTAGTAATCTCTCATTATCCTTTGTATTCCTGCAGTGTCAGTTGTTACTTCTTTTCATTTCTAATTCTATTGATTTGAGTCTTCTCCCTTTTTTTCTTGATGAGTCTGGCTAATGGTTTATCGATTTTGTTTATCTACTCCAAGAACCAGCTTTCAGTTTTATTGATCTTTGCTGTCGTTTCCTTCATTTCTTTTTCATTTATTTCTGATCTGATCTTTATGATTTCTTTCCTTCTGCTAACTTTGGGTTTTTTGTTCTTCTTTCTCTAATTGCTTTAGGTGCAAGGTTAGGTTGTTTATTCGAGATGTTTCCTGTTTCTTAAGGTAGGATTGTATAGCTATAAAATTCCCTCTTAGAACTGCTTTTGCTGCATCCCACAGGTTTTGGGTTGTTGTGTCTCCAATGTCATTTGTTTCTAGGTATTTTATGATTTCCTCTTTGATTTCTTCAGTGATCACTTCATTATTAAGTAGTGTATTGTTTAGCCTCCATGTGTTTGTATTTTTTACAGATATTGTCCTGTAATTGATATCTAGTCTCATAGCGTTGTGGTTGGAAAAGATACTTGATACGATTTCAGTTTTCTTATTTACCAAGGCTTGTTTTGTGACCCAAGATATGATCTATTCTGGAGAATCTTCCATGAGCACTTGAGAAAAATGGTTTTCTGTTGTTTTCAGATGGAATGTCCTATAAATATCAATTAAGTCCATCTTGTTTAATATATCATTTAAAGCTTGTGTTTCCTTATTTATTTTCATTTTGGATGATCTGTCCATGGGTGAAAGTGGAGTGTTTAAGTCCCCTACTATGAATGTGTTACTGTTGATTTCCCCTTTTATGGCTGTTAGTATTTGCCTTATGTATTGAGGTGCTCTTATGTTGGGTGCATAAATATTTACAATTGTTATATCTTCTTGGATCGATCCCTTGATCGTTATTTAGTGCCCTTATTTGTCTCTTCTAATAGTCTTTATTTTAAAGTCTTTATTGTCTGATATGAGAATTGCTACTCCAACTTTCTTTTGGTTTCCATTTGCATGGAAGATCTTTTTCCATCCCCTTACTTTCAGTCTGTATGTGCCTCTAGGTCTGAAGTGGGTCTCTTGTAGACAGCATATATATGGGTCTTGTTTTTGTATCCATTCAGCCACTCTGTATCTTTTGGTGGGAGCATTTAATCCATTTACATTTAAGGTAATTATCGATATGTATGTTCCTATTCCAATTTTCTTAATTGTCTTGGGTTTGTTATTATAGGTCTTTCCCATCTCTTGTATTTCTTAATTGTTTTGGGTTTGTTATTGCAGGTCATTTCCTTCTCTTGTGTTTTTCTTAATTGTTTTGGGTTTGTTAGTTTCTTAATTGTTTTGGGTTTGTTACTGTAGGTCTTTGCCTTCTCTCCTGTCTCCTGCCTAGAGAAGATCCTTTAGCATTTATTGTAAAGCTGGTTTGGTGGTGCTGAACTCTCTCAGCTTTTGCTTGTCTGTAAAGGTTTTAATTTCTCCATCAAATCTGAATGAGATTCTTGCTGGGTAGAGTAATCTTGGTTGTAGTTTTTTCTCCTTCATCACTTTAAATATGTCCTGCCAGTCCCTTCTTGCTTGCAGAGTTTCTGCTGAAAGATCAGCTGTTAACCTTATGGGGATTCCCTTGTGTGTTATTTTTCCCTTGCTGCTTTTAGTATGTTTTCTTTGTATTTAATTTTTGACAGTGTGATTAATATGTGTCTTGACGTGTTTCTCCTTGGATTTATCCTGTATGGGACTCTCTGTGCTTCCTGGACTTGATTAACTATTTCCTTTCCCATAATAGGGAAGTTTTCAACTATAATCTCTTCAAATATTTTCTCAGTCCCTTTCTTTTTCTCTTCTTCTTCTGGAACCCCTATAATTCGAATGCTGGTGCGTTTAATGTTGTCCCAGAGGTCTCTGAGACTGTCCTCAGTTCTTTTCATTCTTTTTTCTTTATTCTGCTCTGCAGTAGTTATTTCCACTATTTTATCTTCCAGGTCACTTATCCGTTCTTCTGCCTCAGTTATTCTGCTATTGATCCCATCTAGAGTATTTTTTATTTCATTTATTGTGTTGTTCATCGTTGCTTGTTTCATCTTTAGTTCTTCTAGGTCCTTGTTAAATATTTCTTGCCTTTTGTCTATTCTATTTCCAAGATTTTGTATCATCTTTACTATCATTCTGAATTCTTTTTCAGGTAGACTGCCTATTTCCTCTTCATTTGTTAGGGCTGGTGGGTTTTTATCTTGCTCCTTCATCTGCTGTGTGTTTTTCTGTCTTCTCATTTTGCTTATCTTACTGTGTTTGGGGTCTCCTTTTTGCAGGCTGCAGGTTCATAGTTCCTGTTATTTTTGGTGTCTGTCCCCAGTGGCTAAAGTTGGTTCAGTGGGTTGTGTAGGCTTCCTGGTGGAGGTGACTAGTGCCTGTGTTCTGGTGGATGTGGCTGGATCTTGTCATCCTGGTGGGCAGGTCCACGTCTGCTTGTGTGTTTTGGGGTGTCTGTGGACTTATTATGACTTTAGGCAGCCTCTCTGCTAATTGGTGGGGTTGTG
Source organism: Tursiops truncatus (assembly GCF_011762595.2). Taxonomy (NCBI): domain Eukaryota; kingdom Metazoa; phylum Chordata; class Mammalia; order Artiodactyla; family Delphinidae; genus Tursiops; species Tursiops truncatus. The sequence continues at coordinate 25,947,015 of NC_047042.1, read as the reverse complement.
TTCCTGTCTTGCTCATTGTTTGGTAAAGGGTGTCCAGCACTGTAGCTCGCTGGTCGTTGAGTGAAGGCGGGTGTTGGTGTTGAGATGGAGATCCCTGGGAGATTTTCGCTGTTTGATATTACGTGGAGCTGAGAGGTCTCTTTTGGACCAGTGTCCTGAAGTTGGCTCTCCCACCTCAGAGGCCCAGCACTGACTCCTGGCTGCAGTACCAAGAGCCTTTCATCCACACGGCTCAGAGTAAAAGGGAGAAAAAGTAGAAAGAAAGAAAGAAAGAGGACAAAATAAAATAACGTAAGATAAAATAAAATAAAGTTATTAAAATAAAAAAATAATTATTAAAAAAAATTTTTTTTAAAAAGTAAGAAAAAAAGCAACGGCCGGATAGAACCCTAGGACAAATGGTGGAAGCAAAGCTATACAGACAAAATCTCACACAGAAGCATACACATACACACTCACAAAAAGAGGAAAAGGGGAAAAAATAATAAATCTTGCTCTCAAAGTCCACCTCCTCAATTTGGGATGATTCGTTGTCTATTCAGGTATTCCAAAGATGCAGGGTACATCAAGGTGATTTTGGACATTTAATCCGCTGCTCCTGAGGCTGCTGGGAGAGATTTCCCTTTCTATTCTTTGTTCGCACACCTCCCGGGGTTCAGCTTTGGATTTGACCCCGCCTCTGCGTGTAGGTCACCTGAGGGCGACTGTTCTTTGCTCAGACAGGACGGGTTAAGGGACCAGCTGATTCGGGGGCTCTGGCTCACTCAGGCTCGGGGGATGGAGGGGCACGATGCAGGCCTGCGCCTCAGAGGCCAGCGGGACATTGCACCAGCCTGAGGTACCCCATGCGTTCTCCCGGGGAAGTTGTCCCTGGATCCCGGGACCCTGGCAGTGGCAGGCTGCACAGGCTCCCGGGAGAGGAGGTGTGGAGAGTGACCTGTGATCGCACCCAGGCTTCTTGGCGGCGGCAGCAGCAGCCTTAGCGTCTCATGCCCGTCTCTGGCGTCTGCCCTTTTAGCCGCGGCTCGCGCCTGTCTCTGGAGCTCCTTTAAGCAGTGCTCTTAATCCTCTGTCCTCGCGCACCAGGAAACAAAGAGGGAAGAAAAAGTCTCTTGCCTCTTTGGCAGGTCCAGACTTTTTCCCAGACTCCCTCCCAGGTAGCCGTGGTGCACTAACCCCCTTAAGGCTGTGTTCACGCCACCAACCCCAGTCCTCTCCGTGTGCTCCGACTGAAGCCCGAGCCTCAGCTCCCAGCCTCGCTCGCCCCGGCGGGTGAGCATAGAAGCCTCTCAGGCTGGTTAGTTACGGTCGGCACCGATCCTATGTGCGGGAATCTCTCCGCTTTGCCCTCCGCACCCCTGTTGCTGCGCTCTCTTCCATGGCCCCGAAGTTCCCCACTCCGCCACCTGCAGTCTCCACCTGCGAAGGGGCTTCCTAGTGTGTGGAAACCTCTCCTCCTTCACGGCTCCCTCCCACTGGTGCAGGTCCCGTCCCTATTCTTTTGTCTCTGTTTATTCTTTTTTCTTTTGTCCTACCCAGGTACGTGGGGAGTTTCTTGCCTTTTGGGAGGTCTGAGGTCTTCTGCCAGCATTCAGTAGGTGTTTTGTAGGAGTTTTTCCATGTGTAGATGTATTTCTGATGTATCTGTGGGGAGGAAGGTGATCTCCGCGTTTTACTCTTTCGCCTTCTTCCTACACGTCCCTCACTTGTTTTTCTTTATTATATGATCTTCAACAAAATTTGTTATGTGTAGTAGGTTCAGACAAAATTTATGTGCAGTAGGTTCAAAATTTGTTATGTGCCGTGGTTCATTTCAACCACTCAAATAAGTAGTTAATATTTTACTGATCGTCTCCTATATGGAAGGTGCTAGTTATTTAACTACTCAGATTTCTATTTTATAGTTATCAAAACCCTTCTAGTTGAAATAATTGTGTTATTTGCTCAAAATTCTTATACTTACACACTTTAGGTATATGCATGATATAAAGATATAAGGGAAAAAAACAGTAGTAAAGTTGACTTCCGGCTATCTTTTCTGCTTTGTGTGACGCAATCAAGGTCTCAGTTTCTCTTCTGGAATTGGAAATAAAACCTTTAGCTAAAAATGGATTTGTATTGTGAGCATTTGCAGCCATTTTTGCTGTGGCAGGCTTCTGTTCCCGTCAGTCACAGCCTGAATCTTTAAGTTGCTATCAGAAGCTTTGGGGGCTCCATAGATGCAGGAAATCCAATGTGTGGGATGCAAATGAAAATTGAGGGCAATTCAAATGGTGCATGAAAGAGAAACAAGCACCACTTCAGTTCTCTATTAATTTCTCACTTCCGTACTTATGTAAGAAGTTGCCATATGACTTTTAAATGTAATCTTTTGGCAGTTTTTATGCCTTTTTGGAATGCAGTAGGGTGCACATAATCAAATACCCAACACATTTTTCCTTTGGACAGTTTTGAAATAATGTCATTTCATACCAGCTTATTTACTGTGTATCACTTCAATATGCTAGGGCTGTAAAGGAGCAAGACTCAATCAGATACAATTCTGTATTCAAGGAGCTTACATATACTGAAGGTCAAAGAAAATGGAGAGGACCAGCAATGAAATTCATATATATATATATATATTTGCCTTGACTTAAGGCTTTCTCCAGAACTTCAACTTCATTAATTTTAAAACAGTGGTTGTAAGTTGGGGAAGAATTTGCCCCCCAGGGGCTATGTGACAGTGCCTGGAGACATTTTTGATTGTCACAACTGGCAAATGCATGCTACTGTATCTAGTGGGTAGAGGCCAGGGTTAGTACTGCAAGGCACAGACCAGCCATTCTACAATAATCATGCAGCCCCAAATGTCAATAGGGTCAGGTTTACCTGCTATAAGGAAATAATACTTGATAGGACAGAGTATGACATAGACAGTTGTTTCCAATTCTGTCATCTGTTTTACTTTGGGTGCCCTGTTGTCTTAAGTCATTTCCCCACCCTGGTCTAGTTTCCTTATTTATGAAGTGAATATTTTGATTATATTACCTACCAAGAGACCTAAGTCTATAAATCTTGCAAAATTCATCTCTACTTTTCTCATATGAGAGGGAAAGACATGGGGGGTTATTTTAAGAGCTCATTTAAGTTATTCAAGTTTTAATCATTTTTAGGTTAATAGTCTTGGAGAAACACCCAATATGTATTCATCAGTGCAGAGATACCAATGTGATTCACATCTGTCACATTTCCATACACTAACAATGAACTATCTGAAAAAAAGACATTAAGGAAAGAGTCTAATTTCCTGTAGCAACAAAAACAAATAAAATACTTAGGAATAAATTAAACCAAGGAGGTGAAAGATCTATATACTAAAAACTGGAAACCACAAAACATTGATGAATAAAATCAAACAAGACACAAACAGAAAGATACCGTTTTCATGGATTTGAAGAATTAGTATTGCTAAAATGTCCATTCTACCCAAACCAGTCCACAGATTCAAAGGCAGTATCTATCAAAATTCCAATGACATTTTTCACAGAAATAGAAAAAAAAAAAAGTCCTTAAATTTGTATGAGACCACAGAAGACCCCAAATAGCTAAAGCAATATTGAGCAAGAAGAATAAAGCTGGAAGCAACATACTTTCTGACTTCAAACTATATTACAAAGCTATAGTAATCAATACAGTATGTAATGGTATAAAACCAGATGCATTGATTAATGGAACAGAATGGAGAACCTAAAAATAAACCCATACATACTAATTTTTGACAAAAGCACCAAGAATATACAGTGGGGAAAGGATAGTTTCTTCAGTTAATGATGCTGGGAAAACTAGATAGGCACATGCAAGAGTGTAATTGGACCCTTCTATTATATCATTCACAAACATCAATTCAAAAAGGATTAAAGACTTGAATGTAAGACCTAAAACCATAAAACTCCTAGTAGGAAACACATAGGGGAAAGTTTCCTTGATAGTGGCCTTGGCAGTGATTTTTTGGCATTAACACCAAAGCATAGGCAACAATAGGAAAAATAAACAAGTGTGACTACATCAAAGTAAAACGTTTTGCACAGCAAAGGAAACTATCAACAAAATGAAAAGGCAACCTATGGAATGGGAGAAAATATTTGCAAACCATATATCTGATAAGGGGTTAAAATCCAAAATCTATAAGGAACTGATATAACTCAACAGTAAAAAAATATATAACCCAATTTAAAAATGGGCAAGGGACCAGAATAGACATTTTTCCAAAGAAGACATACAGATGGCCAACAGGTATATGAAAAGATGCTCAACTTCATGAATAATCAGGGAAATGCATAGCAAAACCACAAGGAGATCTTGCCTCATATCTGTTGGGAAGCTGTTATCAAAAAGTCAAAAGATAATAAGTGTTGGGGAGGATACGAAGAAAAGGGAACCTTGTGTACTGTTGGTGAGGATGTAAACTGGTATAACCTTATTCAAAACAGTATGGAGGTTTCTTTAAAAAAATAGTACTACTATTTGATCTAGCAATACTACCTCTGGGATTGTAGCCTAAGGAAATGAAATATGTATCTCAGAGAGATACCTGCACTCCCGTATTCATTAGAAGCATTATTTACAGATATGGAAACAACCTAAGTATCTATCTACAGATGAATGGATAAAGAAAATGTGGTATGTGTGAACAGAGTAGATTCGCCTTAAAAAAAGAAGTAAGTCCTGCCATTTGCAAAAACATGGATGAATCTGGAGGATATTATGCTAATAATAAGTCAGACACCATGAAGACAAATATTGCATGATCTTACTTATATGTGGAATCTAAAACAAAAAAATTGAATTCACAGCGATAGAGAGTAGAATGGTGGTCACCAGATGCTAAAGGATAGGGGAAAATGGAGATATTGATCAAACAATACACATTTTCAGTTATACGATAAGTGCATTGGAGACCTAATGAATAGCGTGGTGACTATAGGTAATAATGTATCATATACTGGAAACTTGCTGAAAGAATAGATCATAAGTGTTCTCACCATTAGAAAAAATGACCTGAGGTGATGTCTATGTAAATTAGTTTGACTGTGTTAATTACTTCACAGGGTATACATATATCAAAACATCACATTGTGTATCTTATCAAAAATAAATAATTTTAAAATGTGATTCACATGCTGTTTTTTTATCAGTGTGCAAGAATTGAAAGAAGCTGAAAAATAGAGGAGTTAGTATCATACTTTACATGTGCTATAGCTGCAGTAATATGGGTCTATTAATTTTTGAAATAATATCACTAACCTTGCCTAAAACCTCTCAACCAGAAGACTAGTGGTGCATCTTCCAAAAAAAAAGGCATTTTTAATACAACTCCTATTTCAGTTCATCTGTAGCACCACAGAATGTATCAGTGTTTATGCTGTAAAATGCATTTGACTTTAATAATTAAAAATCTGAGTTCAAGCAGAAGATTTTATTCCTCTTTTAGTCTTTTCTGTCCCTATGAAACAAATACATGTCTTTGGAAGCCCTAGCTGGTGCCTCATATGTTATTATTCAGAAACACTTAGCAGTTCAGTTTAGGAGTATGTAATGATAAATGTAGACCAAGTCCCATAGTATTTTTATACCATGAAAAAATGTAATTTTAGGAATTAAAGTTAAACCTGTTATGAAAAACTAGAATTTGATATTATAACATTCTTGAATGATAAGCTAGATACTTGAATAAATACTATATTAAAGCTTCATGCCCTTGACTGCCCCATTTTTATCTCCACCTTTCTAAAATGACTTTATTTTATAGGGCAGTATTTGCTAGGGAAATAAATTAAAATAAAATAATGCTTTTACAAGATTTTTTGAAAGTTTGAATTGTAGAAGTTGGTCATTTGGTTATGTTTTTTGGATTTTATCAACCATACATTCTTTTCCTATAGCAAATAACTGAAAGTTAAACTGATGCTTTAACATGGAGGGGAGAGTTTTTAAGACAGAACTGAAAAGTAGGTTTTGCTGCTTTGAAAATAAGTCAGTTTTCAAGGGTAGACTTTGCCAGCCTGTGGAGTAGTGGCAGGAGGTGGAACAGCAGGCCACTCACAGTTACTCTGAAGTGAGCAACTGCAGGTTCACTTCACATATACACTTTTTTTTTTTTTTTTTTTTTACGTACGCGGGTCTCTCACTGCCGCGGCCTCTCCCGTTGCGGAGCACAGGCTCCAGACACGCAGGCTCAGCGGCCGTGGCTCACGGGCCCAGCCTCTCCGCGGCATGTGGGATCTTCCCGGATGGGGGCACAAACACGTGTCCCCTGCATCGGCAGGCGGACTCTCAACCACTGCGCCACCAGGGAAGCCCCACACTTACTTTTTGATATTTCTGAGTCTTCATTTCTTTTGAATAAAACTTGTATTGGCCTTATAACCATTTAAGGTTTTTAAAAGAAACATTTTTTATTCATTAATGTTTTATAAAGTGCATTGAACATCACGATAGTTGTGGTTTTGATATATTTTTTAAAGCAGCACTGATGAAGTCAGCAGTTAATAATTTTTAAAGGAAAAACACCCATCATAATTGTCATTAAAAGCTATGACGTTTCAGAGAGGTTAAATTTCCTGATTAAATGGTATTGTCAGTCTAAAAACCACTCACAGTTATCCTGTAAAATATAAACTTTTTAAAGAGGTTTAAGTATGTAAAAGAAGTGAGAGCTCACGATGAATAAAAATACTATTCTGTTTACTATGTGATTAGTGCAGCATTGCAGAATATTCTATCTGAATATATACATTAGAAACAGGAGAAAGCAAAATATAGTTCATAATTAATTTTTCACTCCCTTAATGGAGATTATATTATTGATACAGTTTATATCGCAGGGGTAAGGTTAATGACTACCTGTGAAAGAGTAGAATTTTGGCTTAATAATTTCCTGAGTCAATAAATTACAGAATTGGCTAGTAGTTTGCTTGTGTTGAAGGTGTATGCATTTCTGCCTGTTCTTCCGTTATTTAATATAAAGAAAACCATAGAACTAGGTGTATTTATTAAAGAGAGAGAAGGTTGTTAGTGTCATAGAGACTTTAAAAAAATGTTGAGGGACTTCCCTGGTGGTCCAGTGGTTGGGACTTCACCTTCTAATGCAGGGGGCTGTGGGTTCGATCCGTACTCAGGGAGCTAAGATCCCACACACCTCAGGGCCAAAGAACCAAAACATAAAACAGAGCAATATTGTAACAAATTCAATAAAGACTTAAAAAAAAAATGGTCCACATCAAAAAGCTTTAAGAAAAATGTTGGAAAGGAAATTATTGATACGAAAGGTATCATGTTATAATCCATCTTATAATTAACTCAGTTTTGGTGTACTGCAAATCTGTTCATGTATTTGCTACCAAGGGCCTAAACCTAATCCAGCAATTCAGAACACACATGCACACATACGCACATACACACACTCCTACCCACAATGTTAAATGCTAACTATATGTTTTAGGCTCTACTAAGCTTTTCTTGATGGCCTAAAGTGAAAGTAAATTCTCTTTCTATATGATTATCATTTTGTCCCATGTAATGTTACTGCCTGCAATTCTAGTACTTGATTTAAAAAAAAAAGGTTCTCCAATTGGTAAAAGACGTTGCAGTTCAAGCTTATTAAAAATAAAGGCCCTGGGGCTTCCCTGGTGGCGCAGTGGTTGAGAGTCTACCTGCCGATGCAGAGGACACGGGTTCGTGTCCCGGTCCGGGAAGATCCCACGTGCCGCGGAGCGGCTGGGCCCGTGAGCCATGGCTGCTAAGCCTGCGTGTCCGGAGCCTGTGCTCCACAACGGGAGAGACCACAACAGAGAGAGACCCGCGTACCGAAAAAAAAAAAAAAAAAAAAAAAAAAAAAAAGGCCCTGGAATTCCACTTCTGTCCATGACAGCATGCGGAGCTCTGAGGATCTGCTACTCAGTGAAACTGGTGAAAATTATGAAAAACAAACAAACAACCATTTAAAGTCTCTGGAAATGGCCCTGTGGACATCCAGCAAATGAGGAAACATTAAGAGATACACTAAGTCTCGATAAGAATTGAGAGTCTGTGGTGTTTGAACCAAGACCCTCTGTCTTCTTCCCCTCTTGCTACTGAGTGAGAGGGAAACTCCACTGGGTTCTGGTATTACCGAGAACACAGTTTTCTCTTCCCCGGGTTTCCTGAGGGCTGTTTTTCTGGAAGGGGCAGGACCTCAGCACTTCTCATCTTGCCTCCAGCTACCTATTATTATTGAAACTAAGTTCTGGGCCATGATGGCCAAGAGGTGATAGCTCCCTTTTTAGTACCAGCCCCCACTCCTGGTACAGATGCTCTGCCGTGGGCGGGGCACTACCGAGAATACTGGGGCCCACCTTGCCCTCACCCCAGATCCTGGCACAGAGAAAGGCAAGCCAGGAAGACCTGGGAGTCTGCAGGAGAGAAGTAGGGAAAGAGACTACTGGGAGGAGTTTTCCTGAGCTCACAACAAATTTCAAACACTGACCTTGGGAACTATTCCTTGAAAGGAGCCAGGGTTTGATTAGATTAGACTGTGAAACAATCGCTGCCCCAGGGTGTTGTTGACAATAATAGAAGAATCCCCTGGCTATTAGTGGAGTTTAACAGCTGCTGTGATCTCAGGGAAGAGACCGTCAAAGGCAGCCCTGTCAAAAGCAGTCTTCCCAGGGTGACTGTCAGCATTCCCAAGGCAGTGATCCCTGAGGAGCATTATCTGAGACCTCATAATGCAGGCAGACAAGGGTAGGGGAATCCACTTCACTGAAATAATCCAGCCAGTTGTTAAACAAGTAAATAGTAATAGATACTGGAGGACTTTTGCTAGGATTTGCTATAATTTATTCTCTAAAGATCCAGTTTCTAACAAAAATTTATGAGACTTGCTAGGAAACAGGGAAGTATGATCTATATTCTCAAACACCACGATCTTGTATTTAAGAAATCCTAAGGTATCTACTAAAAGTTATTAGAATAAATGATTTCACCAAGGTTGCAGGATCAATATACAAAAATCAATTGTATTTCTATATACTTGCAGTGAACAATCCGAATAGGAAATCAAAACAATTCTATTTATAATAGCATTAAAAAGAATAAAATACTTAGGAATACATTTAACAAAAGAAATGCCAAACTTATACTCTGAAAACAGCAAAATAATGTTGAAAGATATTAAAGAAGATCTAAATAAATGGAACAACATTTCATGTTAATGGGTTGGAAGATTTAATATTGTTAAGATGACAATACTCTGTGAAATGATCTACTGATTAAATTCAGTCCCTCTCAGAATTCCAGTGGCCTTTTTATAGAAGTGGGCAAGGTAATCCTAAAGTTCATATGGAATTGCAAGGAACCCAGAAGAGATAAAATAATCTTGAAAGAAAAGAACAAAATATGAGGATTCACATTCCTGGTTTCAAAGCTTAATACAAAGCAACAATTATCAAGACAGTATGGTACTGCATAGGATAGATATATAGATAAATGCAGTATAATTGAGTCCAGAAATAAACATATATGTTTGTGGTCAACTGATGTTTGACAAAGGTGCCAAGACAATTCAGTAGGGAAAGAATAGTCTTTTTGGGAGATAGTATTGGGACAGCTGGATACTCACATGCAAAAGAATGAAATTGGGCCTATACACTGTATACAAAAACTAGCTCAACATGGGTCAAAGACCTAAATGTAATGTAAGAGCTAAAACTATAAAAATCTTGGGAGAAAACACAGGGGTAAATCTGCATGAAGTCAAAAACACAAACAGCAAAAGAAAAAAAATAATAAATTGGACTTTATAAAAATAAAAAACTTCTGTGATTCAAATCACACTATCAAGAAGGTAAAAAAATCCATAGAATTAGAGAAAATATTTGCAAAACATATATCTGAAAAGGGACTTGTATCCAGAAAATATAAAGAACTCTTAAAACTCAGTAATACAAATAACCTATTAAAAATGGGCAAAAGATCTACATAGATATTTCTCCGAAGAAAATATACAAATAGCCAATAAACACATGGTTGACAATTTCAATTATCAGGGAAATGCAAATCAAAACCACAATGAGATACTACTTCTAGGATGACAAGAATTGGTCAGAAAATAACAACTGGTGGCAAGGATGTGGGGAAATCAGACCAGTCCCTAATATACTGCTGGTGCAAATAGAACCAAGCAGCCAATTTAGAAAATAGTCTGGCAGTTCTTCATACAGTTAAACTTAGAGTTTATAGCAGCGCTACTCATAATAGCCAAAAGGTAGAAACACCCCAAATGTCCACCGTGGATGAATGGATAAACAAAATGTGATATATTCATACAGTGGAAGATTGCTCAGCCATAAAAGTGAATAAACATACGGAAACATGGCTGAACCTTGAAAACATTATGCTAAATGAAACCCGTTACAAAAGAGTACATGATATACATATATGATTTCATTTATGTGAAATCCAGCATAGTCAAATCTGTAGAGACAGAAGTAGATTAGTGATTATTTTGTGGTTAATACAAACTTTATTTATAAAAGACTCTTAAATTAGTTGTTTCATGCCATGCATTCACACAGAGTATATTGACTATTCAGAGCTATAGGAAGAGGAGCTCACAAACTCAAAGGAAAACTATTAAGGAGTTTCTAATAGTTAAAAGCTAGGAAAGATTAGGACAACTTTACAAATGAGCAATTAAAAATAAAACAAAAAATGTATGGAAAATAGTCTGAGCTGAGAGTAGGGCTGCTTAGGACTGGGGATAGGGTAGGGGAAAAGGCAAAATAGGGGGGGTAATAACTAAAGTGTATGGAGTTTCTTTTAGAAGTGTTGAAAATATTCTAAACTTGATAGTGGTGATCATTGCACATATCTGTGAATCTACTGAAAATCGTCAAATTGTATATTTTAAGTGGATGAATTTATGGTATGTGAATTATACCAATAAAGCTGTTATTTAAAAAAAGTCCCTTTCCCCACACCTATACACTTCAACTAATACAGGAAGTTTACTCAAAATTTAATCCACATTCTAGCAAATTGTACAGAACCAACATTATTTGGCAGTAGTTAATACGCACTTTATCCCTCAGTGGTCCCAATAAAAACAGTCATTACCGTGACAGTTTATAGATTAAAAGGTATTTTTAAGTGGTGAATTATAAGATAGTTTTAATTTTATTTATTTTTTAAAATTTTTATTGGAGTATAATTGATTTATAATGTTGTGTTACTTTCGGGTGTATAGCAAAGTGATTCAGTTATACATATACATATGTTCATTCTCAGATGCTTTTCCCATATAGAATATTACAGAATAGTGAGTAACATTCCCTGTTCTATACAGTTGGTCATTGTTGGTTATCTATTTTATATATAGTAGTGTGTGTATGTTAATGCCAAGCTCCTGATTTATCCCTCCCCCTGCTACGTTTCCCCTTTGGTAAACTTATTTATTCATTGATATCCTATGATATTTGTCTTTCTCTATCTGACTTCACCTAGTATGATAATCTCTAGGTCCATCCATATTGCTGCAAATGGCATTATTTCATTCTTTTTTATGGCTGAGTAATATTCCATTATATACATGTACCACATCTTCTTTATCCATTCCTCTGTTGGTGGACATTTAGATTGCTTTCATGCCTTGGCTATTGTAAATAGCTCTTCAGTGAACATTAGGGTGAATGTATCTTTTCAAATTATGGTTTTCTCTGGATATATACCCAGGAGTGGGATTACTGATCATATGGTAGTTCTAAGTTTTAAAATAAAAGTAAACAGTATGGCATCATTTTGATAGTTGCCACTCACTTTAGATTTTTCTGGATGATTCATTTTGAGGGAGTATCATAAAAGAAGTCAGAGGAAACTGGGGCCCCAGGATAAGCCTTTTCTTTTTTCTTTGCCATAAAACAAGTTAGAATTGATATCCTATTTATGAAAGGTAAAACATCCTATTTATGAGTTAGAAGTATGATTTTAAAAGTAACTGCTTCTTTCCCTTTGGTCTCTTCCTGACCAAAGCCTGTTGATGATCCTTCTTGCTAGCCATCAGAAACAAGTAGACTGCTCTTTCTGATGTCCACTCAGTTTGGTTCTGTAGCTCACAAGCTCCAATAGAAAATTATATTTCAGTAAGAATCTATCCAACCTTTCAAACCAGCTTCTATCTAAATGTATTAACACTTCTGGCATCATATTCTTTGGTCTTATGATGTGGTAATAGACTAGGTAGCTATTGGAAAATCTTCTAATAAGAAAATGATACGGAAGAAAGCTGTTTTAAAAGCACATTTGCAAGCCAGGCCACTGTCAATAATGTGCATTAGGCTTCGTGTGGCCTGGCAACCTGCTATAGTTTGATCACAAACAGGCTTGCTGAACTGTCAAAAAAAGGTTTGATTTGTCAATAAGTAATAAGCAATATTTCTTCACTTTCGTGTTTCTCTCTTTTTTTTCCAAAATATTTTTTCCATTTACTTTTCTTCAACCCCAGTGGAACACCGTCAGAGAGTTGAATGCCAAATCTGTTGCTCTTCATTTCTCATTATGGTTTAAACAATATCGCATTGACTCCATAAATCAATGCCAGAACAGGAGGTAACTTTGAAAAAAGGACACAGTGCCCATAAAGTTATTTGGCCATGAAGAAGCAGCCTTGGAGCTAGGAAGCAGTAGGGGATAGGAAGGAAGCAATTACAATAGTGATGGCAGTAGGAGCAATGTAATTAGCAGCTGTTTCAAGGGTAATTATTTGCAGACATATGACAATGGAGAGGTGGTATCTCAGAGAACTTCCTACTCGTTCACCCCCCCACCACCAAAATGTTAACTGTCCTGTATTCATATTAAGGCAACCATGACAAATAGGCTGTGCACTGGAGCCTTTAGGAGGTTCAGTCGCTATGCTCAGGTCATCCCCCCCGATACATTTCAGATTATCTACATATGTCGTTGGAACAATATTGCATATGAGGACAAGTGTTCTGTGGTAACAAAAGGAGGCAGAGGGGAGGTGAAACTGATCCAGGAAGAGCAGGTGAACAATACAAGTATCATGATCAAGAAATAGATGACTATGACCACCTAGAGGGGTGGGAGGGAGATGCAAGAGGGAGGGGATATGGGGATATGTGTATATGTATAGCTGAATTCACTTTGTTATACAGCAGAAGCTAACACACCATTGTAAAGCAATTATACTCCAGTAAAGATGTTTTAAAAAAAAAAGAATAGATGATTGTCTCACCCAGATTACTTGGCAGTCATCCTGCAGGAGATTTAGCAGTATATACAAAGGCAGTGGTTTTCAGAGTGTGGCCTCCAGACACAGGCAGTGTTAGTGTCATTTGGGAACTTTTTAGAATTTCAAATCCCCCCCTCCCCAGACCTACTGAATCAGAAATTTGTGGGATGGGACTCAATAATTTGTATTTTATCAAGTCTTCCAGGCAGTTCTGATGTCTAGTAAACTTTGAGAATCACTGTACTAAGATGTTTTATAAGACTTGAGAGTCACCTCACAGATTGGACATTAAACATAGTTTTGGAATCAGTTGGCAGTGAGTCTCAGAAGGAAAGGAATCAGGACTGGACCTCAGTCCCCCCAAAACAGCATACTGGGTAGGAAGCCATCCATTTCGAAAACTACATAGCTATAAAAGGCAATATACAGAGTCAAATAAAAATATCTGGCTGGGCTTCCCTGGTGGCGCAGTGGTTGAGAGTTCACCAGCCGATGCAGGAAACACGGGTTCGTGCCCTGGTCCGGGAGGATCCCACGTGCCGCGGAGCGGCTGGGCCCGTGAGGCATGAACGCCGAGCCTGCGCGTCCGGAGCCTGTGCTCCGCAACGGGCCACACAGTGAGAGGCCCACGTACCCAAAAAAAAAAAAAAAAAAAATTCTGGCTTCACATAGGTATAACCTTCAGCAAGCTAGACTCCTTATGCCTCAGTTTTGTCATCTCTAAATCAGTTTAATAATAATAGCGATAGCTTTGTAGAGTTACAGAGAAAATTAACTGAGCTAGAGACCAAACCCAGAATAAGTCTGTCACATAGTAAGGGCAGAATAGATGTTAACTGACATCATGATTTTTATATTATTAAAACTGTGATTTAAGGTTTGCGATTCCTAAATTATAATTTTGTAAAAGTTAAAAACATGGCTCTCATGTAACGTAAAATAAACGTGTCAGAGATTTTTTTTTTAATTCATTAATTAGAGAGGTAACTGATAAAATGTCAAAATTGAGTTCAAAGGAGATTTTGGAGAATGGAGTTTATATAATCTGTCAAGAATGCTGAAATGTTTCTAATACATGTAAAGCTGGATGATATCCTACAGAACAATATATTGTAATGTTTGGAGTTATCGTTTTTATCAGACTAAAACCAATTGTACCTTTCCTGGACAACATTTATTTACATTGGTGTAGACCTGAATCATTTTCATTACTCTCACACAAGGATCATTTGAATTGATATCAATTTGCTGCAAGATAACCTCTAGGCCTACAGAGTTATAAAAGAGCCTAGTCAATAGACAGTCAGTCAAAGATGTACCCCCGCACTACTCTGAAAGAACATGCAATTAAGGATTTTACCTGTTTTCCAATTCTGGAATAATTTCTCTTGATGGATGTCTCACAAGAAAGAGTGCAGAAGCCAGGTTATTGGAATTGATTTACAGGAACAAGGCAGGACCCGAAGCAAAGGTGATATGGCTGGTACTTCAGAATCCTGGGCCTGCAGATAGTGGGAGAACAACAACAAGAAAACAGCTCTGAACATTGCAGAGTCTTGTTGCCAGAGCATCAGAATGAACCTTGCAGCGTATAAAAGATATATACCTTACAAAGGAAGAGAAATACACCCTGAATTTGAAAAATATTTTCATTACAGCTGGTCAAGGAACCAAATGAAACATTATCCTCAGGTGTTTGAAACATTTTCTTATTCAAAGTAAAACTGTAATCAAGGGTATAAGATAGATAAGGAATTTTTATTGTGGTGTCACTTGTGGTATAACATTCAGTGCATTTTTCTGTAATGCAAATGGTATCAGCAGTTTGAGACAGAAACCTCAGCAAGAGGCTTTAAATTCTTATCACGTATTAACTAGAAATAAAACACAGATGTGGATGCTGCCTAAGCACAGTAGCACGTTTATGTAATTAAGTCACCAGTGTGGTTTGCATTGAACGGTGATTTTTAATAGAGCATATACACAAAGATTAGATTGATAAATGTCATATCGCAGAGACTTGGCTAGGGAGAAGCAGTGCTCAGGTAAGGAGATGAGTGGTAATTTGCTTCTAAAAATTGTCCTGCATCATTACAGGAAAGTTATATCTGATGGTTCTCTTTCTCAGAAGTGTTTTGGAGAAAAGAGTGTTGGCCCTTGGGGAAAAAACGTAAGAGAAGTTTATTTTAAATGTATTCTGATTTTCTGTCATGGAATGGAACAAGTGCAAGAAAGATATACTTTTGACTTTTTTCTTAACTCTTCTGGACTCATTTTCAATTTACAAGTATTCAGATTAAACTTATTTAACAAAAGTTTATTTAGCACCTTCAATAAAGCTATGTACTATGCTCTGAAAACAAGAAAAAAGATAAATTTGATAGTTTCTCCAAGAAATTTACCATTTTATCTGGGAATGAACTAAATATGACTTCAAATAAAGGGAGAAAGAATGTGATAAAATCAATAATAGTCTAGGTGAGCAATGGCATTGCAGCAGGAATATTTTGAGGAATTTGAAAATATGGTGGAGAGAGAGATGTCTAGTAAATAGAAGAAACAAAAATTGAAAAATAAAGGGCTGAAAGTGGCTAAAGTGAAGTGCAACGCATCATATGTGTCCCAAACAAGTTTAAACTAGTATGGAAGGGTAGTTTATCAGCAAAGGCTTCATGGAGGAAGGACTGTTGAAGGTGGGCCTTGAATTATGCATAGGCTCTAAGTGGTATGTGATGGAGCATATTCAAAGCGTAAGAAAAAACTGGTGCCTTTGTACATAGATAGGAAGCTTTAGATAATACTTGAAGAATAGGTTACATATAGGGAAAAGGCATAATAATAATGATACCATTTGTTTAGTGGTGTCATATTGTATCCATCTTTCCGAATATTATTTTGTTTAATCTTTACCTATTAGGTAATATTTCAACTATCATATTTGGGTTAGTAAGTAATGGGGATAAAATCAAATAGGTAGTGGGGAGTTGGCCTGGTATTCTTAATCAAACCTTTCTGATTAACTTTCACCCTGTGCTTCATTTTCACTCAGCTGCATCTCAGGCATTTGAAGTGTTACAGATGTTAAAACTTGATGATTTGACTCTAGATTATTGGAAGTAGGGCCTAAAGTAAAAAGAGTAGTCAAAATAGATGCCAGTGTTTCATGTCTGGGTGATGTGGAAAACGGTAGCACTGTGAGTGAAAAGAGTTTTCATGTGGGCATGGTAATCAAAAGTTACTAGTAGACCTGCAAGAAGTTATATCGAATAAAAAAGAATTTGCCTCTGGAGTTCAGGAGAAGTCTGAGCTCAAGATAGAGAGGAAAAAGGTAACAAGAGAACAAAACCTTGGAGAACATTAATGTTAAAAAAAGAAAGAAGAGGAGCCAATGGAGACTGAGAGATTAGCCGGGATGAAAAGAGAGGCCGGGGAGCCTTGTGCTTTTTCAGTAGAAGGAGAAGGAAAAGAGAGTTTGAAGAAGGAGTAGAGGGGAGATGTCCAGCACTCAAAGGATAATGAATTTGTCAATTGGAACACTCAGGAAGACTCTTAAGACACTAGTTAGAGCTGTGTGGTGAAAATAGAAGCAGATTGAAAGAGGGATAGGAGTGGCTGGTAGACAAGTGGATGCAAGGGGCATGAGCGAAGAAGTTAAAACAGTTCTACTGCATGTCTTAAGATGATGCCGCAATTTTAGTAGGTAAGAAAAATCAAGGTAAAAATCCCATACTATTTACACATCCAGATCATAAACCCTGCCGCTGAATTGAAGAAAGTAGCTCACTGAATAAGAACAAGCCTGTTAGTAGAGCAAAGGGTGACAATATCAAGGGTAGACCTGTAAAGGAAATGAGTAAAGGAAGGGGAATTACTGAAAAGATTATATAAAATGTGATATTAAGCCTCCCTAATGTCAGTGATTATCTTTGTTTGAGGGGACTTACTTTTTCTAGTGGGTCTGAAATAGGAGCCAGCATTTGTGTGTGTGCGCGTGTGTGTGCGAGAGAGAGAGAGAGAGAGAGAGAGAGAGAGAGAGACAGAGAGAGAGAGAGACAGAGAGAGAGAGAGAGGCAGAGAGAGAGAGAGACAGGCAGACAGACAGACAGACAGAGACAGAGAGACAGAGAGAGAAGAGAGAGAGAGAGAGGTTGCCTTGAAGTCTCATTTCTTGGTGCAGCTTTTTATTCCTTATGTAGTTGTTAGACGATTCTTTAAAAAGACATTACAAGTATGTTTAGAATCTGATTCTGATGACTGGTCAGAATGCCTTTGCATTTGTTCAAAGACTCCATCTTGATTTTACCATTTTCGTTCTCCTTGTAATGTGGTATTTTATCAATGAGGCTATGACATGGCGCCCACATGGCATCCGGGGTGCTAGATGGTAAAAAGGGAGAATACCTGGAACAAAATTTAAAACGGTAGCTTTTGGCCTGAGTTTTAAAAGTTCCAAGATCTTTGATCTAACTGCTTAGAGACTCTTAAGTAAAAGGCCCTTAGATCCTTTCAGTCTGGTGGTAAAACACACTTGTGCTCAGAGCCCCAGGCTGCTGAGGGGAGATTACAGTTGCCTGTTTCTAATAGTGTGGTATGAAATAGACGTTTGGAACATGCCTGTGATGTATATCTGAATTTCAATTGATCAGAGATTGCTAAATTGATATAGTGTAAGCTGTAGATTCAATTTACAAAGGCTTTTCAAAGTATTTTCCTCACAGTAGCTCTGCTGTTACAGTAGTTGCTCTTATCCCTGATTTATGAGGAAGTATGAACATTGCAGCCAGAGGCGCTAAGTGACTCCCCCAAGATCGTATAGCAAGTCAGAGCAGGGCTGGGAATGGCAGTTCCCACAGGGCAGTGTCTTCTGGAGCCATATGGGGGCCTGAGGAAAGAAAATTGGGCCTCTATATACACTTACCTAAATATCTTCCAGTATTTTTGAACCAAATACTAAAAGCTCTACAAAAAAAGAAGTGAGTGTACATACAAAGCCTGGCGCTGCCCAGTGGGTTTGCATGCCATTATGTTTTCATAAACTCAGCCATTCCAGGGCCTGAAGTAGACCTGGGGGGCTCTTGCACACCTGGAACCCTTGGGCTGATTGGAACCACTCCTCCCATTGTACGATAATGCAAGGTTGTAAAACCATGCATTATTGTTTTTATATTTTATTGTCTTTAATGTTTTTATATTTTATTCATCCTGGAGTTTTGGGCGCTAATTTTGATTTTTAAAAATATTACATGGCTGCCAGGCTTTTCCGGTACTGCTGCCCCTTTAAATTTGCTCTAAATTGTGTTCTTCACTCACCTGATTCTAATCCCAGCCCTGCAGCAGCCTTCTTTCTGTTTGGCTTCTCTGCAGTGTAAATTGCACAAAAGCAAAAGGGCCAAAGAAACGGAGGTGGAATAAATCAAGGGCAAAAGACTGATTTACAGTTGTTTTTAGAAGACAGCTAACAGTCTGTAGACAGTTCCAGGTGGTCTAACTTGCCCACGCCTTTGCTCATGCCATTTTAATTGCCTGACATAGCTTTTTTCCTCACTTTGAAGAAATCCTAGCATTTTTTCAAATCCCAGATCAAAGGTACATCCTCTGTAGAGCTGTTTTCATATTCAGACAAGATTAATTAGTTGTAGCTCTCTGCTGCATACACAGATCCCTGTACAGATCCCAACTGTTGGGCTTATCAAATTGTATTAGAGTTTTAAATGTCGGTCTCACTCCATCAATTGTGAGGCTCTTAAAGCTGAGCAGGAACCCTTTCTTATCTGAGTCTGTATCATTAACACCTCACATAGTGACTGGCCCACAGCCAGTGGGCAATAAATGGTCATGGAGTGACAGAATGGTTAAGATGAGTCAACTCTCAGGAATTACCCAATGGGTAGCTCTTCTGTCTCCTTAGTTTGATATGCATTCCAGAAAATAAAGTTTCCAGGAAGGCTTACTGAAATTTCAAGATTGGTAAACCATGGTACTTCCTAGGCACCATTGTTTCTCTATCAATGGCCTGAAGAAGTTAGAGTTATTCGTCTCACTCCCCACCTGTCCCACTCTGGCACAAGACATGGTGACTTCGTTTTTGACTGAACTGTTAAAGTTTGGTCCCAAACAGTATTAAGCTTTCCTTAATCACAGCACCCAGATACATCTATTTTTCTTTTTTCCAAGGGAAAACATTGTTGCTGTAACTTTAATCATTTCTCTTGCTGCTCAGGGGCACAATCTTTGTGCTGAAGCACTTGGGAACTAAAATTAGTACTTTTATGTAGGGATCAGTTTCAAATTCAAAGATATGCCCTATTATATGGTGCTTTAACCCCCAGTTAGAATGTGCCTTGTGAATAGGCTATGTGAATAGGGTTTCAGGTGGGAGGGTGTGTGGTTAAATGGAGCAAACCAATAGAACATACTATTGAATTCTAAATGTGTTTTAACCACCTTTCCTTCTTGTTCATTTCACATTGTTTCTGGATTGTCATGTTGTCAGTCATCATACTGTAAATAGCTCTATAATATTTTACATTTAAGAATAATAACTTTTGGGGCTTCCCTGGTGGCGCAGTGGTTAAGAATCCACCTGCCAATGCGGGGGACACGGGTTCAAGCCCTGGTCCGGGAAGATCCCACATGCTGCAGAGCAACTAAGCCTGTGCGCCACAATTACTGAGCCTGCTCTCTAGAGCCCGTGAGCCACAACTACTGAAGTCCACGTGCCTAGAGCCCGTGCTCCGCAACAAGAGAAGCCACTGCAATGAGAAGCCCACACACCACAACGAAGAGTAGCCCCCGCTCGCCGCAACTAGAGAAAACCCGCGCGCAGCAACAAAGACCCAACGCAGCCAAAAATAATAAATAAAATAAATAAATTTATTAAAAAAAGAATAAGTTTTTGTATTTTGCTCTGCAGCTATAATTTTTACATTATAATCTGCAAAATCAATACATGAATAGATTTAGAAATTATAAATTCACTTTGTTATATACTAAGATCAGCTTTTTATATGCCATCAATAATTCATGTGTAAAAATTAACATGCTTTATGACAGTAAATTTTGTATGTCAAAATAGCTAGTGTAACAGTTTTTGAAAAGTGTGATTCTGTGATTTGGTATATACATTTTACATGTGATATTTACTTCAAACGAAATAATAAAAATAGGGTCATGTGTCTAAGGACACAGTCAGATCTCAAGTTAGCTTTCTGTTTTTCAACATTTGTTCATAAAAGTTCTTGGGGAACAAATAAGAAATCTCTTTCTTAAAAATACCTTTGTGAAGCAATTAAACTCCAGTAAAGATCTATTAAAAATATAGTTTAAAAAATACCTTTATCTTACAAATAAGACAAGATGTGTAGCCATATATGCAGGCTTTTCAGTTTGTTCATGCCAGAGGCACTTACGAGCTATTGTGTTTCTTACATAAAGCAAATAAATGTGCTATAACCTTTTCCAATTTAAAGAATTTTTTTCTGTGCAGGCTTAAAAAAGACCTGCAGCTAAAGTAGTTTCTATGAGTCTAAAAAATGGGTATTTCTATTTCAAAAGAAAATATGGAATCTTATAATAACAAATATATGAAACATGAATGATTTATTCATTCAACAGATATATATTGTTTACCTGCTGTATGTCTTTTACATATTTATGGAACACAGGATTTTCCACCGATATTGATGATGATTCTTAAAACAATCCTATGGGCTTTCAGTAAAGACTCTTTGTTGGTCCTGAGCAATAAGATTTTGGTATTTTTTTACCTTTTGTAACACTGCCATTATTTTCCAGCTACCTTTGAAGTCACTTTGCTTTTTGAGCTAAATCACTGCATATGTGATTGACAATTATATACAGAATTTTTAAAATTTTAGTTTACATAATTTTCTCTTGCCACAATGCTTACGGGTCCATATAAACAGCTTTATACCATACACACTACAATTCCTTGTAGTCTTAAGAGATCCTTATAAATATATTTTATTTTTCGTATTTTGTGATAAAGATTATAATTTTACCTTTTATATATAATACTATTTTAGGAAAACTAAAATATGTCAGAGCACTTACAATGAAGCATTCTAAAAATTGACACCTTATTCTTAATCATAATATTATTTTACCTTGTTTTAATGCATGCTAATCTTGTTCCAAATATGCCAAAATGTGTTTTTATTTCTATGGTATGGTAAGTATATAAGGAAATGCATGGTTAAGAGGAAAGGAAAGGAAGGGAGAGGCAAGCAAGGAGAGAAAAAGAGAGGGGGGGTATCTACTGAATACATACGATATTATAGTATGCTCGGTTTTTCCAGTATGTTTGCTCATTTCATTCTCAATATTGATTTAAGAAGTAGCTATTTTTATCTTTGCTAGATAGATGGAGAAACTGAGGGCCGTAAACTTTACATAACTTGTCCAAGATCACATTGCCAGTGAATGGTGAATTCAGTTTAGATCTAGGACTCTCTGGGCAGTGGTTTCTGGCTCTGTTAGCTCTTCTCAGTGTCACAGTCAACATGACATTCGTTAGCAAATGTTATCCACTCTTAGCAAATTCTGCACCTCTATGAAAAGTGGGATGTAACAGAATGCAGCAGCACACGAAACATGGATTTTTTAAAATGCTTACTTCTTTCAAAGAAATAATCACATAAACACTTAGGGATCAAACTGCATCTGAGTAATTAAAGGTCTTCTTTGGATGTGGGCCATTTAATAATTTTAGTATGTAGGGCTATGCTACTGCTTTCCAAGTTGTGAATAATTAAATAGGATACATTACCAAGTAATGATCTTATTTAAAAGTTCTAATTCATCTAATGAAAAAGACTTGAAACCAGGACTATCATATTCCCCTTCCTCTTTTAGATTCTTTCTGTTTACTTCTTTTTTTTTTGAATTTTATTTTATTTTTTATACAGCAAATTCTTACTAGTCATCAGTTTTATACACATCAGTGTATACATGTCAATCCCAAATCGCCCAATTCATCACACCACTACCACCACCCCCACACAGCTTTCCCCCCTTGGTGTCCATACGTTTGTTCTCTACATCTGTGTCTGAATTTCTGCCCTTCAAACCAGTTCATCTGTACCATTTTTCTAGGTTCCACATATATGCGTTAATATACGATATTTGTTTTTCTCTTTCTGACTTACTTCACTCTGTATGACAGTCTCTAGATCCATCCACGTCTCAACAAATGACACAATATCGTTCCTTTTTATGGCTGAGTAATATTCCATTGTATATATGTACCACATCTTCTTTATCCATTTGTCTGTCGATGGGCATTTAGGTTGCTTCCATGACCTGGCTATTGTAAATAGTGCTGCAGTGAACTTTGGGGAGCATGTGTCTCTTTGAATTATGGTTTTCTCTGAGTATATGCCCAGTAGTGGGATTGCTGGATCATATGGTAATTCTATTTTTAGATTTTTAAGGAACCTCCATACTGTTCTCCATAGTGGCTGTATCAAGTTACATTCCCACCAACAGTGCAAGAGTGTTCCCTTTTCTCCACACCCTCTCCAGCATTTGTTGTTTGTAGATTTTCTGATGATGTCCATTCTAACTGGTGTGAGGTGATATCTCACTGTGATTTTGATTTGCATTTCTCTAATAATTAGTGATGTTGAGTAGCTTTTCATGTGCTTCTTGGCCAGCTGTATGTCTTCTTTGGAGAAATGTCTGTTTAGGTCTTCTGCCCATTTTTGGATTGGGTTTGTTTTTTTAATATTGAGCTGCATGAGCTGTTTATATATTTTGGAGATTAATCCTTTGTCCATTGATTCGTATGCAAATATTTTCTCCCATTCTGAGGGTTGTCTTTTCGTCTTGTTTATGGTTTCCTTTGCTGTGCAAAAGCTTTGAAGTTTCATTAGGTCCCATTTGTTTATTTTTGTTTTTATTTCCATTACTGTAGGAGGTGGATCAAAAAAGATCTTGCTGTGGTTTATGTCCAAGAGTGTTCTTCCTATGTTTTCCTCTAAGAGTTTTATAGTGTCCGGTTTTACATTTAGGTCTCTAACCCATTTTGAGTTTATTTTTGTGTATGGTGTTAGGGAGTGTTCTAATGTCATTCTTTTACATGTAGCTGTCCAGTTTTCCCAGCACCACTTATTGAAGAGGTTGTCTTTTCTCCATTGTATATTCTTGCCTCCTTTGTCATAGATTAGTTGACCATAGGTGCGTAGGTTTATCCCTGGGCTTTCCATCTTGTTCCATTGATCTATGTTCCTGTTTTTGTGCCAGTACCATATAGTCTTGATTACTGTAGCTTTGTAGTATAGTCTGAAGTTAGGGAGTCTGATTCCTCCAGCTCCGTTTTTTTCCCTCAAGACTTCTTTGGCTATTTGGGGTCTTTTGTATCTCCATACAAAATTTAAGATTTTTTGTTCTAGTTTCGTAAAAAATGCCATTCGTAATTTGATAGGGATTACATTGAATCTGTAGATTGCTTTGGGTAGTATAGTCATTTTCACAATATTGATTCTTCCAATCCAAGAACACAGTATATCTCTGCATCTGTTGGTATCATATTTAATTTCTTTCAGCAGTGTCTTACAGTTTTCTGCATACAGGTCTTTTGTCTCCTTAGGTAGGTTTATTCCTAAGTATTTTATTCTTTTTGTTGCAGTGGTAAATGGGAGTGTTTCCTTAATTTCTCTTTCAGATTTTTCATCATTAGTGTATAGGAATGCAAGAGACTTCTGTGCATTAATTTTGTATCCTGCAACTTTACCAAATTCATTGATTAGCTCTAGTAGTTTTCTGGTGGTATTTTTAGGGTTCTGTAGGTATAGTATCATGTCATCTGCAAACAGTGACAGTTTTACTTCTTCTTTTCCAATTTGTATTCCTTTTATTTCTTTTTCTTCTCTGATTGCCATGGCTAGGACTTCCAAAACTATGTTGAATAATAGTGGTGACAGTGGACATCCTTGTCTTGTTCCTGATCTTAGAGGCAATGCTTTCAGTTTTTCACCATTGAGAATGATGTTTGCTGTGGGTTTATCGAATATGGCCTTTATTATGTTGAGGTAGGTTCCCTCTATGCCCACTTTCTGTAGAGTTTTTCTCATAAGCGGGTGTTGAATTTTGTCAAAAGCTTTTTCTGCATCTATTGAGATGATCATATAGTTTTTCTTCTTCAGTTTGTTAATATGGTGTATCACATTGATTGATTTGGATATATTGAAGAATCCTTGTATCCCTGGGATAAATCCCACTTGATCATGCTGTATGATCCTTTTAATGTGTTGTTGGTTTCTGTTTGCTAGTATTTTGTTGAGGATTTTTGCATCTATATTCATCAGTGATATTGGTCTGTAAATTTCTTTTTTTGTCATATCTTTGTTTGGTTTTGGTGTCAGGGTGATGGTGGCTTCAGAGAATGAGTATGGGAGTGTTCCTTCTTCTGCAATGTTTTGGAAGAGTTTGAGAAGGATGGGTGTTAGTTCTTCTCTAAATGTTTGATAGAATTCGCCTGTGAAGCCATCTGGTCCTGGACTTTTGTTTGTCGGAAGATTTTTAATCACACTTTCAATTTCAGTGCTTGTGATTGGTCTGTTGATATTTTCTATTTCTTCCTGGTTCAGTCTTGGAAGGTTATACCTTTCTAAGAATTTGTCCATTTCTTCCCGGTTGTCCATTTTATTGGCATACAGTTGCTTGTAGTAGTCTCTTAGGATGCTTTGTACTTCTGTGGTGTCTGTTGTAACTTCTCCTTTTTCATTTGTAATTTTATTGATTTGAATCCTCTCCCTCTTTTTCT
Source organism: Tursiops truncatus (assembly GCF_011762595.2). Taxonomy (NCBI): domain Eukaryota; kingdom Metazoa; phylum Chordata; class Mammalia; order Artiodactyla; family Delphinidae; genus Tursiops; species Tursiops truncatus. Next base: position 25,921,960 of record NC_047042.1, on the reverse strand, counting down.
TGATGAGTCTGGCTAATGGTTTATCAATTTTGTTTATCTTCTCAAAGAACCAGGTTTTAGTTTTATTGATCTTTGCTATTGTTTTCTTTGTTTCTATTGCATTTATTTCTGCTCTGATCTGTATGATTTCTTTCCTTCTGCTAACTTTGCGTTTTGTTTGTTCTTTTTTCTCTAGTTCCTTTAGATGTAACATTAGATTGTTTATTTGAGATCTGTCTGATTTCTTGAGGTAGGCTTGTATAACTGTAAACTTCCCTCTTAGTACTGCTTTTGCTGCATCCCATAGGTTTTGGATCATCATGTTTTCATTGTCATTTGTCTCTAGGTATTTTTTGATTTCCTCTTTGATTTCTTTAGTGATCTCCTGGTTATTTAGTAACATATTGTTTAGCCTCCATGTGTTTGTGTTTTTTACGTTTCTTTCCCTGTAATTCATTTCTAATCTCATAGTGTTGTGGTCAGAAGAGATGCTTGATATGATTTCAATTTTCTTAAATTTACTGAGACTTGATTTGTGACCCAAGATGTGATCTGTCCTGGAGAATGTTCCATGTGCACTTGAGAAAAAAGTGTAATCTGCTGTTTTGGGATGGAATGTCCTATAAATTATCAATTAAATCTATCTGGTCTGTTGTGTCATTTAAAGCTTCTGTGTCCTTCTTTATTTTCATTTTGGATGATCTGTCCATTGGTGTAAGTGAGGTGTTAAAGACCCCCACTGTTATTGTGTTACTGTCGATTTCCTGTTTTATAGCAGTTGCCTTATGTATTGAGGTGCTCCTGTGTTGGGTGCATATATATTTATAATTCTTATATCTTCTTCTTGGATTGATCCCTTGATCATTATGTAGTGTCCTTCCTTGTCTCTTGTAACATTCTTTATTTTCAAGGCTATTTTATCTGATATGAGTATTGCTACTCCAGGTTTCTTTTGGTTTCCATTTGCATGGAATATCTTTTTCCATCCCCTCACTTTCAGTCTGTATGTGTCCCTAGGTCTGAAGTGGGTCTCTTGTAGACAACATATATATGGGTCTTGTTTTTGTATCCATTCAGCAAGCCTGTGTCTTTTGATTGGAGCATTTAATCCACTCACGTTTAAGGTAATTATCGATATGTATGTTCCTATGAGCATTTTCTTAATTGTTTTGTTTTTGTAGATCCTTTTCTTCTCTTGTGTTCCCCACTTAGAGCAGTTCCTTTAGCATTTGTTGTAGAGCTGGTTTTGTGGTGCTGAATTTTCTTAGCTTTTGCTTGTCTGTAAAGCTTTTGATTTCTTCATCGAATCTGAGTGAGATCCTCGCCGGATAGAGTAATCTTGGTTTTAGGTTCTTCCCTTTCATCACTTTAAGTATATCATGCCACTCCCTTCTGACTTATAGAGTTTCTGCTGAGACATCAGCTGTTAACCTTATGGGAGTTCCCTTGTATATTATTTGTCATTTTTCCCTTGTTGCTTTCAATAATTTTTCTTTGTCTTTAATTTTTGCCAGTTCGATTACTATGTCTTGGCGTGTTTCTCCTTGGCTTTATCCTGTATGGGACTGTCTGTGCTTCCTGGAGTTGGGTGGCTATTTCTTTTCCCATGTTAGGGAAGTTTTCGATTATAATCTCTTCAAATATTTTCTCTGGTCCTTCCTCTCTCTCTTCTCCTTCTGGGACCCCTATAATGCAAATGTTGTTGTGTTTAATGTTGTCACAGAGGTCTCTTAGGCTGTCTTCAGTTCTTTTCATTCTTTTTTCTTTATTCTGTTCTGTGGCAGTGAATTCCACCATTCTGTCTTCCAGGTCACTTATCCGTTCTTCTGCCTCAGTTATTCTGCTATTGATTCCTTCTAGTGTAGTTTTCATTTCAGTCATTGTATTGTTCATCTCTGTTTGTTTGTTAATTCTTCTAAGTCTTTGTGAAACATTTCTTGCATATTTTCGAAATTTGCCTCCATTCTTTTTCCGAGGTCTTGGATTATCTTCATTATCATTATTCTGAATTCTTTTTCCGGAAGGTGCCTATCTCCACTTCATTTAGTTGTTTTTCTGGGGTTTTATCTTGTTCCTTCATCTGGTTCATAGCCCTCTGCCTTTTCATCTTGTCTATCTTTCTGTGAATGTCTCTGTTTACTTCTGAGAGCCACTCATCTCCTAAGAGTTTTTTAACTGATAGTGACTTTGAAATGCTCTAAGGGTCATTCTCAAGTGCTTCCTTTCTCTGTCTCTTTTGAAATAAGATATTGCATCTTTCTGGTATTTAAGTGTCTTTTACTGATTCATCAGTTGTTTCCAAATCTGAATGGTTTTCTAGCCATAATATATTGTATAGAAATAGTGATTTGGGATATATGTAAGGAAAAAACACCCTGCTTCTTAGAGATACAGCGTAATAAGGGCCACATAGTGCCTAGAGATTAGAAATTATTTTATACAGTAAAAATGAGACACTGGTTCTCCTACATGATAGCTTTGTGTATTCCTGTAATTCATGCAGATTTTATGCCATCCTTTCTGTTAACTTCAAAGACTAACAGCGGACACTTGCCCTTTGTTTTCACTCTTCTGGCAAAGCAAATCTGACTATTAAAAATGTGCCAGCCAATGATATTCCATGTGTAGCTTTACATTAATTTGTTTTTCTCTTAAAATCTCATCATCCTGTTAAACATTCATGATTGAAGACAACTGATTACAATAGATTAAATGCAGTGTATTAGACTATAACGTAGATTTACATACTTTTGCCCAAATAGGTTTAAATCGAAACAAAACTTAGGTCTTTATTTCTGCTCTTCTTCCTGCCTTTCTCCACCCCTAAAAGATTTAAAATTCATTTGGGCTACTTAAGCTAAAATAGCTACACTGTTAGCAAGCAAAGCAAAATGCACATATGTTGAGGGAACTGAAAATTCTTTAAGATTTTTTAACAATTTACATTGATACTTTCATTTATTCATTTACTCATTCATTCATTCATATATAAATACATTGATTTCAGGAATATTTATTGAAACTTTATTTCAATATTTATTGAAATTCCATAGTAGGTGTTGTAAAATACAAGTAAATTGGAACTCTCACCTACCTTAGTGTGTGCCAGCCCTTTTCGTTCATTCCACCTCCTTTATTTCCTTCCAAAGTTGTATTTTCTGCCTAACTCAAATTTTCAAAAAGGGTTTCTCTCTATTATGTATTCTAACAGAATTCTAAAGAAAGTGACGTTTAAAACATAGAATACTTTTAAACTTGCCATCAATTCTTTGAAGTTGTGGAATATTTCACTAAGTGCACTCCAGTTATCTCCTGATGTACAGCCTTCCAAACTGAGTTTCAAAGACATTTGTATAATAATTAAAGCAAACAATAAAAGACTAACTTAAACTATAGTTTAACTCCTCCCTAAAATGAAAGGGAAATTAGTATTACTCTTAAAATATTCATTAATATTTAATATGTATATACTTGTAGAATGATTTGTAGACCCCTACTTAAAATGGGGTTTATAATATTCTTAATATGCCCCATATTAGAAACATTCTAAAACTAGGTAATTCTGTCACATGTATTACAGCTCAAATACCAAAATACACAAACTCTTTTGACAGAATATCACAGTTTAACATTTTTTGTACCTATATTTTTTTCTGGTTATAGTAGAACATTTTAGAAAATTTAAAAAATACATAAAATTATTTTACAAAACAAAACAAAAGCAGTGTATCATAACTGTTTCCCCTGATGATGGAGCTAGTCTTAACATTACTTATTTTCTTTATTCCTCACATTTGTTCTGATATTCTGTTCAGATTAGTTCTCTACACACATTTACAACTTTATATTTTATCTTTTTCACTTAACAGAGTTGTATGGTAAACATTTTCTAGGGCACCAAAAATACTTTGTAAACATTTTGATGCATAAATTTTATGTCAGTGTGTGACAGTTTGTGGAGTCCTTAGCTTGCTAACAATTTAGCTTTTTTATAAATAATACCGCTATAAACAGTTTTACGCATTTTGAGGTGTTTCATTAGGAAAGATTCTTATAAAGGGAGAGTAAATTCAATTCATTCATAATACAGCATTGCCATTTCAGAGTGCTTCTTTGCATTTATTTCTTAGCCATTTGAAGTATGTTGTCAAGTATTTTTTCCCCATAAAAATCTTATAGTTAATGGTACATCATAAGTCTTTATATATGGTATAGTGTATTTTCCTGTCATCATATAGGAACTATAACTGAGTTGTTTATAGTTTGTGTTTTTTAATGTCTCTCTTCTCTGAAAATGTAAATTTTTTTGGTTTGTATTTAGTGATGCAAAAGAGCAATCTGATTTTGTGGATGTAAATGTAATATGTATTTTATTAACTCCGCAAGAAAATGATGCTATAATAATAACTTAAAAATAAGAAATCTAGTTATACCTCTTTGCATTGATTTTTCTTGGAATTCAGTGAACCCATCTGCATAATCTGGTCTTTTTTCTTCTCTGGAAAGATATTGGCAAATGTGTCTGATTGTTACTCCTGTGCCAGTTATTCTGGTTTTATTCTCTAGAATAATAATAATAATACAGTTCTTTCATTTTGTGTCTTTTCATGTCTGTCTTCATTTTTCTTTCTTTTTCCAGTAAAGTTCTCCACATTTTTCTTAATGTTTATACTGTTCTAACATCAAAATAGAGCTTAATCCTGTGACTGTATTATTAATTTATTTTCCATTCTTCCTTTCCTCACCCATTTCCACAACCTTATAGAAGATATATTTTCATTTCTAATTCTCCCCCTCCTACTTTATAAAAAGCATTTTTAACATTGTATTAAAATGGCTAAATTGTTTTCTAATTATTTTTTCTGAGTCTTTATAAATTATTTTTAGAGATTTATTTTTCTTCCAAATCTTCAAATTTTCACTTTTCTTGTTCTCCTTTAGACCTTCATAGAGCCACAGTTTCTTCCTAAAGGGAATACAGCGTGTTTCCCTCTTTCTATCTACTTAAAGCCCATCTCCAGTGAGGACTACTTATTCCTAACATGGTTTATGCCAACAGGTAAATCACTTGAATTGTCTTGGACTCTGCTCTCTGTCCTAGGAGTGTTGGTTGAATCCTTCCCACAGCCTGAAAGCAAAGTTGATTCAATTTCTCCCGACTTTCGAGTATCTAGTGTACTTTTCAGCTAAGCTACTGCCCAGCCTTCGTTCTTCTCACCCTGTATAACACTCAGAATCATTTTCTGAATATTTACGTTCTTGATGTCATACTTAACATTTTTCTACTCAGAATACTGCAGTGATTTCTCTCTTGTTTAAGAATGACTTCATGTACCTGGTGTGCAGGACCCTGCATAACAGACCTATTTCTCCAACGTCAACTCAGTTCTGTGTTTCTACCCTCTCCCAACTCTATCGATTGTCCAAAAAATAACTTTCCTTTGAAGCGAACATCAAAAGACACATTCTGTAATGGCCCAGACTTCTATATTTGCTTCTTAGCATAAGCTTCCTAAATAAACAGAAGAAAGTCATGACCATCATTTAAAAGTATCAAAAAATAAGCATCCCTCTTCATTCCTTCTGTTAAAACATTTACACATGAACTGAGTTTTTCTTACAGCACTTGAAATCACGTGTTTAATTGCGCTTCCTTCAACATTGATTCTAATTTCATGTCCCCATTTTCACACATATTTTTTTCCCTTTTTCCTCAACCTATGTGTTTTAGTTTATTTTATTGTGACATTTCCAGATTTTGGCAGCAGTGCTAATTCTTAGTCAGTCCATCTGTTGTTGAGCCTCTGATAGTGGGTGTCCAACCTTGTGCCATGTCCTTTCTACACCAGGAACTCAGTGAGCTGGTGAGAAGAGAATCCCCTGCGTCCCGATTTTTGATTTTCTACCCAGGCTGTGCACTTTCGTGAAAACAAATTAGGAGCTGGTGCTTGGGTATTGCCAGTTTTCTGCATTATTTTAAGGAAATAGACATAAGAATGTGTGACATCTCAAAAAATAGAGTCTGTGATGAACAATTGTGCGAAGGAAAGGTTTTTTTTAACCCTGGCTTTTGGCCATGCCAAGAAGCATACGTTCTTTAGGGTAAAATAAAAGAGTTATATTCTTGGATCTTTTTTAAGAAACTGTATTGTTGTGGGAGAAAAACAAACTTTAAAAAAAGGGAACTACAGGGAAACACCCAGACCCTGTCCACCTGGATGGCTGCAAGAAAGAAGAAATTAACACATCCCCTCGCCAAGGCTGGCCATTACAGGGCATATTTGCAAAACTTATGGCCTTTTTACTTTACTTCCTCATCTCCTCCCCCTCTCTGTGCTGTAAAAGAAACTGGCATCTGAACCCCGATAAGATGGTTTTTCGGAGATACTAGTTTGCCTTCTTCTCGGTCTGCCGGCTTTCCGAATAAAGTCGTATTCCTTGCCTCAAAAAAACAAAAAAAAGGAACTAATTCGTAATGTGGTAGAAGATTGTGATATATTTCAGTGTTAAGGAAATGGGAAGATAATGACTCTGCATCATTTAGTTAATTCAAAATGGTGCATATATGGGTAACATGTTATTTTTTATCTAGCCTGATTTTCACAGTAAAAATTTCTAATGATAATTTGTTATAGATCATTGCCTATACCATCTGTTTATATCAGGAAGCAGTAGCTTATATACAAATCTCAATTTTTTACTACTAAATCTGTTTATTTTTAAAATATAGTCTTATTTCAGAGATACAAAGTGTTTTATGTACATTTTATAGAAATAAATGAGAATGTGTGGAACTTTGTAGAGTATATGTGCAGATGAATGTATCAATAAAAAGAAACTCCTGTTGAGATCATTTTCCACATGGAAGGGGCTGAATGTCCACCCAAGAATATGATTTTTTTTTTTTTTTTTGGCTGTACTGTGCAGCATGCGGGATCTTAGTTCCCGTACCAGGGATTGAACCCATGCCCCCTGCAGTGGAAGCATGGAGTCTTAACCACTGGATTGCCAGGGAAGTCCCAAGAATGTGATTTTTTTTTTTTTAATCTAGACCTAGTATTGAGAGCCCGGAAATTTAATCTTCACAGGGTCTAGAACTGGTAGGGGATTTAGAGATACTGATTTATGCCCACCAAGCTCACAAAAATTATAATGTCAACTAATAAGATCCTATAAGAAGCAGTAGAGTATAGTATTTAAGAAAGATCAAAGACTTAAGAGTCAGATTGCCTGGCTCTGAATCTCGTCTCTGTGGCATACTGTGTGATCTCAAGCAATAACCATTACCCCTCTGTGCCTCAGTTTCCTCATCTGCAAAATGAGGATAGTAGCTAGGCATAGCTCATAGGGTTGTTGTGATGGTTTAAATAGTTAATTCATGTAAAACATTTAGGAAAGTGTCTAGCATATAGTAATTGCTCAAAAAATATTCCCTACTATAATTACTTACTGTGAGAAATGCAACCAAAAAGGAGCAGGACACTTGCATCCTTTTTCTGGCATTTTTCTCTTACTCTCCTTTGGGAAGCTACCAGAGAAGGTCTAAGGCAATCCAGCCTTTGCTGTTTTAAGCAAGAGATTAGGACAGCAGAGATGTTAGTTGCCGAATTTGATCATCTAATGCATTTAGGAAGAGGTAGCCTGGTACATCCACCTTTATAAATGGTGCAGTCTTGCCTCAGGGAACCAAAAAGTTGGTCGGTCTATGAATCAGGATTCTTCCCAGTTGGTGCTGAGATGAGTACTGTTAATTTTGAGCCTTTGCTATTCTTTTTTCTATTTCCAGTGTTACACAGCCATTCCCCTCCACTCCCTTATGACTCACACATTCTTTTTATATTTATGTTACTTTCAGGAAATTTTGCTCTAAGAGCTTCACAAAGAAAATACTGTATTCATTGATCCATTATGTACTGATTTTATAGTTAAACCTCAGCAGGCAACTGTACTTATTTCCAATTCCTTCTTTTTTAATTGAAGTATAGTTGATGTGCAGTATTATGTAAGTTACAGGTATACAATAAAGTGATTCACAGTTTTTGAAAGTTACATTCCATTTATAGCTATTATAGAATATTGGCTATATTCCCTGTGTTGAACAATATATCCATGTAGTTTATTTTATACATAAGAGTTTGTACCTCTTAATCCCCATCCCTGTGTTGCCCCTCCCCCCTACTCTCTCCCCACTGGTAACCACTAGTTTGTTCTCAGTATCTGTGAGTCTGTTTCTTGTTTTGTTATATTCACTAGTTTGTTGTATTTTTAAGATTCCACATGCAGGTGATATCATACAGTATTTGTCTTTCTCTGTCTGACTTATTTCACTTAGCATAGTGTCCTCCAAGTCCATCCATGTTGTTGCACATGGCAAAATTTCCTTCTGTTTGTGGCTGAGTAATATTCCATTATAGTAGTATAGTCATATTCTGGTATATATATTCCACAACTTCTTTATCCATTCATCTGTTGATAGACACAGGTTGCTTTCACATCTTGGCTCCAAGTTCTTGAGGGGAATTTATTTTTATCATCCTGTATTCTCTATTCAGTGCATATACAAATGCATAATTCATCATTCTTATAAATTCCTAGCAACTGATAAATATTTCTGTTGGATTTGACAGTAGATCAAGCTAGATATTTAATTGAAGACCTTTCCAGGCATGACTTGACCTCTCATTTATATCACTCATTCTGACTTTGTTTTTTACTTGCTGACTTATCTGTCTCATATGTGTCTCTTGCCTTCCTAGGAAGATAGTAAATTTCTTAAGAGACTGTTTAATACTAATGCCTTTCTTCACAGTGCCAAGCATAAAGCTGGACCCAGAATCGATGCTGAATAAGTATTTGGTTGTTTTCCATGAAACCATGTATTGTTTCCTCCTGCTTTGCAGGGGCTAGTGGTATAAAATGGTATATTAAGACTGTCGTAAGAATTGCTATGCTACAAAGGATACAGGAACAACAGCAATAAAACCCCTCACAGACTATGTTTAATAACATACTATGAATATCTAATATATATTTTAAAATAATTCTTCTATAGGAATTATTATCCTGATATTTCCAAAAACATTAAGTGCCTTGCAAATTTGTTTATTCACACCACTGTTCCTTTTTTTTTTTTTTTTTTTTTGCGGTACGCGGGCCTCTCACTGTTGTGGCCTCTCCCGCTGCGGAGCACAGGCTCTGGACGCGCAGGCTCAGCGGCCATGGCTCACGGGCCCAGCCGCTCCGCGTCATGTGGGATCTTCCCGGACCGGGGCACGAACCCGTGTCCCCTGCATCGGCAGGCAGACTTTCAACCACTGCGCCACCAGGGAATCCCCACTGTTCCATTTTAAATCCATTATATAACTCTAGGAATATAGTCTCAGAAGTTTCATTTCCATCTGTTGTTTCCTCATGTAGAAAGTTTGAAAAACTTTTTTTCTTTGGATTGATTAGAATCCAGACAAAATATTAGGATCCCCTACTGTGAAATTTTCTGAGGCAGGGATTTGCCTTATTTAGATTGACATCTCTGGCATCAAGGTTCCAGCTTCTGTTCCAGGAAGCATCCATAAAAGTCATTTACCTAGTAGTAAATAGATGTACCTTGTGGTAGATATTGTGCAAGGCTTCTGTGCATGTACTTTTTTTGTTTTAGAAGATGCTGGGGGTAGGAGTTTATTAATTAATTAATTTATTTTTGCTGTGTTGGGTCTTGTTGTGCATGTACTTTTAATTTTTTCCTGACGACAACCATGAGAGAGCGATAGTCTCATCACTTTGAATGAAGAGCATCAGGCATATAGAGGTTAAAAGATTAAACTGCCTGTGATCACATAGAGAATACATTCCAGAGCAAATACTCTAACCTGAGTTTTGTTGTGTTAAACGTCAGTGCTTAAGTTTATCTTCGCCAATTTTCTTGTCTACTGGAATCAAATTTTCAGATATCTGATTTTTTACTTCTACTACATTGATTTAAAAGCATGAAATATCTACATTAATTGGTGAAGACTGATTGGTGAAGATTGATTCTGTCTCTTCTGGTTAGGAATTCCATTTCTTTTAAGTTCTTTCTGATATGAGTTTTCAGTGTGTCAAATCAAGGATTTGAAGTTATCTAGCTAAAATTTCTAGAGCTGCTCTCTTTATTGAGATGGAAATGTGTTCGAGGTAATGTTAGGCACTGATTTTTCAGCGCTAATGTTCGTTCAGGGCCAGTGTTTGGCCTAATTCTGAAATTAGCAAATGTTCCTGAATATTATAAGGAGAAGTCTTAAAAGGCTGAATTTTGGTAGAATCCGACTGGCTTATCCCCCTCGATTATCTATACCTGATATATCTATATCTGTCTATATCTATCTTGCCTTTGATTAGGCCATTTTACATCTTCACAGAGCTATAAGTTGTTGAAACCTGATAGTAATGTAAATAATTCCTAATTCCTGTCCATAGGAAAAAAAAAAATTGTTTCCTGTCAGTTGATTTTCTCACTGTAAGTAATGATCAGCCGTTTTGTATCCACTTGTAAGTTCATTTCAGTATTCTTATCTGACTGTAAATGTCTGGTACTTTGAGTTCTCTTTTGAACCAGTTTTAACATGTATTAATTACCTCATTCATTAAGGGCTAATTAAAATCTTTGATAAGTGTTCATTTTATGTCTGTATGAGAATAATTTTAGCGGCTCTTATTTTGAAAATTATCTTTTAAGACTATCTTTTTCTGCTACATTTTATTTCTGCCTCTAGCTCACCTTTAAGCGCCTAATGAAGTCTCTTAATCGCAGGAATCTAAGGTTAGGTATAAGTATCAAGCCAGTTATCTCTCCCAGCATTGTACTGAATTTCACATCTTTTGGTGATTTACAACTATTAAGAGGGCTAATAAGCAGCAGAGAGATCCAGGGATATGAGTGATTACTCAAGCGACAAAGACTTGTATGTTACCGAAGTTCCTTTATTCCCTCATACTCGTATTTTAATATAAGATATATATACACTCACACACACATATATAGTGTATGTATATGACAAATAATAATATTTTAAATGGTATGAGAGGGTTTTTTTTCCCCAAACTGGTTTATTATAAAGAGACAAGACACTAAGTGAACATTATCAAGTAGGAAGAGAAACCAGTTTCTAAAATTTGCCTGAGGATCACAATATATCAGAAGGCATGTTGATTTCATGAGGCATCATCTGATAATATACAGTAGCATACCAAGGAGAATTTAATTGTTCAATCCTGCAATACTTCACGTATATACATACTGCCAAATTGAGAGGTAAAACATATTATTCGTGTGTTGAGTTCTCAGTTTCTATCAGACGCCTTCATAAAATGTATTATCATCATAGAATATTTCACGTGTGACTAATTTTTATTCTTATTATAAATGGTATATTCATGTTTATTTGTATTTCCTATCTGGAAAATATATACAAACTGAAGATGGAGGTATAAGAAGGCTGACTAGAAAGCTACAGTAGTAAGAGAAGGGAAGCATGGGATGAGGGATGAGCTTTGAACTCACAGCTAATTTGAAACCCATCAGCCTTTCTCCGGTGGGGCAGCGTGGACAAGGGGACTTTCCTTCTCTACCTTGGCTCAAGTCCAATATGATCTTGTAAGTTATAAAATTCATTTTGGTGGGACGTTGAAAGAAAATATCCATAACTAAACAGATTTATGTTATTATATAAAACTAGAGTTTAACCTAGAGGTAGGATCTGGTGGCCAACAGGCCAGAACCAGTCACCAGGGGTTTTTTCTTGAGTTGTACTGTACTGGTCCCCATAGTGTTCTGCTTTGTTTTTAGAGTGGTTGTAACTATGAATACTTGAACCACAAGGAGTTTTATATGAAAATCAGGGTTTCTGGCTTCTCTTTGAAAATTGTGTTTCAGGAAGCTCTGGGCTAATTCTTTAGAGTAACAGTAAGCTCTCCATAGTGATTTCCCTCCGTATTAAGGACCCATATTCTCCAGTTCACAAGAGCCCCGTACCACGTCCTATTATATCCCTAAAAATATCCATAAAACATCATTATGCTGACGTTGTGGTTTTTCCTGTGTCTGATTTGCTTTACTTGTTTGTGTTTCCTGCCTGGACACTTTGATCCTTTGATTTTTTTTTTTTTTTTTTTTTTTGGTACGCGGGCCTCTCACTGTTGTGGCCTCTCCCGTTGTGGAGCACAGGCTCCGGCCGCAGGCTCAGCGGCCATGGCTCACGGGCCCAGCCGCTCCGCGGCATGTGGGATCCTCCCGGACCGGGGCCCGAACCCGTGTCCCCTGCATCGGCAGGCGGACTCTCAACCACTGCGCCACCAGGGAAGCCCGATCCTTTGAATTTTTAAACCATAATTTGTTAAGTGTGAGTTTTTGGAGATTGTGACTGATATACTTTTCTCTGATTCTCAGTTCCTGGCGGAATCTGTCACTCAGGAGACGCTCAGTGTTTGTTGTATGAATGCATTAATGCACTCTCATTGTAGATTTCAATACTATCTCTAATCTAGGGATAGAGAAGCTAATCTAGGGACCTTTAAAGTGCAGATCAACCACTGTTGATTTGTTGGTTGTTTGGGCTTCTTAGCTGGTTTAAAGTGAGATGAAAATTTAGTCGTGGTTGGGTTTTAAGAAGTCTAGTTTAGAAGAGGTAGGTCAGTAGTTTAAAACTAAATTTAGAAGATATATCTTAAATTCTCTTGGACTTTGTTTTTCAGCTTTAATATTATATCATACTTTTACATTGTGCTATGAATTTGTCTTGCTCTATTTAGTAAGCTCCTCAAAATAAAATCACATAATAAGATTGGTAGAGAATAAAAATACTCTCCAATTCAGGTGTTTATGCTTTTAGTAGAATATGTATATTCCCAGTATAGAATATATCCAACAAGTATCTAACAAATACCAGATTAAACAAACAAATAAACAACAACAAAAACGTTATGTAAGAAATAGTCATATAGAAACAAGAATATAATAGCTATAGATTTTTAGGAAAGAAATTTATCTAGTACACAACTGGATATAAAACATATATCTAGTTAATTTTTAGAAGTTAAAGATGTTTGTTTTTAAATTGGATAAATTTTATATGGTGGTATGGGGAAGACAAGAAAAATAAAAGATAAACATAAAAGTGATAAAGCAAATTAGGCTATTAGGAGGAGGTTACTAATGACAGGAAATTAAAGATAAAAAACAACAATGCAGTCAAAAAATACAAACTGAGATATAGCTGGTAAAACTTAAAGATTTAACTTTTGTTGTAGATTTGAAGAAATATGATTTACTTTTCTTAAAGTGTTTAAATATATGGACATACCAATCTCTATATTTTTTTATTCCTTTATTTCTGTATTCTGTCGCCAGAGTATGCTAGGTCTTGTCCTAGGTGTTAAGAAATCAGACCTATAAGACAAATTCATCGTTTTCTCTTGAGAAAAAAAGTAGAATACAAACCATTACGGCAGTTTTATAAGAGCAGTTATGCTCAAGGCATTAATGTTAGAATTATGCTCAAGACATTAATGATCAAAAGGGATCACAATTAACTATGCAGAAATAAGGGGAGCATTCCGGATAGTTGCACAGAAGATCATGTGTGTGCTGAGGCTCCCAAATGCATGGGCAGTGGGTATTAAGCCAGAAAGAAGAGCATGTAGGGCTGAAATCGGAAAGAGAGAATATGATGTGTTTGAAGTTTGGCAAGTGTTTGCATGGGTCTAAAGCCGAGTGTGAAGTGAGAGAGAGTGGTAAGAGATGAGGCCAGATAAGATATAGGGCAAATGATTGAAGGATTTCTTGGACCAAATATTTGGAGATTTATTCTTTACATGAGGAAGCATGTTCATATATTGTGGGCAGGGAGTGACATGATAATATTAGTGCTTTGGAAATATCACTAAGGTACTATGTGAAGGGTGGGTGGTCTGAGCTACAGATGGGTGATAAGCTGGAGGTAGGGAGACAAGTAAAGAGGTAATATCAGTAAGTTGGGGTGAGAGCTAAGGAAGGATGGTGGTGGGAGTGCAAGTAAATCGACATTTAGGAGGCAGAATTATCCTGTTTGATGGCCAAAATAGTATTGGTGCTAAGGAAAGGATAATTTCCATTTTTCTAGAATTGCCTGTCAGCCAGCTAGGATGGATGTTGGTGCTATTCACTACGTTTGAATTTGGAGATACCTAAGTGTGGGAAGAGTTTGGTGGTGGGGATGTGGTTTAAGATCATGAGTTTAGTTTGGAGCATGGTGAGTTGAGATGCCTAAAAAATAGTCAACTGTGGATGTCAAGTAGAACAGTTGTTAAATATGGATTTGAAACTCAAGTCAACACTGGAAAAGGATGTGCCTCTTCAAATGGTGCTAGAACGGAGTCCTAGGGGGCACTGATAATTAAGGGCATGCAGAATAGAATGAATGCATATAATAAGAAACAAAGATTGTACGGCAGTTACTACTTTAACCTTAATAACTACCCTATAAAACAGGTGCAGACCTTATCCACAGCGTAATGTGGAGCTAGTTGAGGCAGAAAGATAACAGGTAACTTGTTCAACAGTGAGAAGTAGAATCTAGAAATGTTAAAAAAAAAAAAAAAAAGATAGAAAGGAAGTGGTGTTTAGGACTTACCATGTTACAAATTAATATACTGTTGAAAAAAATTTTAATTGAGTACTTGATAATACTTCGTAAATGATAAATTATATTCTAACCCTAAGACTTTGTGATGCTAATATTTAGAAAGTGCTTTTAAACATCATGCTTAGTTAATCCCCATCTAACCATTATGTAACCTAATACTATTTTTCTTTTCCTAGAATAAAGAAACTCTTACATAAATTTTTAATGTAATCCCAATTTTTATGTTAGAAATAAGTATTTATTTTAAATCTGTATTATTTCAGCTCCAGGTAGTTACTTATACTGAGAAGCCATTCGATTTGATATGGGCTTTATATTCTTTGTACGTTATCAAATGTTGTGTTAATTAATCTCTCAAAGTAGTATAAAAGTGGAAAAGGATTTTATTATGTGCTTTCAGGTCCTAGGATGAAAAATGCTCTTTGAAAAGCAAGCTATTACCTCTTTTCTATTACACTTAAACCATTTATCTAAAGTTTATAGAATTCATAATTAAATAGAAATCAGAAATTAAATAATTAAATAGAAATTGGAAATCTTTGTCACAGATGGACCAAGTAACCTGCCCAAAAATTACAGAGAAAACATGCCAACTTCAGGCTGTTGTCCTTCTCTAGTGTTAAGTTCACAGTACCAAAATGATTTGTTCAAATTATTACTCTCTATCTTTATGTTAAACATTGTGCCAGTGAGTGCATTTGGTGCTAGTGGAATTATTTATCTCTGAAAATGTTCAGATATTACATAATATTCTAGGTCTGTGGTTGATCCATTACTTGCTAGTCTGGGAGCTAAGAATAGAGGCAAAAAGGAACCAGTAGCCACTATATTCAGAAATTTTGAAATACCTTTTACAGTACCCACTAAAAATCCTATTTTAAAATAAGCTAAAATGAATCAGGATAAAGGTGATTTTTCTGTATGGGATATTACTGGACATAGCAATTGGTAAAGAGATGAATTTTTGTCTTAGCCTTTATGTAAATATCTCAAGAAAGTGCAGCCTGGCCCCCCCCCCCCAAAATCAGATTTTGAAATATAAAAATCTTAAGAATTTAAAGTGCTGCCTAATGCATTTACTTACTAAACGTAGGAACCTGTTTTATATAACAGATCAGTAACCATTTAGGCTCTGATTGAATAGTTCCAGTGACAAGTTGCTTTTTAAGGCCTCATTCTACATTTAAATTAATCATTGCATATATGCTTTTGGGTGGCTACTTTTCGTACCTCCTTTTTTTAGATCTTTTTTATTTCATTCCTTACCTCTCTTTCTTAATATATAAAAAACAGCAACATGTAGTAAAAGTTTAAAAATTGTATAATGTAAGAAACACTACTAAAATTAGGCAGATATTAGCGTTTTGCTATACTTTCTTTGAATATGAGTCACGTATACAATAAAAATGTTACATATACATTGATGTAAATGTTAGCTATGAAACATCCTGTGTGTGTATGTACGTGTGTGTATTGATGTGTGTTCTAAATTCTTTATATAGGGACTCATATTATGGGTTTTATTAATTTTGAATTTTTTGTATTGTGATTAAATAACATCATTTGCATGATGTTGGTTTATTGCTGTTTGTTGATATTTGCCTTGTATCTTGACATCTAATCACTTTTTATAAATGGCCAATTCTGCTTCTAACGAATATTAATTTTGTTATTTTTAAGTACAGGATCATATATATGATCATCAGGTCACATTTGTTCAGTTTTACTAAGCAATCAGTAACTAAGAAATTATTTAAAATTTCTATACCATGATTGTGAATTTTCCCATCTCCTCTCCTTTTTTTCTTGAAGTATAGCTGGCTTACAGTATTATATTAGTTTCAGGTGTACAGCATAGTAATTCAGTATTTTTATAGGTTATTCACCCTTGAAAGTTATTACAAAATAATAGCTATAATAATTCTCTGTGCCATACAGTGTATCCTTGTTGCTTATCTATTTTTTTAAATTAATTTATTTTTTTTTATTTATTTTTGGCTGTGTTGGGTCTTTGTTGCTGTGTGCAGGCTTTCTCTAGTTATGGTGAGCGGGGGGCTACTCTTCGTTGCAGTGCGTGGGCTTCTCATTACGATCGCTTCTCTTGTTGAGGAGCGTGGGCTCCAGGCACACGGGTCTCAGTAGTCTTGACTCCTGGGCGGTAGAGCGCAGGCTCACCTATTGCGGCGCATGGGCCTAGTTGCTCCACGGCATGTGGGATCTTTCCAGACCAAGCCCTGAACCCGTGTTCCCTGCTTTGGCAGGCAGATTCTCAACCACTGTGCCACCAGGGAAGCCCCTTGTTCCTTATCTATTTTATACATAGTGGTTTGTATCTCTTAATCCAGTATCTATCTTGTCCCTCCCTCGTTTCCTCTCCCCCTGGTAAGCACTAGTTTGTTTTCCATATCTGTGAGTCTGTTTCTGTTTTGCTGTATACATTTGTTTCATTTTTTAGATTCCACATAAAGTGATATCATACAGTATTTGTCTCTCTCTGTTTGACTTATTTAACTAAGCATAATATTCCCTAGGTCCATCCATGTTGCTGCAAGTGGTATATTTGCTTGATAGAGATTTTTTTCCATCCCATTCCCTTTATGCCATTTTATTTTGAGTGTGCATCTTATCTGGATAGATATGTATTCACATATATATACACACATATGTTTATATATATATAAAGTTGAGATTAACAGAATATATGTGTGTGTGTGTGTATATATATATTCCGGTAATCTCAGTTTTAACCAGTGAGTTTTCTTTATGTATACTAATGTGATGATGGATATATTTAGATATATTTGCTGAAATTTTTCAGTCTGTTAATACTAGCTGTGCTGAGACAACCTATACATTTCTATGGAAATTATTCTTTTCTATACTTCCCCCATGCAAAATATTTTATTCCTTCTCTTGACTACACATTCTTCGCCATTTCAAGTATTCATATTAGCAAACTCTAAATGTTGGTATTAAACAGTAGAAACACCAAATTACAAAATACATGAAGGGCCTTATATATGGGAAGCACTCAAAAAGATTAGACTCCTGCCCCAATAGTATGTAGCCAGTTAAACTTCTAGAACCCTTTTTGTTTCATATAAGCTGATTTCTAACGAATCGTGTCATTCAAATGACTATTTTGACCTTGAAAGTGGTTATTTAGGCCTTTAAATTTAAGAGATTAAAAATAATTCAGTCCTTTGAGGAGAGATTACTAGTATATAATCTATATCTTTAGAGGACAGGGGAATCCTGCAGTAAACATAGTTTGGTCATGTGTTTTACATATTCTTATGTTGTATGTGTTTTCATGTGTCTGCTCGTGTGAACGTATTTATTACACAAATAACAGGTATTACTTGGAATATACAGGTAGGCTTTAAAACAGGAAAGAAAGCATAAAAAGTACAAGAAAACCAATCTTTAAAAATAATCACAATTATTGTTTTATTATATATCATTCCATATTTTTTATTCACACACATATGTCCAAATAAAGCATATAACAACAACAAAAACAACAAAAGTAGCTAACATTTATTCATCATTTCAGTGACTCAGACACTCTGCTATATGCTTTACGTAGACTTTATCACACAAGCCTAATCATAACTTTCTAAAACAAGTACTATTATGCCCTCATTTTACAGATGTGTAGACTAAGGCTAGAGAGATACTACAGAGTTAAGTAACTTGCCATTATTTCATGTTCTATAAGTGATGGAAAAGAGATTCAAACCCAGGCAATATGAATCCACAGGCCCACACTCTTAAATTTTACCTTGAATGACCTCTCCCCATAGATATTTTGTGATACATATGTTTCCTTGCCTTTTTTTCCACTTGGTAATAATAAATGGATATCTCATCATAGTATCTTTTAATTGCTATGTAGTCTTATTTACAGAACAAATTTGCCTAAGTAATTCCCTATTGTTAGAAATTTGTTTCTATTTTTTCACAGCTATAAAATAGGTAATACCATCTTTTTTGCATTATTTATCCAATTTTCATATCAAAAATAACACACGTTTTACAGCCTTCTTTCCTTCCCCTCCTTGTTTTTACTACACAAAGTCTTTTCAAATCTTTGCTCAAATATCAGTTCCTCAATGATGACTACCTATTTAAATTTGCAATTCTACATTGCCCTCTACATTAACAAAACAGCCAATAAATATTATACCAATTTACATATCTTAGAGCAATATGTTCAACTTTTGTCTCACTAACTCATTGCCAACACTATGCATTACCCTGTTTTATAATTTTTCAGGGTGATTTTTCGCTGATGTTTGTTTTGCAGTGAAATAGTACCTCTTTACTTTTTTCCTTTGAGAATTTCCTGCCATATGCCTTGACTATTTTTGGAGAATACTTAAGTTTCTAAGGAGGAGACATATATCTCATTTGAATCAACATAATTATTTCAACAAATATTATTGAGGTCCTAGTACTTGACAAGCTATGGTTAAGGATCTTGGGATACATCTGCAAACACAATAGACAAAAACATTTCCCTGTCCTTGTGAAGTTTCCAATCTATGGCAGTAAACAGATAATAAATGAATTAATCTAATAAATATGGAAAATCTAACATGTTAGAATGTGGCAAGTGATAACGAAAAAATTAAAAGCAGACCAGCATAAAGGGAGATTGTGGAGGCTAAGACATGAAGGAGAATTGCAGTTTTCAATAGGTAGTGATCAATGAAGAGCTAATGGTTGAGCAAAGACATGAAAAGAGTGTAATAAAAGTAAGGGAGGGGGCTTCCCTGGTGGCGCAGTGGTTGAGAGTCCGCCTGCCAATGCAGGGGACACGGGTTTGTGCCCCGGTCCGGGAAGATCCCACATGCCGTGGAGCGGCTGGGCCCGTGAGCCATGGCCACTGAGCCTGCGCGTCCAGAGCCTGTGCTCTGCAATGGGAGAGGCCACAACAGTGAGAGGCCCAAGTACCGCCAAAAAAAAAAAAAAAAAAAAAAAAAAAAAAAGTAAGGGAGGAAGAAAAGCAGGCTGTATGGTTTTATAAATATTACAAGGGGCTGTTGGTAACTCTAGTAGAAACATCCATCTTTATCAAAGTATCATTGTCCTTTTTGATAAGTTTTTGGTCAGGTTTTGCTATTAAAGGTATGCAAACTGGGCTTCCCTGGTGGGGCGCAGTGGTTGAGATATACAAGATAAAACTGAGAAAAGAAATTGAATCACAGATAAAAGAGAACTTAGAAAAAATATAAGGAAATATTACATGTAATACTATGGCAAATACTTTGAAAATGAGAGGAAAAAGACAAATTAAGCATAAATTACCCAAATTGTCCCAATAATAAGTGGAAACCTTGAGTAGGCCAATTACCACAGAAGAAATTGTAAAGCTGCTTAGAGATGTGTCATTAAGAAACATACAAAACAAGGTGGGTTCACAGCTGAGTTTTACATAACTTTTAAAGATCAGATAAATAAATCCAATATTATGTGAACTATTCTAGGCCAGAGATAAAGAAGTCTTCCCAGTTAAACTTATAAAGTTTGCATACTTTTTTTTTTTTTTTTTGCGGTACGTGTGCCTCTCACTGTTGTGGCCTCTCCCGTTGCGGAGCGCAGGCTCCGGATGCGCAGGCTCAGCGGCCATGGCTCACGGGCCCAGCCGCTCCGCGGCATGTGGCATCTTCCCAGACCAGGGCTCGAACCCGTATCCCCTGCATTGGCAGGCAGGCTCTCAACCACTGCGCCACCAGGGAAGCCCCCATAATTCTTAAATCCATAAAAATCTTTTTTTCAAAAAATTGGGAAAGTAAGCCTTAAAAATATCTATTAACTTTACCAGGTTACGTGATATGTATTCAATTACTTCAAGTTTTACAGCTACTTTAAGTTTTATATTTAAAACACAAAATTCTAATTTTAAGTACTGTATTCTGTAGGTTAAGGTTTTTAATTTCTATGCATTATTAACTCATCACTATCTCTTAAATTGTATAGTCCAGCGTAAATCTGACCCCATTTAAAATTCAATAGAAGAAATCATTTGTGAAGCTGTAGCTGTTTTCCATCCCAGACTCCTGGTTGACGTTGTTATCTGAATGAAATCCTGTTGGAGGGCCTTGTTAATTGCATTAAATAAAGGCCTTCATCATCCGCACTTCTGTACAGTTAAAATCAAGTGTTATGTTTGCCAGGACAAAAAGAGCTTAAGAAGTGTATACATTCATAATGTTTTCAAATACGCCTGTACAGAATGATTGGGATAAAACAGAGGACCTGGGCATGGGGTCCCCACTGTAGCATATTGCAGTAACATGCCCCCGTGAGGCACACCACTCAGAATCCAAGTCTTTGTGTACTCACTTGGCCCAGGGACTTACTTTGGTGAATTGTATACCAGCAAACATGATGCTGATACAGGCATAGGCTTGATAAGCGTGTGTGCCTTGGGACCTTTTTGGAATGCCGCTCTGAGACTACCATGACGTGCCAGCATGAAAGACAGTGTGGAGGGTGGGCCCCTGCTGTAAGGGGCACCATGTGGCAGGCGTGCTCATGAGGCCACATCTTGTTCTGCCCAGCCCAGTCTTCCCCAGCCTAAGTGGAAACCACAGGAGGGAGCCCAGAAAACACACAGGATCATGGGAAATGCAACTAAGTATTGGGAGGTTTGAAACTCAGTAATAGATATCTGTTTCAGTTCCCAACATTCTTTTTCAATTTGAGAATGAAGGAAGATCCTCGGCAGAGGCTTGATTTTCTTCTTCTTCTTTTTTTTTATCTGACACACCTGCTAATACATTTAGTTATGTGATACAGAGTGTGAATTAGTCATGAAGGTTTTCTGTATATGCTAGTGATTCTTGTTTCACTCCACCATGCATAGATATTCCTTCCAATAATTGGTATTCTTTTCCATGACAGGAATAGCTAGCGTCCTGATTATTTCTCTTTGTGCAATCACACACCTCAAAATCTTCTTACCTAAAACTCCACTGACATACATTAGAACCATGGTTTCCAGACTTTTAGAATTCACAGAATATTAAAGAGAAAATCGTGTGTCTGAAGTAAATCTGTCAGATTTTTATTTTGTCACCTAAAGTCATAGAAAGAGAAAAGAAAAAAACCCTGACTAAATGCTACTATCATTATTTTAAATGGTGTGGATATTGTTAACGTCAAAAATGTAGGAAGGATATGATCTCAAAATTAAGTAGTATCCTTTAGTTGAAAATGTTTGGCTTTGAAAATTTTGTTTCCATTATGTTGGAGACAGGTAAAAATAAAAGTGGGTTGACAGTAACCCATGGACCAGTGGATTGCCACCTCTTCAATACTGTTTGGTTTGCTTGATCCTCTCGTTTCCTTTGTTTTTCCTCATTTATCTCATGCTTATTGAATGCATCATTATTTGGCTGTTTTTCTCTTATAACTATAATAGAAAGTCAAGGAGAGTATGTTTGCCCAGCTGCTTCGGAGGTTATTTTCTTTTTGTGGCAGAGGTAAAACCTTATTTTTCCATGAATTGTCATCATCATCATCAAATCAGAATTGCTGTTGTTAAAAAATACAACTTGTTTTTGACCAATTGTTGTAGGTCTGTATTAAGAGCTTTATAATGATTACTACCCTTACTCCTACAACAATTCTGTGAATTAGGTATTATGTTCCATTTTACAGATGAAAAAACTGAGGTTTAGAGAAGTTTACAAGTTGCTTAAGCTCACACAGAACATAGTGGAGCCTGGAACTTGAAATCAAGATCTGTCTGAATCCACTACCTATGTTCTTATCAAGTTCACTCTACTCTCTCTTCCATGGACTATCTATCTATCCATCTATCTATCATCTATCTATCTATCTATCTATCCATCTATCATCTGTCTATCCATCTATCATCTATCGATTTATCTATGTATCATCTATCATCTATCTATCCATCTATCATCTATCTATCCATCTGTCATCTCTCTATCATCTGTCCATCTGTCTATTATCTATCCATCATCTATCTATCCATCCATCTATCATCTGTCATCGATCATCTATCCATCATCTATCTATCATCTGTCTACCCGTCTGTCATCTCTCTATCATCTATCCATCCATCTATCATCTATCCATCCATCTATCTATCATCTGTCCATCATCTGTCTATTCATCCATCCATCTGTCTATCATCTATCTATCATCTATCTATAATCTATCTATCTATCCTATCTATTTATCTATCTGGATATCACTCCTCTGAGAAATCAACCTACTTAATCCTGACTCATTATATTGGCGAATGACTTGAAACATATACTTGTGGAAAATTAATAAAATGATATTTTTGGCACAGGACACAAGAAGTTTCATGTGCTTCAAAATCATGTTAAACATATGTGATGGTTAATTTTATATGTTAGCTTGACTAGACCGCAGTACCAAGATATTTGGTCAAGCACCGGTCTGGATGTTACTGTGAAAGTATTTTTAGATGAGATTAACATTAATATCAGTGGACTGAGTAAACCATATTACTCTGTATGTTGGTAGGCCTCATCCAATCAGAGAAGAAGACTAAAGTCTCCTAAGGAAGAGAGAATTCTGCCTTTAGGCTACTTTGGAATTCAAGCAACAACAGCTGTTCCCTGGGTCTCTAGCCTGCTGGCCTGCCAGCTTCTGTAATAGTGTGAGCCAATTCTTTAAAACAAATCAGTCAGTCTCTCTCTCTCTTTCCCTCCCCTCCCTCTCCCCACTCTCTCTCTCCCTCTTACTCTCTCACTCTCTCTCTCTCTCTCACACACACACACACACACACACACACACACACACACACATTCTGTTGGTTCTCATTGATTCTCTGGAGAACTCTGTGACTGAGAATATGGTCATTTGAACAAGTCACTCAGATTCTTTAATTTCCTCATATACAAAAAGGAATTATTTGTGATTAGTGAATAGTTCAATATATGTGAAATATTTACACTAAATGTGATTACAGTATATCATAAATTTCAGCTAATTTTTGTTGTTTTCCCCCTAGTACTTTAACAAGCCAATCCATTTTCTCTGTCTTGACTTCTAGAAAGCTCCGGCAAATGGTTTATGCTTAACCCCGTGACTCCACTAAACTTGAGTTTATTATTTTCCTTTCCTTTCCCCTCATTTTCACTGTTTGCTTTTTGTGTTTTGTCCTGTGTTAATTGTACAGTTTTTATTACATTGTGCTTTAACTACGTAGTGTCTCTTTTGGATATAGCAAAATGTTCTGTCTTTGGAGATACAAAAATATACATAAATCGAAGACTTCATGTGCATTTACCATCTAAGTGACCAATTAGAATGAGTTTAAACTGGTTCTTCATTTGCTAACAGCAGTTTCCTGCCAGGTCTCTTGACCGATTTCACCAGAATTGAGAAGTGTTATGCATGTGACTGTTATGAGGGCACGACTTCTAGCTGACTTATATGTGTGACCTTTATAAACTTGTCTGTGGTGTATGTGTTTGTACCTTGAAAATTTTTGTTGTCACAGCTCTACCTGTTTATAAGCAATTTATAGATTGTTTTTTTGGAGGGGAGGAAGAATTTCTTTCCTTACTTTGTAGTTGTAGTTATCATTACTGATCAGTTACTATGTGTTACACTTGGGCTTGTTAAAAGAATTATTCAAGATTTGAAAAGTGACAACCATAAAAGCAAAGGAAAAAAGATATATTCTTCCATTTTTTCTTAAACATAACAGAAAGAGTATGATGGTTACAATTATCCTTGGGTTATGGAGAAAATTATCTGATATAAGAAAGTGAGCCACCA
The DNA here is from genome assembly GCF_011762595.2 of Tursiops truncatus. Taxonomy (NCBI): domain Eukaryota; kingdom Metazoa; phylum Chordata; class Mammalia; order Artiodactyla; family Delphinidae; genus Tursiops; species Tursiops truncatus. Next base: position 25,897,532 of record NC_047042.1, on the reverse strand, counting down.
GCTAATGGCTTTAAATTCAGTTTGGAGTGGATCCAACAGCATTCAACCTTGTACTCTCCTGAGGTAGCCTATAATAGCTTTCCTAACAGATGGTTGCTATTCTATTTACCCATTTACCATGGTCAGATCAGCTGGTGCACTCTCTCTTTTTTTTTTTTTTTTAATATTCCACATGTAAGGGACATTATCGTGTTTGTCTTTTTTTTTTTTAATTTTTTTTATTTTTGGCTGCGTTGGGTCTTCATTGCTGAACGTGGGCTTTTCTCTGGTTGTGGCGAGCAAGGGCCACTCCTCGCTGTGGTGCTTAGGCCTCTCATCGCGGTGGCGTCTCCCGTTGCGGAGCATGGGCTCCAGGCACACGGGTTTCAGTAGTTGTGGCTCACGGGCTCCAGAGCGCAGGCTCAGCAGCCGTGGCGCACGGGCGCAGCTGCTCCGCGGCATGCGGGATCCCCCCAGACCAGGGCGCGAACCCGTGTCCCCCGCGCCGGCAGGCGGATTCCCAACGTCTGCACCACCAGGGAAGCCCAGCTGGTGCACTCTTATTCCCCAATTTAGTCTTCAGTGTTACTAGTGAGAAGACCCTTTTCATTGAAGGCTTAAGTATAATTATCTATTGAAGGGCAGTGATGACCTAAATGTATTTGGTCTACGACTCTAAATTCTCTAGTCTTTCCTGTCTAAATTTTTAAAATTTAAAACTGATTCTAGGTTTTTCCTTGGACATAAATGAGAAAAGTATAGGATTGCTCTTCTTTTCAACAGTTTTTTTCAAAGTCTAACTTCTTTATCAAAATTTCAAAGAGGATTTAGAATCTTTAGGTCCACTAACCAGTTTGCTTCAAATTAATTCAACGCACTTAGCAAAATGTATTGAGCTAGATGCATAGATATAAAAATTGTGTGTGTGTGCACGTGCTTGTCCTTGCATCCAAGTGGCTGAGAGTCTAGATAAGACCTGTAGAAAGAGAAGATCACTACAGTATATGCTTTGGCAGCATTAACTAACCAAGCAGTGCTTTGAAGGAAAGGCACAATTTGGGTATGTGAGAAAGGAAAGGAACGGCCTCTAAGTAAATACTTCTGAATGCATGTGGCAGAGCTTGCAAACAGGCTGTTTTATTCATAAGGAAGGAGAGTCACTGTAGGAGTTTGCCTTGGCCAGATTTGCATTTTGTGAAATTGCTTGAACAGCAGTAAGTAGATAACAAGATTTTTGCTTAAACCTCAGGGATTTGGGTTGAAAAGGCTGGTGGTGACTCAGTTGCCCAAGATTGATGCAAATATCAACTAAGTAGCTTTGCATTCTGCTCAAGCTCTATTTGTAGACTTTCAGTCAACAGAGAAAAATGTCTTTAATTTTTTGAATAGAATTTTCCTCTTATAAAAATACCATTGATGTTAATTGTAAAAAATTTTTAAAAGGTACAGGAGCACCGAAAATAAAATCAAAATACTCTATAACCCTACCACTCATAAGTTGCTACTACTGATATATATATATTTTTACATCTTTATTGGAGTATAATTGCTTTACAATTGTGTGTTAGTTTCTGCTTTATAACAAATTGAATCACTTATACATATACATATGTTCCCATATCTCTTCCCTCTTATGTCTCCCTCCCGCCCACCCTCCCTATCCCACCCCTCCAAGCGGTCACAAAGCACCGGGCTGATCTCCCTGTGCTATGCGGCTGCTTCCCACTAGCTATCTACCTTACGTTTGGTAGTGTATATATGTCCATGCCTCTCTCGTGCTTTCTCACAGCTTACCCTTCCCCCTCCCTATATCCTCAAGTCCATTCTCTAGAAGGTCTGTGTCTTTATTCCTGTCTTACCCCTAGGTTCTTCATGACATTTTTTTTCTTAAATTCCATACATATGTGTTAGCATATGGTATTTGTCTTTCTTTCTGACTTACTTCAGTCTGTATGACAGACTCTAGGACTATCCATCTCATTACAAATAGCTCAATTTCGTTTCCTTTTATGGCTGAGTAATATTCCATTGTATATATGTGCCACATCTTCTTTATCCATTCATGCGATGATGGACACTTAGGTTGTTTCCATCTGTGGGCTATTGTAAATAGAGCTGCAATGAACATTTGGTACATGACTCTTTTTGAATTATGGTTTTCTCAGGGTATAGGCCCAGTAGTGGGATTGCTGGGTCATATGGTAGTTCTATTTGTAGTTTTTTAAGGAACCTCCATACTGTTCTCCACAGTGGCTGTATCAATTTACATTCCCACCAACAGTGCAAGAGGGTTCCCTTTTCTCCACACCCTCTCCAGCATTTATTGTTTCTAGATTTTTTGATGATGGCCATTCTGACTGGTGTGAGATGATATCTCATTGTAGTTTTGATTTGCATTTCTCTAATGATTAATGATGTTGAGCATTCTTTCATGTGTTTGTTGGCAGTCTGTATATCTTGTTTGGAGAAATGTCTGTTTAGGTCTTCTACACATTTTTGGATTGGGTTATTTGTTTTTTTGTTATTGAGCTGTATGAGCTGCTTATAAATTTTGGAGATTAATCCTTTGTCAGTTGCTTCATTTGCAAATATGTTCTCATTCTGAGGGTTGTCTTTTGGTCTTGTTTATGGTTTCCTTTGCTGTGCAAAAGCTTTGAAGTTTCATTAGGTCCCATTTGTTTATTTTTGTTTTTATTTCCATTTCTCTAGGAGGTGGGTCAAAACAGATCTTGCTGTGATTTATGTCATAGAGTGATCTACCTATGTTTTCCTCTAAGAGTTTGATAGTTTCTCACCTTACATTTAGGTCTTTAATCCATTTTGATAGTTTCTCACCTTACATTTAGGTCTTTAATCCATTTATTTTTGTGTATGGTGTTAGGAAGTGTTCTAATCTCATACTTCTACATGTACCTGTCCAGTTTTCCCAGCACCACTTATTGAAGAGGCTGTCCTTTCTCCACTGTACATTCCTGCCTCCTTTATCAAAGATAAGGTGACCATATGTGCGTGGGTTTATCTCTGGGCTTTCTCTCTTGTTCCATTGATCTATCTTTCAGTTTTTGTGCTAGTACCATACTGTCTTGATTACTGTAGCTTTGTAGTATTCTCTGAAGTCCTGGAGCCTGATTCCTCCAGCTCCATTTTTCATTCTCAAGATTGCATTGGCTATTCGGGGTCTTTTGTGTTTCCATACAAATTGTGAATTTTTTGTTCTAGTTCTGTGAAAAATGCCAGTGGTAGTTGGATAGGGATTGCATTGAATCTGTATATTGCTTTGGGTAGTAGAGTCATTTTCACAATGTTGATTCTTCCAATCCAAGAACATGGTATATCTCTCCATCTATTTGTATCATCTCTAATTTCTTTCATGAGTGTCTTATAATTTTCTGCATACAGGTCTTTTGTCTCCTTAGGTAGGTTTATTCCTAGATACTTTATTCTTTTTGTTGCAATGTAAATGGGAGGGTTTTCTTGATTTCACTTTCAGATTTTTCATCATTAGTGTACAGGAATGCCAGAGATTTCTGTGCATTAATTTTGTATCCTGCTACTTTACCAAATTCATTGATTAGCTCTAGTAGTTTTCTGGTAGCATCTTTAGGATTCTCTATGTATAGTATCATGTCATCTGCAAACAGGGACAGCTTTACTTCTTTTCTGATTTGGATTCCTTTTATTTCCTTTTCTTCTCTGATTGCTGTGGCTAAAACTTCCAAAACTATGTTGAATAAGAGTGGTGAGAGTGGGCAACCTTGTCTTATTCCTGATCTTAGTGGAAATGGTTTCAGTTTTTTACCATTGAGGACGATGTTGGCTGTGGGTTTGTCATATATGGCCTTTATTATGTTGAGGAAAGTTCCCTCTGTTCCTACTTTCTGCAGGGTTTTTATCCTAAATGGGTGTTGAATTTTGTTGAAAGCTTTCTCTGCATCCATTGAGATGATCATATGGTTTTTCTCCTTCAATTTGTTAATATGGTGTATCACGTTGATTGATTTGCATATATTGGAGAATGCTTGCATTCCTGGAATAAACCCCACTTGATCATGGTGTATGATGCTTTTACTGTGCTGTTGGATTCTGTTTGCTAGTATTTTGTTGAGGATTTTTACGTCTATGTTCATCAGTGATATTGGCCTGTAGTTTTCTTTCTTTGTGACATCCTTGTCTGGTTTTGGTATCAGGGTGATGGTGGCCTCGTAGAATGAGTTTGGGAGTGTTCCTCCCTCTGCTATATTCTGGAAGAGTTTGAGAAGGATAGGTGTTAGCTCTTCTCTAAGTGATAGAATTCGCCTGTGAAGCCATCTGTTCCTGGGCTTTTGTTTTTTGGAAGATTTTTAATCAGTGTTTCAATTTCAGTGCTTGTGATTGGTCTGTTGATATTTTCTATTTCTTCCTGATTCAGTCGTGGCAGGTTGTGCGTATCTAAGAATTTGTCCATTTCTTCCAGGTTGTCCATTTTATTGGCATAGAGTTGCTTGTAGTAATCTCTCATGATCTTTTTATTTCTGCAGTGTCAGTTGTTACTTCTCCTTTTTCATTTCTAATTCTATTGATTTGAGTCTTCTCCCTCTTTTTCTTGATGAGTCTGGCTAATGGTTTATCAATTTTGTTTATCTTCTCAAAGAACCAGCTTTTAGGTTTATTGATCTTTGCTATCGTTTCCTTCATTTCTTTTTCATTTATTTCTGATCTGATTTTTATGATTTCTTTCCTTCTGCTAACTTTGGGGTTTTTTTTGTTCTTCATTCTCTATTTAGGTGCAAGTTTAGGTTGTTTATTCGAGATGTTTCTTGTTTCTTAAGGTAGGATTGTATTGCTATAAACTTCCCTCTTAGAACTGCTTTTGCTGCATCCCATAGATTTTGGGTCATCATGTCTCCATTGTCATTTGTTTCTAGGTAGTTTTTGATTTCCTCTTTGATTTCTTCAGTGATCACTACGTTATTAAGTATTGTTTAGCCTCCATGTGTTTGTATTTTTTACAGATCTTTTCCTGTAATTAATATCTAGTCTTATAGCATTGTGGTCGGAATAGATACTTGAAACAATTTCAATTTTCTTAAATTTACCAAGGATTGCTTTGTGACCCAAGGTATGATCTATCCTGGAGAATGTTCCATGAGCACTTGAGAAAAATTTGTATTCTGTTGTTTTCAGATGGAATGTCCTATAAATATCAATTAAGTCCATCATGTTTAATGTATCATTTAAAGCTTGTGTTTCCTTATTTATTTTCATTTTGGATGATCTGTCCATTGGTGAGAGTGGGATGTTAAAGTCCCCTACTATGAATGTGTTACTGTTGATTTACCCTTTTATGGCTGTTAGTGTTTGCCTTATGTATTGAGGTGCGCCTATGTTGGGTGCATAAATATTTACAATTGTTATATCTTCTTCTTGGATCGATCCCTTGATCATTATGTAGTGTCCTTCTTTGTCTCTTCTAATAGTCTTTATTTTAAAGTCTATTTTGTCTGATATGAGAATTGCTACTCCAGCTTTCTTTCGGTTTCCATTTGCATGAAATATCTTTTTCCATCCCCTTACTTTCAGTCTGTATGTGTCTCTAGTTCTGAAGTGGGTCTCTTGTAGACAGCAAATATATGGGTCTTGTTTTGTATCCATTCAGCCAATCTGTGTCTTTTGGTGGGAGCATTTAGTCCATTTACATTTAAGATAATTATCAATATGTATGTTCCTATTCCCATTTTCTTAATTGTTTTGGGTTCGTTATTGTAGGTCTTTTCCTTCTCTTGTGTTTCCTGCCTAGAGAAGTTCCTTTAGCATTTGTTGTAAAACTGGTTTGGTGGTGCTGAACTCTCTCAGCTTTTGCTTGTCTGTAAAGGTTTTAATTTCTCCATCAAATCTGAATGAGATCCTTGCTGGGTAGAGTAATCTTGTTTGCAGGTTTTTCTCCTTCATCACTTTTAATATGTCCTGCCAGTCCCTTCTGGCTTGCAGAGTTTCTGCTGAAAGATCAGCTGTTAACCTTATGGGGATTGCCTTGTGTGTTATTTGTTGTTTTTCCCTTGCTACTTTTAGTATGTTTTCTTTGTATTTAATTTTTGACAGTTTGATTAGTATGTGTTTTGGCATGTTTCTCCTTGGACTTATCCTGTATGGGACTCTCTGTGCTTCCTGGACTTGATTAACTATTTCCTTTCCCATATTAGGGAAGTTTTCAACTATAATCTCTTCAAATATTTTCTCAGTCCCTTTCTTTTTCTCTTCTTCTTCTGGAACGCCTGTAATTCCAATGTTGGTACGTTTAATGTTGTCCCAGAGGTCTCTGAGACTGTCCTCAGTTCTTTTCATTCTTTTTTCTTTATTCTGCTCTGCAGTAGTTATTTCCACTATTTTATCTTCCAGGTCGCTTATCCGTTCTTCTGCCTCAGTTATTCTGCTCTTGATCCCATCTCGAGTACTTTTAATTTCATTTATTGTGTTGTTCATTGTTGTTTGTTTCATCTTTAGTTCTTCTAGGTCCTTGTTAAATGTTTCTTGCATTTTGTCTATTCTATTTCCAAGATTTTGGATCATCTTTACTATCATTATTCTGAATTCTTTTTCAGGTAGACTTCCTATTTCCTCTTCATTTGTTAGGGCTGGTGGGTTTTTGTCTTGCTCCTTCATCTGCTGTGTGTTTTTCTGTCTTCTCATTTTGCTTATCTTACTGTGTTTGGGGTCTCCTTTTTGCAGGCAGCAGGTTCGTAGTTCCCGTTGTTTTTGGTGTCTGTCGCCAGTGGCTAAGGTTGGTTCAGTGGGTTGTGTAGGCTTCCTGGTGGAGGTGACTAGTGACTGTGTTCTGGTGAATGTGGCTGGATCTTGTCTTTTTGGTGGCCAGGTCCACGTCTGGTGGTGTGTTTTGGGGTGTCTGTGGACTTATTATGATTTTAGGCAGCCTGTCTGCTAATGGGTGGGGTTGTGTTCCTGTCTTGCTAGTTGTTTGGCATAGGATGTCCAGCACTGTAGCTTGCTGGTCGTTGAGTGAAGCTGGGTGCTGGTGTTAAGATGGAGATCTCTGGGAGATTTTCGCCATTTTATATTATGTGGAGCTGGGAGGTCTCTTGTGGACCACTGTCCTGAAGTTGGCTCTGCCACCTCAGAGGCACAGCACTGACTCTTGGCTGCAACACCAAGAGCCTTTCATCCACATGGCTCAGAATAAAAGGGAGAAAAAGTAGAAAGAAATAATTAGTAGAAGAAAGAAAGAAAGAGAGAGAGAGAGAGAGAAAGAAAAAGAAAGAAAGAAAGAAAGAAAGGAGGGAGGGAGAAAGGAGGGAAGGAAGGAAAAAAGAGAAGATAAAGTAAAATAAAATAAAGTAAGATAAAATATAATAAAGTTATTAAAATAAAAAATAATTATTAAGAGAAAAATATTTTAAAAAAAGGACGGATAGGTGGAAGCAAAGCTATACAAACAACATCTCACACAGAAGCATACACATACACACTCACCAACAGAGGAAAAGGGGAAAAATTAATAAATCTTGCTCTAAAAGTCCACCTTCTCAATTTGGGATGATTCGTTGTCTAAAGGATGGATGGAAGGAAAGAAGGAAAGAAAGAAAGAAGGTAAAGTAAAATAAAGTTATTAAAATAAAAAATAATTATTAAGAAAAATAATTTAAAAAAACGGATGGATAGAACCCAGGACAAATGGTGGAAGCAAAGCTATACAGACAAAATCTCACACAGAAGCATACACATACACACTCACAAAAAGAGGAAAAAGGGAAAAAATAATAAATCTTGCTCTCAAAGTCCACCTTCATAATTTGGGATGATTTGTTGTCTATTGATATATTCCAGAGATGCAGGGTACATCAAGTTGATTGTGGAGCTTTAATCTGCTGCTTCTGAGGCTGCTGGGAGAAATTTCCCTTTCTCTTCTTTGTTCTCACAGCTCCCAGGGGCTCAGCTTTGGATTTGGCCCCGCCTCTGCGTGTAGGTCGCAGGACGGCATCTGTTCTTCGCCCAGACAGTATGGGGTTAAAGGAGCCGCTGATTCGGGGGCTCTGGCTCACTCAGGCCGGGGGGAGGGAGGGGCACGGAGTGCGGGCGAGCCTGCAGCGGCAGAGGCCATTGTGACGTTGCACCAGCCTGAGGTGCGCCGTGCGTTCTCCCGGAGAAGTTGTCCCTAAATCCCGGGACCCTGGCAGTGGCGGGCTGCACAGGCTCCCGGGAGGGGAGGTGTGGATAGTGACTTGTGCTCACACACAGGCTTCTTGGTGGCGGCAGCAGCAGCCTTAGCATCTCATGCCCGTCTCTGGGGTCGGTGCTGTTAGCCGCGGCTCGCGCCCATCTCTGGAGCTCCTTTAAAGCAGTGCTCTTAATCCCCTCTCTTTGCGCACCAGGAAACTAAGAGGGAAGAAAAAGTCTCTTGCCTCTTTGGCAGGTCCAGACTTTTCCCGGACTCCCTCCCGGCTAGCCGTGGTGCACTAACCCTCTGCAGGCTGTGTTCACGCCGCCAACCCCAGTCCTCTCCCTGTGCTCCAACCGAAGCCTGAGCCTCAACTCCCAGCCCTGCCCGCCCCGGCGGTTAGCAGACAAGCCTCTTGGGTTGGTCAGTGCCGGTCGGTCCTGTTGATCCTCTGTGCGGGAATCTCTCCACTTTGCCCCCCGCACCCCTGTTGCTGTGCTCTCCTCCGCGGCTCCGAAGCTCCCCCCTACCGCCACCCGCAGTCTCCGCCCGCGAAGGGACTTCCTAGTGTGTGGAAACCTTTCCTCCTAAACAGCTCCCTCCCACTGGTGCAGGTCCCGTCCCTATTTCTTTGTCTCTGTTTTTTCTTTTTTTCTTTTGCCCTACCCAGGTACGTGGGGGGGTTTCTTGCCTTTTGGGAGATCTGAGGTCTTCTGCCAGCGTTCAGTAGGTGTTCTGTAGGAGTTGTTCCACGTGTAGATGTATTTCTGGTGTATCTGTGGGGAGGAAGGTAATCTCTGCGTCTTACTCTTCCACCATCTTCCTACATGTCTCTACTATTGATATTTTGACAAATATTATTTTAGTGATTTTCCTGTATATATATATATATGATTTCAATAAAATCATTATAATATTTATTTTTTAATCATCGTTCTTATTCTCTTCCCAGCATATTATGAGCAATTTTCATGACATTATGCATTTTCTTCTAAAGCAATATTTAGTATATTTATTATAAAAGTCAAAATGCTCATTATGAAATAATAGAATCTACTCTTAAGCAAAAATAAGGTGATTAGAATCATCTTTGATCTCTCTTTCAGTGATGATAATAAAGATATTTAACTTTTTCCCTCCTGTATTAGATTCTTCCAATCGACATTTGCATGTAATAAAGATTTTTACATGTTGAACAAAACAATAGCAAACACTTTTACTATGTACCAGGCATGATTCTCAGTACTAGACATATGTCAACCTTTTTTTTCACAAAACCTTATGACATTGTTCTTGTTGCCAATTTTAAGATGAAGAAATTAAAGCACAGAAAGATTAAATAACTTACCTAAGACCACACAACTAGGAAATAGCAGAGCTAATGTCCAAACCGAGGCCATATGTTTCTAGATTTTATGAGCTTGAAACGTGTGTAATATTGCTTCTCCCATGATACTGTATTCACTTTGTGCAGTGATTTATTTCTACCCACCCTGTCATAGCCAGACTTCTTTGAAGAGTTATTTGTATTTTATGGCTGCATTTCCTCATATCCCTACCGCTTTGTGACATACTCCAATCCAGCCCTTTTTTTTTTTTTTTTGCCGTACGCGGACCTCTCACTGTTGTGGCCCCTCCCATTGCGGAGCACAGGCTCCGGACGCGCAGGCTCAGCGGCCATGGCTCACGGGCCCAGCCGCTCCACGGCATGTGGGATCTTCCCGGTCCGGGGCACGAACCCGTGTCCCCTGCATCGGCGGGCAGACTCTCAACCACTGCGCCACCGGGAAGCCCCCAGCACTTTCTTATACCAGTTTACCAAAACTATTGGTTCTTGCTATAGAGTCTCTAATGAATTTTAGTCCAGGGGATGCTTTGGCTACCCAATTTATTTGTCCTATCAACCTACGAAGGGCAAGGACTACTCTTCTTTCACTCTTTTTTCTCCGTTTCCCTGGTACATACAACCTTCCTCCTCTGTTCCACCTATGTCTTTGTCTACTCCTTCTCAGCCTCTGCTGTTGGGCATCAGATGATTTTGGTCTTCAGCCTGTCTTCCAGATGTTACATAGCTTCAGGGCTTGACCATGGCTCCGCATGTCTTCTCACTGTACATCCTTTCCCTTGGAGTTCATCAGTTTCCATAGCTTAAAAGATTCTTTAGTCACTGTAACTCCCAAATGTGTTTCTCTGTACCATATCTCTTTTCTGAATTTCAGACCCATATATCCAGTTACCTCAGCATCATCACTTGATATCTTAAAGACTGCCTTTAAAATATTGGATATCCAAATATCTTTTTCTCTCTGATTTTGCAATTGTAGTAAATGACCCAATAATCCACTCAGAAATTTGAGCCAGTAATCAGGGAGTGACCTTTACACTTCTTTTCTTCCTCACTGCCCACGTTCAGCTAAACACTCATGTCTATCAGTTGTACTTTCTTAAAGAACTTCAGTTTTCTTATTCCTTCTCCCACTACGAAAACCTCACCCTCCTTGTCTTATCTGGACTCTTACAATCTGGTCTTTCATCCATTTTTGTCTCTCTCCAATCTATTTCCCACATAAACTGCTGTTTTGAAAATAGATATCTGATCAAGTCATTCCCTGGCTAAACACTCTGGTGGCCTCTTGAGTGCTTTAGATATTACGTTTAAAATCCTGACAAGGCCTATGCCCTCGGGCCTCAGTTTCCCACACATTATCACTTCCATCCACAAACTCTCATCTCCCAATTTAACCACCTCACCCTTTGCATTACCTAGTTTTCACCTCATATGTCACTTCCACAGGGAAGTGGGATCTTTCCTTTCTCGGAGTCCACTACACAGTTATCAAGCTGAGGCTGTAAGCTGAATTCTTTTGTTTCATAATCGGGAACAGATCCAGAATGAGGAGTGACTTTGCAGCCTCTTATAAAGCCCTGAATTTCAATTCTGGCTTTACCACATGTTAGCAGTTTGATTTGGAGTAATTATTTTAACTGTCTCTTTTGTCATAGGAAAAATAGTGAAATAATTAACTGAAGCCGTAAAATGAGACTTTCAAAGCTAATTAGATATGATAATAGACTGTGTCTGGTTTTAATGAGAAAAAATTATTAAGAAGAAAAAAAATGGGCTTTAAGCCTTAGGAAAGCTAGTTAGTGGATGCAGTAATATCTCACTAACTTGGGAGGTAAAGGTTGAAGTGAGGACATCTAAATTATGGAAAAAGGTTGAATGTTAAAATTTTTAAATGAGAGGCAGTTTTGACTCATTGCATGAAGTAATTTAAACAATAATCTTAGGTTCAATATAAAACACAACAAATATATAAAATCTCAAAGTACAGCTAACTATTTTTGAAGTATCATTAATCATTCAGTAACTAGGTATTGATAGACTATTATTACAACAGTGAATAAACAGATACAGTTTCTACCCTCTGAGGGCTTACAGTGTCTTTATAGCAGACAGTGGTGGATCTTTTACTCTCTTAGATTCTACAGAAATACGTTGCATTTGCTGTGTCCCTTTATGTAAATTTTGTCTTTGAGTAAGATACATGAACAAACTTAACCAAATGTAGCAAGTTTTCTTTCGAGATGGAACATGTTTGATTCTAAAGATACAATTTATTGGAGGGAGGAAAAAATGACACTTTATAGAGTTTCACCTTGGGTGGTAAGATCAAGTGCACCTTCAATGAGCTTAAATTTATAGTCAGTACTGAGAACATATCTTGATTATCAGATGTATCGTTACTGTTAGGTATATTTAATCATTAAAGTACCCCTCCAACACATTGAGTATAGATGACTAGATGATTCCTGTCCTACTTCAGAAAAATTTGAAATCATTTCTGAAATAATTCCTTTGTGAAATGTACTTTAAAAGAGTGGCAATAATATAAATGTCAGTATTCTTTCTGAATTCACAAAGTAAGGCATCAATTTTTATGGAAGTCTTATAAGACATTGAGGTGTATCAATCTAGTATGATGACTTTAAAGTACAAGGTAAATAGGGTGTTCCATTATTACAACACATCACTGTAAACTCTTTGAAGAAGTTTAGGCTACTTTCTTAACTAATTACTCTTTTATTTGATATTAATTGTGGAGAGCAGCTGGAAAACAGAGAGTAGCCATTCATCTCTTTCCCCCTCCAGGGCTGAGCTCTGTGATATTGGAGGGAAACTAGGAGGATGAGCCTACATCTCTCTTTGTAGCTGTCTGTGGAAAGAAGACCACACATAGTAAGACACGTAGCTCTTACAGTGTGGGGCTGAGCTTGGTGTCAGTCAGTTTACTAATGTTAAGCATTTAGGCAAATAGAAATAAGAGAGTTAAGTGTTTTCTCATGTAGGCAGAAGATGATGCCTGACTTCCTGAGTCTGACAGTCCTGTGTCTCTTGAGCCAGTAGTAGGTTTTGATGTTAAATGCAATTTCAGAACTATACATAATAATGCCATAAGATCGTTTAACATACCAATAAGAATATATAGGACAGAGGTCTGAAATGACTGCTCTATGAAACTAATTTAAGCAAGTGCTGGTACTGAGAACATTTTTACATTTGCTGTATGTATTATTCCCCCTGGGAAGAGACCCTAGTAGTTGTTACATGCAGTTTGATAATGTTGCACTGTAGTGCACTGATATTTTGTTTTGACAATGAACAGCCTTTTCACTGAATAAGGCTAAAATAGTCTACACAGAAAGCTTTTAAAATCACTGTATGATCCTGCAGTGTTTAGATGTTTAGAATTGGCATGTATCTCTTTTCCTAGTGTGTATCCTTGAAAAATCTCTTTGAATAGTTCCAATAAAAATTTTATTGAAAAATATTAAATTATAATAGCATTGATATAGCTATGATCAAGTTATGACTGAAAGGGTTGCTGATAGGTGGTGAGAAGGAACGGTGGCCCCAAAACATTTGAATAAATTACTAATTAACTTCTCAAAATGAAAATGACTTCTACCATTATACCACCAAGTCAGTCTCTTCAAAGAAAATCAGTTCATTGTCATGAATATAAATTTCCCAAATAACAAATGTATACCCTTTTCTTTATGTTTATCAAAGATGTTGTGAGGATAAGAATAGAAAGGGACATTAAAGTTTTAATAATGTATATCATAAAATATTTGAGTAAATAAGATATGAATAAATTATTATGGCTAATTCATGATATTAAATTTTAAATTGACACTCTTAACTTCAGTGTTTCATGACACATTTAAAAATGTCTGAAGGTATAAAATTTATATTACAAATGTATATAAAAGCATAGCATTTTAAAGTTATGGTAACAATATGGATAGACAGATAGACAGACAGATGTATTAAGATAACTGAGATACACAGTTATGTGGTGGAAAAGTCCACGTCTAATTCACATTTTATCCCCACTGGATAGTAAGAGTTCTTGGAACATTATTGTTCATAATTACTTTTTATGAGCATTATTGTTCATAAATATTTATTGAATAATTAAATGAAACAAAAGTAGATGACTGCTTTTTGGAGAACTTGGATTAAACATTACTACTGGTCTACTAGCAAGTGGTAGCTGATTTTAAAATTAATAAGCAAGAAATTAATACCATTTTTGAAAAACTTAGAAATAGTTCATAATGCTTCATTTGATAATTTGCTTTACTGTTATGGATCTGTATCTTTGGTGTTGATTTCATTTGCCTGTTTTATCATAATGTGCTTTTATTTTTTTTAATTTTTATTAATTGAAGTATACTTAATTTTCAATATTGTATTAATTTCTGCTGTACAGCAAAGTGACTCAGTTATACATATATATACATTTCAAAACAATTTTTTATTGGAGTGTAATTGCTTTACAATGTTGTGTTAGTTTCTACTGCACAGCAAAATGAATCAGCCATACATGTACATATATCCCCTCCCTTTTGGATTTTCCTCCCATTTAGGATACCACAGTGCATTAAGTAGAGTTCCCTGTGCTGTACAGTATGTTCCCATCAGTTGTCTATTTTATACATAGCATCAATAGTGTATATGTGTCAATCCCAATCTCTCAATTCCTCCCACCCCACCCCTTTGCCCTTGGTATCCATACATTTGTTCTCTATGTCTGTGTCTCTATTTTTGCTTTGCAAATAAGGTCATCTTTACCATTTTTCTAGATTCCACATATATGCGTTAATATAAAATATTTGTTTTTCCCTTTCTGACTTACTTCACTCTGTATGACCCTCTCTAGGTCCATCCACGTCTCTACAAATGACCCAATTTCATTCCTTTTTATGGCTGAGTAATATTCCATTGTATATATGTACCACATCTTGTTTATCTGTCCCTCTGGGGTTTTTTTTGTTTTTTTGTGTGTGCGTGTGTGTGGTTTTTTTTTTGCGGTACACAGGTCTCTCACGGTTGTGGCCTCTCCCGTTGTGGAGCACAGGCTCCGGACGCACACGCTCAGCGGCCATGGCTCACGGGCCCAGTTGCTCCGCGGCATGTGGGATCTTCCCGGACCAGGGCACGAACCCGTGCCCCCTGCATCGGCAGGCAGACTCTCAACCACTGCGCCACCAGGGAAGCCCTCTGTTCCTCTGTGGACATTTAGGTTGCTTCCATGTCCTGGCTATTGTAAATAGTGCTGCTATGAACATTAGGGTACATGTGTCTTTTTTAATTATGGTTTTCTCACAACATATACATTCATTTTTATATTCTTTCCCATTATGGTTTATCCCAGGATACTGAATATAGTTCCCTGTGCTGTACAGTAGAACCTTCTAGAGTCCATCCATTTTATATGTAATAGTTTGCATCTACTAACCCCAAACTCCTAGTCTATCCCCCCCACCTCCCTCCCCCTTGGCAACCACAAGACAGTTCTCTATGTCCATGAGTCTGTTTCTGCTTTGTAGATAGGTTAATTTGTATCATATTTTAGATTCCACATATAAGTGATATTATATGGTATTTGTCTTTCTCTTTCTGATACTTAGTATGATAACCCCAGTTGCATCCGTGTTGCTGCGAATGGTATTATTTCGTTCTTTTTTATGGCTGAGTAGTATTCCATTGTACATATGTACCACATCATGTTTATCCCATTCATCTGTTGATGGACATTTAGGTTGTTTCCATGTCTTGGCTATTGTGAATAGTGCTGCTATGAACATAGGGGTGCATGTATCTTTTTGAATTAGAGTTTTGTCCGGATATATGCCCAGGAGTGGGATTGCTGGATCATATGGTAATTCTATTTTTAGTTTTTCTGAGGAACCTCTCTACTGTTTTCCATAGTGGCTGCACCAACTTATATTCCCACCAACAGTGTAGGAGGGCTCCCTTTTCTCCACATGCTCTTCAGCATTTGTTATTTGTAGACTTTTTAATGATGGCCATTCTGACTGGTGTGAGGTGGTACCTCATTGTAGTTTTGATTTGCATTTCTCTAATAATTAGTGATGTTGAGCATCCTTTCATGTATTCATTGGCAATCTGTAGGTCTTCTTTGGAGAAATGTCTATTTAGGTCTTCTGCCCATTTTTCGATTGGGCTGTTTGTTTTTTTGTTGTTGAGTTGCATGAGCTGTTTCTGTATTTTGGAAAGCAAGCCCTTGTCCATTGCATTGCTTGCAAATATTTTCTCCCATTCCGTAGGTTGTCTTTTCATAATGTGTTTTATAATAATTTTTTCTCAGTTTATATGATAATAATTATATCAGTGTTTAATGATGTTTCTCAGAGAGCATAATCACATTTAGATATCTCTCAGGAGATAGCATATTGAATCAATAACAACACCATTTATGCAAAATAAGTCTTTCTAAAGACATCATAGAGGGCAAAAAAGTCTTTTCTGTTTGTAGTAATTATGAATTACAGTTGACATTCTGTCTTGTGCACATAACAAACTTACACTCATTTATTTGTCTGTAAGCAAACTCAGGTTCTGTTTTGAGCCCCATTCATTAAATTGGTGAAAACTTAATCTGAATCAATTTGGAATCCCCCTAGACTAGCTCCCACTGTGTACAAGATCCAGTAGATTTATAAAGAGTCATGGCAGGGTGGTTACCTTAAATATAATTACCTGTATGATAGTTAAGTCATGTGTCTATAAGGTAAATATTGAAAAATCTATCTTGTCCATGGTCTTGGTCTGCACTATTTAGTGAGCCATTTCTTTTCCTTTTCCCATGGTTCCATTAGTTTAGGAAGCAATAAAGGAGTTAAAGAAATGTTTCTCTGCTTTTGTGTAATTCTGGGTCATATTAAGGTCTGACACTCAGTGGTCCTATATTCCTACACAAAGAATCCATGGACTTTCTGGGTCTTGCCCTCAACTCCCACAACTTCTCTGGGGAAGGATTTCTTTGTGCTTACCAATTTAGGCATTTTCCTAGAAAGCATAACTTAGGGCCCCTCTCCCGCCATCTCCTTTCACTATTCTTCATAAACGTCCTTTAATCTTTCTTATCATCCAAGGCTAGTAAATCTTTTCATAGTCACAAAGAAATTCTTTACTCTTAAGTTTGAATATTTTCTCATCTGAGGTACTCCCTATATGATGCTGCAGATACACCAAACATATTCTCCTTAATGGATTGAACTTCGGGGAAACACAAATCCAGAGACTACTAGGTAACTACTAATTCTCTTAGCCATGTTCTACCTCTTCCCCATGGCACTCAATACACAATAAACCATATGATGGAAATAAAGGGAAAGGGGAAATTCTATAAGAAAAAAAAATTTCAAAATTAACAGCATTCTATCTACAGAGAATATATATCTGATAATTTTTATAAACGTGGTACCTTAAAAATCACTGGCTTTTTCTTCTTTTATTAAGAATGCTATCTTATCATTTGAATAAATTATATCCTCTTAAGGATCTAGAAGCACAGAAACAAATAAGTTCTCTAAGGTATTTTGAAATAGACTTGATTTTAGTCTGGTATTTTTCTGCCTTTAAAGAAAATGGTAGAACCTTTCTTGACTAGAGGTAATTGATCAGGAAACCCAAGGATTTTACTTTTTAGTTTCTGTACATCATTGGATTGCTTTTTGCCCTAAAAGTTTTTACCTTTCTACAAAGAAGAAGAAAACAACTCCTTCACCAGATAGCAGCTAATAATAATCCAGCTTTTATTTTTTCATTTAGGAGGATCTATATGTACTTTAGAAATTCAGCCTATTCAGAAATAAATGCTCTGATAAGAAAACCCTACTCATCCAAGTCATTGTTACACATGGATTTGTGATGGCCCTAGAAATACAATTTAAGAGCTTCCTTAGTGAAAACTGGAAATATTTTAAGTATGTAATAATTGAAAATGGTTAAATAATTTTTGTTTTCATAGTGGAATACTATTTCTGTTTTTAACAATGTAAGCAAAGATATTAATAAATAGCATTGAGTGTGCTCATATTATTAGCTTAAGTGGAAGTAGCAGGAAAAAGTGTATATGTACCAAATGAATATATAACTCCTCCTGCATAGATGATTGATAGATACAGATAAAGTAAATGAGTAGTATATGATGTCAACTGTATTAATGTAGAAAAGAATATTGGAATTAAAAAAATAGATTGCAATGAGGTATAACAAATTACAAGTTCATGTGATTTTTTTCATATTTCTTCCATTTTCCAAGTTTTCAGTAATTCTTATTTACTGCCTTTAAAATATCAACAGACATTTCTGCTGTTTCTTTAGTCTTCTTCTGTCAGAATTGTTAATAATTAAAAACAACCTTCAAACTTCTGAGAAACAAACAGTAGTAAGATAAGAGACCAGAATAACCTATATGTTGTATAAATTATTTAATAACAAAAAGAAAAAGTGCATGAATAGTATGTGTTTGTGTATGTGTGTGAATCCATGCATTTTGCTTAGAGTTATATTATTAATACCTACTAAATTTAATTTTATGTAATTGATAATGCGCTATCTCCAAGTTTTTTAAAACTGTTTACAGTGTTAGCCACCATTAGCATATAACATCTGAATGAGTTTACCCTCATCTTACTTTGTTTTTCCCCTTTTAACTCCCACCTTTCATATCTAAGAAGAACAGCTGTGTCTGTGAGTGGGAAGGACTAAGGCCATGGGGAGCAATAGGCAGGTTAATTTTCTCCATTTTTAATTTCATCTTTAAACATATAAAATATATAAACATATAAAGCAGTGCTGATTGTTGGTTGGAACTAATAGATTTAAATTTACTATATGCAAAACATATTTCTGCAACCTTCTTTGAATTAGGAATTTTTCTTATGAAATTCTTGCGTAATATAGCACACTTGAGCACTATTTAAAATTGTACTTTATTTGCTACTACCTGATTCTAAAGTATTACCTGATTAGGCAGAGTTCTGTTCAATACTTGACATATAATAATAGACTTAATAATATAAAGCAAATATTTCAACCCTAAATTTTTACTGTTTTTTCCTGCACACACCATTATGTCTGGCATATTATCACCAGTTGCTTTGAAAAACACTATGCATGCATTACCTCTCTTAACCAAAAAGGCTTAGATGATAGGTGCTGTTATTTCTACTTCAGAGATGAAGAAACTGAGAAAGTTGACTATTTTTCCAAAAGTCAAGTCAGTAGTATATAGAAAAATGAAGATTTTACTTTATATAGTACCTATCCTAGACTATTGGCCACTTTGCTGTAATTCTATTTGTAAAACCCAGTCAAAATTTTGTATCCTCAGATCTTCATCCGTTGAAGTTGATTGATAGTTTAAACTGGGCAGCACATTACATATATTTAATGTGCCTACTAGCTACTGTGAGTCATCAGTTGTAAAATATGTTTGATTTAAGTAAAATGGAATACCCCTTTCTGTTGTTTTTTTTTTTTGTATGCTTACCTCTTTTGGTGCAATATATAGATAGATAGATTATACATTATATAAAAGTAAGAAAACTTTTACTGTTGAAGACTTGCTCTGCCCTTGCCAATTTCCATTTGCCTCTATGAAACATCACAGGTTCATTTAATGAAATAAATTTCTGGAGGTAATGAAATTCTTGAGTGATCAAAAATAATATTGCAATAATTTGATAGAATATCCCCATATTAATTTCTTTAAATTATGTGTTTATAGAAGTTTATTCAAGTTTTAAATTTGAAAAGTAACACATAGTTTTTCACCAACCCAGCCGCATTTTACACATAAGAAAATTGAACTTTAAATTAAATGTACTTTAAATTTTGTTTCTAAAATAATTTAACTCGTTTGAGTGGATTTTATTCAGCATCTTGTGTTATACATTTGTTTAAAGAACAATACCTGGTTTAGATCTAAATTTTAATATTAATAGTAAAATGTGAAAATCAGCTAAATTAAAATAGGACTTATATGAATAATTGAAATATGAAAGAGTTAAGAAAATCATTCTCCTTTGTGCCAGTGAAGCTCTCCTCACTCAAATATTGTTCAGTATTTAATGGGAAAAGAAGTGGCTTGTTACTTTAGAGGGAACATATTTGGACTTATTAAAAAATGCCATATCTTGTTAATTATGACAGCATATTTCTAGTTTATTTTGTGTATACTATATTTGAGAAGAAAACTACTACAAATCGTATATGAGTGAGGCCATTTGCAGAGAGTGCAAACAATAATATTTGTAAGTTATGATGAAATTTGATGACCGATTTAAAAGGAAAACAACCTATAATCTATTTTTCTGATTCCAGTGGTCCTCTCAATTGTAGAGTTCTTATGGGTTTTTTTCCTCCTTCATCCTTCTTAAATATAGTTGTAACCTAATTTGTGACTTTATTAAGTAATTATAAGAAAAATGTAGTCTCATCAGAATGACTTGCCCTGAATTATAATGTATTGGTAGGCGTGATATAAAAAAGTATATGAAAAATAAGGACATTGACTAAGTATTTGATACCATTTCTCTTTCAAATGTACATAAAATGAATACTCTTTTCTAAACTTAATAGAGTTTATTCACACATACAAAAATGTAAAAAGTATACTTGAGAATAGATAGACAACAGTATTATTATCTCTGATTTTTAAGCACATGGTTAAAATGCAGAATGATTTTTTAAATAACTGTACTGGGCATATTATAAGATTTTTTTTTCTTTTGTTTTGCGATACGCGGGCCTCTCACCATTGGGGCCTCTCCCGTTGCGGAGCACAGGCTCCGGACGCGCAGGCTCAGCGGCCATGGCTCACAGGCCCAGCCGCTCCGCGGCATGTGGGATCTTCCCGGACCAGGGCATGAACCCGTGTCCCCTGCATCGGCAGGCGGACTTTCAACCACTGCGCCACCAGGGAAGCCCTATAAGATATTTTTAATAAGTAAAAAGCGATCAACTTTCTTCTGTTATCCATTCTTAAAATGGAGGACATTTTTATTTTTTTCCCTATTTGGTTTATAATATTTTTAGTACTTAGTAATAAGTGTAGCTTTGGATTCATGTTGGTTTATTTCCACATACATTGACAATTTTGATCAAATATTTAGTTAAGATGTTTTATGAATCTGTGATAGTAGACACTACAGAAAGCAAGTCCAAAGAGATACACAGCAATGCCTGTTGAACATATGCTCTTGTTCAGCAATTAGCATTCACAAGATGATACCAGTATATCATTTAGAACCCCAGTTTGGCTAAATATTAAAACACGTGGCTCCTCAACAAGTGGGCTATGTGAAATAACTACACTGAAGGGGCTTGACACAGTATAATGCTGAATTAGCCTCAGGTCAGATTTTTCTGAAGCTTGGTCAAAATAAACATCATGGAGGTTTGCTTGAAGAATGTTCAGTCTATTGACTCTTCCTGATCATTTTTTTTTTGGGGGGGGTACGCGGGCCTCTCATTTTTTGCAGTACGCGGGCCTCTCACCGTTGGGGCCTCTCCCATTGCGGAGCGCAGGCTCAGTGGCCATGGCTCACGGGCGCAGCCGCTCCGCGGCATGTGGGATCCTCCTGGACCACGGCACAAACCCGTGTCCCCTGCATCGGCAGGTGGACTCTCAACCACTGCACCACCGGGGAAGCCCTTTTTCTCATCCTTTTAAATGGACTCTAGGACTGAAACAGAACATCAGAAAGCCATCTGCCTGGGCACTGTAATCTTGCCTGCTCTACCTCCAGGCAATTGCTTTCATAACAATTATAACTGTTTTTCATAATTTGAACTTTTGTCACTATACCATCAGCCTTTATCGAGGACATTTAAGGACATACGGTTATGTAATGGGTCAGTAACTGCTCTCTGTGAGGATCCATTTCTGGTCTCCTAGCAACATTAGTTGGACTAAATAGTTTCAGTCAGTTTATATAGGGAGAAGCTCCAGGTTTAGGAAAGTTCAGGTGGTAACAATAAATTATTGTAATATTCCTCCAACTTTATCAATAGAAAGTACTTTCAGCTTCACACTTGATTTTATACAACATTCTAAGAATATTTCAATTTGATACACGTTCTCTACTCAAGGATATTTTTCAAATTAAAATATAAGTAAATTTATCATTTAAAATAACACCTGTTCTGATAATTAGAATCCCAGAACAGCTTCAGATGAAGCAAGAAGCATGCATAGACCTTACTGAAAGCTTTCTCAGGGATGAAGTGTCCAAAATATTATGTTCTGTTCAAATAGAGAAGAAAATATACAGGGCTAAATGTAGCTACGTGAGCAAGAACTTTGGTAGCAGGCTGGAAAAACAAAATAACAAACAAACAGGTTTAAGGTCACAGGAGGGACCTTACCGCATGGTAGGTAGATGATGCATTTTTGTTGTTCAAGGTTGTTACAATATTGACAGTGTTTCTGGAGTTAGGCTCAAGATCTCCATACCTAAGCCCTTGACTACAATACTGATTTTATTTTTTTTTGTTTTTTAATGCACACCTGTCTCATGATTTCTGCAACACATCTGTACCCCGCATTTGGAATAAATTAAGGAGAATGGACAGTTTTGACATTGCCATAAGAGAATTAAAGTCTGTTTTGTTCAAGATAATAATAGTTAATGAGAGATATTGATTAAATGAGTAAAACAAATATATTTCTTGGAATCGTAATATTTGAAAAGGACACCACAAAATTAAGTAACCCTCAGAAAGAGAAAGGAAATTTTCATGTTAGAAAATCAACCTTTGATATGGCCTGAGGTAGTGTTAGTACTGAGATTAATTTCTTCACACAACTAAATGTTTTATATTTGTTATAGTCATAAATATATATCATGATTGTAGATGTTGAGCGATTATTAGAAAAACTTTCTTTTTTCACGTACCTAAATCTTTATAGAACACCAAATGAAACTGAAACGTGCTTAATCTCAAGGTGTCAGTTTTTTAAATTTTATTTTCCTAGTAGCTGCTAAAATAGATTTGTGTTTTAAAGTAGTCCTATTCAGTCTAGGCAGATATCATCTTTAGCTGTTTTTCTGACTAATGAGGTAAGGTTACCTTGACTTTTTATGCAGAAACTAAAAGAACATATTACCCAAAGGCATTTGGAAAAATGATTCTTCTGAAATAAGGATTGATTATATCTTTAGCAGTACTGTTTCCTTCAGTTTGCTCTTTTGCCCAAGACCTCATTCACACTTGCAATGTGAATTACATTTTATTAACTATAGTTGTTTTAAATAATTACATAATATATATGTATGCTAATGTAAATATATATTTTAAAGTTTGGCACCATGTACTAAAATTTAGTGTTTAGTTAGATCTTCAGTATTTATGCTAATGGTATGTTATATATTATTTAGCAAAATGTTAATATATATAGCATTTCTTTTTCCTAATCCTAATTTCTAAGAAATCAAATAGAATCAAATAGAATGTGAAATAAGCATTTAATAAGCTAAATATGAGCTAGAATATTACTGATATGAAATATATTTAATTCTGTAAAACCAGTGAGCATACATAGAGATATCTTTTTTAAGTCCTATTTTTCTGTTGACTGTTATAGAAAGATAGTTTTAAAAACTAGACAAAGTCCTATTTACATTTCATATATAGTTTAGTAGTTTTAGGATTGCCTTAAAAATTGACAGTATAAAATGAGTATAAAATTACATTATGATTAACAAATAATATTTTCTTATAAAAGTCAGGAGATTCTCTGAGACTGATGTCAATAAAGAATATGTATAACCTGATTTAAGAGCGTGTTTTAAAAATAACAGCAAAAGTAACTTTAGGACAGCTAAAGTTTATAGACAGCTTATAAATTACCAAGTAACTTTCACGTCACTCTTCTCCAGACTAAATCAGGAAATTAAATAGCATAGGTATGAATATGATTGTCCTAGTTTTGCAGGAAGAAAATGAAAATATAGAAAGATTAGGTTTTAAAAGTCTCCTAAATAATAAAATTACATTTAAAATTTTATTATTTCATTAAAATTTTTTAACATCTTTATTGGAGTATAATTGCTTTACAGCGTTGTGTTAGTTTCTGCTGTATAACAAAGTGAATCAACTGTATGTATACATATATCCCCATATCCCCTGCCTCTTGCATCTCCCTCCCACCCTCCCTATCCCATCCCTCTAGGTGGTCACAAAGCACTGAGCTGATCTTCCTGTGCTATGCAGCTGCTTCCCACTACCTATTTTACATTTGGTAGTGTATATGTGTCAATGCCACTCTCTCACTTGTCCCAGCTTACCCTTCCCCCTCCCTGTGTCCTCAAGTCCATTCTCTGTGTCTGCGTCTTTATTCCTGTCCTGACCCTATAGGAAGACCTCTCTTTGACATAAATCACAGCAAGACCCTTTTTGACCCACGCCCTAGAGAAATGGAAATAAAAACAAAAATAAATAAATTGGACCTAGTGAAACTTAAAAGCTTTTGCACAGTAAAGGAAACCATAAACAAGAAGAAAAGACAACCCTCAGAATGGGAGAAAATATTTGCAAATGAAGGAACTGGCAAAGGATTAATCTCCAAAATATACAAAATTTTTTATTTAGTATAGATTGTATCAGTATATCAGTAGTATTAAAACACAACCAAAATGTTGTGTGCCTTAATTTATGGGAAGCTATATATTGGTTAGTATTACTTTTATAATATGGATCTCAATGCTAAATAGCCAGTCCACTTTAATAATTATATAATATACATTTAAAGCTAAATATCAAGTTTTTCTTTCCTTCTAAAAAAATCAATGAAGCTTTAATACCTGAAGTTTGAAATATTTTTTTAGCTTGGTCTTCAATGCAAAGGGGTACCTATAATATGGGTATAAGACATATAATATGGTATAAAACAATTTATGGAAATGCAGGAAAGCAAAACTCCCATTTATTGAGAATTTGCTGTGTTTTAGTCCCTCTCCTTTTCCATGCACATTTCCCTTTGGTCATAATAAATTCCCTGTCAAACTTGCCCCTCAGCCTAGCATGCTCTCCTTTGGCTAACACTAGTTCTTCACAGTTGATCCCAGTTGTCACTTCTTCTGAAAAGCCTTTCCTGACTCTCATTGTCTTCTATTCTACATTAGTTGCATCTTTATCATGCTTGCAGAGCACTTTCTACTGACTTTTATCATAAGGATAGTAAGTTTGTGGTTTGTTTTTTTTTTTCTGCTAGACCTTGGGCTCATCCTATTAAGTAACTGTGTGTTTAATCTCTGTCTTGACAGAGCCCAGTAGTATCTGGTGAAAATATGTGGAATGAGAAATTAATTGAATGAATTATACAGTATGATAGCTCATTAACTTCTCCAGGAATAAAGGTTATCACAGTAGTTTCAGTGAATGCATTAATATACAAAACATATAGAATATTCTTATATTTACATCTTAACCAATTTTTCCATTTTAAAATCTGGGAGAGAAGAAAGGAAGAAGTATTGAGTTTCATTCTATGGTAACTAGTTCACATAAAGTCTAATTATTTAATGCTCTATAAGGAAAAAATGATACCCACAAATACATTTCTACATCAAAATCTAATGTTGTTTAAAGAAATATTCTAACTTAGAATGTGAATTTACTTCTAGAGTTTTTACATTTGTGTTTTTAAATTCTTAAACTTATCACATAAACATGAAACAATGTAATATACATCATAACTCACTGTTTTCAGGTAGAAGTACATATTTAATCACTGGTAAAACAATTGTTCACAGTCAGTTATGCTGACCACTTGAGAAAAATCAAAACAATTATTGCAAAGATGAGAGGAACAAAACAAACAATTAAGAAATCTATATATATTTGTATATATATATATGTTTATATATAAACAGGGTACTTGGTTCAATGATAAAAAAAGACATGTCTGCCAACCTTTTTGAGATCTATGTTATTTAACCTCAGTGCAATACTTGGCAGTGTTGCCTATCACTTCTTTGAAGTCCTTACCTTTCTTTGCTTGAGTTTACTAAACACTGCTGGTTTTCCTTCCACTTTCTTGTATGATCCTGTTTTAGTATGCTTTGCTGTTTTTTCTTCTTGTCTAAATGGAGCTCTTCTCCAAGAATCTGCCCTCTGTTTTCTTCTTTTCCACTTCATCCCTGGGAAATCCCACCTCTAACTCTGGTTTAAGTATCCCTTATATTTTTTAAGATCGAAATCTACAGCTATGGCCTCATCTCTGACATCTGCCACTTCTAGCTTTAGATATTGAGAAGGATATTACTTCTTTCTGTGCTTTGATTTTTTCATCTATATAACAGACATATTTAAAGAAACTCTTTCCTAGGTTTGTTACAAGGATTAAAAGAGTTAGGTGTACTGACTGGCTCCCAAAACTTGTGTTCCTTCCATTTTTAAATCATTAGGGTACTTGTAAATTAGAATAGTTTTTCTTTACTCTGTCAGTTCCCTCATTCAGTTTCTTCTGTTGCCACCCTAGTCATCTGTGCAAGCTTGTAATCTCTGCCTTGCACTGTCGTTCCTTCAGGGAAAACTTGTCCTCTTCAAATAAATGCATATAGCCTAGGGAGGAAGTTACATGCTAAATGGAAATCAGTTATCTGTTAAAAATGAGAATTCTGTCTTATAGTTCTTTTTTTAGCCAAGAGCACTATGCATACTTAAAGACTCAGAAAGCAGTGTTGTTCTTGTTTTTTTTCAGGGTAGATTTACCAGATTCTTTCCAAGATGACATACTCAATCATGCCACTTTCTGACTCAGAAATGTTCATTTGATTCAGCTGAACATTTTAGGCAGTGAGGCTCACCGCTAACTTCCCCTTAGAGCAGTTCTGCCTCTGGTATGTTCGAAGGGCTTTAGAACACCACATGTTCCTGACAACACCACTCTGACATTGATCCTGACAGCAATATGAATAGGTGTGAAAACTAAACATCCCATGTGTTTCTGGTGAGACCTTTTCCCTTTTTTCTTTGTCTGCCCCTCCCTTCACCCTGGCTTATCCCTGTTGTCACATTCTCATTGTCTGGGAAACACTGAGCAAATTTGATGAGATGGAGAATGAGAGTCTAGATAACAAGAATTGACTGGGGTGTTGTAGGCTCCTCGAGATGGCTAAGGTATACAGACTGGGCTCAGTCCTCAGATTATTTCAGTGGTCTTTCTAGTCGATGCTGGTTGTGAGGCTGAGACCTGGAATCTGGTAGGATCCATCAGTAAATTCGCTTGTTCTTTAGCAGTAAAAAAAAAAAAAAGAAAAAGAAAAACATCAATTGAATTTATACCCTTTATTTAATACCTGGTTATTAAAAAGCTGGTATTTACTTTCTGTTATTATGTATCCATTAAACTATAGTATAGTTCTACAATTAGTAGCATATGCAATGCACAAATGAACAGGATAATGGTAGTGTTTTTGATACCTAATATTTAATAATATCTTTGCCAATTTGACTTTTCATACTGTCTAGTCTGCCAATCTCAATCCCTCATCACCACATCCCATCCTTACTGGCTCTAAGACCAGAGACAAACAACACATGTGGAAGTTAAACCTACTTGAAATATCTCTTCTTTCATAGATTCCACGAGTAACTAATGAGTCTTCAGGCTTAGGCGGGCTACATCTGCCTATTTGCTGGCAGCAATATAATACTAAACAAAAGATTGAACTATGAATGTCTTGAATATATAATACACATTATTGGCATAGTGTTTGAGTACCAGATAGTGAAGCAAATGAATAATATTTTATATATGAAATTAAACAAGCTACTTTAAACCACTCTCTACATCCTTGCATTGACATTCTGACTTACATTTGCATTGTCGTATTTAAAATATTCCTCTAATAGAGAGATCATTAAATAAATTAAAATCCATCCACACAATTGGTCATTGCATCATCACTAAAAATTACATTCTTAAAAAATATTTAGTGGAATCAGAATATTGAATTTAATGGTCAGTGATTGTTTCAAAGTGTTCAAAAATTTTCCATGAACAGGTAATCCTATAAAAAAGCAATATTTCAATATATTTATGTGTGTATATTTATGTATATATATTTTTTAAATACAAATGGATTTCAGGGTCAGTATAAGAGACTTCAATCTATGTCTATTGAAGAGACTTCAATCAGTCTATGAATGGCTACAGGAAAAAGAACAACTTAAAAAAATGACTAGCTTTAAAACAGATGCTTCTGGTCATACCATATTGAGGAACAAAGTCCTTCTTAAATGTTTACTTGAATTTGATATTTTTTCTTTATTCCTACTAATTTTAGCCTAGGCTATATAATGGATAATTGTCTTCCATATATGAATTATGAATTATATATTGTTTTCATTATCCATGTAGCTATCTACTTTTTTGTAATATTCCAGCTAAGAAGGATGTACATTGTGTGTGTGTGTGTCCTGTCCTTTAAGCTTTGGTCCATTTTTTCTGTTTTCTGAATCTGTCTGGCCTGTCATATAGCCCACAGTAAATTCTACTGCATTTAGGTTTGCTTGACTTGACCAATTTGGTTGCTACCTTCCTAATCCTGATTTTATCATTTTTACCTTAATCACATCATTTGACTGAATGAGGAGGTATATATATGAATTTATATTATAGTATACTATAGTATGTATTATTTACACGTAATTTATGAATATATATTTATTGTGTTTTTGTTGGTTCTTATATAATCACTTTGGTTCTAAGAGCAAAGATCAAACATTTAATACTCAGAATAAAATGCATATTATAGGAAATGTGATAAATACCCTATGAATGAATTTAATAACACTACTTCAGAGTCTCACTGAGATTTCTCAATATTGGTTAGTTATTAAGTGTAAAGTAAAAACTGTTTAAAAATTGAGTATTCAAAATCTTTTTACTTGGGGTATAGTTGCTTTACAATGTTGTGTTAGTTTCTGCTGTACAACGAAGTGAATCAGCTATATGTATACATGTACTCCTCCCTCTTGGACCTCTCCCCCCCCCCCCATCCCACCCATCTAGGTCACCACAGAGCACCAAGTTGAGCTCTTTGTGCTATATAGCAGGTTCTCAGTAGCTATGTGTTTTACACATGGTAGTGTATATATGTCAATCCCGCACTCCCCATTCATCCCACACGTTTTTTCTCTACATGTGCGTCTCTATTCTTGCCCTGCAGTTAAACTCTATCCATATTTTTTAATATTTGAATAATCATACTGTCTCTTTTAAAAATTAGCCTCTTAATAATTGAGTAATCTGAGATAACTCAGATTGTAAGGTCTTCACCAAGTTTTTAATTAAAAACTTGGTGAAGACCTTACAGTGAAGGGAGTGTACACTGGTAGTTCCTAACCTGAGTTTGACACAGATGTGTTTTGTTGGGTCTCTAATATTTTAAAAAATGTAGTTAAATGAGTTCAGGTAAGTCATGCACTCTCTAGTTTGTAACAATGCCTACATCTAGCTATGGTCTTATACATAATGTTTATCATCATCAATACTTGCTAATGGCACCATAGCTTGGATTTGAGGAAATACTTTGATTTTGAAAGAGATAGATAAATAGATAGATAGATGACACTTTAATTTTAACTCTAAAATCATAGGGAATCAAAATAAAAAAGAAATGTAGTGACCATCTTTCAAAATTGTCAATAGCAAACAGTATATTATTAGGGATCCAAACACATAGGGTAAAAATATACCCCAAAACGTCATAATTATAGACACAAAAGTTAGGATAGTAATTAACTCAAAGGAGAAGATAAAGGAGTGAGTCTGAAAGACGCTTTAAATATAATGATAATGTTCTATTTCTTTAATTGGATCAGTGGCTCGCAGGTGTTCACTATAAAGTTATTCTTTTTTTTTTTTTTTTTTTTTTTGCGTTACGCGGTCCTCTCCCTGTTGTGGCCTCTCCCATTGTGGAGCACAGGCTCTGGACGCGCAAGCCCAGCGGCCATGGCTCACGGGCACAGTCGCTCCGCGGCATGTGGGATCTTCCCAGACCGGGGCATGAACCCATGTCCCCTACATCGGCAGACGGGCTCTCAACCACTGTGCCACCAGGGAAGCCCTAAAGTTATTCTTTATGCTCCACACTTACTTCATAGATGATTTTTGTACCAAGATAGTGTTCACTGAAAAGAATAAAAAGAAAAAATAAGAATAGCACAAAACTATTTATATATAGTTTTTAAATGTCCAGAAGCAAACAGTATATTAAAAGTATATGTATAATGTTAAAACCACAACAAAAACAAAGGTCTAACGATACAGCAGTTAATATAGCAGTTTTTGGTGGTGAGTATAGACTAGGATGGTATTGCAGAGGGCACCTGGTTGTCTCTAATGATATTGAAAGTGTTCTGTTTCTTAAGTGGATAGTGGGTACATGGGTGTTCAACCCTTTAAAATTTTTTTATTGTATGTGTATGTCACAAATTATTTTTGATGACTGTTTTTAATATTTTACCATAACAGTTTTAAAAAGTAAAACCTTTCAAATGACTCATTTATGCATGTCACACTGACAGACTCAAAAGACAGTCACTATTTCTGTTGAATTCCAGTGAAGTGTACTTTCTTTGCCATGCAACTTAAAATCAGAAATAGTCTATCATAATTACTTTGAACATACACCAACATTAATGATAAAAAGTCATCATATCTTGAATAACGACAGACTCAGTGTGACTGTATCACGTCGACTTTAATTAGAAAAGCAAAACTATTAGCAAGTATAGAATGTATATAGCAGGGATTTATTTTAGGAATTTGTCCTTACACATTGGTGGGAGCAGGGAAGGTGCTGAAAGGCCTCTGGAGCTTGCAGTCCAAAGGGCTGGTAGAGGGAAGGACGATGAATTTAGAGTAGTTGAGAGCAAGGACAAGCTGGAAGCCATGGGGACAGACCAGAACACATGTCTGTTTTCACTGCCTCCAGCCTAAAAGCTGATGAAGATGCTGAAGGAGAATTCAGAGGAAAGTAGAGCAGCTGCATGCCTGCCTGCTGCCCCAAGCCAAACAATAAGCAACAGTGTGGATGAACTTCAACAGCACCTGGGGATTGTACCCAAACTTTCTGAGCATCCAAAGAGTAAGGTGGCTGCTGCTTCACTTCTGGCCTCCACATCTCACACAGAAGGTCTCTGGGGCTAAACTATAATGGGAAACGTTTAGGGAAGGGAATCCTAGGAAGCATAGTTCAGCTTAGACAAGTTTACACCTTGCCGAATCAACACATTGATTCTTCCCGGTACAAAGAACCTCCAGTACTGCACCATGTTCTACTGCATTGTAGGAGGGCTTAACACCCAGCCAGTCTCCCCAGTCACCTTGCATTCATTCTCTATCATCCAGTTGTGCAAGCCCCTTTCCGATATATTTCAGGCTCCCTAGTCTGGGAGATTATTCTGTCTTTGAATATTATATTCACAATGATGCTTAAATTTAAAATTGGGATTGGTTTTTATTTATCCTGTAAAATGTTCGGTAAATTTTATTCAGCTGTAATGTGCTTTAAATAATCTGTCTTCCAAATGCATATAACTTTGTAATTTTAACATCTGTGATGAAGTGTATTAAAATCTTCAGAATAAATCTTATTTTAAAATTCAGTCACACATTGCCTGAAGTGCTGACTAGTGACTAAGACTAAAAAGGTATTTTTTCTTTGATGTAATTATTCACGCATGCAAAATATATACCTCATGTAATAGGAGATAATAAAATACAAGTCTATAAAAGCAGAGGGATGAGAACTGATTATATAAAAACTTGAAGTTGATATTCATATAACATAAACAATACATTTTTAAACTGTTGCTTATTTTTTATGTTAAACTTATATAAATATCAGCCCAAAGTGTAGTACACTAGAACAATTAATCACAAATAGAAATGTGAATCCACAGATATCTTACCTTTGAGACTTCAATTTTTGCTTAGAGCCAAGTTAGCTAAGGTCAACATAATAAGTACATATGATTACCCTTAAGTTTAGTGCATCATTGGTTACCAGTGAGAAATCATCTGTGTCCTTGGAGTTGTCCTTTATACACACTGGTAGGCGATCAGTTATCATAGTGCTTCTGACTGAACCCAAATCAGGTAGATTACT
This sequence comes from Tursiops truncatus, assembly GCF_011762595.2. NCBI lineage: Eukaryota > Metazoa > Chordata > Mammalia > Artiodactyla > Delphinidae > Tursiops > Tursiops truncatus. The sequence goes on along the minus strand of NC_047042.1, from coordinate 25,865,893 downwards.
TAGTCAAAACAGTTTTAGTGAGCTGTTCTCTGTTCCTGCTGCCCTCTATCCAGATAGAAAGAGAGAGAGGAAGGAAGGGAGAGAGGGTGGGAGGAAAGAAGGTAGAAAGGAAGGAAGGAAAGAAGACATTATAGGGAAATTAACCCTATTTAGTTCTCATCCATGCAAATAAATATACATATTTACATAAATATAAGTATTCATTTTCAGGTATCTATATTTCCAAAAGAAAACTAAGCCCCTGATTTTCCTCAACAAATTCTGTCAAAATTGTGTTAATGTAATTATTCAGAAGTATTTTAATGAATGCTTGTGTGTATTTATATATTATTTATGTAATGGTATTTAAAACATCAAACAGTTTACTTTTTTTTTTGGTAAATTTATTTTATTTATTTATTTATTTTTGGCTGCGTTGGGTCTTCATTGCCGCACGTAGGCTTTCTCTAGTTGCGGCGAGTGGGAGCTACTCTTTGTTGCGGTGCGAGGGCCTCTCATTGCGGTGGCTTCTCTTGTTGAGGAGCGCGGGCTCCAGGCGCGCGGGCTTCAGTAGTTGTGGAACAACGGGCTCAGTAGTTGTGGCTCACGGGCTCTAGAGCGCAGACTCAGTAGTTGTGGCGCACGGCTTAGTTGCTCCACGGCATGTGGGATCTTCCCGGACCGGGGCTCTAACCCGTGTCCCCTGCATTGGAAGGCGGATTCTTAACCGCTGCGTCACCAGGGAAGCCCCAGAGTTTACTTTCTTAGTTTAGGAAAATACTTATTAGTTGTGATGAGAAAGTGACTAGAAAAATGATCCTGGTTTTCTTCAAAGAAAAATGGACGTAGAAAAATGTCAATCAGCAGTATGCAGTAATATTAACCCTGTTGTAATATACATGATGGCATGTATATTTAGTTGGCATCTTGCTATTTATGGAAATGTTTATGTAGTTTTACATTATGCAGAAACACATGTTATATAGAAACTTACATCAAATGAGTGAAACAGACTTCATGTGATAGATAAGGGTTTGGAGGTCTTACAGAAATAAACATAAAAGAAGAGATGAATAGGGACATGACCAATGATCAATTTAGACCTAAGAATGATAACCCCAGTGCAGGTTCCTAAAAGTACGAATATTCTGTTAGGTTTCCTTATTGATATGTTACCCTTCACTTTCACTAACTCCACTGGAAATTGATGTTTAAATTGCCTACTTGGTTTTTTCTTAGTTATCATATCAATGTTAATGTTCTAATATACTCTAATAGAATTCTTACATCTACATATGAAGTAAATAAGGAAGAGCCTCAGTCAGTCAATTACATATATTGGGTATGAGTTATTCTTGTTTCAATGATTATAAAAGGAACAAAAATAATCCCATTCAGTTTTAGGAGGGACACAGTAATAGAAGTATCACAAACACATTACTGCATTCACTTGTAAAATGTAGTCTCATAAATGATCACAGATTTTTAATATCCTGATTGTGTAGTCTGAACAATTGTGTAATCTGAAAAAAAAAAAGTGTATCAACTGTGAACTCAATCCTTTTCCCTTTTACAAATGACCAAAGGAAATAAATTTAGGAATTTAACAAGCAAAAAATCTGATTTTCAGAATGTCAAGTTGAAGAGTGTGTGGGCCTTAGAGAAATAGAACAACCCTAATGCCGAGACTATAGGGGGCATAGATACAAGTGGCAAGTTGCAAATAACATTGCTTCCCAGTTTTTGAATGTGTCAGTAAGTAAAACAGTGACGTCTAAGCAGATTATTAGTGTAATTATTTCTTAGCTAAAAAAAAATAACATTCTGAATGATAAGCAAATAAACAGACAAAAATGTGTGTAAAATATTTATTGTTGATTCAAAAGCTTCATGGTAGGCAGGAAACTCAATGGTGTTATAGAACCAATCCCCTTGATTGCTTGGTTTTCCTTCACAGAATTTTAAGTAGGGGCCACCCAGTCTCTACTTAAATACTTCTATTGATGGAAAGTATATGAGCTTCCAAATCAGTCCAGTTGGTCTTTTAATGAAAATTCATGTTAAGATACTATTAAGATTTCTTAGACACAAATATGAATGCTCGTGTAGATTTTGGGACCATCACTTCTCTACCATTTATAGTCTAATGGCAGATTTTAAACCTGCTGCAGGTCTTATTATCATGCTGCAAAAAAGATTTTTAGAAAAATAAATAGACGGGCCTGAAGTTCTGAGATTTTCCTTAATGATATTGTTGCTATAGTTACAGCTGAAATGTTATATAAAGAAAATTACTTATTGATCGAAAAATGCTGAGTAGCACAGCAGCATCCGTTTTGGGGGGTTTTTACTGCCTTCATTTCCTACTCTGCTCTTAAGATTAATGGATTTTTGGAGTGTTGTTTTGAAGCCCTGGTGATTTGATGTTAAAATAAATACATTATTAACGTGTACTAGCTGGCAACTGGATATATTCTAGTACGTTATGATCAACATGGAGTTATTTTTTATACACTTTATCAGAATTGTTCCTACTTGGAGATGAATTTTGATATCCTGGATATTAACATTAAAGTACTAAAAAATGTGATTGGTCTCATAGTATAGACTCTTCTGAATTTATTTAAAACATTTAATAACAATATAGATGAAATGTAAACTTTTAATATGTTTATACCATTAGGAGATACTTACAGTATACTGAGAATAAAATATATTTTAAAAACACAGAAAAACAAATGGAAATGGCCTGAGAGCATCCATAATAATGACTAGTATGTTTTTTAAAAAGCCTCCATAAGATCTATATTTTCTATTTTTCTATGTAATAAACTCAGTAATATAATAGAAATGCCTTCAGTTTATATATGTAACATACATTATATATACTATATATTCATTTTCTGATTGTCTCACTGTCTTTATAAGGAAGTGCTTCAAAGATAAAACTGTAACTCACTTTATATTTAACCTTAAGGCAAAATATGAATAGTCATGTGTGTCACAACTGTAACTATTATAGAAAGAGTTTTCAGCTAGTAAAAGTCATATATGGCAGTGATATATTATGCATTGAATTTTAATAGAATTTAAGAAATCTTGCTTAATTCTCCAGATTGCTGCTGAACTAGGAACATTATGACTATTTAATAATGTTGTGTCTAATAGTATCGCAGCTATTGAGGAACTAAGAGTGGAGATACATTTCTTTGGACCCAGAAATATAATACTTCTTAAGTTAGGCTCCTGAACAGTGATACAAAAATCTTTGGGATTATTTTTGATAAAAAAGGCAAAAAAAATTGTGAACCACAGGTTTTTACATCATCTTATGTGGTTATAGAGTATTTCCCAAATTGTCTTTTGTGAAGAAAATTTTTCTAGTAATTGTGTCTATAATTAATGATGATGTGATAATGGTGATGGCCTATATTGTCCTGAATGAACTTTCTTGAAAATTCATTTTTACTTTCTCCACTTTGTCAAAATTTGATCAATTTTACTTTTCTCCTTCCTACTTTTGATTTTACCGTAGCCTCTGCCTTTTCTTGTCTTTTCTCTTAATAAACAAAATTTAATTTTATATGTTTAAAGAAATACAAAATTTTGATGCTACTATAGTGTTTTTTCCCTTTCAGTCCTTTTTGATTTTATAATTTCCTCTACTTGCTGAATTTGTTGGTGGTCTAATTTTGGTTCTAGGGCTGCAGAAAGAAGAGACACACATATGAGACCACCAATTCAGTATTTCTAATTGGTGAAAAAATACTCTTGTGTGCTTTATAATTTATCAAATTCCTTATGTTCTAAATGGATTCATCAGATAACCCTTTTAAATCCATTCCATCTTCCTTAATTTTTTCCCTGCATATTATACTTATTTTTAACCCATGTCTTCTTTCTTCTGCTCGAGTATGAGTTTCTGATCAAATAAGCCTTGCACGTATAATTTCTCAAGAGTATATGTAATCCATAGTTATAAATAGACTAGAGATATACAGAATAGATGCATAAGTGAATGCTGTTATAATTATTTGACATGATAGTAACATCAGTTTCCAAATTAATTTTGGTGACAAAGTGTAAAGTCAAAAAAAATTAAGCTTGGCCTTATAATCTTCTTCAAAACACAAATCAGTCATGTAACCAAGTGACCACGTGTAGCAACATCATGTTAAAAATAATTACAGGATAGTACTGACTGAAGAGGATAGGTTTAGGGAATTCCCTGGCGGTCCAGTGGTTAGGGCTCCTCGCTTTCACTGACAGGGCCCTGGGTTCCATCTCTCATTGGGGAACTAAGATCCCACAAGCTGCAGGGCGCGGCCAAAAAAAAAAAGATACTACGTTTAACTGAATCAGGATGCAAATTTAAGCAAAACACGAATTTGAACTAGCCAATGAGGCTCTCAACGTAAGGTCCTTTTTCTCTTAGACAGACGCTATTGCCTTCTGTTTGCTTTTAGTAGTGAGTGGGTTATCACTGCTTGTAGGTTTACCAAACATTATTTTAAATCAGGAAAATGGAGCATTTTATGTGACATAGTAGATTAAACAGAGTATACTCTTTATCCTCTTACCTAAATTTTCAAATGTATGAAAATAATGAGTATACTACCTTGAAATAATCACTACATTTATTTTCTCAACACATTTTCCTTTTAACAAGAGCTGTGTACCATTGTGGCATCATATGCTATAAGTAGCAAGACGTGACACCTTTTAAGTATAATTTGTCCCTAAAACTCAGATAAAGTAATCACATTTTTATAATTGACAAGAATTTCCAGTGGGATGAAACCTTTATTTCTGGTATATTAAAAACTTCCTAACTTATTTACATTCAGACCTGCCCTGACAGGAATGCATAGCACACATCTGCATTTGGTTTTTAGAGTCCATGTGACAAAACAGCACAATGACACAGCTATTTGTGTCTGTTTTTGTTTTTTAAAATGTCAGTCTCTGAATGAAAATATCCTAAGATGTGGCCCCACCAAGTAATGTTTTTTAAAACCACAGGACAGGTTAAGATTGATTTTCTGTAGGTATTATGGAAGTACCTCCTCTAGTGACTATTCAGCACAAGGGCTGGAGCTTTTAGAATTTGACATAGGGATCAAATCAGTTTCTTTCCCAAGACTCTGTATAAAGTTACTGTATAGAGAAGCCACAGTTCACTTTTTTGCTGCTTAGACATGAAATGAAGAACAGAATTGGTATTGGATGATCATAACACAAAAAGCAAATGAACCCGTAATACATACTAATGTTTTATAGACAACATTTTACTGAAATTAAATAACTGACTTGGGTCTTTACTCTTTTAGATCACCAAGTAAGAATTATAACAGCTTACAGATTGCAAAACAGTCATTAGTATTAAGCAACATTTTTTATGTCTTTAAAGAAATGGAAAGCTGAAGTAAGAAATGAATCTCAGATGTCCAATAATATTCTAGAACAATAAATGATTTTTGTCTCTAAATAATTAAAGTTGTGGTACTGGAAAGAATGATCCAATATGAAAAGCAGTTTGAAATTGAACTTCTCAGAAGACAATACAACATACGAACACAATATTATTTGCATGACTCTCCAACCATGCGCTTTAGAGAATAGGTACTCATTAAATGGTAACAATTAGAAGCTACATGTATAGTCTTTATTTCTTACATTTTAATAGGTATGATGTAAGAAAAAGCACAACATACAACAATAAGGGGGGAATTCTGCAATATTATTGGTCTAACAATCTCTCTCCCATGTGATTATTTATATGTATTATGAGAGGGTTGTTCTCAGTCTTTAGTTTGCAAAAAAATTAACCAACAGGTTATTAAAAAGGCAGATCCTCCTTCTCCTATCCCAGGATTCTGATAAACTTGTTTTGGTGTAGTTCCTAGAATTTGCATGTCTAGGGACAACCACAGGTGATTTGGTGCAAGTGGCCCATAGATTACACTTAGAGGTATAAGGAAGTGTTTTAATTAGCAATTGAGAAAACTCTGGGGAAAAAGAATATCAGACAATTTTAACCTGTGAATGCTTCTTGACACAATTGCATGAGAAATGTGACTTATTAAGAATGACATTATTTTTTAATCTTAAATTAGATGGAGAATTATGCACAAGTGATTCTTGAAAACTCTACGTGAGCCTTGTAAAAGTTCTGCTCTGGTGGATAGAACTACATTTGATCCAAGTCAAGAGACAGGAGATCATAGGCTAAGTCCTAAAAAAAACTTACGATTAATTGGCTGTTAAAATTACTACGAAAATTAATAGTTTTTGAAGGGAAACAATTTTGAAGGCACGAGGCTTAAAAATAGTTGTATTTGGAACAAATTCAGATTTTTTTTAAGCAAAAAATTGATATTCCCCTGGGTCTATCTTTGATGCATTTTTTTTTTTTTTTATGGTGAGGTGAGTTAATTGCTGATCTCTAAGGACTCCTGTTTTTAGATTTCAAATAGTCTTTTTGCAATCTTCTTTAAGTCACCATTTCATTGATCCAGAAAACAATGACCCACCTTCTCCATATACAAAAAAGCAGCTAGAAATTGCCAAGTGCTAACCTTGGTAAATGCACCAGAACAGATGTATATAATATAGTTAATCTTTTAATTTCTGTTTTATCTGCAGATTCAGGAATGGCTTTGTTTAAATTGCCAAACCCAGAGAGCAATATCAGGACAGCTTGGAGACATGGGCAAAATGCCACCTACACAGACAGGACCAAAAGCCTCTCCTATGCCTGTCCCTACAGAACAACCTTCTCAGAAAATAGCAATGCCTGCCCAAGTAAAAGTGAAAAAGAGGGAACAAGAAGAAAAAACAGAAGGTGAAAAAATCATTCCAGAAGAAGTGAAAGAAACACCTTCAGTTGAAAAAATTCCCCCTAAGGGAACCACAGATCAAGTCCAGGAGGAGAGTAAACTAGAGAAAGACAAAACTTCAGCCCCTCAAGAAAAGAAGCCAACCCCTGACGACAAAAAGCCACTCGTAGAAGAAAAAAAGCCGCCTCTTGAAGAAACAAAGCCAACCCTTAAAGACAAAAGGCCAGCTCTTGAAGACAAAAAGTTACCCCCAGGAGCAAAAACATCAGCTCTAGAGGAGGAACAGAAATATGACTTACTTAAAACTCAAGTACAGATTGCTGAAGAAAAATCTGAAGGCAGAGTGGCTCCAGAGGCAGTGCAAGAAAAGAAACAACCACTGACCAAGATGGAAGATTTACCATCTGGCGCACCTCAGAGTTTGTCTAAGAAAGATGATGGAATGACTCAAAAAATAAAAGAACAGCCACAGGCAACATGCTCGGCAAAGCCTGATCAGATGGAACCTAGGAAGGAAAAAACAGTAAGTTATGTTTTTTTTCCTAACTTTGCAGATAAGTGAAAGCCTTCAATTAATAGCGTTTTCAGAAAAATGTAACAGTTGTTTGCTAAAATGATGAACTTTGGCTTTCTGACAGCTTAATCTAATTTAAATAAAGCATAGATATAACATTTATTAGCTTTTATGCTGATCAAATAATTTATAAAAATCTATGGAGTGATAAAGAAGGGTTTCATATAATTTTATTTTATTTTATTTTAATATTTATTTATTTGGTTGTGCTGAGTGTTAGTTGTGGCAGGCAGGCTCCTCAGTTGTGGCAGGTGGGCTCCTTAGTTGTGTTATGTGAATCTTAGTTGCAGCATGCGTGTGGGATCTGTTCCCTGACCAGGGATCGAAACCGGGCCCCCTGCATTGGGACCGTGGAGTTCTATCCACTGCACCACCAGGGAAGCCCTCTTATAATTTTAAATGATTGCTTTTTCCTTCCACTATGAACATAAAATCAGTATCCTCCTTTAACATAAAATAATGTTTGTCTTGGAATTTCTGTTTACTTAGCCACTTGGTTAAGCAAGACTCAAGTTTCTCCTCGCTTGAAAGCTTTTTAAGGTATGGTCACCCATAAAATGATTAAATAATTGTGATTTTAAAAAAAGAAATATGGCTAAAATTCAGGAGAAACTTTTTTTTAAAGTTTATTTTAGTATTTAGTGTGAAATCAGTTTAATATATTTTGTTCAGTTTTATTCAGTGTGTTTAATATTGGAGGGTTATTTATAATCCAAGCATCATCTGGAATATATATTATTCTTTATATATTTTCTTTTTCTTTAGTGGAAACTTTTAAGGGTACCTCATCTTAACCTATATTTGCACGGGCAATAATACCATTTCTAGAGGAACTCTGAACTCTTTTCAGAGCTTCAAGAAATCTTATATCAGGCTGAATAATTTTAATTCACAGATGGCAGCAATGACTTGCAGGAAAACGAAATGATTCATTGGTATTAAAACTTAATATTAGAATTCTAATTAGAACTTTTAGTCCATCCCAACCCTGGTTCAGTTGTTGTATTGTTTACAGTTTTAACACATGGTTACTAGACTGTCTCTGGTATATAAGACCTCACTCATTAAATAAATCCTGATCTTCCTTTGTTATATGAGTTTATCCAACTCAGAGAAAGCAGATGCCTATGTATTCTCCATTCTAATGGCTGGATCTAGCTACCCCGCCACCACCACCTGCTGCTTCTCCCAGTTAACCACCTTGCAGAACTTGATGCTTTTTACCATTTCTCTCTTTGTGAAGCTTCATGACTCTTCCCTTTTCGTTCTATTCTTGTCTTTCTGATCACCCCTTATGAGTTCTACTTTGATTATCTCTATTACTTTCTCTTTTCTGATCGGTTCTTCTTTGAACTCTGTCTTCTTTCCTCTTAGGGGAGCCACATGAACATTTCCTAACTCTCCTTGTGCACCTTCTGCCCCTCTTGAGTGTTAGACCTACATTTTCAAATACTGAGTAGATCATTCCACTTCAGAAACTCACTGTAAACTGGAACTCAGTGTGTTCAAATCATATCCAACTCTCTATAGAAGCAGTTTCTGCTTAGCTCCTATTCCTAAGGACAGTATCCTAACGGCCTTCGTGACCTTTTACCAACGATTTGGGTAATCTAATTACTAGTCACTAGGCCTTCTCTTTTTCCCTTCTCCAGTATATAGTTATCAGATAATTATTTTCCAGAGTTCAGATAATTTAACTCTATCACTCAGATATTTCTAATGATCCTCTGTTGTTTGTTAAATATAATCTAAACAAGAAGTATCCAAATATTTTGTTAATGTACTTTATTTTATTTTACAAATGTGTCACTTTTAATAATTTCCTTTTACCACTACTTTTTCTTTTAACGAGTTCAATATGTGTATATATATTTATTTCTAAATTAAATCTATGCACTATTACTAACATATTATTTGCAATATAAACATTCACAGAAATGTGTAAGTCAGTGAAATAAGCTAAAATCACCATTTTTTTTATATTTATTTAAATATATACATTTGGTCACAGTAAAATATGATTAATAATAGCATTTTAGAGAGAGCTTTGATTGACTGTGCTTCAGTGTTTGAAAATCTTGTTCTAAAATTTTATGATAGAGTTCTTTGAAATTCAGCTTAAGTTTATTTTGATATTTTGACTTTTAGTTTTAATGACGCTCCATAACAAAAAAGCTAATCCACAGGATATACCAGAAATGAGAGAAGTGTATCAAAGGTTGTACTTGCCAAATCTTGCTACCTGTTTTCTAAGTTTGGAATTGAAAACGGTTTTTTTTAACTTGTGGAAATTCCAGAAATAAATGTTACTCTAACGTGATACCAATCATTTCCTCTTGCTAACTATCAGAAAATGTGGTGTTTTAAAATATGTTTTTTAACAAATGACTTTAAAACCCACTGCAGTTCTTCATCGGCAATGTTTATAAAAAGATTCAAGTATTCTGTTTAAAGTTTGTCTGAAAAGGCAGACATGACAACTTTTTTAAATGATATGTCATTTTATGTAGCATAATTACATGATGATTTCCAATTATCCATCTTCATTACCGGCTTACTTGTAACAGATGCAGTAAATGAATTTCACATACACTGCTATCTATGTAACTTTACCTTTTTAAAAAACTAATTCCAATTAAAAGAGCCACTCCTCAGAATTTAATATACAGTTTTTTCATTTAAATATATATATATACCTTTTTAAACAAATCACTGAATATTGAGCCATTTGGTGGCTCACAGTAGTAATCCTTTAAGTATTTTATTATTGAAACAGAACTAGTGAATATTATAAACTGAGCATGTTAGAAATATCTGCATGTTGATTTTATTATTACCAAACCTTTTGCTACTTACTTTGTTCTAATGATTTTCCCCCGAACCTTCCACAGTTCTTTCTTTCTTTCCAGCAATATTGGCTGACAAAGAAATGTAGTTTAATTTGTCACCATATTGTTTCCATGGCAGAAAAATCAAGTTTCCCCAAATGTTATGTGACTTTTTTGTCTTTTACTATTAAATAAGACAGCTCCAAAGACGATTTTAAGTGTTTATTTCAATTCATTGAAAATGTGTGAAGTACTGGAATATTTATTTGCCAAAAATTCTAGAAGTTTGTGATAGTGTCTTAGGATGACTTGCTATAAGTAGCCTAAGCACATTATGTGTTTAGTCAAGGTTTGTTATTAGCAATAACATATGTAAGACAGATATCAAATGGTTTTCCTGGTAATGTCAAACTTTTTTGGCCAGTTTTGTGTCAGTTTTCTTTATTAATGTGTTTGTGTATGTCTTGCATTATTACTATTAACTTTGACACATGATTTTTTGGCAAGAATATTTTGTCTACCACTTACCTATTATAGGAACGTTGGTTTGGTTGGTTATATCTGTTTTAAAGAGGGGGAAACTAAATTTGTTGTGCCCAAGATCACATGGCTGGGAAGCAGCAAAGCTAAGATTATAGTCCTGTTCTGCCTATAAAGGCTGGCCTCCTAAACACTGCACAGAATGCTTCTTCCCTGTGACACCTTTAGGATGCTGCCTTTTTATTATTTTAAGTATTCATCTCCCTTAGCAGCTTCCAGTTTGTGTGATTTTTTTACTTTGTTTATATATTTATATTATTTTATTTATTCATTTATTTGTCATTTGCGTCATTCATATCGTTATAGTATACTGTTTACGTTTCTTTATTGCTACATCATTTTGTCTCTCCACTCATTCCTGTCTTTCAAAGTGTGTTAGTTGAATGGAATTAAAATTTATCCTGAAATATAATAAATATTTTGAAATGTACATTCTCCTTTTTTAGTTTAATATTTTAAAATTGTACATCACTACAGAATTCTCTTTCTACCTATACACTTAAACAGAATACTGCTTGTCTACATTTGATATATTACATTGAAACGTTATAGCTCTCTTGATAAAAAAAAAATTTGAACATCCTTTAGCATAAACTTCTATTTATGGTTAAAATGACCCAGGGTTAGTATTCAAGTTATATATAGCCATGGTATCTAAAGGCAGCATAATTGTATAGGATGGAAAATGATGAGGTTTTCTGAAGTGAAAAGGATTCCCATGTATGTGGGACTATCCAGTTTTTATCTCCAGACCCAGTGAATTTATAGATTTAATCTTGTTTACAGTGCTTGGAACACTCAGACTAGCAATCCATTTGGACCCAAACATTGTATAAATGATTAAAGAGTATTCATCTGTTGTTTTACTTTAGCCCATTAATATAAATGACTTGGGAGACATTAGGCAAAAACTTAATATTGCCTCCTTTCTTTGTACAGTCTTATATTTAACCAAGAATTCAGTTCATAACCCCAATGCTAGTTTTTAAAAACCTTCCGTTTTCCTTCAACATGGAAGGCTAAAAGTTTCAAAATCTGTGAAAGGGGCAGAACTAAGCTTGGCAGTACACAAGTGTCTTGGTACTAGGGAAGGCCTCAAGATATGACACCATGGGAAGGTTTCAAGCGGGTCTCAATTCATCACTGCCTCTCTCTGACTGGTCTTCAGGTCAATAAATGGCAGTGGAGTATTGGAAAGAAAAGAATTCTGTGCTTTCTGCTTTTGGTTAGTAAGTAAAAAATATGAATCTTGGTTTCTGAAAATTTTGAAGATTTGTTTCATATACACAGACTAGAAAGGCTCAAGTACCATAATTCTGTACATAGAGAAGACTGCAATATATACAAAAAAATAAAAGTCAGTGTAATAGAGTTGAATGCTAAATGTACTTAGGAAAATGTGTTCATCAGGGAAAATGTGTTCCTGAAAAATAACATTGCTTTTTTTTCTTTTTTAAAGTGCTTAAATTATGGATCTTCCCAAAAAAACAAAATTCTCATGCAAGGGGTCTTGGCCTGTAATTTTATTCTTATGTAATAATTTTGGAGGTCATTCTAGGTTGTATTTGGACTACATGTAAAATATTAAATGGATAATTAATTCCAACTCCTATCTATTCAAATGAAGAAAATAATGCATAAATGAGAAAATTCAGTGATATTTAAACACATATGTATATATGTGTTATATATGTAATCTACGCATGTACTTTAGGAAGAATCATTTGAATCTATTTTATTAAATCTTAATATGTTACTAAATAGCTTAATATTTTTCTCAGAAATAAGCATACAACTACACATTTTTTTCAATTTAACATCTTTATTGGAGTATAATTGTTTTACAGTGTTGTGTTAGTTTCTGCTGTATAACAAAGTGAATCAGCTCTGTGTATACACATATCCCCATATCTCTTCCCTCTTGCATCTCCCTCCCTCCCACCCTCCCTATCCCACCCCTCTAGGTGGTCACAAAGCACGGAGCTGATCTCCCTGTGCTATGCGGCTGCTTCCCACTAGCTATCTGTTTCACCTTTGGTAGTGTATATATGTCCATGCCACTCTCACTTCGTCCCAGCTTACCCTTCCCCCTCCCCGTGTCCTCAAGTCTATTCTCTACCTCTATGTGTTTACTCCTGTCCTGCCCCTTTTTATTTTTTTTTATTCTTAGATTCCATGTGTATGCAACTGCACATTTTTGAGGCAACTGAGAGAAAACTGCCAATCTTTTAGTCCTAGGGAGTTAGAAATTTGAAAGAATATAAGCCTCCCTCACATGGATCCTTTGAATATAGTCATCTAGGTTACAGTACTTCAGACATCCATTTGAAGTTTGAATAGAGAAAACCAGACCCAATTTACATGCTATGTTTTACATTCTTCTCAGTGCCAGCTACTCTTTCTTATTTGATCAAATTATTCCCTCGTTAAGGAATGTTATTCAATAAAGCAAGGGTTTGTGATGTTAAATCTATGAGAGACCAGTTAACCTGCATGGGAACAAATTGCACTAGAACTTTCACCCAGATATCTCACAAATGAGAGTGGAGAGCTGCAGAAAGGGTAAATGGATGGACACATAAGCACCTCAGTATGCTGATCTCTGTATATGAAGAAAAGCTTTTTTTTTTAAATTTTAGCAGCAGCAGGTGAAAAGAGGAATGTGTAGGTATCTTAAAGAGGTAAAAGGGCTAGTTGGTATATGATCTGATAGTTAACAAGCTAACAGTAATGAAGTAGAAGGTCACTCACCTCTGTCAGGGGAATTTATACCCATGGTAGTTAGTATGAGAAAAATTGACATTTTGAATTTTTTCAATATCTCATGGTACAATAAGTACATGACCAGTTGTTCCTTCTAAACAGTTCAGCCAGATGCCCTTTGGTCACCTAACTTGATTTCCTTATTAACCACTCCAAACACTTTATCTTAGACCCACAAAGCTGTAGGGCAACATCTTTGCAGACTTTTGCCACCTTATAATATGGAGAGGAAGTCATTTAGGTGAAAAATCATCACAGCATCATCATAGGTAAATGACGATTGAATCCCGTGAGGAGGAGAGGAAAGAGACCAGGAAGAAAGTGGCAAGAGGGAGAAGTGGGTAGAACATAGCACTGAGAAAAGCAGGAAAGCATGAACACATCCAGAAGGGCACATAAGGGGGATTGTAGGGTAGGGATTTTGATGTTTATGCGTCTGAGTCTTCTGTCTAGTGTACCTTAATTTTCTTTGTTACATTATGTATGTCTGATCCTAATCTTATTTTTGTCTAATGTCAGTAGAACCTTCAGAGTTCATTGTATACAATTATAATTTATTCTTTATTATACTCAGTGAATTGTTATATGTAACCGCAGTTGCATTTCCTCCTTATATGTATAATTTTATTACATTGTTATGTTTTATAATATGTGCAGACTCAAAATAAAGAACACAAATGACACCATCAAAATTTGATTATGAAAGATCATTTTCTTGACCTTTTTTCCACAAGAAGTTTAGGTACCCCACCCTTGTGGTTACGATATTTACTGTGATTTAGTGAAGGGTGGGAAGGCAGACAAGTTAAGGCATAGAAAAGCATACTGGACTCAAAATATTGTGCTGGTATTGTGTGGGATCTGAGGAGGTGGAAATATCCCTCCACTGTGACCATCCAGAAATATTTTATGAGAACACTGCTTTACCTGTTTTTTTTTTTTTCTTGTGTCTAGTAGCTCTTAAGAGAAACAAACCAATTAGTTGCGTGCTTGTCAACCCAACTACTATAGTCTCACAACAGCAGATAAGTAATCCTTTTCTGGAAAGACATCTGAAATGGTCTAGGAAAGTTAATTCTTAGTAAACCAGAGAGTATTCATTGCTTTTGCATGACAGTTGTAAAGAATGTATCCGACTGTCTTTCTGAATTGCCATGTTGTAAATTCAGCAAAAAGCATTTTACCATATAATGTGCATTTTACCCTATGTGCTCGAGATACATCCTTAGCCATACATAATAAAGACAGATATTGAGATGGAAATGAATGTAAAATGAGTATCAACCCAACAACTTTTATATTTGAGAATGAGGGGAAGGAGGAAGAGAAAAAGAATGAAAGAAAAAGGTAGGGAAGGAACAAGGCAGGAAAGAAGGAAGAGGTGTTTGCATGGTATTTGTTTTTTGTGCAACCTGACATCTGTTCATTCGAGCTGTGGATAGGTAGGAGAAACCCATGGCCATACACCCACTGAAAATATCAAGATTGTTAGTTCAAGATACATACTTAGTAGAATCCAGGTGGCCTCATAGGCCAGGGTCAGACAGAGCATGTCCTCCTGCAACTCTTCCTCTGACCTCTTCATTCCATAGGGCTGTGGGGTTATTTTGACACTCTCTGTAAAACATGGAAACTAACTGTAAAACATGGAAACTAACTGGATCACTTGGGTTTCATTTTGCCCATAGGTATTTTTAATTTGGATTTATGCAAAAAGGTCTCTGTTTCATACTTTCGCTTAAGGCCTCTCTGATTCTTAAAGCAAACTGCTGGCATGGCCTCATCACAGCCCAAAGAAAGCAGCTGTTTAAGACTGATGTGTCTCTGAAGTGTCCCAGCTCCCTGGAAAGCCCCTGTTCACATTCACAAGTTAGTTATTGTGCTGGTTGAAGGGAGCTGACTTTGAAATAGCGTGAAGGTAAAATTCCAAGTATTTTAAAATCCAAAGACATTTATAAGAAATTTATTAAATTTCTTTGAGATGGGCTGCTGAAGATAAATGTGATTGAACAACTCTAGAAAAATACTAACTGGATATTTCTCTTTTTCTAAAACCTTGAGTGAGACCAATTATGTCATAGCTTCTTCAGAGTTTACGCTTTCTAAACATTCATTTCAAGTGTTACAGAATAATAATATTAACAGTCATACCAAGTAAAATATAGTGTTTTACATCTTTCAAAGTGTACTTAAAAGGCAATGCCTTGTTCGAATCTCTCTCTCAAAAAAAAAAAAAAAAAAAAGTCCTTAGCAGTAGGTGAGATGAGTATCATACTGTGGCCATGTTACCTACTTGTTTCTGTTAAGTAAATTTTTCAATATCCCATGCTACTTGGAGGCAAGTACAGTGCCCATCCTCTGATTCTTTGTTTGCCTGTCCTCATAATCCAAAAGTATTAATTATGTTAATGGAAACTTACTAAAATTTTTCTTCAACCATTTGAACTCTTTCCCAAAGTAAATGTACTGAGAAAGATAATCATGTTTTTGAAGAAAAATGGTATTGAGATGTAAAAGGATACAACATTGATGAAATAAAATCAATTGTGATTGAAAATAGACATTTAATTAAACTTAAGTTAAATGAAAACTAACCTTTATATGTATCAACCACTTTTATTTTTGTGCTCAAAGATTTTTTTTAAAAAAATACTGTTATATAGTTGAAAAAATTCCTATAATTATTCCTCAGTTTGTAATAGTTATTTGAGAGTAATGGAGAGGCCATGTTATTAGTTTAACCATGTTAAGTTTTCCTGTATCTTTTCCTTCCTGCTAGGAAAAGGAAGATGACAAATCAGACACTTCAAGTATTCAGCAGCCAAAAAGCCCACAAGGTCTGAGTGACACAGGATATTCTTCTGACGGAATATCAAGTTCGCTTGGTGAAATTCCAAGTCTTATTCCCAGTGACGAAAAGGATTTGCTCAAGGGACTCAAAAAGGACTCCTTTTCACAAGAAAGCAGCCCATCCAGCCCCTCGGATTTGGCTAAGTTAGAAAGTATGGTCCTATCCATTTTGGAAGCTCAGGCAAGTACACTTGAAGAAAAGTCAGAAAAGAAAACAGAACCCCACGAGGTTTCTTCTGAGCAGCCTAAGGACCAACAGAAAACTCAGAGTTTAGCCGAAACACTGGAATCTACAGTTTCAGAGGAGCTTAAAGAGAGTCAAGAAGAGAAAGACACTGTTAAGAAAGAGAGCCAACAAGGCATCCCTTCCAGAAAGGACCATGAAGAAAAGTCTGAATTTGTTGATGAGTTGCCTACAAGAAGACAGCCTTATGATTCAATTGAAGACAGTAGTGAAAGTGAAAACTCACCTGTTCCACAAAGAAAACGGAGAACTAGTGTTGGTTCATCAAGCAGCGATGACTATAAACATGAAGATAGTCAAGGATCGGGTGAAGAGGAAGACTTCATTCGAAAGCAAATCATAGAAATGAGTGCTGATGAAGATGCTTCAGGTTCTGAAGATGATGAGTTCATTAGGAACCAGCTCAAAGAGATTAGTAGTAGTACTGAAAGCCAGAAGAAGGAAGAAACCAAAGGGAAGGGAAAAGGAACAGCAGGGAAACACAGGCGGCTGACGCGAAAAAGTAGTGCAAGCTTTGATGATGATGCAGGGAGACGCCATTCATGGCATGATGAAGACGAGACCTTTGATGAAAGTCCTGAACTTAAATACAGAGAAACTAAAAGTCAGGAGAGTGAAGAACTTGTAGTTGCTGGAGGAGGAGGGCTACGCCGATTCAAAACGATTGAACTCAATAGCACGATCGCAGATAAATACTCTGCAGAGTCATCACAGAAAAAAACAGCTTTGTACTTTGATGAAGAGCCAGAATTAGAAATGGAAAGCTTGACAGACTCTCCGGAAGATCGGTCAAGGGGGGAAGGATCTTCTAGTCTTCATGCTTCCAGCTTCACTCCTGGCACATCCCCTACATCAGTTTCGTCACTTGATGAGGACAGCGACAGTAGCCCAAGTCACAAAAAAGGAGAGAGCAAACAGCAACGCAAAGCTCGACACAGATCGCATGGCCCTCTTTTACCTACGATTGAAGATTCTTCAGAAGAAGAAGAATTGAGAGAGGAAGAAGAATTATTGAAGGAGCAAGAAAAGCAACGGGAATTAGAACAGCAGCAAAGAAAGACTTCTAGTAAGAAATCAAAGAAAGACAAAGATGAACTTCGAGCTCAGAGAAGGAGGGAAAGACCAAAGACACCACCCAGTAATCTCTCTCCCATCGAAGATGCGTCTCCAACAGAAGAATTACGTCAAGCTGCAGAAATGGAAGAGCTCCATCGATCTTCTTGTTCTGAATATTCACCTAGCATAGAGTCAGATCCAGAAGGCTTTGAAATAAGCCCAGAAAAGATAATCGAAGTACAAAAAGTTTATAAATTGCCCACAGCTGTGTCTTTATACTCACCGACAGATGAGCAATCTATTTTGCAGAAAGAAGGTAGCCAAAAGGCATTAAAAAGCGCTGAGGAGATGTATGAAGAAATGATGCATAAAAGCCAGAAATATAAAGCTTTTCCAGCTGCAAGTGAACGAGACGAAATGTTTGAAAAAGAGCCTTTGTACGGTGGGATGTTAATAGAGGATTATATTTATGAATCTTTAGTAGAGGACACATATAATGGTTCCGTTGATGGCAGTCTGCTCACGAGGCAAGAAGAAGAAAATGGATTTTTACAGCAGAGAGGGAGAGAGCAAAAAATAAGACTTCCAGAACAGATTTATGAAGATCCCATGCAGAAAATTACAGACCTTCAGAAAGAGTTTTATGAGCTAGAAAGCTTACATGCTGTTTTGCCTCAAGAAGACATTGTTTCAAGCTCTTTTATCATCCCAGAAAGCCATGAGATTGTGGATCTGGGTAGTATGGTAACTTCTACCAGTGAAGAAAAGCAGTTATTAGATGCTGATGCTGCCTACGAAGAACTCATAAAAAGGCAACAGATGCAATTAACACCTGGATCCAGCCCAACCAAGCCCCCCATCAGGGATGATATGACAGAATCTACTGTGGACTTTGACAGGGTGCCTGATGCATCTTTGACATCAAGTGTTCTCTCAGGCGTATCTCTTACAGATTCGACCAGCAGTGCCACACTCTCCATCCCAGATGTTAAAATAACCCAACATTTTTCAACAGAAGAAATTGAGGATGAATATGTGACTGATTATACAAGAGAAATTCAAGAGATAATTGCACATGAGTCACTGATTTTGACCTACTCTGAGCCTTCAGAAAGTGCTACGTCTGCCCCACCCTCTGACACACCCTCACTCACATCATCTGTTTCTTCAGTTTGTACCACAGATAGCTCCTCGCCCATTAGTACCCTGGATAGCATAACCACAGCTTATACTGAGCCCGTGGACATTGTAACTAAATTTGAAGATTCTGCGGAAATTTCTTCATCAACATATTTCCCAGGCAGCATTATAGACTATCCAGAAGACATATCTTTAGATCGGCCGAGCATACCAGATGGTAGAACTAGTGCTGGTCACATTGTGATTTCCTTATCTGATAGGGAACCTTCTCTCATAGAATCTGTAGGAACTAAACTTGAGGGGCTAATTGCTGACACTATTTCCACTGACTTATCTGTATCTGAAAAAGACCCAGTGAAGAAAGCCAAGAAGGAAACAGGGGATGGAATTATTCTGGAAGTTTTGGAAGCTTACAGAGATACAAGGAAGGAGTCGGAGGCCGAACTAACAAAAATTAGCCTCTCTGAAACTGTGTTTGATCAGTCACCTTCTTCTCTAACAGCCCTTCCAATGAAGGAGCAGGTTTCAACTACATGCTTTTTATCTGAAGACGTTTTTGGTCCAGCAAAGCCTGCATCTCAGGTGCCATCTGGCACTCCTTCTATTTCCTGTCTTCCAACTAAAGCTCGTCCATTCCTTCGAAGTTCTTCTTTGGATGCCTCAGCCCAACCTCCTCCCCCACCCCCTCCTCCCCCACCCCCTCCTCCCCCTCCACCCCCTCCTCCACCCCCACCTCTTCCCCCACCAACCTCACCTAAACCAACTATTCATCCTAAAAAAAAGGTAACGGTTCCAGCTCCAGTTACTGCAACTACTGCAGCTCCACCTCTAGTAGATTCTGTTGCTACAGTAGAGACCACAGCTGCTCCAGGAAGTAATGGGTTACCTATAACAAAAATATGTACCACCGTACCTCCTCCTGTCCCCCCTAAGCCATCTTCAGTTCCATCTGGACTTGTATTTACACATAGACCTGAGCCAAGCAAACCTCCAGTTGCCCCTAAACCAGCAGTTCCTGAACCTCCAGTCACTACCGCAAAACCAACAGATACGCAGCCCAAACCAACAGGTCTACCTATAACTTCAAATATGACATTAAATTTAGTGACTTCAGCAGATTATAAATTGCCTTCCCCTACCTCTCCGCTTTCCCCTCACTCTAACAAGTCCTCGCCAAGATTTTCCAAGTCCCTCATGGAAACTTATGTGGTTATCACATTGCCATCTGAACCTGGGACTCCAACAGATTCTTCAGGGAGTCAAGTTATTACCAGCTGGCCCTTGGGATCACCCACCAAAGATCTGATTTCCATTGAGCCAGTATTTTCTGTAGTTCCTCCTATAAAAGCTACAGAAATTTCAAGTTCTTCACAACAGAGCCTGTACATCTCAGGAGCTTTGGAGACATTTTCTGCTATCCCTGTCACAACACTATCTTCATTTCAAGAACCCCCAACTTCAGTTACACAGTTTCTCCCAGCTGAAGTTTCCAAGGCTGAGTTTTCAACAGCCAAAAGTACAATCGCTAGTACTGGTCTCAGCAGCGTCTCTATATCCATTCCTCCAGAGCCTCTTGCTCTAGATCACCTCCATTTAGAGAAGCAACAGTATAAAGAAAATGTCAAGTTGCAACTTGTTGGTGATGCTATTGATCTGCGTACAGTACCCAAAGTAGAAGTTAAAGTAACTGAAAAATGTATGGATCTTTCTGCTTCCATGTTGGATGTGAAGAGGCAGACCACAATAAGTGAAATGTATGGGAGGCAAATTAGTGCTGTCCAGCCCTCTATTATAAATCTCAGTGCAGCTTCATCAGGAGTGACTCCAACATCCCTGGTCGCTGAGACAGTGACTGTTGTCACGTGCACAGCTACTGCAAGTTACACCACAGCCACAGAAAGCCTAGTGAGTCTAGAACATGCAACAGCAATGCCACTCCAGCTCACTACATCAAAGCATGTAGAGCCCCCATGCAGGGTACCAAGTGGCCAGGCCTTTCCTACAGTTAGGGAGGAAGCACCAATAAACTTATCTTTAAGCACTTCTGTACACCCAGTGACATCAGCTCTTACGAAACCCATCACTGCACTTCCTGGTGGTGTCACAAATGGATGGACTGATAGCACCACATCACAGGGCATCACTGATGGGGAAGTAGTGGATCTCAGTACCTCCAAGTCTCATAGAACTGTTGTAACAATGGATGAAGCTACTTCAAATGTGGTGACCAAAATAATAGAAGATGATGAAAAACCTGTTGATCTGACCGCAGGAAGAAGAGCTGTGTGCTGTGATATGGTTTATAAGTTACCTTTTGGAAGGAGCTGCACGGCACAGCAGCCTGCAACAACTCTTCCTGAGGATCGTTTTGGTTATAGGGATGATCACTATCAGTATGATCGAGCAGGGCCATATGGTTATAGAGGGATTGGGGGAATGAAACCTTCCATGTCTGACACTAATTTAGCAGAAGCTGGACATTTTTTCTATAAAAGTAAGAATGCTTTTGATTATTCTGGAGGAACTGATGCAGCAGTAGATCTAACTTCAGGGAGAATTACTACAGGTCAGTATGATGTAGCAACAGACCTTTCCGTGAAATACCATTATGGTGTTCCTCATCTCATTTCAGGATGACAATGTGGTCCCTTTCCCAATTTTGTTACTTTTCATCTTTCTTTGGATGTTTTGGCACCATATTTTGGAGTACATGTGCGCTTTTGTTTCTTCATTTTTTTTTTAATCTGTTCCACGCAAAGTCGCCTGCATGTGCCTGCATGTTCAACATTGCTTTTATTCCGCACCTAGGTAGGTTAGCCTGTGGATTCGCATGCAGTCCCATTCATTATGTTCTTCAAGACTGAGTGGGCTTTCCAACCCCAAAAGCATCATTCGTTCTGGGAACTGCACTATAACTCTACCCTGTGTTTCAGGTGAGGTAATGGATTATTCAAGCAAGACTACAGGTCCATATCCAGAAACACGACAAGTCATTTCAGGAGTTGGGATTAGTACCCCACAGTATTCCACAGCAAGAATGACTCCACCTCCAGGACCTCAGTATGGTGTGGGGAGTGTTTTGAGGTCATCTAATGGTGTTGTCTATTCTTCAGTAGCAACTCCAATTCCTTCCACATTTGCTATCACCACACAACCTGGCTCCATTTTCAGCAAAACCATGAGGGATTTGTCTGGTGTGCACACAACTGACGCTGTGACTTCACTATCCGCCCTGCACCAGAGCCAGCCAATGCCTAGATCATATTTCTTGACAACAGGGGCATCTGAAACAGACATTGCAGTAACTGGTGTTGATATCAATGCCAGTTTGCAAACTATCACTATGGAAACTCTGACAGCTGAGACGATGGACTCGGTTCCCACTTTAACCACAGCGTCTGAAGTCTTTTCTGAAGTGGTGGGAGAGGAAAGTGCGCTTCTAATCGTCCCCGAAGAAGGTAAGCAACAACAGCAACTGGACTTGGAGCGCGAGCTCTTGGAACTGGAGAAAATTAAGCAGCAGCGTTTTGCTGAGGAATTAGAGTGGGAACGGCAGGAAATTCAAAGGTTCCGAGAACAGGAAAAGCTCATGGTTCAAAAAAAGCTGGAGGAGCTGCAGTCAATGAAGCAGCACCTCCTGTATCAGCAAGAAGAGGAGCGGCAAGCCCAGTTCATCATGAGACAGGAGACGTTAGCGCAGCAACAGTTGCAGCTGGAGCAGATCCAGCAGCTGCAGCAACAGCTTCACCAGCAGCTCGAGGAGCAAAAGATCCGCCAGATCTACCAGTATAACTATGACCCTTCTGGAACTGCTTCTCCACAAACCACTACAGAGCAGGCCATTCTGGAAGGTCAGTATGCTGCCCCAGAAGGTGGTCAGTTTTGGGCGACCGAAGATACAACCACCACAGCCTCTGCCGTGGTGGCGATTGAAATACCACAAAGCCAAGGATGGTACACAGTTCAGTCGGACGGGGTTACTCAGTACATTGCCCCACCTGGCATCCTGAGTACTGTTTCAGAAATACCTCTGACAGACGTGGTTGTAAAAGAGGAGAAGCAGCCCAAAAAGAGAAGTTCTGGAGCTAAAGTCCGTGGCCACTATGATGAGATGGGGGAAAATCTGGCAGATGATCCCCGCTGCTTTAAAAAGATAGTGGACAGCGGGGTACAAACTGACGATGAAGAGTCAACGGATCGGAGTTACGTGAGTAGGAGAAGGAGAACTAAAAAGAGTGTCGATACAAGCGTCCAAACGGATGATGAAGATCAGGATGAATGGGATATGCCTACTAGATCAAGGAGAAAAGCTCGCGTAGGGAAATACGGTGACAGCACTACAGAGGCAGACAAGGCCAAACTCCTTTCCAAAGTCTCCAGTATAGCAGTTCAAACAGTAGCAGAGATATCTGTGCAAACTGAACCAGTCGGAACCATAAGAACGCCTTCGATACGGGCACGCGTGGATGCCAAGGTAGAAATAATTAAACACATTTCAGCACCAGAAAAGACTTACAAAGGGGGCAGTTTAGGATGTCAAACAGAAGCAGATTCAGACACACAGAGTCCTCAATATCTGGGTACCACATCTCCACCCAAAGACAAGAAACGCCCAACACCTTTAGAGATCGGGTATTCATCTCACCTTCGGGCAGATTCCACATTACAGCTGGCTCCTTCCCCGCCCAAATCTCCAAAAGTCCTTTATTCACCCATCTCACCACTTTCACCAGGCAAAGCCTTAGAATCAGCCTTTGTACCTTATGAGAAACCCCTCCCTGATGATATAAGTCCACAGAAAGTACTGCACCCCGATATGGCTAAAGTTCCCCCAGCAAGTCCTAAGACAGCCAAGATGATGCAACGCTCCATGTCTGACCCCAAGCCTCTGAGTCCAACAGCAGACGAAAGTTCCAGGGCTCCTTTTCAGTATACCGAGGGCTACACGGTAAGAGTGCTTCTTTTCAGTTAGAAGACAATGGATGAGTTGATATTAACTGTGTGTTTGCAGACTTTAGGAGGCAGTAAAGGCTCCTGGTGCCTAATTCTAAATTTCAGTGAGGACTATTTCATTAGAAATTTGGGGGAAAAGATAGAAAAGTATACATCCATGTAGAAGTACCAAAAAAAAGACCATATTATGTGAGACAAAAAAGAGAGAGAAGGTTATTATGATGTAATGAGATTGAAATTTTGTTCTAATCTTGAAATCTCCCAGGTGTCAATTGTAGACTGATTTTGGTGAGTACAGTTAATACTCATATTCAAGTATGATGGAATAAGCATTGAAGATAAATAGATAAGGCAAAGGATGACCAAACGTTTAAACCCATGGATACTGGGATTCTTTAGTGGGAAGATCTGTGGTGATCATTTAATCAGTCTGTTCTTCCTTCCTCCGGAATGTTAACCTTTGTTGCTCCAGAGAGGGCATTTCTAGAGCAGAAAGTGTAAAATAATCTTCATAGTTCATCCATGCTTATTTTGTTTCTGGAAACTTTCTTAATCTACCTCAGATAAGCCTTAGTCCTAGTTCTTACAGAGGAAAAATTAATTTTTAATGTTCCTTTGAATAATAGAGTTTAATTATTTAAAAATATGCTTCAAAGGGAAAAGAACATATATAGGTATGTCGGACACATTCGTGAAGATCTCTATAGCTGAAAATAAGAAATGTTAGTAATTAGGTATAAAAGAAGGTGTATCCTACTTAAAGAAAACCTAATATATAATTCTTCAGAAGGTTATTGATAAATCTGATAGTTCTATTTAAAACTAGATTTATGTTCAGACTAAGAGTTCCCCTCATGCACTGGTTTCTGAAGTCTAGATCTTCAAACCCCGAAGCATCTAAATAGGTTTTTCTGAGATATCACTCTGTTGCCAGCAACCCATATACATTAAACATTGGCTGTGGGCTGAAAAATATGTCACTATATGTAAGTCAATTTTTAGGTATATAGGCATATTGATAGACATATTAATAAATTAAAAATTCTTACAAGTTTTCTAGTTTCGTAGGGGCATTTTGTTATTATGGACTTTCTCAAACAGTGTGTAATTGTCTTTATGTGGGGGACAGGTCATAACTGTTTTAAGTCAGGGAACCACTGGTGCACTGAGATTTCATTCAGTTTACAGAGATTTGTTTTAATGTATAACTGTTTCTAGAATTAAATATATTGCAAAAAATATTTTTAACTTGGCTATAATGTATAGGTATTTATTTTTACAGCTGTGCCCTATGAACTCATCCAAAGAGTTACTTGGAAATCTTTGAAAATACATTTTTAAACGGTATTCTAAAGTTATATTCAAGGCTTCTGTCATTAGAAAGAACAGGCTTTTCCACTTGGTGTATTCATCATTTACTTAACGTATGGCCCTATAGCCTTAATTCAAATGAGCTCTGGGATAGAAGAGATTCAGGTGTCAATATTTTTTCCTCGCAGTATTCACTTTGGATTTAGAAGTACAAAATGAAAGATACAGTGGGTCATATAAGTTGTATTATTGATTGTACCAGCGATACTGATTAACTGTCTAATCGTAAAAGAAGTTGAACAGAATTACCAAATACTCTGAGCCTGAAAAATCCTAAGGGTATTGAGCCTTGGAGCACAATCCAGTAGTTCCTTTTGTTTACCCTGTTCCCTAGCCCATGGACCTCACCACCCTTGCCTTCCTTACAGTTTATTCTCCGAACTGCACCTAGGGTGATTTTCTAAGTGTACGTCAGATTTTGTCACACACTCTCCAGTAGATTCTCAACAGATTCATCAGGATACATTAGAAATTTCTTAACAAGGACCCATGTGATCCCAACTCACAACCTCATTGGTCACTCCTACACTTACCC
The DNA here is from genome assembly GCF_011762595.2 of Tursiops truncatus. Taxonomy (NCBI): domain Eukaryota; kingdom Metazoa; phylum Chordata; class Mammalia; order Artiodactyla; family Delphinidae; genus Tursiops; species Tursiops truncatus. Next base: position 25,840,221 of record NC_047042.1, on the reverse strand, counting down.
CCCTTCTCGCTCTGCTCCAACCACTGACCTTGCCTTTCTTTGGATGTGCCAACCTCATCCCCACCCAGGACCCCTGTTGGGATCTCTCTCTCCCAGATCTTTGCCTGGCTCGCTCCTGTGTACAGGTTTCTGCTTAAATTTCACTTCCACAGAGAAGCTGTCCTTACCTCACTCTCTAAATGTCTATCAGCATGAATCCCTGCACCCTCTAAATTTGTGTGTATTACTTATTAATATAGATTTGATCAAATATCATCTTCCTTCTCCAGTAGATCATAACCTCTACAAGATCAGGAATCTTACTTTGTTTGCCTCTGTATTCCCAAGAGCCTAGAAGAGCACCTGGCACAAAGCAGACCTTCAATATTTATTGAATAAATGTATTAAAGGAAGGATTATAAGCATGGAAGCAATGGGTTAAGGCATGCATTAAAAGACTCTGGCTGCTGACCTTTTCATTGCCACAATCTAGACCCATCCTAGCAAGTCCTGTTGATAATCTAAACCGATACCTCCTTTGCTTAAAGTGTCAGTTCCACTTTGTTTATTTTTATGTATTGGGTTGACCAAAAATTTCGTCTGGGTTTTTCTGTAAGATGTTATGGAATAGATATTTGAAACAACTGAGCACAAGTTAAATAGCATTTAGCTATTAGTCCAGCCACCTTACAGATAAGGAGCAAAGCCCAGAGTAGGCTAGTGCCTTTATCATGGTTCTTTAACAAACCAGTGACCTGGCCAGGGTTAAAATGTTAAACTTGCCGCCTGACAGTTATTCTTTGTTAGTCTCTTCTGAGGCTTATGGGACATTTTCTGATTCTTCTCGCTAATTCAGTACCATGCTTGTTGTCTATTTTTTTTTTTTTTTTTTTTTTTTGCGGTACGCGGGCCTCTCACTGTTGTGGCCTGTCCCGTTGCGGAGCACAGGCTCCGGACGCACAGGCTCAGCGGCCATGGCTCACGGGCCCAGCCGCTCTACGGCATGTGGGATCTTCCTGGACCGGGGCACGAACCAGCGTCCCCTGCATCGGCAGGTGGACTCTCAACCACTGCGCCACCAGGGAAGCCCAGACTGTTTTTATGGTTTGTTGCTTTGTCTGCATTTGGTCCTCTTTCCATACTCAGTTATTTTTTTCTTAGTAACTATTTCCCAAGCTTTTTGGAGAGCTTTCATTATTACAAAGTTCTTCCATATGGGTAAAATCTCTCTTCCTGGAGTTTCCAAACATTTGTCTTAATTCTGCAATTTTAAACATTAGAGATTTAAATTTATTCCATTCCTACTCTATAGGAATCCAACTATCTGAGATCCTTTAACTCTGATTGAGTTTTTCCATCATGGAACTGTGGTCACACCTTTGGCACACAAATTTCAAGGCAGGAGTCTATATCATCTGCTTAGTCTGTCACTGACACTTTGAGTTCATGCTTAGCCCTAAGATATTGCATAGATTTAATTGGTTAAATTAGCACTAATTAACATAAAATCATAAAATAATACAGAGTGGGCATAACTGGTGCAGGGAGTTATCAGAGATCATTTTATTGAGTTAGGTAATATTCCCCTGTGTCTGTAAGAGGTGAGCTGTATCTCTTTTCTAGACCTTATCACTCTGGTATCAAAGTCACAGCCCCAAAGCCAAATTCTATTTTTGACAACTTCATATAACCAAACACTTTTATCTTGTGGTCTGCTTCCTTTTACAAATAGAAAAATTTAACTGTGAGTAAAGATGGAAAAAAATTACCACGTTTTTACTTGAGTTCTTCTGATTGCTCCCCAGGAAAATTCCCAAGAGATACAACTAAAGTAAATTTAGAATGTATTCCTTCCCATGGGGCTGGGCTTGCTACTTAGATACCACTTGAAAATAATGCATTTTCATCATGATTTAGTAAAAGCACAGAAAGGAATAAGCTTTGTAATGAGGAAATGGTATGCACACAGAGATTTTTTTCTAACTTTCATCAGTGGACTTCTTCAATTAAAATGTTTTATGGAAGTCACATAATGAAAAATGAGTGGACACTAGTGGAGAGTGACCAAATCATCTGTAATGATTGAATGAAAGTAACACTACCTTCCCATCACTAAGTCTGGCAATTGTAGATATCCTGTTAATTCCCTTTCCTCACGGTGGGGGGTGGGGGGGTACATTTGGCAGTTTCTGTATTTCCTCAGCAGAAATTTGCTGACTGTCATTAAAGAGCTTCACCTTATGGGTTAGTAGAAAAAAATTTCAAATCTCCTAGTAACTGTGTACCTTTCATGGTCTATGAAGTATATAATGGTGCTTCTCTAGAAATTTTAGATTCCTCTTCTTTATAACCATTTTAAAGTTATTCTTTTAGGTAATAAGGCCTTTACTGACTGACCAAATGAAAACCACCCACCTTTCTAACACTCTATCCGTATGCCTTTCTTGATTTTTCTCCATATCACATATTATTATCAAAAGTACTATGTCTGTTCCTTTATAATTTCACGTATTGTCTTTCTTCCCCAACCAGAACTTATGGGTGAGCATTTTTGTTAATTATATTCACTGCTATATCCCCAGTGCCCAGAACAATGCCTGGTTCACAGTAGGTTCTCTACAGCAGTAAATTAATTTGATGAATTAGTGAACAGGCCGCTTTATCCACCAAACTGCTTTTAATTTGGGGGTGATTCCCCAATTCCTTGCTCCCACCTAAAACAAAAAATAGAAACAGGGCTTCCCTGGTGGCGCAGTGGTTGAAAGTCTGCCTGCCGATGCAGGGGACACGGGTTCGTGCCCCGGTCCGGGAGGATCCCACATGCCGCGGAGCGGCTGGGCCCGTGAGCCATGGCCGCTGAGCCTGCGCGTCCGGAGCCTGTGCTCTGCAACGGGAGAGGCCACAACAGTGAGAGGCCCGCGTACCGCAAAAAAAAAAAAAAAAAATAGAAACAAAGCAAAACAAATAAATAAAATCTTATTCATTCTCCGTACGACACTTCTTGTGTAGCTCAGGGTTACAGTTTTTCCTTCTGCTTTCCCCTGTGTTTTTCTTCTTTTGCTGAACGGATGACAATGCGCTTTCTCAAATTTATTTCAGTCCAGTATTTTTGTGTGTGTCTGTGGATTACCTCGAGCATCACACCTATGAAACTTTCATAAACCAGAGCACCAAAACATGTTCCTCATGCTCTTTTTCTTTCTTTCACACAATGAAACTGTTTACATCATGACCCCAGATGATCACGAACGTCAAGAAAGGAGGTTAAACTCTCACTCTTTTTGCAAAGTATAACTTCCTTGTTCCCACTCACCTCTGCCTGTAAAACTCATTTTGTACAGCTCTTCAGAGCTTCTTTCTATCTGCTAGATTGGATGCCGCCTGACTCAAGTGGATTTTTGCTCAGATAAATTGTTAAAATGTTATAAAAAAAAAAAAAAAGGAGGTTAATGTAGCATGTTCTCTACAAAATCAGGAGAGAATGTCATAGCCATTGGAAGAAATAGCAGTGTAAATTCAAAGGATTTGTTTGGAACTAGATTTATCATTCCAAGATTTATCTGTCTTCAAAAAAAAAAAGCAATGATTTTTTTTCTATCAAAAGGAATAGCACGTTTTATCAATAATGATACATGCCACTTTTGTGCACTAAAATAAGCTACATTTAAAATGTTGTCACCTCTGTCTGGTCTTAAAATTACATAAACTGCCAAGTGTTAAAACTGTTTTTCCTACCCTTAGACTTGTTGAACAATTTTAGAGCTTTTTTAGTAATAGACAAACTCCTTATTAAAATATTTTTGTTCTAGAGTTTAAGCCAGGATCCTATTGCAAAGCAGATGGTATTCATGAGCTGATTTTTACAAGAATGTGTTTTGCTTCACTGATTGCTGTTTTGATAGCTATTTTTAAGATTTTTAGAACCCTTTAATGTCTGTTTCTGAGAGTAATTTCCATAACCTAAATTGAGAAATTTTATTTCTGTCAATTTTATTTCTGTCAGAATATACAGATTTAAGAAATAATGACCGTGATAACCAAGTGTGATTTGAAGAATAATATTTTTTAGGGATTGTTTTTCATTACTGTCTTTGGAAAGCAACATAAGAAACCAGTCTATTAAAACTGACTTTGACGAAATAAGCTGTTTTATAATGGTAGTATTTACATATATGAGAGAAAAAGTATTCATATATTAAAGACTGGCTTTCTACATAGCTGAGGCCTCATTTTTTTCTATAGCTTTTACACCCTCTTCATTGCTAGTACACTTTTCTTATCATATTTCTTCTTTATGATTAAAATCTTGGATATTATTATGTATTATTATACTATTATATTATAAAATAGGAAATAGTATGTTAAAGTGTTTTTCAAAATAAATGGCAGTAAAATAATAATTTATGGTCATTATTATTAGGGTCTGATAAAAATCAGATTGAATGTATACATGTAGACAAATGTCAGTGAAAACCAGAAAATTTTTAAATTGATCTCATCAATCTAGTGTTCAGTAGGTAACCTTTGCTATTTCATTGTAATCAGTATCTAAGGATTAATTTCAAAGCAAACCTTTTCAGACTGAAGGGGAAAAAAATCAGATTATTTGTGTTATTTTTTCTCAACGTCAACATTTCAAACTATGCCAATAAACATAATTATAAGAAACAGACGTATGTTCCTAATGTTCAGTGAAAGACCTTTGCTGAAAATGTAACCCTAAATATTAGGAAATACTAGTTTAATACGGGGGAGTTCTGAATTAATAAAGCATTGATTATTACTGACCCAGTTTAAAAACACTGAGCATCATTTAACAGTTATTAGCTTCCTAAGTATTTTATCATAATATTCTTAATTCAGTACACTACCTGTTTCGAACAGTTGTGCAGTTTAAAACTGACTCTACATAAAGCTACCTACATATTCTCAAAAATACATCCCGTCCCAACAAACAGACATGCACTTTTGTATATTTGTTTATGTTTTTTTTGTTTGTTTGTTTGTTTTTTTTGCGATACTCGGGCCTCTCACTGTTGTGGCCTCTCCCGTTGCGGAGCGCAGGCTCAGCGGACCTGGCTCACGGGCCCAGCCGCTCTGCGGCATGTGGGATCTTCCCGGACCGGGGCACGAACCCGTGTCCCCTGCATCGGCAGGCGAACTCCCAACCGCTGCGCCACCAGGGAAGCCCTGTTCATGTTTTTTAAAATTACTACTTATGTAGGATTCTATAATCTGCCACATGTGCTATTACTGAAATAAAATAACAAGCAACTAAAATGATTGTGATATAAAAATTTGGAAAAGTTTTGAGGTATATTGTACATAGTGGCATCAAAATGTATTCCACTAGTTGCTTTACTTTTTCTTATCACTATGTTCAACATAAAAATACATGTTTGTAATAGACATATATGCCTATACATATACATCTATACATAAGCTAGTTAATACTTTTATAGCCTTATATAACTAATAAAATAGTTTCAAATTCAGTTGCTTGGTAGAGATCCAAACCATTTCTTTTCTGTAGGTTTTATATTTATTTTATTACATATTTTAAAGATGAGAAATCTGAAGTCCAGGTCAGTGTTCTTTGCACCTCCATACCCACCCAACATTAATTCCATTTGTAGCAAATGAATTTCTTCTATTTAACAGGATTTTCTTTTTGGTCCTCTTCTGTATCTTGACTTATGTGTAGAGTTTGAATTAGGAAAGCACCAGAACAAGTATAGTGAGGTAAATTGAGCCTGAAATGAACTGGCTAAATAAACTGAGGTAACTTAGTCTAAAGCTTTAAACAACAAAGGGAATTTTTATCTATTTTTTTTCTCCTTAAGAACAGTTTGCTAGAGATTCAAATTAAAACAGTAGAGAAAAGCGATGGTTGAGCACAGTGTAAGAAATCTTTAAGCTAAATTATAGAACTGCTATCTCTATTTATTTTGGTTGAAAAAATTTTATAAGATGACAAATAAAAGCTTAACTTTGTGAAGAACAGTAAGTAACCCCTATGAGGGAGTAAACAGTAACATTAGAAGAGTTGAAGCTAAAAGTGATTACACTCATCCTCTCTCCTCCTCCTTCCTCAACTGAATGAAAAAGATATATACGAAAATTGTTTGGGCTCACTGATAAACCATTTTAACTACATAAGTAAATCACTCTTAATAAGTTGGACCACATTTTAATTTCTGACCTGTTGGGTAGTATATTTTAACATGACAGGGACAAGACAAGTCTCCAGTGTTTTTTCTGATAAAACTCAGCCCTAATCACAGAGCTCAGTCTCCGGGCATAGAGGCTACTTTTATGGGTTAGTCATTTACTTTTTAGAAGGTCGAGCTGAAATCACTGTTTAAAGTACTAATAAGCGCTAGTTGTAGAGAGTTTCAGGATACTTCACGAAAGACCCAACGTCATGACATTTCTCCTTTTGACATTAATAAATGTGCATGAATTTCTTCAGTGTGTCATAGGTATTAAAATGATAGTAATGTTTCTAATAAAACAATGTTATTTTGTTTAGAATAAGCTTCTTTGCGGCGCTTTCAACCAGTTCTTCCATTTATGGCATGAGCTGATGCCTGTAAATGCTCACTCAAATGCACTTCGGTCAATAAGCTCAGGTTTCATTAATTATCCATTTGGAAAATCATCTAATCACCCATCCAAGTATACCTCTGTTCTCATGTAACTGAATTTATAGAATTAAGGATTGAAAAGTTAACCTCTTAAAATAACACTTAGAAAAAATATTGTTGAATTTACATAAGTCCATGCATGAGCTTTATCATCTTAGAAGACCAAAAAAAAAAATATTTCTTGCCACTTAATTTAATTGCCATCCTTTACCAGTTCTTAATAGCACTGTCTTCTAAAGAACCAGATGGTTCTCCAGTTCATATGGAAGAAGGACCATGGTCCTCCTTGCCAAGGAAATTCTGTTGTTTAATTTAACCTGGGGGAAGCTATTCATGTGATTTAGGTTTATGAAAAACAACTATTTTTATTTACTGCACTCATGTAGGTCAAAGCAGCTTGGAAGTATTTTAATGTCATGTTGCAAAGTTTTATAGGCCAGAGGATAATAAATCAATGAGAAAGGAACAAAAAACAATAACAGAGATTCCTGTGATTTTGTGGTTAGGCATTTCAAGAGTCTAAACATAAATTATCTTTATTATCTCAAGATAATTTAGTAAAGACTGTGCCACTATTAAAAGGTCATGATGTTTCTCATGGCTTTAGGTAAGTAGTTATTGAATCATCCCTTAAATTGCTAATGATCTGAAGTGCTGGAAAACATATCACATAGTAATCAATCATCATTCTAATACTCCATGTACAAAACTGTAGCATAATTAGAGATTTACATTTTACAGCATTTGAAATACAGTTATTTTTGTTCTGAATACAATTATTTTTGTTCTGATGAGAGATTGTCAATGAGAAATGCAAATGAGGAGATATTTTTGGAAGTGTTGGAATCACTACAATCCCTCTTTGTGGATCAATAATTTGTTCTCAAAATGAAGTAAGTCACAGGCAGGCAATACTATAATATTCAGCATGCTGGAAAAAAAAGCAGGTGGAAGAGATGTATCTTACTTTTTAAATATACATTTATGTTTTAGGGTAAGTTTTCAAGTTAATTCTTGGAAATTTTTATTAACTTTAATTTTCCACTTCAGATTGCTCGTATAAACCATTAACACATTTTCTGGTAAAGGGATGTAGTCGTTATCTTGTGGTAGCATGTTAGAACTGTAAATGGATTTGCCCTTGAAGAAGGGGTCAACGTTAGATAGTTCTTCATAGCATTCCGTCTCCTAGTCCAGCAGCACTATGTAAAAGTTAAATGGTATAGAAATGAGAAAATAGGAGGTATCTGTGTTTATTTTCCAGTGATCTGATCTGATTTTAATTCTTATGCTATCATGTTTTCATAGCCTTTAGGTTAGTCAGTGCTTTTAAATTACTTCTTTGTTTCTCTTTATACTCACTGGTTATCAAACCTTGTTTCTGCTTAGCTAAGAGCATATAGGCAAAATACGTTTTGCTGCCCCAATAAATTTTTGAAGTAATAACTACAAAAAGAGTGATTTTAAACATAGTAATAACTGGATGTTGGGAGATTAAAAGGAAAAGAAAAAGGAGGTCATCAGTACCTTTAAGCATTTTCTTTTCTCTTAGGAAAATGATCAAGAAAACGTAATTTTGAATGAAGCGACACACCAGTGAAGAAATATATCTGTAGTCTTGCACAGAAATGTGTTTTTCTAATGAAAATGTAAAATCTAGAAATAACAAAGATGGATGGATGGGAGGGATAGAAGGTAGAAGGGAGGAGGGAGAAATACATACACATACATATGTATAAAAAATGATCACCTTAAAAACTTCTAAGAGGGCTTTCTAAAATACCTTATACAGATTTTAGGAGAAAAGAAATTAATCTGTTTGGGACATTCCAGAAAATAGAAGGCAATACGTGTTGCACAGACTGACATCTCTGATGCGTCTGTCCAGTGAGGTGGAAACTAGTTTTCTGCTTGGCTGCCAGCCCAAGAGCAGTGACTTTCAGCAAGCAAACAAGACAAACTGGGGCAAGAGGCACATCAAGGAAAAGCTTAAAGATGCCTGATGAAATATTGAGTGCTGCTTTCACAATATTAATTGGAGAACATTTTTGCCTCTGCTACTAGACTTTGAAAAATAACTTGTGTGTAACTTTTAAATATGTTCTATTACTTTGTTTTTATTTTCTGACTAATAACGTCTTGTGTTTCAGTTTCTCACTTTTTTCTAGCTACTAGAATATTACAATAATTAAAGAACTACTTTAAAAAAACAATTTCAAGTACATTCACAAATGGTAAATTCTCTCCCATAGCTGTAGAGACTCAAGACTGTTTATTGATAAAGGTCTTTATATTTTTTCAGTGATTCGGTGATATTTTCATAGCAATGATGATACTGCTTGTTTTGAGTTTGATTCATGGAAATAGTTATGAAATTATTCCACAGTACTCTAGTTGAAGAAATTTGATGGCTTTATTTTGTGTGTGCCAGGCACTGTGCCTTATTGCAATGCCTAGTGGATTCTAGATGTTGTATCAGTTTTTAAAGTATTTTTCCATGAGTGGTATCATTTAGAATTTCATTTTCACAGGTCACTCCTCCGTTGTCTTTCATTTTTCTTGTATATCTTAAAGCAATAGAAATTACTGAGCCCTTGCACTCAACATTTGGAATGTTTTAGCTGTGTGTAGGGGTAAGGGTGGGATGGTGGTAAATAACGGGTCTGTTTTGGGAGCACATTATTAATGATACAATGTATAGGATAGAATGCTGAATATTTTTATATTCAACTGCTATTTTGTGTCAAAACTGGAAACTGTAGATGTTGGGGTAGAGAGACCCCTGGAAGGTGAATTAATGCTTTCACTGACATTTCAGAGAGTGAAACTCTGCTTCTAGTCCTTTTTCAAGGAAGGACGTGTAGTCATATTTTCCAGCTTGCAGCCTTGTGTTTATCTTACAGCTTCATCTTCATCCTCCATCCTAACTTTACAAAGTTAAAGGAGTATGCTAACCAGTGTTCATATAGTTTATTTGTTTGTTTGTTTGCGGTACGCGGGCGTCTCACTGCTGTGGCCTCTCCCGTTGCGGAGCACAGGCTCCAGACGCGCAGGCTCAGCGCCCATGGCTCACGGGCCCAGCCGCTCCGCGGCATGTGGGATCTTCCCGGTCCGGGGCACGAACCCTTGTCCCCTGCATCGGCAGGCGGACTCTCAACCACTGCGCCACCAGGGAAGCCCTCGTGCGCATTTTTAACCTCCTTTGGTAGGGAGAATTCTTACTTTCAAAGTAAGACTTTTCAAATGTCTTCATATTATGCAATGCCATTACACTTTCAAAGTAATACACTTAAACGCTCTTTCTCAAACAATTTCACAACCACAATCATGTAGTACACATGAACATCTTAAATTTGAAAACTGTTAATGCATATACCAAATCTTCCAAATGCTAGTCTAGGAAAAGAAACAATCATTAATTTCAGCCTCCTATTGACCTCCATTATATTCAGAGAACTGAGAAGATTATTGTGAAAAAACTTTTTAAAAACAGAAGACATATATTTGTTAGTATTTTGGAAAATTATTAAGTAGTAAGATTTTAATTTTATTACTATTTTATTATGGTCAGTTGATATTAAGCATAATAACATGTGCATTCATTTATTAAAAAAACAGTTTTTAAAAATATTTGGAATATGAATTTACCAAATTCCACAGTTTTCTGTGGAAATAAGGGGATTTTATAAGGAAATAATACTTAATGGATGCCTACAATGAGTACTAAATATTTTACACAGAGTTCTCATTTGCTCTTCATAACAACCCTATGACTTGATTGTGAGTATTAAATACAATGAAAATAATTGAGGGTGAGAGAGAATAAATAACATGCCAAACAGCTGCTTTTGTGGTTCCAATTCCCCTTGAGATTTCTCTGTGAGGATGAATAAGCTATGATTTCAAAATCACTCTGCCATATTTTACAAACTCACAACATTTATTCATTGTGAATTTGCATTCAGATATTTAAAATTTCAGAAATACACATAAACCTCAATTGACCTTTAGGATATTGCTTCTGATTATTTCTATTAAACAATTAGGTCGATAAATGGAGCAGAAAAATAACAGAAAACAGATTAAAAAAACACCAAGGTAACAAATTTGGGAGTAGTAAAAAGGCAATAAAAGTTCACGGTCTTGGGCTTCCCTGGTGGCGCAGTGGTTGAGATTCTGCCTGCCGATGCAGGGGACACGGGTTCGTGCCCCGGTTCGCAAAGATACGACATGCCGCGGAGCAGCTGGGCCCGTGAGCCATGGTCGCTGAACCTGCGCGTCCAGAGCCTGTGCTCCACAGTGGGAGAGGCCACAACAGTGAGAGGCCCGCGTACTGCCAAAAAAAAAAAAAAAAAAAAAGGGGTCTTGGACAAATATGATATAATTAATTAGACATAATTCCCATATACTTTTTGTTATTTTGGGGTCCTTGATTTTTAGTGATTGGGAAAAAGGGAAGAATTAAGGTCTTTGTATTATTAGTAAGAAGAAAAAAGTAAAGAATATGCAACTAGAAGGCAGAAGGCCTGAGATCTAGTTGTGAATATACTGCTACATGGTTGGGTAACTGAGTATATCAGCTTATTTTAATTAGAGTCAAAATAATCTCTCATGTCTTCTGATATTCTAAAATTGTATGATTCTCAAGACCAGTGATTCTTAGAATGCAAGTTTATGACAAATTAACCAAATAAAATTGAAAATATCTGACAGCTCACTGATAAACTTTATCTGATTTTTTTTAAGATTTTAAGGAGTTTTTGAATTGTTTGTAGTCACTTCCTTTTGCTTCATGTAGAAGTTACTAAAGCATTTAGAAGAAGCTGAAATTACTAAAGAATAATAGCATTGAAAGAAAATAGAAAACTCAAATAGTCAGAAAAATATTGAAAGATTAAATAGGAAATTGGTTCAGATAACTCTTGGGGAAAAAGAGACAGTAGCAAATGAGAGGATTTCATTTCAAAACACTTCATGATTGGAATAGGAATTACAGTCACTTCAGGGGGTGAAAGTAGGAATGGGAAGATAGAAGCAAACAATTGAACAGCACAATGAGCATCTTCAACAAATATAACTTAACCTTTAGATAGTTAACACGAATGCTCTGGGCATACCTTCAGTAAGTAATACTATGTATATTCAATAGGATGGAAAATGAGTTTTTAAGAGTTCTCCTGAGAGTCTAACTAAAATATAATCCTGCCTAGCAGTGTACTCTGTGCTTGATTTCAGAACTCACTTCTAATGTTACAAAGTTGTAATAATAATCAATTTACCAAGAAGAGGAAAATTATTTTTCAGTTAACTGCATTTGTGACTAATACTTGAAATTATGTGTAGAATTTTAATTTTATTATGCACTCATAGCTAAAACATATATGAACTCACTTTTATTTAAATGTAAATTATGTTTTTTTTGACCTTTTACTTTTTTTCGTTGATGATAAAGTATTTTGTTAAGTATTTTGTTTACTTAATTACAGACAAAAGGTTCTCAAACCACGACACCCTCTGGCACTCAGAAAAAAGTGAAGAGAACTCTGCCAAACCCACCTCCCGAGGAGACCTCCACAGGAACTCAGTCAACATACAGCACTGTGGGCACAGTTTCCAGGAGAAGGATCTGCAGAACCAACACGATGGCACGAGCCAAGATTCTCCAGGATATAGACAGAGAGCTCGATCTTGTGGAGAGGGAATCTGCAAAGCTTAGAAAGAAACAAGCAGAACTTGATGAGGAAGAGAAGGAGATTGATGCCAAGTTACGGTACCTGGAAATGGGGATTAACAGGAGGAAAGAGGCATTGTTAAAGGAGAGGGAAAAGAGAGAAAGAGCCTACCTCCAGGGAGTAGCTGAGGATCGTGATTACATGTCCGACAGTGAGGTCAGCAGCACCAGACCCGCCCGCATCGAGAGTCAGCACGGCATAGAGCGACCGAGGACTGCTCCCCAAACTGAGTTCAGCCAGTTTATACCACCACAAACCCAAACAGAATCTCAACTAGTCCCTCCTACAAGTCCTTATACCCAATACCAATACTCTTCCCCTGCTCTTCCTACCCAAGCACCCACCCCATACACCCAACAATCCCACTTCCAGCAACAGACTCTGTACCATCAGGAAGTTTCACCTTATCAGACTCAGCCAGCCTTCCAAGCTGTGGCAACGATGTCCTTCACACCTCAAGCTCAACCTACACCAACACCACAACCTGCTTATCAGTTACCATCACAGATGATGGTAATACAACAAAAGCCCCGGCAAACTGCGTTATATTTGGAGCCCAAGATAACGTCAAACTATGAGGTGATTCGCAACCAACCCCTGATGATAGCACCTGTTTCTACTGATAATACATATGCTGTTTCCCACCTTGGTAGTAAGTACAACAGCTTAGACTTGAGAATAGGATTGGAGGAAAGAAGTAGCATGGCAAGCAGCCCAATATCAAGCATATCTGCAGATTCTTTCTATGCAGATATTGACCATCATACTCCACGAAATTATGTCTTAATTGATGACATTGGAGAGATTACAAAAGGAACAGCCGCTTTAAGCACTGCATTTAGCCTTCATGAAAAAGATCTGTCAAAAACAGACCGTCTCCTTCGAACCACTGAGACACGTAGGTCTCAAGAAGTGACAGATTTCCTAGCACCTCTGCAGACTTCTTCCAGATTGCATAGTTATGTGAAAGCAGAGGAAGACCCGATGGAGGATCCTTATGAGTTAAAGCTTCTGAAACATCAGATTAAACAAGAATTCCGTAGAGGGGCAGAGAGCTTAGATCACCTCGCTGGTCTTTCCCATTATTACCATGCCGATACTAGCTATAGACATTTTCCAAAATCTGAAAAGTATAGCATTAGTAGACTCACACTTGAAAAACAAGCAGCAAAACAACTACCAGCAGCCATACTTTATCAAAAGCAGTCAAAGCATAAGAAATCACTAATTGACCCTAAAATGTCCAAATTTTCACCTATTCAAGAAAGTAGAGACCTTGAACCTGATTATTCGAGCTATATGACTTCTAGCAGTTCATCTATTGGTGGCATTTCTTCCAGGGCAAGGCTTCTTCAAGATGATATCACTTTTGGCCTCAGAAAAAACATTACAGACCAACACAAATTTTTGGGATCATCTCTTGGCACAGGGCTGGGCACATTAGGAAATACCATACGGTCAGCTCTGCAGGATGAAGCAGATAAGCCATACAGCAGTGGCAGCAGGTCCAGACCTTCTTCCAGACCTTCCTCTGTCTATGGGCTTGATTTATCAATTAAAAGAGATTCTTCCAGCTCTTCTCTAAGACTGAAAGCTCAAGAGGCGGAAGCTCTAGATGTTTCCTTTAGTCATGCATCACCCTCTGGCAGAACTAAGCCTACCAGTTTGCCGATTAGCCAGAGTAGAGGAAGAATACCAATTGTGGCCCAGAATTCTGAAGAGGAAAGTCCACTCAGTCCTGTTGGCCAGCCAATGGGAATGGCCAGGGCTGCAGCTGGACCCCTGCCACCAATATCTGCAGACACCAGGGATCAGTTTGGATCAAGTCACTCATTGCCTGAAGTTCAACAACACATGAGAGAAGAATCACGGACTCGAGGCTACGATCGTGACATAGCTTTCATCATGGATGACTTCCAACATGCCATGTCAGACAGTGAAGGTAAATTGGGCCTCAAACTACCTTGTTACTCTCAAAACTCAAACTCTTGTGTTTCTGCATGTTTAATTTTCCTACTCCAAGGACGTATTCTACTTTTCTTGGTGTGTCTTTTGCATGTTTACTTCTATTTTATTTCTTGTAAATGGAAATTTTATCTTGTGTATAGATTTCGTAGCATGCTCTTCTTTATTTCTTTTTAGTTTATTCTTTTACTGTTGTTTCTTGGTTGTTTGCTTGATTTGTTTGGTGTCCACTTTTCCAAAACCATTACCAAATAATTGTGTCAATAAAATATGGTCATCCTTTAAATCTATAGTTGGAAATATTTTCATTGTATGTTTCTTTTATTTTTTTAAAAGGCATTTTTAAAGTTATTAGTTTCTTTCAGTTTGTGAAATGATTAAGGTTTTGAGCCATTAAGTACTATTCTGCTAGACTCTGTAATAGAAAATTATTTATGTCATTTTGTGAGATCAGTGTTCGTTAATTCAGAGAATGTTCTCTTTTTGAGAACTTTCAAATAAGTCCTTAATGTTAACATAATGTAGAGTTTTATAATTCTACTTAAATAAAAGGTTTGTATTTTAATCTCTCTCATTATGAATGTCATAATTGACAAGTTTGTACATTTTGCATTACATACTAGAAAGCTTAGTACTAAGTATGGTTTTGACAATAAATAACAGTACTATCCACATGCTTGTCAATATGTATGAAGCATTGTTTAGATTTTAAAATTGGAAATTTGTACACTGCTTTTGTGAATTTAGCTATTTGAGCTGAAGCCTTCCTTGTGTGTTCAGTTAGCCTTTTCCATGACTTTGCTTTTTGCATTATTCCATTTTTTTTTTACCTAAATTGTCATTACTGGTTTTTCATATTGAACAAGAGATTTATGGCAAGTACGTACTTAACTAAAAACTGGTTCATGGTAATTTTCTTTGCTTAATCATATAGAACCATAAGGATTTTAGAAAATGACCTAGACCAAGTCTAAATTTGAAGACAGGGTTGGACAGGTACAGAGATGTGAAGTCTTGCCCATGCCAAGAGGACTCATGACACTTGGTTCTTTTTTTTTCCCCCCTCTGTGGTATACATTTGAATGTAGGTGTGGTTTGAGTCCTAAAAATAAAATATTTCTCATCAAATAAAAATGTATTACTTCATGGCTTTAGAGAGTGCAAAACACTAAGTTAACATGAACATCTCTTATTTTAAATCTAACATCTTCCCTGAGGACTTAGAGGAAAATATGTTTTCATGAAAAGGACTTTCTTTCTTCTGTATCTAGACACCAGTATAATTTTAGAAGTTCAAATGTAGGTTTGATCAGGACTGAGGTAATCACTGGATCTGAAGGAGGAGAGACTGCTTTTTCTAGTGAAATTCCAAGAGACTATTCACTTCCTGATTTGTTTTATTCTCTACAGGCTATTGGATTGACCATTTTTTATTGATAACCAGCCAATTAAATAAAACACTCTGTGTGTTTTTTTTATTTAGCCGATTGTTTGAATCAATCTACATAGTTAAGTAAGTTATATAATGCAGAAACGTTTACTTTTTTCTTTTTTCACAATCCACATTTTACACACATTATATATGTATATAAATATATATATAAAATGACTGCTACAGAAGAATAAAAAGGCTCTTCAATAATTGTATCTGTAAAATAGCAAAATAAAAACTAACAGGTCAATCACATAACTAAACACCTAAAATCTGTGTGTGCATGATGAACATATACCTGGAGAGAATTTGACAAATTAATTTATTCATCACAGATGTTTTGCCATCATGGTTCCAGACATACAGATGTTTCTAGATATTCCAAAATACAGCAGTCATTTACGTACAACCATGTAAAAATAACCAAATTTTTATTTCTCATATGTTCGGATGATGTGTACTTATAGTCATCAAAGACTATGAAAACTTGATAAAATATTAAGACACATCAAAAAATACTTATCAAATACAATTTGGTAAGTATTTGGAAATATCATCAGCTTTAAAAAAAGCATGTTAATCTCCAGAAACTTATTTAAACTAATTTGGATAAGACATCATGCAGCATACAAAATTATGAAATATGTAACGATGACACCAGAGAAGTAAACAATTACAATGAAATTTACACAAAGTCAAATTGAGTTAAAATGTATTTTTAAATTAAGCAGACAAGAAATTTAGTCATAAAAATCATGTTGATATAGAATTCTACAAAGAAAAACTATAACAAACTGAATTACATATGTAATATTATGTGTGTGAATTGTAGTGATTATCTTTAAAAGATGTATGTTTTAAAATGTTATCTATTTTCTTTGTGTTTATATCTCATAAGCATATCACTTTTCTTCTGGTGAACAGTGGTCTGCTTTTCTTTTGAAATCTTGGATTCCTTGGGTAATTAAGAAAAATAGTAGAAAATATTCTTTCCAATTACATAACTCAAGACATTATAAACTCATGAAATATTAGGGATTTTTAAAATAACAATTAACCACATATATACTATATCTGTGTTTGAATGATACTAAAACAACTTTGAAAAGTATAACATTCCAACAGGCTATTTAGTATCATGTAAACAAAGCAAATTTAACTGATTTCAAATTTTTGCGCTTTCTCTGAACTCAAACTCTAGGTTATAGACAACAGGATGTTTTTCAGGTGTATTCTGTATAACTCCAATTAATTTTGAAATATCCCATTTGAGGTATAATCTAGGTAGGCATAATTTATGTTGCTTACTATTTATGACCATCAGCTTGAAGTCTACAACTTAATATTCATTCATGGTTAAGAGAAAAACTAAACTAGAAACAGTCAAATTGTATTTCTACAACTGCAAATATTTTGTTGAAAACATTCTTTCAAAATATACTCCATGTAAAAAGAGAAAAAAAGCATCGGTATATACAGTCTTTAAAAAAAAATTCCAGTGAATATTTCGTACAGAATAGAAGTAAGCTGTTCGTATAACTATTGTTACAGTCAATAATGTGAATAATGCTAGACCCCAAAATAGCTTTCTTGCATTTTACATTTAAGAAAAGAAAATATCAGTGGCTTAAAACGATGGGATGTTAATCTCCAGCAAGATTATTTAATTTGGAAAATATTATTATTATTATAAAATTTAGTTTTTAAAGTTCTGATCTACCATGGCAGATCAGACAATTGCAGTTATAAACAATTAGCAATTAAGTCCAACTTGCTGTAAATGATGAAGACAGAATCCAATATAAGAGCAGATTTATATAATCTGGTTTTTCTTCGTTGATCTATAAATTCCTATGCAAAACATGCTAGCCATCCTAACTTGGTTACGTATAGAGTCATTATAAGACATAACACAATCAAAGTATGTCATCAGAATTGGAAATAAATTGACAAAATTTATATATCAGGTTGAGATTCTGCCTTATCTGTATAGACACAACCAAGGAAACATTTTAAAGGATTGTTATTTTAAATGCATTAAGCAAAGTTGTATATTCAAGTGAAATCATGTAGTGCATTATCCAAGATAGTCATTTATTAAAATCAGTATAGACTATTTTTTATGAGAAACATGTAATAAAGATATACAAAAATTAATATAAAATGATGTTTGTTTGTTGATAATCTAATAAGTTTTAGAGATTAAATAATGGATTTTCTATTTACTTATCAAGTTTATATTAAATATTTCTTTCATAAATTTAGTCACTTGATGTCAAAACTATGAAAAACCATAATAAATATTGAGTAGATTGTGAGAAAAGATTGTGTAACTGTTAATGAGATTCAAGGGACAAATTAATATTTATTTTAACATGTGCTTATCATAATTAGGATATTTAGCTTTCTTTAGTTGATGACTAATTTTCCTGTGTTTCATTCATTTCCTGAATATTTAATGAATATTATGACATTTGCAAGGCATTGTTTTTAGTATTGAGGGAGAAAAAAAAAACAACAAAAGAAGACATGAGCCTTACCCTCAAGCAGCTTAGAGTCTAATAGGGGAGATCAGATAAGTACATATGCAGCCACAAACCAGGTATGTATCGTATTTCCTCAAATCTAAGACTGACTAAATTATGACACATCATCTATCATTCTGTGTTTATTCGGGGAAAGTGCTGTGGTTAATCAGTGGCCTTGACCAAGATCACGGGAGGTGTAGAGGTGAGTAATGCTGTATATGCTGTGGGTTTGCCAGCCCTGCCAGTAAATAGCTAATGGAAATTGCCTGGGAAAAAGTCTTGGGAGAAAGTAGTAGAAGAGAAGTCAGTGATGTAGACAGAAAGAGAAGTGTAATGAGATAGAGAGGAACACTCAGTAGTACGGCATTGTAGAAGCTAGAGTTTCAAGAAGGCATAGGTTGATAGCATCATCAACAGATCTTTCAGGATGAGCACCTGAGAAGGGGTACTCCATCTGCCATTTAGGAAGCAAGAATGTATTTCCAGAGGCTATTAATTAGGGATCCTTTTACAAAGAATAAAATTACATAAAGTCAAATTCTGTATATTAGGTAAACAATGATTTGGGGGTACTAAATAAGAAAAAGACCTTGGAAGTACCAAGAACTGAATGGGGTGAAAATTTTTAAATAATATTTATATACTCAAATATGGTTGTATTTTTTAAACAGTATTTTAAGATGTCAAGTTTTGGCACATTTTAAGTACAAAAAGCAGTCAACCAACTCTTTAATTCCAAAATCTGTGATCCCACAGAAAATAATTATTTAATTTTTAATGAAAAATGCTAATAGATATATTTTTAGTATTAGGCTACCAGGTGATTATGGCACACATGTTCCTAGCAATGATACCTGGGATTCTCCTAAAAATAAATGCTTTTGTTTATTTATGGATGTCATAGAAATGTCAGGTTTTCAAAAAATGCTCACTTGATGTCCAAAGCCATAGTGGTACTGGGTTGATATGAGAGTGGGGAAATAACAGAATCTTCTGTATTCAAGGAATATATTTTCCTTGGATTTTGGTGATGGGTAGTGGGGAGAGGTGAGGAGGTGATACTGATGGACTGAGGTTGAATAGAATGACCTTTGAGAAATATTCATTGTACATTTATTTATTTAATCACTGTCTAAATTTCTTCTTTCACCTAATCTAAATTTAAATTTTGTTTTATTTTGCTTTGAAAAGTTTCACAGGTGGCACATCATTTTTTCTAGGTTATTCCATGGTACAAAATTTTTAACATAGTATTGGAAGTGATTTTTCTGATCCTGTTGGGAATTGTGCTTGAAATGCATGAATGATTAATAAGCCTGGAGCATGTTAGTACTTCAGAACATCTGCTGCCCTCTGTCATCTGTATTTGTTAGAGTTGGAATGTTTGATGTTTCCTTGGTCTCCAAAGCCTATCACCTGCGTCGTGAAGAAACAGATTGGTTTGACAAACCCAGGGAATCTCGTTTGGAAAATGGACACGGTCTGGATCGAAAACTGCCAGAAAGGTTGGTCCACTCTAGACCACTCAGTCAACATCAAGAGCAGGTAAGTGCTATATTGAGCAATCTCTTTCAGATTTATTAAAAAAAAAAAAAAAAAAAAGATTCATTTCATCCTAAAATGGTCTCAGTTATCCTGCAACGAATGGGACTTTTGTCAGTCAAGTTCACAAATGATTTTTCTTTTCAGTATCTTAAAGTACTAAGTAACCTTACTTCATCATCCATGACTGATGTCACACCATAACCATGATGCTTCTACCAAGGCAATTTAAGTGATTTTTTTCCTCTAACAGATAATTAAGTTTGTGCAATATACCCAACACTGCCATACACAGAGAATACATGAAGCTCCTAAAGAGCTTACAGAATATTGGGTGAAATAGATTTGGGTAATTTCAATGTTCTCCATAACAGTATGTTCAGGTGTCAAGCAAATAAGAGGATGACCAAACCAAGTCAGCTGGGGACAGGGAAGGCGTCAGTTGCGGGTGAAGGGATGATGTTTTAGGGTCTATTATGTGGAAGTGTTTTTTTGTTTTACATTCATTTTTGGATTTTATCTTCAGAACAACTTTCATAAAGTATGTTTTATTAATACCTATTTATAGGTGAAAAACTTAAACTTAGAGATACTATTCACTATTACATAAATATAATTTTATAATTCATGATCTTATTCACTTTAGAACAAATGTGGTGATGTTTGAATTGAATTTTGATAGATCTTAGGAGATTAACAGTTGGATAATCTGAGGGAGATTCCTCTGGTAAGCCACGTGGCCTTAAATCTGTTGCCTTAACAGACCAGATTTTTGCAGGCTGGTATATTCATTATGATTATTAAAATACCCACAAAGAGATAGTTACTTATATCATGTACATTAACTCCTAAATCATCCCTGTCTGATTAATGATTCACTGATGTAAAAGACAACTGTATTTTGAACAACACAGAAGAACCATATGAATTTACTATAATTCAGTGTTTGTCACATTAAGGTGTAAAAGAAAACAAGACTTTTACATGTATAAGTACTGTCTAAAACATATTATCTATGGTCTTAGATTTGTTTTTTTCCTAAGCAATTTCAGCTTTCATAGACAAATTTCCAGCTGATTAGAATTTTCTTTTCTCAGAAGTTTGTTCTAAATTTTTCAGAATTGTTCTGAATGTTTTCTCAGAATTTTATTTTGTTTTTCTAGATGCTATCATATTTTATAGAAATCTGTTCTTCTCTGTATATTGTAAGTATTCTAGATCTAGAATAGCTCTAGCTCAGAAGTGGGAAAATCAAAGGATTAAAATCATTCTGAACATGTTTAAAAGTTTCAATTTACCTCTTATCTACAATTACTAAAACAATCAATTTGTCAACTGAAAATAATTTCCTTGAATTTTTTTTATTACAGGAATCTCTCTGTAATGACTTACTTGTTATATCTTACCCATCTTGTTTGTTTCTCTGAAGTTTACTATTTCTGACAAACCTAGATCAAGTTAATGAAAACACAAATCCTTTAAAGAAATTCTAATAAGATGAACTATAAAAACTGAAGAGCTAAAAGAAATAATAACTTCCATACAATTATTTCCCTAAACTTCTGAGGCTCCAATCAGAATAGTCTTGTCCAACTAATTTATCCAACTAATATTATACAGGATATATTTTAAAATAATCTGTGTCCATCTCCAAAAATATTTTCTAAAATTATTGTATGTAGTTTAAACATAAATATTCCTAATGACTTTTTTGTTCATAATTTTCTGTTACATCTACAGATTTATGATTTTGGTTCACTGAAGTCATAGCACATCATGTTTAAATATATAATTATAGAGCAATTTAATACCAAAATTAGAGTGGCTGTATTTGAGAATCATTTAATTAATTTCTCTCTTTGATAACGTAGAAAATGTAAGGATCCTTGTTAGAATTATATACAGGTAAATGTAATAATGTGTATTTTCTTGCTAAAAGATATTTTTTACATTTGTATTTTGTTATCTAACATACAAACAAAAACACTGCAATACTCAAAACTGAAAATATGTAGAATTATAAACTAGTTATAAAGTGAACAGCCATATAACCACCACACAAACAAAGAAAGGGAGGATTTTCTGCGCACTGAAACCTCCAGGTGCCCTTTGCAGATTCTAATTTTCAACCTCTCCCAAACAAGTAGCAAATATAGTGACTTTTGTGACAATAATTTCTTTTGCTTTATAGATTTCTCTAAATAAAAGCTTTATTGAAGACAACATATGCTTTGATTACATTTATATAAAGTTCAAAATTCATGCTTTTTTGCATTAATATTTATCTTCAAATACTGTCTTCCTCATTAACTCATCAAAACTATATTTTGGTCTAGAAAGAATAGCAAAATAGCATTCTTGTTTTAGTCACTTTGCATATTTAATCACAAAAAGGTAATACTGAACTCTTGGTACCAATAAGTCCAGCTGCTTTTATTTGAAAACTTATGCATAATAAGAATTTATGTTCATAAAATGCTCTGGAGGCAGAAGTAATAAAACCAAATAGACTAATGCAAGCACTAATTTGTCTGCTTTAAAAAATATTTAATGTAAACATACATTAGAGAAATTGAAGAGTATTTCTGAAGTTAGAGTCAAAAATCATATAAACCATAAAAATAAACCAAATCTTCAAAACTATATGTTTCTTTTCAAATATATATATTTATGTTTAACCTCTGCACTGTTCAGTAGAAATTCAACTCTGCTTTGTGAATTGAACAGATCACCTGCCTCCTTTCTCTTTTTTATTTTTTTAAATTTTTTTCAGTCTCTTCATCTATAAATAGGACTAATACCCTTCACAGGGTTGTTACAAAAGTCAACATTTCTCTACTAGTACAAAATGCCTTCACTCTGCACTAATGCCCATGCCTTGTGCAATTCCCATATAGCAACCGCTGTATTGCGGTACATTGAGCTCCTCTGAAAGAGCCACTCTTTCTCTTTCTTCTGGGCTTTTGAATGTCTTGTTTCCTCTTCCTGATCATTCCCCCTCCTCTCTTCTCTTGGCTAACCCTATTCATCACTCAGGTCTCCATGTACATGCCTCATCTTACAAGGAGCCTTCTCTGACACTACCACCACCACCTCCCCACAAGTGTTCTTCCTTTGTGCTCCAGTAGCACTCCATGCATTGTGTCTTGGTCTACGGGCTTTTAGAGAGCAATTGCTGTCTCCTCCATCCACCATGGTATATGTGCAGTGCCTAACACAGGGTTTGGATCCCCAGAGGGGCACTCTGTCCCCTGCATCTGTCATACAAGGTATTTAGGTGAGGGAAAGCATGAATGACTGTATAAATAAAAGATATATTAACACAAGAGTTGTTATTTCATAAGTATGAAGGGCCAGTTCATGAACATAATTTCTCTTGAAATATTGGTAGGTAGGGAAGAGGAAGAACCCTTTTTCTGGGCAGCATACAGGTGATAGTTCTGTCAGTGTAGAATCATCAAAAGACTATGCTATCGGAAACCTGGCTCTTGGGGAGAGGTATGAGGCACTACTTGACGTCAGTCCCGCCCTCTGGCCTTGTTCCTACTCTTAGTTGGCAGAAGCAACACCTGCCGTAAGACTTCATCTGCTAGAGAACTCTCTCAACACTTACCTGCGTTGGTTAGAAAAAAGCCAATATCCAGCTAGTGCAAACGTGGGAGATGGA
This sequence comes from Tursiops truncatus, assembly GCF_011762595.2. Classification (NCBI taxonomy): domain Eukaryota; kingdom Metazoa; phylum Chordata; class Mammalia; order Artiodactyla; family Delphinidae; genus Tursiops; species Tursiops truncatus. The sequence continues at coordinate 25,816,729 of NC_047042.1, read as the reverse complement.
TACTTCTGCTTTCCTCACACTCTTGGTCACATTGATCAAAACTGAGGCAGTTTAATGTTTTTAATTGATTAAACGAATTCATGAAGCTGAAATTACAGGAAATTCTGTGAGATGCTCTGAAAGCAATATTCATGGAAATGAAGAAGCTTAACATCCCTTCTACTTAATATCATCATAGGTACATATTGAAAGGCAGTAGGGACTAGTTGATAAAACTGATGAAACATTTGGGAAACCTGATTACTCTTCTAGACTATGCAGTAGGGGGACTATCAGATTATATCAGCTTCTCCCTAGACTGGAGAATTAGAGTAAAAGGCAAAATTGTGTTTTCTTAGTTTATTTTTGGCCACGTGAAATTAGAAGACATTTGAAGTAAAATGAAATAATATCCATAATTTTAGTGAATTATCTACAGTAACAAAGTAGAGTTATATCTAATAGTTGTAGGATTTTCAATGCACATGGTTTGATTTTTAGTAAAAAATAAAGATCTTTAAATGCAGATTAGGGGAGGGAGGAAGGAGAGGAGGAGAGGAAGAAGGAAAGTAGAAGAAGGAGAAAAGACGAAGGGAGGGAAAGTAAGGAGGCCAGGAGAGAAAGTAAGAAAGAGAAAGAGACAGAATGGGAGGCAAGAGTATGGAAGAAAAGAGGAAAATGCACACTCTTTTGTTATGAATATATACAAGGTTTTCAGTGGTATACAAAGTTAGCTTCAGTATAAATTATCAAGATTGATTATACTGACCATAATATTTTTACAATCTTGCAAACAATACTTTAGCTTTACTTTGCAGAATTCATATAATATTCTTGGACTTGACAGGATTCTGCTGTTGACTGGGGAGTGTTTTGTATCTATCAGAGGCCTGATTAAGCTTATTCTTTGCCGAAGAGAATAAAAGCTAAAGGCTATAATTTAAGTTTGTATTTTTTTTAGTACATTTTCCTTTTAAAATCCAGAAGTCTAGCAGTTTTACTGATGGATTTTCAAAGACACATTAATATCACAAGAGTATTACAAGGAATCTTCCTTCACAAAATGTAGATCCCTTTAGTTCTAAATTCTGTTTAATATTTTGGTTTGGTAGTTCCAAAAACTTCTTAAACATATTCTGAAATTGTTAGTATTGAATGTCTCTTTACTGTTATTTCATTTGTAATTATAGTCAAAAATTCTCCTGAGGTGATAAATACAAGATTCTATCCTAATAAAATCCTATTAATATAGGTATATAAATATTTTACTATTTCTTTCTTTCATTATCTCACAAATCTCTTTTGAAAGCCAAATTCCATAAAATATAAAGCATAAGTTTGGATTTGCTAATTTACTTTTGTTTCAGAAATCTCATTTTGCCAGGTGGAAACAGCAATAATGCAGTCTATAGTATTCTCATGTTCAAGTCTCAGTAATGAGAATTGAAATCACAGGCTTGTTGTTAACAGGAACTTTGAGTGTTGTTTCTTCTACCCGAAGGAACATCAGAAGTAAATGAGAAGTAACACCTTTGCATACAAAGAAGGCTTCAGAAATATTAGAATGAGGAAAGATTTGATTTATTTATAAGAATTAGTCTCAGCATCAGGTATACATTGAAACTGCTAGTAGATGTGCTCAGCAGAAGCAAAATTCCACAATGAAATCAAAATAACATAAATATGCATTCCTAGTAGAGTGATAGAGATGCAGAGTATGAGGATCTTCTCTGGCTTTTCTCCCTTAGGATCACTTGATTGCTGAAAATTGACAATGCCTATTTCTAGGCTGTCCAGAACAAAGTCAGCAGATATCAATTTTCCATATACTTCCTCTATCCACTGTCATCACTACTATGCACTACCATAGTAACAGACATCCTTTAGGTGTTACATGTGCTCGTTGATTTTCCAAACACAACAAATCAGTTTGCAAGAGAAACGGGTTGTAAACCTAAAGACTATAATGAACTCAGAAACCAATAACGTCATTGTGTAGTATTAAATGCTTAAAATTGTCATCATTTGAGGGTCTTCTAATATATTTTCATTGATTGAATCAATGTGCTTTGAAAAATAAGTGAATTCTGTAAATTGCCTTTTAAGTCTCTTTAACATTGCTTTTTCACCTTATCACATGTACGTCTTAGATTATACAGATGAACGGGAAAACTGTGCACTACATCTTTCCTCATGCAAGGATAAAAATAACAAGAGACTCCAAGGATCACACAGTTTCAGGTAAAGGAAATCAAATAATCTAGTTCTTTTCACTTTAATGTCGCACTGAGATATGTATTTGAATTTCAGTTTAGATGACTCATTAAATTTTAGAAAACACCACTTTTTATGTAAAAAGTTGTGTATTGGAAAATTTCAAAAAATAAGCAGGCTGTGCATTTGAATATAAAAGACAATAATGGCATAATCGTTAGTATGATACATTACTAAATGGCATATGTATTTAGATCATTCTATTAAATATCTTCATTTTTAAAAATGTGCATGACATTACAATGCTACGTAATTATTGCACTGTTGAGTAATATGGTCATAGGACCATTCAACATTCTTACACAGAAAGTAGAAAACTAACTTGAATTTTTCTAAAGAATAGATTCCCCTATACCTTATCAATTTGAAGATTATCAATTTTGTTGATTTTTATTTGTTTGTGTTCTTCTGTAAACCAAACTTATGACAGAAATTTTAACCTTGTTATTTTGAAATACTTTGGACTCCCAGAAAATAACAGTCAGTTCTTTTGCCCACCCTTTACCCAGTTTCACTAATGTTAACATCTATCTAACCACAAAAAATGATCAAAACAAGAAATCAACATTTTTATGATAGTACTGAAATATCTACAAGCCTTATCCAAATTTTGAGTATCCCCGCTAATTTTTTTTTTTTCTGATGCAGAATCTAATCCAGATCTCAAGTTGCATTTAGTTTACAAATAAAAAGTGCTCTTATATTTGTGAGATGGAAGTATAAATTTTCTCAAAGTTAATAAATTTTTAAAATATGACAATTACCTGTATTCTCACTCAAGTATTTCCCTGTATTCTCACTCTTTGTTTCATAGACACCGTACATCAACAGAAAATATTCATGAATATGTATGTATATATGTATAGGTGGTATAGCTAACATGGCCTATGTGTTGGAGGGTTTTTTTTTTAAGGACTGATAGAGAATAAAAAAGAGGTATTTCTTCAGTGTTCTTCCTGTTTTTCCTTGCAGATTTTAGACCTTAGAGAATGTAGATGCGGAACAGGTTTTGCTTTGAGCAATTGTCCTCTTTATTTTCATAGAGAATGAATTGATTTAGAGCCTAATATTGTTGTTTTCCTTTTGAGATTGGGTAATTTTTCTTCTGCCAGAGATAGATAATTCAACCTTTCAAGATTTTATTGCATGCAGACTGTATTTTAAGTACTGATGAACATTCCAGGGATGAGACTTAAAATCCAGGGACTATTTTTGTAGAAATAATTACCTGCTACAAACTATTTCAGTTCCCTCCAGCTCATAAAGCAAAACAACATAATACTTTCTAGCAATACCAAAATTATTTTTTTCAGGGAGTACAACAAAAATCTTCAAAGCATTTTTACTAAATCATCAGGACCCTATATCAATATGTCTGTTTTCTAGTTGTATTACTATTAATATACTATGTCAAAGTAATTATCCCTTCAACTTTATCATTTTTCTTTTGCAGCTTATTTAAATTTTTCTTTTACTACAATTAGGAAAATTTTTAATTTGTTTTCTTTTACTACAATTAAGAAAAAATAATTCTTATTTTAAAATATAAGAATAACAGAAATAAGAGCTATTGATTTCTTGTTATAATATTCTAGTCTGAAAACTAAATTCATTTTCCTCGGTATATAGATTTTGCAAAATGAGAAAAGAGCATTATAGGTTTGAACGGTAAATTTACTAGAGTATTATATTATCTCTCTTCAAGCTCCTTTTTATTTTGATATTTGCCTAAAGTAATAATAAAAATATTTTCCTTGTTGTACTTACCCTGCGTTACTACTGAATATATTTTCCATGTATCCGGTAGCACGATCTCATTCTAAAGTAAACGTTTTGAAGCAATTTGTATTGTCTTCAGATAAGTCTTTAAGTACCTGAAAGGGATTTAAATGCATGTATATGCAAGACTAGAACCAGAAACGGCAATTTTTAGCAAACAGCCTCCAGTAATTTGAGGTTAGTAGGCAAACCCTGTCATAGAGCATTTACACTCCTGGCTAATCTCTGTTATTTTCTGGTCTACCAGAAGCTTAGTGTGAGTGACAAAATGTTTGGTGACACTAAAGTTATTTGTAGCTATCAGTGTCATTTTTATGTTAATGTTTTCATTAAAAATGGAATATATCTTTTAGAGATGCATTCTAAAATATTTACAGATGAAACAATATCTTGTGTGGAATTTGCTTCACAATTAGCTGTGTAGAGAGTGGTAAAGAAATAGATGGGACAAAACTGACCATGATTTGATTGTTGGAGTTGGAAGACCAACCACACTGGGTTTTATTATAGTCTTGTCACCGCTTTTTTATATGCATGAAATTTTTCATAATAAAAAATAATTAAATTCCTGTTTGTCTCTCACATTTAGAGAAAAACAGCAGTGTCCAATAGCTTCATCAATAGTGAAAAAGCTATCTAAGCTAATAATTTAACTCCCTTTGTCAAAAAGATAAGGATATAATTAAGGAAGGAGAGAAGAATAAAATGTAGTATTTCTGCTCTCCTAAACAGAGGGGCAAATTGTCGTTAGTAAATTTTCATTTTAGTTATATAAACCCATCGAAAGTAGAAATAAAATATATCTTTTTTAGTATTTTAATAGACCATTCTAAATGGGTCTAGCATTAAAATATTTTATAAGAATTATATGAAACCAGCATACATCACAGAAAAGGAAAAAATATATTTCTATTTATTGGAAGCAAAAGTAATTTCAAAATAGCAGACAGGATTAGAAAGTTTGTTGTGTTTTTTTCTTAATTCTTTCTACTATGTGGACCTGGGAACCCTCATGGTTACCCAAGATTCTTTCAGGGGGTTTTCAAGGTCAAAATTATTTTCATAGTAATGCTAAGGTAGCATTTGCCTTTTGCACTCTTATTTTCCTGTGAGTATACAGTAGAGTTTCTCAGAGATTAATTGATGTGTGACATCACAACAGACTGTATATAACAGATAAGAGAATTCAGCTGTCTTCTATTTAACTTAATATCAAGCAGATTTGCAATAATATAAAACAATGCCACCTTTCTCATAAATATTTTGTTTTTAAAATACATTTTTATTAAAAATGTGATTTATTTCAACATAGAATGAGTTTTTAATACTTTAAATTCATTAATAAGTACTGTAAATTCTCAGTTTTAGTTTATAATACAGAAAATACACATAATTATAACCCATATAAACAAAAGCTTTTTGAGGTCTCTAATAATATTAAAAAATATAAATGGCTCCTTGGAACCAAAATGTTTGAGAAATACTTCTCTAAGGATCTTTATAGAGAAAGTTTAAAAACTTCTAAATAAGCTTTTATTTCTTCCTATAAAAAACTTACACAAATAAAGTGTATTTTATAACTGCTTTTAAACTTATATTGAATTTATTAAAAAATTTTTATTCATTAATAGTTATTGAGAGAACACCCATGGTGTGATTTACATTGTGTTGGTTGCTGTATTACTAGAATGAATCCAACAAAGACCTTGATCTACAAATTACTCATACTTTAGTAGGAGAATCTGAAATGTGAGTAATTATTACAGTAAAATTTTAGGAACAACTGAGACAAAGCCGGGAATTTATAAAACTTTATTTTTCATAGACATATGTATATATGTATAAGTGTGTACACACATATACATATGTACCATTATTTATAGTATTTTTATGATGTATGCAGAGAAAAATACATGCATACAATTTTCTATTAAGCGGCCCATAATTTTAAGGAAATAGACACTTTAACTTTTTACCGTAAACTTCAAAGGTACTCTTATAGGTGTTGATCAACAACTGTACAGTGGTTTTGAAAACCTTTATTCAAACAAGTAAAAGGCAGCAAAATGGAGAAAACAGGTCATGGGTTTTAGAATTAGAAAGACCTGAGTTGGAGTGCAGCTCTATCCTTACTTAAATTTTGAGAGTAAGTTTGCTCAACCATAAAATAAGACCAGCTCTCTCTATCTCACATAATTGCAAGTGCACCTAGCCCAAAATGTTATACTTACTATACACTCAACAAATGTTATTTCCCCTTCTCTTAGACAGAAATTATCAGAAAAAAAGATAAAATGTAATGCTCAAGAAATTAGTCTCTTTTTTATTTAGAACTCGTCTTATGGCTCCAGAAACACAGCTGTTTGAAACAAGTCAAAGAAATTCTTCTGATTTTAAAAAAGATATTTGCTTATGTATAGTTCTGCAATAGACTGGCTGCATCTGCAAGGCTAGAAAGACTAATTAGGAAGTGCAATAGTGAAGAACATTAAAAATGTTTGGGTTCAAAAGACAGCAGTGTCTTCTGTGGAAATAGCGGCTCATTTTCTATTCCTCTTTAGTCCACCATCTTCATGAGCTTCTAGAAACAGATAAATATAACAGATCTCATTGGATCTGAGTTGGTAGGAATACCATTGTGGATAGCCCTTTTTAAATTATTATTTCAACAACTTTACATATCATAAATATGCACGTTGTATGTGTACAAATCAATGACTTTTATAAATTTATGGAGTTGTGTGACCATCATCACAATTTTGTTTTAGAACATTTCGATCGTTGCAAAAAGTTCCCTTGAGTCTGATAGCAATAGCCACTTCCAACACTCCTCTCCCAGCCACAGGCAGGAAATTTATGTCTCTGAGTTTACCCTTTCTGGGCACTTCACATACATTAAATCACACAGTTTACAGTTTTGGTGTCTGGCTCCTTTCCCTTACCAGTATTTTTTAGGTTTATCCATTTTGTAACATGTATCAGAAGTTTGCTATTTTTATTATTAAGAAGAATTCCATTGTTTAGATTGTGTATATTTGTTTATCCATTGGATTTTGCCTGGCTTTTCTTAATATTTGCATACATGTTTTAGTTTGGACATACGATATTTTTGTATGGCATCCTAGAAGTGGAACTGCTGAGTTACATGGTAAGTTTCTTAACTATTTAAGAAACTGCCAAATAGTTTTCCAAGGTGAAGGTACCATGTTGCATTCTCACCAGCAGTGTGTAAGGATTCCACTTTCTCCATGTCATTGTCAACACTTGGTAATGTCTGTCTTTTGGGGTGAGTGTGGATGATATCTCATGGTTATTTTTAGCTTGCATTTTCCTCATGACTTATGATAATGAGCATATTTTTAGGTTTATAAGCAAAGCATACGTATTCTTCGGTGAAATATGTATTAAGAAATTTTGCCCATATTTATTTGGGTTGTTTGTCCTCATAGAGAGTTGTAAGAGTTCTTTATATATTTGGATGCGTCTTTTATAAGATACATGGCATGCATATATTTCCTTCTAATCTGTGTTTTGTCTTTTTATTTTCTTAAAGGTGTATTTTAATGAAAAGTTTTAACATTTTAATGGAATTCAATTTATTGATTTTGTTTGTTTGTGAACCTTGCTGTTCTTGATAATGTATTAAGAACTATCCCAAGGTCAAAATGTTTTCTCTTGTGTTTTATACCAGAAGCTTTAAACATTCAGGTCAGTGACCTGTTTTGTGCTGTTTTTTGTATATGGTATGAGGCTGAGATCCAGGTTCATTTTTTTGAAGCACTAATGGATATCTAATTGTACAAGCACCTTTTGTTAAAAAAATGTCCCCCATTGAATTGCCTTGGTATCTTTGTCAAAAATCAATCTACCATTAATACGAGAATTTATTTGTAGATTCTCAATTCTGTACTGTTTGAATATATGCCTAACTGTTACACTCCTTTGCTTACTATATAGCTTTATATTACGTTTTGAAATCTGGTAGTGGAAGTCCTCCAACTTTTTTTTTCAAAATTGTTTTGGCTCTTCTTGATCCTTTTAACTTCCATATTTTTTTAGTACCAACTTACTGGGATTATGATAGAGGTTGCATTGAAATTATAGATCAATTTGGAGAGAATTGCTCTCTTACCAACATTGAATCTTCTAATTCATGAACATGTAATACCTCTTCATTTACTGAGATATCCTTTCATTTTTTTCAGTAACGTTTTATAGTTTTCAGTGTACAAAACTAGCATTTCATTTGCTAAATGTCTCCAAAATTATTTTATTCTTCTTGATGCTATTGAGAATGCAGTTGTTTTCTTAATTTCAATTTTGGACTATTCATTGCCATTTTATAGAAATACATGTGATTTTTGTATATTGACCTTTTGGCTTATAATCTTGCTAGTGTTTTTAGTTCTAATAGTTTTTTGTGGAGTTCTTAGGATTTTCTACATGCAAGATTATGTTATCTGCAAGTAAAGACAGTTTTACTTGTTCCATTCCAATAGGGATAAGTTTCATTTTTGTCCTTATTGCAATTGCTAAAAGTGTGGTACAATATTGAACAGAGTAGTGAGAGCAGACATCCCTGCTTTGTTCCTAAAGAACATTAGTGACTCGTTGTGACAACAATGCAGGAACTGTACCACCTGCCATAGAATTCCTTCGTCTCTTCCCATTTAATACTCACTGGAAGGAGTTTTATTGGCCTAAAATTTTAAAAATCTGAGCAGAAGTATTTAAGAACAGCTTTAAAAGCAAACAATAGCTAGTCAGACTTTCCGCTTCCTTTTGTGAATCAATGGAGATCTCAAATCCTGGCAATATGAATAGGCATTGAGTGAATTATGTTTTCATTTTTGGAAGAGGATAGGGAGTTTACATACATGCATACATACGTATATACACAGCAGATAAACCCTCATACTCACTATGGTTTATATTTCAATAATTTTTTTAATGGAAATGATTACATTTGTGATAATTGCCTTATTTACATAGTTTGGTCAGTCCATTATGTTGTCCCAATATGCAACCAAAGAAATTATGTATGCAGAATCCTAAGAAAGCAAATGAAAATCTTAAATATGTTAAAAAGATATGAAAATAATTATACTGTTTACTTTGCACTTGCATATTTTCTGTTCACTTTTGAAATTGAAAGTATAACCATTTCCACCAAATACTGATATCATTCTCCTCCTTTTTTTCTTACTTATGAGTGTTTACAGAGAAAATCCACAAACTTAGAGGTGACTTAGATAGATATGTGTATTCAGACTTTAGATGGAACCTTCTAGGTGGTAAGAATAGTTCTATATATCTTACCCAGTATTTCTCAAAGATATGATCAGCAAATTAGTTTAAAAAAATACCCCCATGTTCCATAGAATATGTTCCATAGTCAATAAAAATACTGAAACAAAAATTTAGCAACCTTTTTTTTTTTTTTTGCGGTACGCAGGCGTCTCACTGCTGTGGCCTCTCCCATTGCGGAGCACAGGCTCCGGATGCGCAGGTTCAGCGGCCATGGCTCACGGGTCCAGCCGCTCCGCGGCATGTGGGTTCTTCCCGGACCGAGGCACGAACCCGTGTCCCCTGCATCGGCAGGCGGACTCTCAACCACTGAGCCACCAGGGAAGCCATAGCTACCTTTTTTAACTGTTACATTTACTTGAAAATTTTTCAAATAATATAGGATTACAGAAAGTAGAGTTATGATAAACAAAGACCTATCTTTCACTTGCCCACTGTAAAAAAATAAATAGTTCATATTGAATATAGATTCAACCTTAACCTAGCTATGAGGCAGATACGGGAAGAGCCTGTGGCGACCACTCTGCTTCGAAAAATTTGCAAGACACTTGAAGAAGTGGAGCTAATACATAGGAAGCAATGAATACATGAGACTATCTAATGAAAATTAAAATATGGCACAAACCACGGGTACATGTTTGTACACGTACAATTTTTGCACTGCATATCTTCATTTGCTCAAAGAATTTTATCAATGGGATGTAGAGAACACATCTTTCCCCTTTTTCTCATGAAGATTTTCATTTCTTTTTCCTCTTTTAGAGATCTATAAGGGAAACCTCCCATCTGGCTTTCAGCTACCAGTAGCTAAATGGCTAAATGCATGTATCATTTTCAACTGTGTTCTTTGTATGTATACGTAAAATGAGCGTGTGTGGGTGTGTGTGTTGTGTATGTGTAGATAGCTGGATGGACGGATGGATGGATAGACAGATAGATAGAGCTATCGATCCTCAGTAAATTATGGTAGTAGTGAAAAATATAAAGATGAAAATAAAAGCCATCGTAATTTGACAACTTATATTCTCTTTCCTTTTTATCTTGTTTATACCCATGTACACACACCGTAAAAGTTAGGAGTATATTGTAAAGTAGTTTACATATGTATTTTTAATATAGTGTAAATTGCCTAACAAAGACATTTACCTGTTACATCAAAAGTTCTTCGTAAACAAATTTAATTACTTGTTTTTATCATGTTTGTAGATATTTAATCATCTACATCAACCATTCCTCAATTGTTGGACATTTGTGCTGCCTTCCCCTTTTCAGGATTATAAACGATACCACAATACTGCAGTGAAAAAATGCTGCCATGATATTTATTATTTCCTTAAAATATATAGGCCACATGGGGGTTCTACTTAGGAAAAGCGTAAACAACCAGCTGTGGAAGGCCAACATTTTAGTATCAAAAGGTTGGACTTCCCCTGGTTCTTGAAGGAAGATATGATTGACTTGGTTGAATAATTTCCTCGACTTGGAGGAAACTCAAACCCAGCTGCTCAGGGATAAGCAGAAATTGTACTTGATCCCCTTGATAAAGGGGGCGGTTTGGCTAGGGGTCCTTATATCCACCAGAGTAGGGAGGGGATCTTATGGTTAGACCATTTAAGACCCTGCTAATTTGAGCAGTTCATGAGGCAGCACATAATACTGAGTCTTAATTTTAGGCCTTAGACCGTAATTAGTGCTGTTTTTTTCTTTTCAATGACTTTATCATTGCAGGAAGACAGATTATTTTTGTTTGGGTTTTTCTTTATTTTTTTTTCCATTTTGTTTTGATAGAACACAGAGTACATAAAAGGAACCAAAGTTAGGGCCAGATCATGGTGGACCAGACAAGTAAAGAATCTGAATTTAATTTGATAGGTGGTATGGGTATCATTGAAATCATTGAAGCATGATTTTGTCTTGTTTGCTTCAAAGCTGAATTCTGAAAGAAACTTAACCATAATCAAATAAGTTGCACCAGGTGATCAAATAAAAATGTTTGATCACTTTTATTTGAGACTGCACTGCTGTCCTCACATGTGGTATATAAAATAAAAGGGAACTGAGGCAAAAATGTGGTGAACTCTGCTCCATGCAGTTGATATAAATTATAGCTGACATACACTTAACATGCCTCCGATGTTATTTACATGAACACTTCACGAGAAAACTTTTTTTTAAGGCCAAGCCTTAGAAAGTTAAAACAATTTTGTCATATCTTCTGTTTCTTGTGGGACACGAAGAAAAAGTGTCACTGTCCATTTGGGAACATGTGTGTTCCATAGTAACTGCTGCAAGTTCTGGGAAACTGAACAGATTCTGCCAAGGTGCCTTGGCCCCCAAATTTCTCCCTCCCCATTCAGGATGGCTTTTCCTCTTTCATTCTTAGCAACGGTCCAAATTATGTATGACATAATTTCTTGCAAGCCTCTCAAATTATTTTTAGGAATAAACAAAGTATACAACTATAGAAATAAAATACTATTTGGACTGAATCTCTTCTAAAATCACAGTTTCTTCCTGGTACATCTTAGTGAAAGCTTGTGTGCATTTCCTTAGTGACAAAGGAAGTATCTAGTGTCAGGACTAGTTCCTCATTCACATCATCACTTCTCCTGACATCTGTCAAGATAAATATTGCTTGTGGAAGTGTGTTCCTGCTAAGGAAGTGACATTATAGGCTATGCTTCTAACTGGAGATAGAGGAACGTATTTTTCTGTTTTTCTTAATAAAGCAAAATTAAAGGAAGTAATAATTGATTCTGTGAGGATACGGTGAAGACATTCAAGATATTTAACCTACAGGTTAAGGAGAATAAATTGGTGATGCTAATGTTAAATATAAGGGTATAAATGTAAAATGTATATGAATGGGCCATGGAAAGTAGGTAATAAGAAATGAGATTAAGTTAAAGGAGAAAGGATTTATACTGATCTTCTAGAATATTTTCTTGACAATTAGAGCGATGAGCAAAGTTATATAGAAAGAACAAGGACGTGGGACTCAAGAAGATAATGGGCTCTAATATTAGCTTTTTTACTTGCTAGCCAACCTAGGCAAGTTTCTAACCTTCCTTAGTCTCAGCTGCTTTGTCCTGAAATGGTATGGATAGTAACTAACATGAAAAGTTATAGAGATGATTAAAAAACACAGAAATTAGTATAAGACAAATAGGAGAAACTCTAGAAATGTTAGTTACTTTCTTTTTCCTTCTATCCCTGAAGATGATAGTGAAGAGATTAGGAACAAATAATATATTAAATATAAAATAATATTGGCACAAGGTAGAGACACCAAATAGAATTCATTGGTTTCAAGTCATATATTTTGAGACATCTGACAACTAAAAGTTCAATAAATCTGATGTAGTAGAAAACTAGATGAAAATAAATAAAAGCAGCTCACTTTTTGTTTAAAGCACAATTTCAGTGGAATGTTTATTCTTAGCCTGGTCACCTAACAACATATAACGTTTCTTCTCCATTACAGATAGTAGTAACAGTTTTTTTAAATAGGGTAATGAATATAACCAAATTAATTTTATTAAATAACTCTTTAGTGAAAAATATTCCCTGACATATACTGGACAGTAGAAGCTGTTGAACTTCATTGAATACCTCCTTCACCAAAAGCAAATTGATTTCGATGAGTGCAGGTTTAGCCTGGAGCACAAAAATAATACGGACACCTAGATTTTATTTACAGTATCCCTAAAGTGACTCAGCAAATTCAGAACCCTTCTCTCCAAATCAGTTTCTCAACTACTCCCCCAAATAGTGGTAATTATAATATTATTATGGTACCAGGCCTGTATATACTTTCTTCTATATAGATTTGTATACTAAGGTATGTAAGTATTGACTACTTATTCATTTAACAGATATGTATATGCCATTCATCTTTTTAACACAAATGGTAAAACACAAAAATGATAAAATCTGTAATACTTAAAAAGTAACACTTTCATCTTTGTAATGTCTGATAAAGATATAAACAAGTCATAGACATTTATGCATCAATAGAAAAATGGAAATTATATTGATAAAATGAGCACAGTCTGTCCCAACTGATCAGTTACAGCTTCAGATTAAATGGTACAGTATAATCTGCAAACGGCCTAAGCCAGAAATGTTTCCTCTCCTCATTACTGACTGAGAGATACTGACTCCCCAGCATTTTTTATATCTTGGTAGTTTCTCCTTTTAATGGCCTGATTGTGATGTCTCTCATCACTCTCCCCTCTGCAACTGAATGAGAAAGGGAAGGGCTGGTTATGCTGCTCCCAAAACCACCCTTTCTGATTCCAAACCAGGTTCCCTGGCCCTAACCCAACAGGAGACTCATCACTAAGCCACTTATTTATTTGGACTAAGAGTTTGGGCTCCGCTTTAGCATTGCCATATATTAGGTGTTGTCTTGAGCACATAACCTCACAAAACTTTATTTTATTTGTGTAAAATAGAGGGTTTCTTGTTTGTTCTTTTACTTTTAAGATTCATTGAGTTAATATACTTTTACAGACATTTTCTAAGAACAGAATACAATGCGAATTTATTATTTTTAACATCACTGTCACTGATGCATCAGCCCCGCTTGGGGAAAATTAGGCATTTCAATTTTCATCCATTCATTATTCATTCAGTTATATATTTAGTGCAGCCTAGATGCCATGTACTTGCTACATATATTATACCATAACCCCAGCATTGCAGAACTGATACACAAATCTCTTCCTCTTCATTTATGAAGGGCAAAATGTTATCTATTCATGGCCTATTTTCCCTTTATCTCCTTGTTTTTTTTTCTTACAGTGCCCTCTAAGTCCATCCTCTATAGCTGCTCAATCACTGTGGTAGCTACTATAAACATAAAATGTTCCACAGGTTTTGCTGCCAAGATAAGGTCCCTATATATTTTGTGCAGAGAATACAACTTTCATCTTCGTATTAATTTTCTATTGATGCATAACAAGTTACCACAAGTTTAATGGCTTAAAACAACACACACTTAGTATCTCACAGTTTTCATGGTTCAAGAAATTAAGCATGGACTGGGTGCCCTGGTAAGGATCCCACAAAGCTGCAATCTATGTGTTGGCCAGGCTGTATTTTGTTCTAGAGCTTGGGGATCTTCTTGCAGGGTCACGAGATTGTTGGCAGAATTCAGTTCCTCCAAGTTGTGGCACTAAGTTCCCCATTTTCTGGCAGGCTGTCAGCTGCGGACCACTCTTAGCATCTGCGGGGCCCACTCAGTCCCCCTCACACATCCCAGTTTACTTTTCTCAAGGCCAGCAGAAGATTCATTCTAGTCTGCTGAGATGGAGTCTTACATAGTATAATCATGGTGGTGACTATCACATCACCTTTGTCAGGTCCTATTGGTTAAAAACAAGTCACAGGTACATGGACTCAAAGAGTGTGGTTTATACAGAAATAATTCACTGCGAGTCAATAGTGTATGTCTGCACAGTCTATTATGTTCAGAAGTACAAAAGGAACAGTTAATACTCTATTTTGAATTAGGATATTATTTTTCTTCCTACTATCTTTTGTTTAAGTAAAACTATCATTTGGGAAAGCACATCATAGCTTTACCCTAAAATAAATGTAAACTATTTTCTTTCCGGTGACATCATAGGGTTACATAAGCATCTCCCAGTACAATGTTTTTCTTTAACACATGTAGTAGATGACCCTACCCCAAGTCCTGGCCTGCCATCAATGAGATCAGCATCTAAACAAGTCAGTATTAAAGCCATATCTATAAATTGACCCTATTTTCTCACTTCATAGCATCCACTTTCATATCAAAGAATCAGTTCATTTTGGACCCTAAGTACTGCTAAATGGAATAATTTTTTATTTAGATATAGTTGACATATAATATTATATTACTTTCAGGTATACCTCATAATGATTCAGTATTTGTATATATTGGGAAATAATCATCACGCTAATTCTATTAACATCCATCACCAAACACAGTTACAAATTTTTTTTTCTTGTGATAAAAGCTTTTAAGATCTACTCTCTCAGCAACTTTCAAACATGTAATATTGTGTTATTAATATAGTCACCATGCTGTACATTACATCCCCATGACTTAATTTATTTTATAGCTAGATATTTGTACTTTTAACCCCCTTCACTTATTTTGCATGCCCTCCCACCCCCTGCCTCTGGCAACTGCCATCTGTTCTCTGTATCTCTGAGTTTGATTGTTTTGTTTTTTTGGTTTTCTGTTTGTTTTAAGATTCCACATATAAGTAATGCCATGTAGTATTTGTCTTTCTCTGTCCGACTTACTTAGTACAGTGCCCTCTAAGTCCATCCATGTTGTTGCAAATGGCAAGATTTCCTTCTTTCTTATGGCTGAATAATATTCCATTGTGTATATATACCACATAGTCTTTATCCATTCATCTATAAATAGACAAGATATAGTTTGCTTCCATATCTTGGCTGTTGTAAATAATGCTGAAGTGAACACGGGGGTGCATGTGTCTATTCAAGTTAGTGTTTTCATTTTCTTCAGATAAATACCCAGAAATGGAGTTGCTGTATCATATTTAATTTTTAATTTTATGAGGAACCTCCATACTGTTTTCCATGATGGCTGCACCAATTTACATTTCCACCAACCGTGCACAAGGGTTCCCTTTTCTCCACACCCTCACCGGCACTTGTTATTTCTTGTCTTTGACGATAGCCAGTGTAACAGGTGTGAGGTGAAATCTCATTGTGAGTTACATTTCCCTTATGATTAGTGATTTTGAGCACCTTTTCATGTACCTGTTGACCATCTGTATGTCCTCTTTGGAAAAATGTCTGTTCAGATCTTCTGCCCATTTTTCAATCAGATTGTTTTTATTTTTGTTATTGAATTGTATGCATTCTTTATATATTTTGCATATTAACCCCTTACCAACTGTATGATTTGCAAATATTTTCTCCCATTCAGTAGGTTGCTTTTTCATTTCATTGATGGTTTCCTTTGCTGTACAGATGCCTTTTAGTCTGATGTAGTCCCATTTATTTATTTTTGATTTTGGTTGCCTTTTGCTTTTGGTGTCAGTCCAAAAAATCATTGCCAAGGTCAGTATCAAGAAGCTTACCACATGTGTTTTCTTCCAAGAATTTTATGGTTTCATTCAACTCTCTGATCCATTTTGAGTTAATTTTTATGTATGGTGTAAGATAATGGTCCAATTTCATTCTTTTGTGTGTAGCTGTCCAGCTTCCCCAACACCATTCACTGAAGAGCCTGTCCTTTCCCCATTGTGTATTCTTGGCTCCTTTGTTGTAATTCACCATGTTTGTCTGGGTTTATTTCTGGGCTCTCTCTTCTGTTCCATTAGTCTATGTCTGTTCTTATGCCAATGCCATACTGTTTCAATTACTATAGCTTTGTAATATTGCTTGAAAATTAGCATGATGCTTCCAGGGAATAAATTTATTTTAATTGCCTTTTATAGGAGTATCGTGCAAACCCCTCAGATTTTGTCTTTATGCTTGTAGCTTTGCAATTGACTTATATAAGCTAAAATAAAGAAAAAAATCCTTATCTTATTGTGTGAATGAAATGTGCATTTATGATGTGGAAGTCCTGAGAACTACTCTTCATGAGAATTATTTCTGAAGCATTTCAGGAAGAGGAAATCCTATGCCCTTTTAGTAAAAATACTTTATCAGTACATACATCATCTGCCATTTGAAAGATGTTGCTCAACAAATCCAAAATACCAGTGTCTTTTGATGTATATCCATGACTTATCTTCCTTATTTCCCATGGCAATGGCCATTTCAGTCTTATGGCAGGCCAATTTGGACCCATCTCATCCAGTATGATGTAAGTGTGAATACCATTTTATACATGCTATGAATCCCATGCAACAGTTTTGCCTTAACATTATTCAAACTACAATAGAAAAGACAAGTGGTGAACTTTTGTTCGTGGAAATGTGAAATACGATGTTCACTTCAAATTCTTCATGTATGTTTACATATTTAAGACTAGGAAAAAGGATGTTATACAGCAGTTGGCTGGATTAGAAAAAGTTAATGGGAATAGATGAGTTTGTAATTTGCATGCCCAGACTTAGAGTTGGATTGTATTTGGCATGAACGTGGTGTTGCCATTTTGATGTTTCTGGAAACAGTCAAGTAGGGATTGCTAATAAGGCAATTGATATACTTTGTTATATTTGTAGAAATGTTTTTCTTATAGTGAGCGAAAGTAAGTAAAGTTAAAAAACAAATAGTGAAATATTCTTTAGGTCTTCGTATTCAAGTATTAATGAATTAATGTACCATTTGATAAGACATGCAAAGGAAATGATTATGGACTTCTAATATAATTTGGTTTATTTTCCTAAATATTTACTTGGATAATTGATAACATTAGTCGGTGCAAGAGTGTAAAACTATATTTTCACAGCCTTATGCAGGAATATAATTAACAAGAACTATAAAAATAGATTTAATTGAACTATCCTTTGGAGACTTTTTCATTATCCTTAGTACTTCATTAGCATTAATATGTATAGAGACAATCTTCTTCTTCAGCCCAACTAATGACATGACTAACCTATGCAGTGTATCTTCTTTCTGTAATAACTTTATTATGAATAATAAACTCTATTGATTTAAAGACTACTATTCATAAGATAGTGTGTTCACTGATAAAAATTTTGCTTTTCCTTGATGCTTAGATGTAGAACATGATAGTATTGAAATGAGACAAGTATTTTAGTTTTGTCCACACTTAATGCTCTAATTATAACATCATAATATTTTCATGTTATTTTAATAATAGAAATGACATTTTTGTAAGACTTTAAAATATCAGAGCTTTTAATGTAACATGTTAATAAACATGTAAAATTAAAGTAGATTTAAACTGCAAATTTAAATGCAAATGTGAAGATTTTTCCTTAGTATGCTCATGTTTATTTTATGCACAGCTTATTTTTAAATTTTTTTATTTCAGCTTTGTCAAGGTATAATGGACTTATAAAATTATAAGATATTTAAAGTGTACATCGTGGTGATTTGATTTATGAATACATTGTGTATGAGACTAAGTTCTACTTTCTTGGCAGATTTAAGATTCCATGCTTTCACTGCAGGGGGCGTGGGTTCAATCCCTGGTCAGAAAACTAAGATCCCGCGTGCTGCGCGGTGTGGCCAATAAATAAATAAATAAGAAATAAAATACAGTGTTAGCAACTATAGTCACCAGTCAGACCTTTTCCAACTTATAGCTAAAACTGTATACCCTTTTACCTATTTCCCCCATCTCCAACCTCTGGCAACCACTCTCTATGAGTTTGACTTTTTTTCCCCACATATAAGTGATACCATGCAGTATTTGTCCTTCTCTGTCTGGCTTATATCCCTGAGCATAATGCCCTCAAGGTCCATGCATGTTGTCCCAAAGGGCAGGATTTCCTTCTTTTGCATGGCTGAACGGTATTCTATTGTATATATGTACCACATCTTTTTCCAGTCATCCATCAATGGATACTTATATTGTTTCCATTTCTTGGCTACTGTGAGTATTGCTGTAGTGAACGTGGGAGTACAGATATCTCTTCAATATCCTGTTTTCATTTCCTTCAGATATATACCTAGAAGTGGGATACATGGATCATTTGGTAGTTCTTTTTTTAATTTTTTGAGAAACTACCTTACTGTTTTTCATAGTGGCTGTACCAATTTACATTCCCACTAACAATGCACAAAACTGTTTTTCATAGTGGCTGTACCAATTTACATTCCCACTAACAATGCACAAGCGTTCACTTTTCTCCACATCCTTGCCAATGCTTGTTGTTTTTTCTTGGTAAAAGCCATTCTAACAGGTGTGTAGTCACATCTCACTGTCGCTTTGATTTGTATTTCCCTGATAGTGATTTTGAACACCTTTACTTCTACCTGTTGGCCATTTGTATGTCTTCTTTGGAAAAATGTCTATACATTTCCTCTGCCCATTTTTTCGATCAGACTGTTTATTTTTTTTGTTATTGAATTGTATGAATTCTCTATATAGTAATATACATTTTCATATCAACACCTTATCAGAAATATATTTGCAAATATTTTCTCCTATTCCGAAGGTTGCCTTTTCATTTTGATGGTATCCTTTAAGTCCCTTAATCTACCTTCATTCTTTTTCATGCTTTTTTCTTTTTACTCCTCTACTTGGATGGATTCCACTGCCCTGTCAGATTCACTGATCCTTTCTTTCAGTTCTCTAGTCTGCTGTTGAACTGGCCTACGAACTTTGCAGTTCAGTTACTGTATTCTTCAGCTCTGTAATTTCTGTTTGGTATGTCCTTATATTTTCTGTTTGTTGAAATTTACGCTTTGTTCAGGCATTGTTCTCCTACCTTGGTGAGCATCTTTATGACCATTATTTTAAACTTTTTATAAGTAAATAACCTATCTCTATTTCATTAAGATCTGTTTCTAGACTTTTATCTTGTTCTTTTATTTGGAACATATTCCTCTGTTTCTTCATTTTCCTTGACTCTCTGTGTTGGTTTCTGCACACTGGATAAAACAGCCACCTCTCCCAATCTTGGTGGAGTGGTCTCGTGTAGGAGATAAACATTATCATTCCGCCTAGCCCAAACTCTTGATTGTCTATCAAACCTATGTGATTGTACAAGCTGCCTTCTTTGTTCTCAACAGCTCCAAGCAGTTGAGGGTATGCCAGGACCTGTTTTGATGTGGGTATTTTCTCATTCACCCCACGTGTAGGAGTTGCTCAGCTAGTTTCTGGATTGTTTCCAGTGGGAATTGCTCCATGTATAGCTGTATATTTCAATGTATCCATGAGACAAGGTGAGTTCAGGAGCCTCCTATGCTGCCATCCTGGACCAGAACTTTAGAACTGACTACATAATAGTATACTGATCCTATAATTATAAAATACATACACTTGAAAACACCAATGCATTTATTTATTTATTTATTTATTTTAAACATCTTTATTGGAGTATAATTGCTTTACAATGGTGTGTTAGTTTCTGCTTTATAACAAAGTGAATCAGTTATATATATACATATGTTCCCATATCTCTTCCCTCTTGTGTCTCCCTCCTTCCCACCCTCCCTATCCCACCCCTCTAGGTGGTCACAAACCACCGAGCTGATCTCCCTGTGCTATGCGGCTGCTTCCCACTAGCTATCTATTTTACGTTTGGTAGTGTGTATATGTCCATGCCACTCTCTCACTTTGTCACAGCTTACCCTTCCCCCTCCCCATCTCCTCAAGTCCATTCTCTAGTAGGTCTATGTCTTTATTCCCGTCTTGCCCCTAGTAGGTAAGTCAGAAAGAGAAAAACAAATACCGTATGCTAACACATATATATGGATTCTAAGAAAAAAAAAAGGTCAATGCATTTAAATCCTAAGGTTCATCCTAAGGTTATCAAGATACAGTAATACATTTTCTTAGTGATTTTGTTACTTTTATGATAGAACTTCTCTTTTTTATAAATATTTCCTATATATTTTAATGGATTTCAGAAATTCAGATTTCCCTATGAGACTTCCTTAACCACATTTATGCTTATATGGTGTGAAGTTACTCTAACTTTTTGTGATCTCTTTTCCTAAAGCTCCTATGTTCATTATAGTAACTGTTGGCCTCTCTACTCTGCCATACTGTGAACTCAAGAGCAAGACCAGTGTATTTTCATGGCATCTAACTGAGGAAGCATTTTAGCAATGTTTCTAGATGGACTAGAAGCAGAGAAGAAAATAAGTTTATGTTGATAAAAATTTGTAAAAGTTGAAAACAAGGATAATATAAATACCAGTTATCAAGGAACATTTAGATTTAAGCATTTCAGTTAAAAATTAATGTTGCTTCTTGAGTTTATCAACTCTTTTATTGGCATTCTGCTTTTTAGATTTGAGCTGAGGTGTTTTATCTTTATAGAAGTGTCTTTATTCATTTTATCTGCATTCAATACATAAAATATCAAAGTTTCCACGGTGGTGCAGTGGTTGAGAGTCCGCCTGCCAATGCAGGGGACGGGGGTTCGTGCCCCGGTCCAGGAGGATCCCACGTGCCGCGGAGCGGCTAGGCCTGTGAGCCATGGCCGCTGAGCCTGTGCGTCTGGAGCCTGTGCTCCACAATGGGAGAGGCCACAACAGTGAGAGGCCCACGTACCTCAAAAAAAAAAAAAACAACTATATAAGCGTTAAATCAAAATGTCCAGATTTAAATTCTTAGAAATTGTGTAAGTTAAATTTGTACTTGTGACATCCAAAGTAGGATACAAGCAACTATTGTAAAATAAACAAAAATGTTACCTTTCCTGGGTTGTTATTTTCTACCTTGCTTTTTCTTTCACAGATTTTTAATATTTCTATGGTACTTTACTGTATACGTGAAAAACAGTGGGAGCCACCATAGCAACATCAACAAGAGGAAAAGTAATTGTTGAAAATTTACTATATGCCTGAGTAGTTTCTATATACAGTTGACCCTTGAACAACAAGAGTTTGAACTGCATAGGTCCACTTATATGCAGATTTTTTCAATAGTAAATACTGCAGTACTATCCAATCCATGGTTGGTTGAATCCAGGGTTATGGAACCGAGTATACAGACGAACCTTGTCTACGGAAGACTGCTATAAGTTATATGAGGATTTTCGTCTGCACAGAGGGTCAGCACCCCTAATCCCCATGTTGTTCAGTGGTCAACTGTATATCAAATATCATTTCTCATAGTATTTTCATGGCTATATATTACTCCCATTTTACTAAAGACACTGAAGCTTATAAAGTATATTTAGAAAGTTTTGAATTCACTAGCATGAAACTGTATTTTACAAAATTAAATAATTATTGTGTCATGCTACTTTATGAAGATAGATAAGATTGTAATTTCCTATCACACATCCTATACTACAGGGTTTTAGAATGTACTCGGTCACTAAAAATCAAATGACACGAAGGACCCAGCTACTTAATCCTCAAGACAATGTCATCTACAGAATGAAACTATAATCAAATTTTTAAAAATAGTCACATGTTAATTAATAGATTTTGAAGTTCTACTTTTCAGCTATACCTTTACAAGGTATAACAATTCTCTTTGTAGATTCTAAGCGTATGGCTGCACCATATATTGTATAGTGCTGAAATTATTTTTATGAGCTACATTTATATTCTAATTTTTAAGCTTAAAAAGAAATAAGTGGGACTTCCCTGGTGGCGCAGTGGTTAAGACTCTGCGCTCCCAATGCAGGAGGCCAGGGTTCGAGCCCTGCTCAGAGAACTAGATCCCACGTGAATACTGCAACTAAGAGTTCGCATGCCACAACTAAGGAGCTGGTGAGCTGCAACTAAGGAGCCCACTAGCTGCAACAAAGGAGCTGGCAAGCCACAACTAAGGAGCTCTTGAGCTGCAACTAAGAAGCCCACCTGCTGCAACTAAGGAGCCCATGTGCCACAACTAAGGAGCTGGCAAGCCACAACTAAGGAGCCCGCCTGCCGCAACTAAGACCTGGCAAAACCAAATAAATAAAATAAGTAAAATTTAAAAATTAAAAAAAGAAAGAAGTAAGACCCATGCCACAAGCACTCTATATACTCCACTATAGTCTAGCATAAATTATGATAGATTTTGATATAAGGCAAGGTCTTGAAACTATGGCTTTACACTAAGGAAATCTCATGAATCATTTTTTGGGATCTCAGACTGACCATGTCTTAAAATTGATATGGTTATACTGACTACTTAGAAATTCAGTATCTGTGTGGGTTTTATGAGATCTTTAATAAGTGAGGAACTACAACTTGTGAGTGATTCAACCATGGAAAGTGAAACCAAACCTTAGATTAAGAATCTAGTTTTATTTTTTTGGATAAATTCCATGGAATAACCCTTTAAATATGACCAACTATTTTTAAGTCCTCATTTTGTAATTTCTAAAATGTCTTAGTACACTAAAAAAAGAAAAAAACTAGGCTAACCTAATTGAATGAAGAGTGGCTAATAACTTTTCTTCGTCTTCTACCCTTTATTAGTATCTATCTGATGTCTTACTGTAGAATCAGTCCTGGTGAATCTTTAAAGGCTAATGTCTAAGAAGTCAACCATCTCTATCCAGGCTTAGTTGAGACTAAAAATCATATAGTAGATGATAGTCTTCATTCATCCAGTTATGTTCAGCTTGTATCATCAATTAATCTCTACAAAGAACAGTAACAGTGAACCAAGAAACTTGTGACAGAAAAGGTCCACAAGTGGGGCCAGAGAGAGCTAGTATCTTACTTAACTCTGACCCTTGACAACCCCTTGTAGAAGAACACAGTTAATTTGTTTCACTTTTGTTTTTGTTTTGAGGCTAAATCATTTTTCAGAACACTTGCTCTACTGTAAAAGTAGGTCTGGGGGGTAAGGATGGAGGTGGGGGTACTAGGGAAAGAGAGGGAGAAGAGAGGGGAAAAACAAGGATGGAAAGATGGAAGGGAAGGGGGGGAAGAAAAGGAAAGACGAAATTCATTTGGAAGTATCACATCACCTAGAAATAAGAAACAGTATTTTTCCAAAATATATCCCTACTAGATAAATGAAGAAGGGGTCCATAATTCCGCTACTACTTGTTGAATGTTTGGACTGTGTTGATGCTGACTCCAGGGATGGTTTCTGAAGAGTTAAGTAGGAAGGGAACAGGATTTGGAAGAGAGCTGGCTTTTAATTTTGGAGATTTTGAAAGAGTTGAAAATGGCACTTCAATCACTGAATGGAATGAAGTTTATTTTAAAGAGATAATTGTGTCTTCAGTAAAGGAGAATTCTGCTTTCTTTTAGTGCTTTCATTTTAAAATCTTAACATTTGTAACAAAAATATATCTGGTGCTGTAAACACTAGCTAATTTTTAGATTATTTTTTTAAAAAGATAAAATATCAACAGTTTATTTCTGTCTCAGTTAGATTTCTCACAATAATCATTCTCCATCTTTCTTCCATGTGGCTAATTACAGAAAAATCTGTTCTGTGGAATAAGGAACAGTTTACTCAGTTGCTCATCAATCAAGAATGCTTTTATTGTCCCTGTACTAAGTGCCATTAATGCACAAACAGTATTAGTTTATGAGTTAAGGCTGAAATATGAATAATAATTCATAAGTTATGATCGTGTTTTCACTTTATCAGTTGCAGTCATTTATATGTTTAGATTGTGTCTTCTCAATTTATGATAGCCATTAGTATCTTTTTGTAAGTTAAATGCTCCTTGATTTCATAAATGAATTACATGCTGTGGAATTTCTTATACTGGGAACATCCTCATACAAAATTTTTATAAAATATCTGATCAAAATGGACAGAGCCTTATTATATTACTGAATATGGCTAAAATAAAAATTATTTGTTAATATCAGATTAATCATTATAGATCCGACCAAGATCTCAGAAAGTTCTCTTTCCTATCAACTATTATTGAAATCAGAATATTGTTCTTTTGATATTGGTATCCAGTTCCAATATTCATATTGTAGTTAACTTCTAGATACCAGAACCCATTTTTTGTGCACCTTATAACTTGTGATAATTATTGTTTCTTCTTAACTTATTGCTAATAATTTGCTAATTTTTCAATACAGGTAATGGATTAGGAATTAGAATTGTGGGTGGTAAAGAAATCCCCGGACATAGCGGAGAAATTGGAGCTTATATCGCCAACATTCTTCCTGGGGGAAGTGCAGAACAGACAGGGAAACTTGTAGAAGGTAAGAATAAGGATTTCAGAGTAAATTAAAATGAATGTGCTCATATTAAATATATCTTAATTTGATATGAAAGTTTTCGCTTCTTTTACTGTCTAGGAAAAACTCTCCTTATGGTTAATTATGTTATTTTGGTAGAGTAATATAAAAGATGATATGTCCATAGCTGTATTCATTTTATTTTCAGTTGCATTGTCCTTTTTGGCAGTTGGATTGCTATGGGAATATCTTATTTAAGAAACAGTAATTAGTCAAGATTTTTTACTGACTGGGGCAACATTATGTTTAAAAAAAACACATTGATTAAAAGGATTAGTGTTTCATAAACACCAGGAAAAATTATATTGAAATCAGAGCCATAAAAACATCACATGATTCAGTACATGGTAAAGTCAGGTCAGCAAACTATGGATGACCCACAAGCCAAATCCATCTGCTGCCTGTTTCTGTAAACATTGTTTCATTAGAACACAGCCAGGATTATTAATTTACATATTGAACACGGGTGTTTTCCCACTACAGTAGCAGAACTGCATTCACAACAGAGACTGTATGGTCTACAAAGCCTAAAATATATATATTCTCTCTGACCCTTTCAAGAAAAAAAATTGCCAACTCCTGTGCTAGGTACTATTCTATTCACCTCATTACATCATAAAGTATTTTAAAGTAATGAACTTTACAGATGTGTCTTATGGGCCATAAAATGATGTTTCTTTCAGTAAAAGGTTACAGCTTGATTCTCAAGATACACAATAATTTTCAGTCATTAATTAGACGATGTGATCATTTGCATTTTCCAAAACCTAACATAGATATAGTTTACAAGTTTTCAGTTAGATTGCTTACCACGAATATATTTATCATAAAGCAGCCTCAGTCTATCCTTCTATTTTTATCCTAAATTAAATGTTATTTAGAAAGCATTTTTCTGTCGTTTCATCGTTTAATAAAATGTTGCCTGTTATTGTTTGAAACTGAATTATGTTAAGATTATTCCCTGTCATTGTCTTAAATTAAATATATTGGAACCTACTGAAAAAAATCCCTAGATATTTTGATAGACAATTCGAATAAACACAAATTTGAGGCAGTATTTATTCATCACAGTGTTCTGCTGGAAGCAGCTTGCCCAACTCACTAAGAGATGTTTTGAATATCTCTTCCCAACTTCACACTCAGTACCATCACATTGTTAGCTTGAATTGGCCATGGTGACAGTATTTACAACATGAAAATAGGCAAATGCTATGAATCAGGCCTTTTTTGTCCATTTATTTGCCTGTTGATTTTCAGAATGCCAGTTGACCAGGACATCACCACATATATAACTGAAAGCATATTATTGAAAATATTCTAATGGTATTCATACAACAAGGAAAATTGGAGGTTTAGCCACATAGCTAAATGAAGGAAAAGACTATATGAATCAAGAAATAACCATTATGAGCAAACACTGGGTCTCTGTGAATTTTCTATGACTATAATCCTATCATGCCTAATGCTACTCTGTTGGTATTGCAGTCTAGTTAAGATACAGGAATTGAGGCCTGTTTGTAAGGATGGGAGTGATATGATTGCTTTCTAATAGCATACTTCAGAAAGAAATGAATATGCTATTTTTATTTTAAGATAAAATTTGCAACAGTAACTTTGCCTGATATAGTTGACAAAGATACTCGAATAATTTAAAGATAAAATTTCATACCCTTCTTTGTCCTTACACCATGAAAATCAGCAAATGCTACAAATCAGGATGATTTTTATGTACAATTTCAGTGAAGCACTCTGTGATGAAGTGATGCTCTTTGCATTTGGCAACTTATATGACCATTTTTAAGTTCATGCACCTAAATTAATAATAGATATAATACAAACCCATTCAAGAAAGGAAACTGAAATGAACCTAAAATTACATCTGTGATTTTATAAACTCAGAGACTGCCATTAAAGTCATCATCATTTTTGGAAATAATAGTTTTGCAGTTTGTTTCATTGGGTAAAGTGGGAAATCATTAAAAGCTGTGTGCATGTGACTTAAGATTTTACTTTTATTAATTGTATTATTTATTAATTCTCCCAAAGTTTTGCCAAGTGCTAAGCCAGGCCTCTCTATGACTATAGATCCTCTGATTATTAGAGTCCAGTTGTTACATAACTCACACATATAATTTGTTATTTATGATTTCCAGATTTACTTTATTTTCTCTTAAAACATAAATCTTTATTACAACTCTTGGTAGTATTTCTGTTAGACTCACGATGCTATCTTGACTGTCAATATCTAGATCCTGTTTTTGCCAGTACAACCCAGAATCTACAGTTGTCTACTGGGTTCTTCACCAGTCCAGAATCTCCCAGTCTTTGTGTTGGCTGTCTGGTGGAGAGAGGGTGAAGGGCACAAAACAGATGAGTTTTAAATTAGAAATTAAAATCTAAACTCAAAATAGCAAGTCCTACATGGAAATGTTTGCTGCCTGACGCGTCTCTTTCTGATTCATTTGCACTTAAATGGTGAGTGAGTTTTGCTCTCAATCTTGGAAAATTTTACTGAAGCAGCTCAGTGGTTGCATTTCTCCGTTACACGGTAAACACAGGAAGTCAGGGTTTGATGTTTGCTAATTCGTTGAAAGTGGATGTGATTTTCCTTAGTCTGGGCCTCCTCCACAATCAGGAAAACTGCCTTAAAAGATTTGCCTTGGGGGCTTCCCTGGTGGCGCAGTGGTTGAGAGTCCGCCTGCCGATGCAGGGGACGCGGGTTCGTGCCCCGGTCCGGGAAGATCCCACATAACGCGGAGCGGCTGGGCCCGTGAGCCACGGCCGCTGAGCCTGCGCGTCCGAAGCCTGTGCTCCACAACGGGAGAGGCCACAGCAGTGAGAGGCCCGCGTACCGCAAAACAAAAACAAAAACAAAAACATTTGCCTTATAAGATTTCTCATCTATTGGGTTGTGCAACTCCACATCACACATCTTCTGTTCTGCCTTCCCCGACGGAAGTGGGGCAGAGGGAGCGTCTCAGCATTCACGGTTTGATGTATGCAGTTTAACAGTTAATTGGGCACTGACCTGTAATTTTCATTACAAGTGTTTGAGTGTACAAAAAAGCTGTAGAGAATAATATGGCAAACAACCATGTACTCACCATATTGTTTTAAGTCTTAACATTTTGCCTATTTGTTTCATATTTTTAGGAGAGATAAGTACCTATAAACCAATTAAAGCCTCCTGTAGTTACCTCTCCTCTCCCAAACCTCTCTTACTCGCCCAAAATAAACCACTAGACTTAATTTGAGATTACCCTTCACTTGCTTTTCTTTATAGTTTTATGTATGTATTCATAAATTTTATAAGGATTCATTTTGCTTGTTTATGAAATTTTATATAAATGATAGTTTACTGTACATGTATTTTTGCCACTTTTTTTAGTTCCAGAGTTTATGAGTTTTATCTAAAATGGTTTATCTAAAATAGCTACGTGTACACACATGTCGTTCTAGTTATTTATTTTCACTTCAGGACAGAATTCTATTACTGTATGTCTCTACTACAGTTTAATTTAAACATTCTCTGGTTATTTCGGTTATATATGAGTTTTTTTTACTATTTCCAACAATGCTGTAATTAATTTTTTGAATTAGTCTCCTTTTGCACATGTACAGAAGTTTCTTCTATAATAAAAGTGCAAAAAAATTTAGAAGAAGTTCAATTCCTGGGTTATAGTGACTATCTTATTAAATAATATAGGAGAACGTTGTGTGGTTTCTTCAACAGTAGTTGGTTTTTCCAAGTTGCTCTCCAAAGTGTTACGCTATTTTTACATTCATCCGTAGTAAATTAGTGTTCTTATACCTTTATATCCTTGTTCCTCTTTCTCAACATTTTCTTTTTCAAATATAATGTGAAATGATAGGCCATTGTTTTCTTCGTTCACCTTACCTTCAGTCATGTTGAGTATGATAATATGTTACTAATCTTGTTAGCACTTGGGTTTTCCTCATCTGTGATTTGCTTTTTCTTTTGCTTATTCTTTATTTGGATTGTTTATGTCTTTTTTTTTTTTTTTTTTTTTTGTGGTACGCGGGCCTCTCACTGTTGTGGCCTCTCCCGCTGCGGAGCACAGGCTCCAGACGCGCAGGCTCAGCGGCCATGGCTCACGGGCCCAGCCGCTCCGCGGCATGCGGGATCCTCCCAGACCGGGGCATGAACCGGTGTCCCCTGCATCGGCAGGCGGACTCTCAACCACTGCGCCACCAGGGAAGCCCTGTTTATGTCTTTTAAATTGAATTTTAGAGAATCTTTATGTATTCTGGTTATAATCGTTTGTCAAGTATGTAGGCTGTAAATATCTTTTCCAAGTATGTAGGCTGTAAATATCTTTTCCCAGTATGTGGCTTGTTTTTTTAGTGTCTTTTTTTTTTTAAAGTTGAAATTTTAACATAGTTGGCTTGTTTTGTTTCTATTAAGTTTTATAAATGTTCTATATTATTTAGGAAATTCTCCTTGCCCTGAAGTCTTCAAATATTAGCCTATATTTCCTTCTAAAAATTGTGAAATCGTACTCTTTATATAATGTCCTTATAGACACAGAATTAAGTTATTTTTAGTCTATCATGCTCTGACTGGAAATTTTAGTTTTCTCCCCCATCAGTATGGATAATCAGTTGCCTGTGCACCATTTATTGAAGAGTGTATCGTTGCGCCCACTGATCTACAGTGCCCCATCTGTCATATATTGATTTTTTTGTACATGTGTGGGTCTTTTATGAGATGTTTGTTCTAGCTTGTCTATTTGTCTATCCCTACATCAGCGTCACACTGTTGTAATTATGATGACTTTAAGTCCTGACATATGGTAGGTAATCTACCATACTGTTGTTATTCAAAATCCTCTTGGGACAATTCTTGACCTTTGGTCTTGCATATACATTCTAGAACCGGCTTGTCAGTTTTCAGGAAAATCTCTGTTGAAAATTGGTAGTGATTATATTGAAGGTATAGGTTAATTTAGAAAAAAAAAATTTTTATTTTGAGTCTTCCATGGGTTCACAATGCTGGACCTTTGTTCTTCTTAGAGATTTAATCATTGTATTTTGAATCAATACAATAAAATACATTAGGACATTTAAAAAAATTAACACATAGCAATTGTTAGACTTATTAACAAGTTGTATCATTTTATATCAACTTACAACAATTTTATATCTGCAGAAAAGGAAGAGTAGAAAATATAAATAAAATAAAAGTTTGTTTAGGAAGTATAATGGGCCAAACCTAATCCTTTATGTGCATATCATTGGTTCTAAGCTTTATTTAATCGCTGGACTTCTGAAATTATTCTCCAAATGATTTTCCCCCTAGTATTGTGTATCATAACATCATAATTGTGAAATATGTTACCTGCATGATACCTTTCATATTTCAACAGTTTTCACAAGAGAACAGTGAATCCATAAGAACTAAACACATTTTAGCCATTGAACCAAAAACAGATATTTGTTTATATTGTTAGGTTTTCCAGCTGAAAATCAATTTAGTTGAAGTATTTTGAAGATAAATTGTGTCTTTATTATTGATAATAAAATCATATTTGTTTGGACAACGCTGTTTGGAGCTAAGATAGGAATATAGTGTTAAGCTCTGAATGTAGCTTCAAGAAGCTTCTTAATGAATCAGTAGGAACATAGACTAGGAGAGCAAAAAGTTAAAACCAATGATATACAATGTTTGCTTAAGGATTTAGCCAGAGCTATGTGGAAAATTACCTTCTCCCAGGCCAGTAGGTAGACCTGTAAGGAAATTAGTTTACCTTAGTTTGTCTATATGCTATTCTGTGAGGAAATGTACCTGTGGCATAAATTCTAGTTCATGGATATTTCCAAATTCTCAGTTTCTAGTTGTCTCGGTGTAGGGGATATTGATTCGGCTAGTTAGCACCTCTTAAAGATGAACTGACAGGGTTTCGGGCAAGAAAATGTTGTTGGATTTATATTTGAGAATCAGTGATTGGAGTGGAGGTGAGGTTAGGTGTTTTTGGCATGGTGGTTTTGATTTTAGAAGTTCGCCTCTGGAATTCCCTGTCCTGAAGAACTATGGTAGAAGAGCTAATTCCAGTAGAGGACACACTCCTGTGTGACTTAAAGGATAATGTTCCGAGGCAAGAAAGTCTCTACTTCTGCTTATGCTTTTTTGGCATATGTTACAGATGGCATGGCAGTGATCAAAGCTGGAGACCAGGAAACACACCACACAGATGAGTGAGCTTCCTTATTCTTGTTCCAGGGGGATTACCAGGTACGGATTGGTCATTAGCATGAGATTTCTCAGAATTCCTGCAAGATAGTGTGTCAGGTACACATGGCACAAGATCATATTTCTTGTTGATACAAGGATTTTTCTAAAAAATACTTAGGAAACTATCTTCTGGAAAGAAAGAATATAAATTGTGGGTACCTGGACTGGTAGGTTGTAATATACTATTTTTAAGATGCAGTGATATCATACTTACATATTAATGATTAGCTGTATTGCCAGGACAAAGAAAGATGTTTCTCTTCTTTACCCATTTATTTTGAAATTAATCAGAGGAAACTATGTTTGAGTCAGTATTTCCGATAGGGACATCAAGAAAATGAAATAATTGCCCTTTTTTTTTACACATTTTTTAGTATGTATAATACTCCATATCCTAATTTGATTGCTTTTATCAATAAGAGTGGTATAGCTTGAAATATATATGTATGTTCAAGTGATACTGATTAATGATTAACAGTTGTTTCTGTTTTTAAATTTCTGGATTTGTCTAATCAGTATGCCATAACAGGCTACATTTTGGTGTGTATGAACTTGGAGTTGCTATTTTGGAAGCAAGGATGCTGAACTGTCTTTAATAGCTGTAAAAAATCTTCAAACAGCCAGTGCTTCAAGGTCTTCATTATATAAAGAGAATGTTTTTAGAGTCAGACACATCAGGATTTAGATTGAGCTCTGCTACTTTTTGCCTGGATAAGTCGTTTAACTTTTAGTACTTTGGTGTTCTCATTTGGGAAATCGGGATAATAATAGTGGCTGCACAATTGTTATCAGGTTTACAAATAATGTGTCAGAAACATTTAATATAGTGTTTGATATAGTATTTCACAGAAGTAGTGAAAAGATGGTACTTACTTTGGAGATCTTTGATGATAAGAATAGTATGTGCTACTTAAGCTTGAATTCCGTCCCCTCTCTCTGAACATGCGTAGATAATTGACCGTGGTCAGGTCTGAGCTCTGAACTGCAGGGATTTGGAATATTCCTAATGGAAAAAGCACAGATTTGAAGTCAGAAGACTCTGAATTAATGTCATCCTCATGATGTTAGGCAAGTTGTTTATGTCCTCTGAGTCTCCTTTTATCTCATCTGGATGGGTTGATGTTTCAGTTAGGAGGTTTCAAGACCTATCTCATGGGGCTAACTGTGAGTATGAAAAGAGCTGATGTATTTTTCATGCTTAGTTAACTATGAAGATCTAGACTAAAGAAACTACTTTGTTAAGGATAGACGAAATTATTTTCATAGATGACAGTTAATCTCACAAAGTTCAGGCTTCCTGTAAAGGAGCATTGATCTGCTAGAGGTATTCTGCTATAATGGAATATCATTTTAGGTATTTATTAGGCCTGAATAAATTTTAAAAAAATTTAAAACCTGAAGTGATTAAGTCATGTCCCATGTAAATATATCACCTCCTAACCGTAAAACCATACTTTTGGCTAGTCTTATAAAAAGGCTTCTAAGTTTTTCTTCTTATCAACAATTTATTAATCTCATGTCTGATTAAAGTCTATGGACATACATACAATGAATATCTGCTTATGTAACTCTCATGGTCTGTAAGTCGCTGAAAGCATATCTTGTTAGTGAATAGAATCGTGGTGTAGGTGTCAGATGTCAGGTGTCTGGCACCCAGTGTGTGGACTGATCTTTCTCATCAACTCCTTTTTATGGCTGTTGACAAATCACAGAAACTCACTGGGTGTTCAGCATTAAGTGAAGGGGGCCCTCCACAAGACCCTTCTGTAATGCATACTTTTGAGACACTTTATCTGTTGAAGAGATGCAGAGAGATTGAACCTTGAGAAGAATCATACAATCTAAGGTGTGGAAAGAGGAAGCAAAACAGTAGTATGTGTGCTATAATAAGTTATGTATGTTACATAAGATGGAAATGTGAGCCCTAGAATTAAGAATGTGAGACTAATTACATAGAATGAAAGGAATGAAATCAGAATGGATAAATCATGACCCTTACGTCTCAGGGCTCCTTCCTCACCTGTACACGTCCCTTCCAAGGCTCCAGGAAGTTAAAAAACATATGTGATGTTTGTGGCATTTGTCAGCTTTTTAACTTTTGTAATTTGTTGTGATTTATTTTGTCCTTTTAACAGATATTCACATGTATCAATTTTGTATTCATAATTTTCTCTTTTTTCTTAAAATTGCATAAGCTTCAGGCCTTACAATACTTGAATTCATCCCTGCATGAGATATTGTTTCTTATTGGGGGAGAACACTGGAGTGCTAACTGCAGAACTGTAAGGACGTATTGGTATGCAGCAGTAATATACTGACAAGATAGATGGAGGTGATAAAAAGGGAGTTCAGAAAGAAGGTTTTAGGAAGGAGTAGAGGTGAGAATATCAGGAATATGGGAAATAATAAAGAATGCAAATGGGTCAAAACGTTTCTTCAGTAACTACTCTACAGGTATATCCTAGAATTCTATCATTCTATAATTCCACCTTGCTTTCAAGGTGGTTACAGCCTAGAAGGGCAGTGGATAGAGGATGTTGACTGTGGAGGAAAAGTTTGGTCAGGGTCTGAATGAACAAAAATATAAAATAAACCTGAAGAACTAGGAGAAAGATGTATTTACGGAAAGAAAACCCATGATTTAATAACTTTTTTGACAATGTGTATTTTCTTCTAGTTTCAGTAAGAGAAATATAGAAATGCAGAATACATTGGTTGATTCTGCAGGCTTCTGTCAGAACCAGTATCATAACTAAGTGTGGGTTACAGATATGCCTCCTCCCCTCCCAGAGAATTCCAGGTAACTTTCAGGTAATGTCTAAGAACAGACTGTAAGCTCCTGAGGGCAAAGAACTCTCCAGGAACTGAAACAGATCTTTTTAGACTTTTATCTCTTTCATTGGTTAATTTTTTACATAGTTCATATTTTACTTATTTATAGTGATGGAGTACAGCCATGTTCCAGATATAGTGACGAGGCTGGAGCAGAAAGAATATTCTGTGGGAATGCAGATTTTCATATCAGACTACAGGTTTTTCATATATATACTAAGTTACACTGAGAGTGGTGGAAGAAAATAAATTTGCTTTTTTTTTCCTCTTAGGCTACTTTTGTTTTCTTTTACTCTCTAGTTTTTACTAGATCCCCGTCACTGTCAGGTATGGTGCTTGAGATTTCTAAGTTCTAGCGCGTGTGCGCACACGCACGCGTGCGCGCGTGCACGTGTGTGTGTGTGTGTGTGTGTGTGTGTTTGTAAATACATGGTCTATAGAGCAACCTCTCTTGGTCCTGTGGGATATGAATGAAGAAAACATGGACCATACATTTCAATAGGTGAGACAGAAAGTAAAACCTACTTATAAGTATCACATAATAAGTGGTAATAAGTGCTAAGGAGAAAAAGATAACAAGGAGAGTGGATATGCCAAATAGGAAGGTAGGGTTGAAATTTTAGATGGGATGTCAGGGAAGGCCTCGCCAAGAAGGCAAAAAATGAGGAAAGCCCCCAAGGAGAGGAAGGAGTGAGCTTGGAGTTATTGGTATTATAGGCAGAGGAATGAAAAGGGCACAGGCCCAGAGCAAGAGCCTGCCTGGTGTGTGCCAGGAATAATAAGACCGCAGGGAGGCCAGCATGGCTGGCACTGAGTGAGGATGTGAGTGAGAGAGAAGAAAGCAGGAATTTCCGGCTGAGAAGTAACCGATGTAACAGAATAACAGAAGTAACAGAGGTAGCATCTTCTAGGTCAGTGTAAGGACTTCAGCTTCTATTAATGTCAAATGAGAAGGCACTGGGCTGACACAAGCTGAATGACATTTAAATAAAATCACTCTGACTGCTATAAGGAGAACAGTTTGAAGGAGTAAAGAATAGGAAGGAGAGCAGTTAGGATGCTGTAGAAATAATCCAGGCATGAAATGTGGCTGTTCAGACCAAGGTGGAAACAGGGGATGTGGGGATAAATGATATTATATCATATATCTATAAATACTAATACAACATGTGTATTAAATTTCAGCTCAGTGAAAATGACCTCAATATGTCCATTCATTTGTTCCTGTACACAGTATTCAAGTTTAGTGGGCCAAAATGTACTTCACCATTTTTTTAAAAAACTTAAATCTCTACATAATATAACAGACCTACAGAGCATTTAACATTCAAGTCTTAAATCTTATTTTAATTAATACAATAAATATACATTCTTTAATAGAAGTCATACAACCTAAACAGAAATGAAGCCCTCAGATTGCTAATATTCTTGAACGTAGATGAGGAATCAGGAGTCCTGGCTTTTTGAACTACCACTCAGTATAATTTCTAAAACAGATTTCAGATCTGTAAACATAGTAATAGTTACATTTACCCTACCTATTTTACTGAAGTGCTGTAAAGATAAAATGAGAAAAAGTGGTCAAAATAACTTCGTAAAAAAACAACAACGAAGTCCCATGTTGGTACGATTAACATAAGTGAAATAGATCTAATTTTATTCATTTTAATCAAAAAGACTTCTTATAATTAGATGGTATACATCTGAAAGTTTTGTGTAATTCATCTAAAATATGTTACCATTATTTTTTGTGATTGTTAATCATGTTTGCTTCTGAATTAGAGGAGATCATTTCTCTACATGAATTTTAAAGAGCTGGAGGGAAAATAGCTGAGTTTTTTCTCTATTATTTGACAGATATTGCTGTTAAGGTGTCTTCTTAAACAACTCTGGTTTATTAATGGAAAAATCAATAATTGTAATATGTTGTATATACTATATTATATAGAGAGATTGAAATTACATTCTGTTTACTGTGAGAACTTTTTGAATAGAATTCTACCATCAAATAGCATTTGTTATGTGTTGAACATCCATCCAGCCAAAGTGAATTATTTGCTAGTTCTTCTTCATGATGTTAATAGAATACTGGCACTTCTTATGAAGTAACTTAACACATAATTCATTTTATTTTTGTAAAGTTTCTCTTAGGGTGATAAAATGGTTATTGATTTTTTATTGTTTGAAATGACTTCTCTGTTTTATTTCTATCCTTTAACTCTTCAAATGATGAAAGAATTTATGTATTTAAAGTTTACTCTTAGTTTTGATTATACCATTCATAATAATTACATAGTGTCTTTGGCTCAAATAAGCAAAATATAAAAACAACATTTTTATGCACAGAAATTGACCATGTTGTAATATTTCTAGTGATGAGTACTTAGGTTATGATTTTTTTAAAAAACTCTCCTTCTTTGTAAAAAAAAAAATGTATTTTCTTATACCCTAGAATAGTATATTGGAATTTTTTGCTCTTAAATTTTGATTGGGAGATTTCTTTTTATAACTTTACTTTTCAAAACATAGTTTCCTTTTTGTCCAATTTTGCACATGATTTAAAGTTACAACTCAGAAGTCAAAGCAAAGCTCTGTGCATTTTGTCTGTCAAATAATGTTATGAAGTGGAATTTGTATCTTCTATATATATGTTCAGTGGAGAGGATGATGATTTTGCCACTGGTTCAAACGTTTCCTGTATTTATTAAGAAACACTTTTCCTGGTATAAATTGATGATATTTTATGTTAAAATCCATTGTCTGAGTAGTGGGGTACATTTAAATAACTTTATAAAGGGAATAGTACAGAACACATGAGTATCAAAAAAGGTTAAGAACATAATTAAAGTTAAAATCCTTGCTGGTTCGCTAGGGATACTGCAAGTAGAGGAGGCACCAGTTAAGACAAGCATTTCTCACGCACAATTGTGTCATTTTCCCTAGCTTCCTATGTCCATTTAACCCAACTCTGTATCTCTATATATAATCTTGAGTGCATTTTGGATTAATCTGTTACTGTTAGCTGGTCATGATATCCTTTAGATTTGATGACATTAATCTGTTCATGCCATTTAATTAGAAAGTCAATAGAAAACATCCATTCTGAGTATTTTAACAAAATAAATAGGGAAATTAAACTGAGAAAAGTTTATAAATTTATGAACTGCACCCTATTTGAAATGAGATGATAGCATCACAAACCTATCATTGGATATCTCCACATGTTATATTATTTTCAGGGGGGGTCAATAAAATTTTACTAATCTGTGCATAACCCCTTTCCTGCCTTATTCAGCCACATTCTGTTGTAGCCTGTTTCAAGTAACATATCTAATTCTAAACTCCATAAACCGTAGCCATAGAGTGACTTTGGTATCTGTACCAATCCTTCCAGGAAATATTGAACTGGAATAATAGATTATTTTAGTGGTCAGAGTGATTAGAAACAGAATCCTATCACGATATTCTTCTTCAAATTGTACCCACAAATCATGGATATATTCCCCTATTTACCTTAACTCTGTTTAAAAAGCATGAATTTGCAACACCTATACTGGAGTGTAAGAAACGTACGACTTTTTCTGTAAATCAAATGTAGTCAGTTCCAATCTTCCCTTCATCTACTGGTGAGAAGTTGAAACACTTCAATTTTTTGACGTTGCCTGCCCCACGAGCACTGGGGAAGTTCCCAGTGAGGCTCTTACACATTCTAGAACACTGGGGGTTGGGCCTCTGTACCTTGACCCACACCGCATTGAGAGCAGTGTCCAAGCCTGCATGCTTCCTTGGCAGTGGGTGGCTCCTTTAAACTGTGACCAAATTTTCACGAGAGTAATGCTGCCTAGGTTGAGCCACCAAATCTAAGGTCAAGTTTTCTAATGGCACCGTACAGAAATTGTTCTTTTAGGTAATGCCATCTTCCCTGGATAATATAAGCAAGCAGGATACTGCTCTCTACTGCCCTTGCAACCTCCAGCCACCATTGTTGGGGGAGATCTTCTCCCTAGAACTCTCTACCTCCCCTTCCTTTCATTCACCCTACATTCTTCTTTTTTTCTTTTTAAAATTCTGTTTAGTACTTTTAACATTGAAACTTAAAAACCTCTTCATAGGTTTTTAAGTGTACGATACAGTATTGTTAATTAAAAGCACAATGTTATTTATCAGATATCTAAAGCTTATTTGTCCTGTATAACTGAACTTTTATACAAGTTAATAAGAAATTCCCCATTTCCCCCTCCCCCAGGCCCTGGCAACCACCATTCTATTCTTTGCTTCTATGAGTTTGACTATTTTAGATACCTCATATAGATGGAATCAAGCAGTATTTGTCCTCCCGTGACTGGTTTATTCCACTTAACATAATATTTTCAGGGTTCATTCATGCCTCATATTACAGGATTTCCTGAATGCTGAACAATAAAGGCTGAATAATATTCCTTAATATTTATAAACCGTATTTTCTCTATCCATTTATCTGTTAATGTATATTTAGGTTATTTCCACATTTTGGCTCCACATTTTGGCTCTTGTGTATAGCACTGCAGAGAACATAGGAGCGCTGATATCTCTTTAAGATCCTGATTTCAGTTCTTTTGGATAAATACCTGGAAGTGAGATTGCTAGATCATGTGGTAATTCTACTTTTAATTTTTAGGAAGCTTCATACTGTTTTCCGTAGTGGCTGCTCCATTTTGCATTGCAACCACCAGAGTACACTAGCTCCAATTTCTTCACTTCCTTACCAATACTTTCATTGTCTTTTGTGGGGTTTTGTTTGTTTGTTTGTTTGGGTTTTTTTTAAATAATAACCATCCTAACAGGTGTGAGATGATGTCTCATTGTGCTTTTGATTTGCATTTCCCTGATGATTAGTGATATTGAACAATCCTTCCTACATCATTTTCCCTTCCAGCGGGCCTCAGCCTAATTTCCCATCGTTGTGCCTGTAGAAATGTGAAATTGGTTTCCCTTCTGGGAGTGAAGTGGAGAAAAGAGATGAGAAAACCAATCAGCTTTCCTAATGGTCACTGTTTACCCACCATAAAATGATATATCCCACAACAACTTTCTGTTTGTTCAATAAGATCTTCAATTTTTGCATGCCCAAATCTTCAAATGATATTGTCATATAGATAATGAAATAATTTCTAAGTTATCTTTCTTTATTGTGGTTAAATATGTCAGTATAGATAATATATGTATTCTTTGTGCTAGGTTTTACACATTTGAACGTTGTTTATATTCAGGTGGGCTACTATGTAGTTTTGGTTAGCATAATTTGAATGAGTTTTCCTCTTTACTGACAGTAGCATTGGCCTGAGAGTTAAATGGAGTTCATATTTCTGCATTACCATCAGCTAACTGTGTGATGTTAGAAAAGTCATGTCACTTCATGTTTCACTTCTCTAATGTATTGTACAAAAGACTAAAACTAGCACCTCTATACAGATCTTGCTTTATAATGAGTCTATGAATTAGTTGCCATGCCTTTGCAAGACATTTCATTCATGTAATCCTCCTTCAGTGACCCTTTTATTATTGACCATTAATACTGCAAAATATGTGATCATCTGTTTTCTTTACAATTTTTTTAATGAATGGAGGCATATCTGTTTTACATCTGGAAATGTGGAAGTCATTAATTCTAAATATTTTCAGTAGACTCAGACCTAGAAAAAAAAAACTGTGGGTAAGCTCAGACAGTTCAACAGTAGTCTTTGATATTTCCTAGATAATTTTTTATATTCAAAATGTGATAATTTTGTAATATGTAAATTTCATTTGCGAATTTATATATGCAAGCCATACCTTGCTGATTTTTAAAGTGTTTCAGGTGTACAGTATTGAACATCTTATCATAATTGAGGACATCTCCTTTAATCTGTAAATAAGCAAGACACTACTCAAATGCTATTTTTTTAACTTTACCTCCCTCCATTCTTTTTTCCTTTCCTTTTTTCCACCCTTCTTTCTTTCTTTCTTTCTTTCTTTCATATTAATGTATAAATAGGCTAAAATTGTAAAATATTTTAAAGTGTAGTTTTGAAAAATAATAAAATCCATCTACCTATGCATTTCTCTTATACTAACATTGCCTAACTTGAAAATGAATGAGTAATTAGTATAACTGTTGGGGACAATGTATTGGACTCCTGAAAATCACTTGCAGGGTTTGTTTGCTATTTAGAAAGCCAGGGCAGATAACCAGTTCAGCTGAGTTTTTCCTACTGCTGCTAGTTTATAGAGGGTTATTGAGAGCAGATGTCCAAATTTAGAAAATTAATCTAGAGTCATAGTTAATAATATCAGTGGAAAAAAGGATAAAAAATAAATTATAAATAATTTATTATATGCATATTTTTAAATTGTTTTGTGGGGTTTTTTATCCCAGCTGCATCCAATTCTCATTTCACAGCACACCAGCCCTGTTGGTTCCCATAAGGTCCCCTCCTCTGTGTGTGTGGTGGGGGGGGCTGTTTGCTTGTTTGTTTATTCATTCATTTATTAACTCGTTTCTTTCTTTTTATCTCACTTTCTTTTCCTATCTGTTCTTCCCTCCATGAAAAACCATGATAATTTATGTAATGGTCTGTTGTTTATTTGTATGATATATAATGTTAGTATGTGTGAATATCATTTTAATGAACATAAATGTCATTGCCCTATAGATCAGATCCTGTTTCTCACTTGTTTTTACTCGGCAGATGATTTTAAGATGGATCTGCCCTTTGGTGTTAACACCTGGTATGGTCTCTTTCCTAAAACTGCAAAGCGTTTCCATCATGAGTATTTAATAAGCTCTCGTTGTCCATTTTTCCTGATACTACCACCTCCACACAAATAGAAAGTCAAGAAGATTTCTGGGTCCTAGGGTGTACATATGCTTAATTTAACGACGTTCTGCCACACTGCACTCCAGAGTGGTTGCATTTGTCTGCATTCCCATTAAAATAATTACATGTTTATAAATTGTAAATGAGCAGTTGTTTTTTCTCATCCTAACAGTCATAGTATTCTCACATCATAGAGTGGGGATAAAGCTAAAAAACCTCCAAGCAATTATAATCTCTCTTGAAGTCAAGGTCCCCTAAATCCCATATCCTGGTCAACATGCTGTATTTTCTGGCTTTCAAACTTTCCTCAATATGATGAGCGTTAAGTAATACATCATTATTGCTTTGATTTGAACTTTCTAATGTCTAATGAGTCTGGGCTTTTCTTCATATACTTAAAACACTTTTGACTTTCCTTCTCTGTGAATCTTCATTTTACGAATTGCCAAGATACTTCTGCTTTTTCTAGTAGAGTATCATTTTTATTAATTTTTATAACAGCATAAAATAGTAGATACATAGGTGGGGATCATCACAAAGGTGATGAATTGTGTAGTGCCTGCCACATAAATATTTGTGGAATAAATAAAAGACATGAGCTTTCGTGTGATATATGTTTGGATATACATTAACTTATAAGATTTTGACTGTTAATGCAATAATTTTAATACAGAAGATGTTTTTGCAGTAATGGTAAATATTATAGACAGAGAAATAACATACATGAACTTCTGAATTGTAAAGATAAGAATAGCTTTTGCCAATTTGAGAAACATATGAAATTCAGTAATCCCAGAAGTTATAAAAACACATATTTGAGAATGTTTTATAGTGATTGATGTTTTTAGAATTCAAAAATTACCTGATTATTGTCTTTCTTCAGTTTTTAATAACCTATTAGGTGTAAGACTTTGAGCAGCTAATTCTATCATGACTGTTGCACATTCAAAAAAATTCATATTATCTTAGTTTTCCTATTAAAAGTTATTAGAAGAGGCACTTTCTAGGGATATAATTGAAGTATCTATGCAATCTCAAACTTGAACAACTGGTTAACATACATGTTGATATAATTTCAACATGAAGAAAATGTGTTTGCTCATAATGCTAAATAATAGATAAAACCATTCATGTGTTCACTGTGTTCTGGGAATTATTTCTAAACCAAAATCAGAGTAAAAAGTTTCTTCAAACAATCTCTGCATGCATTTTAAAATAGTTTATAGGATTTTACAATTAAAGTATTTTCAAAGATATCATATTTGAAGACACATACTTAACAGTACTTAATTCTCACAATGACTAAAAGCCATATTATGAATTTAAAAGTAGTTTGTATATTCACTTGGTTATTTTACTGTGGTTCTTGTAGGATTTGTAGGAAGTTGGAGAGGCAGAGGAAAGGGAACTGTGTTCAAGTCACATTCCCTATAGATCGCATACTCACCATTGAAACCAAAAATAAAAGGATAAAAGAACCGGCAAAATCTTTTGAACTGCAGTACTGCCCCAGTGCTAGTGGGAAACTCAGTAAGGGGAAAAGAAGTTCAGCTGGCATATCTTAGGACAGAGTAAATCATGTAGTTCATGATCTCAGGTATATATCTAGGTTAAGATCCTAGTTATCTGTATTTTTCATCGGTTTTATTAATGTATCTAAATAGTTTTCCTGTTTACAACTAGAAGCATTTATTCATTTCACTGGATAAATATGTTTTATAAATTTGCCCCTTTAAGATGTGAAAAATGGACAGGTAAATTCAACAGAAGAAGCATGAAGATTATGCAGC
The DNA here is from genome assembly GCF_011762595.2 of Tursiops truncatus. Taxonomy (NCBI): domain Eukaryota; kingdom Metazoa; phylum Chordata; class Mammalia; order Artiodactyla; family Delphinidae; genus Tursiops; species Tursiops truncatus. The sequence goes on along the minus strand of NC_047042.1, from coordinate 25,773,890 downwards.
TATTTCCTTTCATAGAATTTGCTCCTGCAGAAAAGTGACAATGCAATTTCTGAATTATAGCACTATTAATTTGTTTCAATTCAGAATCATCTGTTCATAAATGTACTCTTTCTTGTGACTAAGAAAAAGTGTGTTTTTCAGTGTGCTTTTCCTCTTTCAGCTCTAAATTTTTCTTTAGTGGTATTATCACTGTCTTTTATGTAATTTTCTCATTTTATGTGTACAACAGCCTGGGATTGTTGAAATAAACCTAAGGCCCATCTGAAGATAAAGTTTTCTTGGAGTAAGTTATAGAAAAGTCATTCTTGTTTGTGTTATTGTGGGCATTTTTATGGACTTCTTTTGCCATTTCCCAATAGTAAAAGAACTTCCCTTACTTGTTTGCAACTGGTAATATGCTTTCCAATGTATATCAAAATCATTAAAACTTTTAAAGACCCAGTCATGCCATGTTGAGAATTTCCCATGGAAGCCAATAGTGAGTAATAGGGAATTTCACATTGGCATCTGTGAAGCTCATTGAAAACCTAATTGTTCAACAAGTATTTCTTTTTATTTAAATTATAACCTAGTCATGGCATACAGGTATTTTTTTCTCAGGTAAAGCTGGTAGCATTCACAAATATCTGGGCACTATAACTCTGGATGGTTTCATCGAATTTATATCTAGCCCACATAGCTACATATTAGGACCATGTGATTTGTGCCAAATACGTTCCCAAAATTATTTGACAGCTCATATAAAATGGACAAAAATACTAAATGTAAAACATTGAAATATTAATTATGTTACTACTTTTTTGTATGAAAATTACCTTTCTAGGAAGAGAGGAAACATGAAATGCTCTGTAATCAGTCCAGCAACATAATTTATGGGACCCAGTGCAAAATAAAAATATAGGACTCTTTGTTCAAACAGTGTTAAGAATTTCAAGATGGCAGTAGCAAAGCATTAAACCAAACATGGGGCCCTTCTGAGCACAGGGCATACTATTGCACAGGCCACACACACACCCATGACGCTGCCCTCTGTATAACATTTCTGCTGCTTCTACTCAGGACTGTCTTGCATGCAGCAAAGAAAAACACACACCATGGGAATCTTTTTTATCTGAGCAAAGTTGAAGCTGTAACAATTTCTTAAAGGGAGCTTCGCAACAAAATCCTAATGACTTTTTTCTACCACTCTTATTCTGCAATAGAATGGAAGTTTACACTCTTCTAGTTGCTCGTTGCCCGTGGAAAAATTATATTGGTGGTTGCAATTATTTTTTTCCCACACAAAATTGGTTTAAGCAGTATACAGTCAAGAATGTTTTCTTTAAAGCAGTGTGAACAAAATGCATGTGTTTGATACTATTTAATAGATTTTCAAGAGCAACGTTTTGCATGTTCTGTTTGACATATTTTATATGTTCAGGTAAGTTGATGAAATCAAACTTCATATGATTTTGATATTAATGTTCCAGAGAACTTTGAACTGATGTTCTCTGAAATGGTGTGCTGAGTTGGTTTTTACATGCAAAGCAATGTCTTCTGTGCCTTGTGGACCCAGATGAGACAGCACACCTTTTTTATTTTATACTTGAATTTGTCTTTGTAGGCATGCAAGTATTGGAATGGAATGGAATTCCTTTAACTTCCAAAACATATGAAGAAGTGCAGAGTATCATTAGTCAGCAAAGTGGGGAAGCAGAAATATGTGTAAGACTGTGAGTTTTTCCCCATCTTTTTGTTTCCATTTTTTGGCTATTCATGTCTCTTTTAATTTAAAATTGTTAAGGTGGAACCTTTGCCAGTCAGCAAGATTTCCTGTAATTAGAACATGAAGTGAATACAAGTTTTATAGATTTCTTGTGTTCAGAATCAAAGTCTAAAGCATAGAAAGAATCCAGCTAATTTTGTTTCTGATTATGTCCCCTTTCATGCTTTTATTGAAACATGCGTCATTTAAATGAAAGCCTAAACCCATTTAGATTTCATGGATGTGTACAGTATTTCAAAATGAACTTATATTTAATCCATAAAGATTTCACCTTAAATAATCATTTTTATCAGCTGACTTTTAACAGCATTGCAAATATAGATTTGGTTAGAAGGGTGAGCATGCTTTGAAATTGCTTTATATCATTAACCACTTCTCATTTACCTACTGAAAAAATATATTCAGCATAGTTGGGAAAAAAGGCCTTTTGTCTCAGACTTCCTCAGTTGCTTTCTTAATTTTTTTTGTTTTGTTTTAATTTTTAGGGACCTCAGTATGCTATCAGATTCTGAAAATCCCCAGCACCTAGAACTTCATGAACCACCAAAAGCTGGTAAGTGAAAGCAGTCTGCTTCCAACTGTGGGTAAAGATGTAGATTTAAATGGAGGAGTAATTGTAGAGGCAGATGTAGCTGTAGATGAAGACATAGACATATACATAGATATAGGCAAAAATAAATTTATAGACATGTTTATATATTTATGTAATCATAAAGAAAATCAAAAGCATTGTAACTACACTTTTAGCGTTCTAGGAAGACACATATTTACATGTTAGACCCATTAAAGAAATTCATATGAAATTCTTACTGTGAGAGTTTATATTTTTAATTCTTTAAAATTAAATTCACTGTATGAAAGTAATCCATGGAGCCATTTGTTTGGGGTCCTATATAATTTTTAGATGATACTGGTTCTTTTTTAGCAGTTGATTTTGGAACACTTACTCCTAAACCTTTTGATTGCCTTTTATGATAAATAAAATTCAACATATAATTTCATAACTACATGATGAGGTAGATTTATCTCTTAGATAACAAATACAGTCTATACATTTAAATCACTTATAAGACTAAAAGTTTCACTATAGCTTTGTTCAACAAATATTTATTGGGCACTTCCTGTGTTGTAGTCAGCATTTCTAAGAGGCTGGGTCACTGCACTGAACAGAACAGGCCAAGGCCTATAGAAATTTTCATACATCTGTAAATGTAAATATGTTCTTTGAAATTTCTCGCTTAGAGAAATAGATATATAAGATTTCAAGAAGGAAAAACAGCCAGTCATGCAAATTAAATGCCAGTGAGTAAAACAATATTTTATCATGCATAGAATTCTCTATATAAAACATTTAAAAACATTTTTCTGAAGATATAATAGGAACCTCCATTTTCCTTTGTAATTTAGTATTCTTTCACTTTTCTCTGAACCTTCCAGACTTCTTTAAAAATAGATTCGTAAAGGTACAATTGCATGTATTTTTTTAATTTAGCTTGTTTTATAAGTAACTGTAAAACTTTTATAAGTTCTAGATGACTTTGTTATCTAGAACTCAGATAAGTTCCATGGTATTAAGTACCTATGAAACTGAGACTGTGTGAAGCCATTTCATTTTGTTGCAGTGGATAAAGCAAAATCCCCAGGGGTTGATCCTAAGCAGTTGGCTGCAGAGCTCCAGAAGGTCTCGCTACAGCAGTCACCACTGGTTCTGTCGTCCGTCGTTGAAAAAGGATCTCACGTTCATTCAGGTCCTACATCAGCAGGATCCAGTTCTGTTCCCAGCCCTGGGCAACCAGGGTCACCCTCAGTGAGCAAAAAGAAACACAGCAGCAGCAAGGTGAGAAGTGTCCAATGCAACCTCCAAGTTACTTATTTTCTAGCTCCTTATTCAGACTAGGAGATAGGAAATACAATATTATTTCCTAAGGTGTTTTTCATGTGATTTCTCCTTTCCTAATGATCTACTGAAACAAACAAAAAATGTTTCCATTTCTGAGTTTATAACTGATCAGGATGTATCAAAATGATGTATTTCTACATCTCTTAAAATATTGTAGCAGTTATTATTATGGGGAACTTGAAAAATGTCTCTAATGCTTCATGGTCTTTTTCTTTGTTGTTGTTACACAAATCTGAGCCTCTGTATATCAAATATATCTTTGTATCTTTTTGGAAACACAAGATATACATTACAATAGATTTTGTAACTTAAGTAGAAGGTAAAACGGACAAAGAAATGATGATAATTTAGGACAACAAGAAAGAAGGAAAGCCAGTAATATAGTATTGCCATTTTGAAATTTATCCCGAATTCCGTAGTAGTAAATTTTCTCTTGATGCAGCTCTTCATTTAGAACAAACGTTTCTAACATTATTATTTTGGAGTTACTGGGGAATTAAAAGAAAACATGAATTAATTTTTTAACTTTATAAAATCAGATGATAATATAGACAATTTGTGATTTTCCCCCATAGATTTGATCATTAATAGAGAAACTCTCTTCATGGTTGATAAATACATTTAAAAAGGTTTTTTGTTTGTTTGTTTAACCACAAATAAGATTTTTTCTTTATATGTTGAGATATACAGGAAGGACAGGCTGTGGTTGGATAAGTTGACTAGACTTCAGAAAATAAAGTTTTTTCTACTAAGTGTAAAAACACAGCAGATGTCACTAAAAAAAACCCTTTTATTCAGAAGCAAAAAAGAATGGTAGGATGATCTTAAGCATTGCATCATAAAATGACTTGTTTCAAACTAAGTATAGTAAGGTTTTGTGAGGAATAAGTTCAAGGATCGACTCAATTTCAAAATAAATTTTAACACAACTGTATTTTACCACATGTGTTAATTTTGAAGAATTACCTCGTGGAGGCACCCTGTCTCTGGAGTTACACACTGATACCATTTCTGATTCCTTTCTCAGTATCTCCACACAGTAGAACTAAAGACATGACAGACTTGGCTAGCAAAGTTTTCACACCAAGCACATTGTAGTTCTATAAGTCTGTCATCCAGATATTTTTTATTTCAGCATTTGACATCACCATCCTCCCAGAAAATTAAGTACAAACGTACGACATTTGCCTCTTCTTTTATCTTCATTCACTGAATCTTAATCCTGTGAATTTTACTTTTTTAGTAAGTCTTTAATAATTTTTTATGTTCTCTGAACTTGCCAACTTCTTTAGCTAAGCATTATTTTTTTGACCAACAGTATTACACTCACTGCTGGTCACTCCACTCACCAGTCTCTTTTCCTTCCTCTTAAACTACCCTACAACTATCTGATCTGTGACACCATGTTCTGATTGGATCACTGTCCTGTCAAAAATGAAGCCCTGCTCCCAGGAATGTCAGCTTCTCTACCTCTGTCTAAGACCCTGTCCTGCTCATTCTAAGAGAGCCTGGTCAATGGTTTTCCTTAGAAGATTATCACCATAAGCTTAATGTTGTCAGATCTTTACAATAGCCTTGCTAATAAGTACTCTATTTATTAGGGTTTTAAACTCATTCCTACTTTCCACAGACGTTTTTGGATGCCACCTCAGTGTCACGGGTCATAATTGGTACCCAAGATACAAGGAGGGGTAAAATCCTTCCCTGTATACTACGTAGATGAGTGGTTCTTAAAGCGTGCTCCCAGTCTAACAGCACCAGCATCATCTAGGAACTTGTTAAAAATGCAGACTCTTGATCCCACCCTAGGCCTTCTGAATCAGAGACCCCAGGGATGGGACCAAGCAACCTGGGTTTTAATAAGTTCTCCAAGTGAGTGTGGTGCCCCTTGTAATTTGAAAAGTGCTGATCTACATATAGATGAAGAGGATATATAAACAAATTTAGTAAAGCTGTAATGTTGGTGGTCATTAAGAAGTACACGGAGCACTCTTAGGAGAGTGGGGTTAGAAAAGCTGGCATTTAGCTAATGAACTGGTTTGGTAAAGGGGAGAAAGGAACCAACATCCAAAGAAGAGAATGCAGCATGAAGAAAATCTCAGAAACAGAAAATTGTCTGCTTAGGACATAGGTGTACAAAAGATATAGGGGTAAGAAATAGAGGAGAAGCCTAGATGATTGTAAACTGGAAGACATTACATGCCATGTATGGCTTTTACAATCTGTGGAAAATAAAGAGCCAGTGATAAGTGAAAATAAAATAACAGGAAGCCTTCCTCCACAACGTCTTTCCGTATTCTAATCCTTCCTTAAGTCAGAAGTTATCCTTCCTTCCTCCTTCCCTCCATCCAAAGTGCCAGATGCTTTATGTACCTCCTAAGACAATTTGTATCTTGATTATAATTACTTGTCTCCTTATTTTATCCTCCCAAATGGGCTGCAAACTCATTGAGAACCAAGAACCATTTCTTGCTTCTTCTAGCTCCCTAAGTGCATGGTAGAGTAGCTTGCATAGACCGTAACAGAATAAATTAAAATTAAATTAAAACGTCAGTGGCACCTGTGAGTCTCTGTAATATTATGGGGGTACAAAATATAATTGTTTTGTAATATGTTAACTTTTTTGGTAATGAGTAGAAGATGAAAACAGGTATTGTAGGACAAACATCAAGGAAATAATATGAGCAGGTTTTATGATATGTGGTCATTCTTTTCTGTGCCAGGAATGTGGCCTATGTAGTTTTTATAGAAGTTTTGCTAAGATAAAGAGTTATAGAGCTGCGCTGTCCCTGACAGTAGCTGCTAGCCACATGTGACAGCTGAGCTCTTGAAATGTGGCTAGTCCTAATTGAGATATGCTGTAAAAGTGAATTACACAGCAAATTTCAAAGACTTAGTATAAAAAAAGAATGTAAAATAGCTCATTACAACTTTTATATTGATTTCATCGTGAAATGATAATATTTTCAATGATTTGGATCAAATAAAATATGTCAGTAAAAATTCATTTCACCCATTTATTTTTATATTTTTAATGTTACTACTAGAATATTTCAAATAACCTGTGTGGCTCACATTATATTCTACTGGACAGCGTTGGTATATTCCTTTTTAACTCTTATTAGTAGTAATAATAATCAAATCTGGTTATTTTTGAGATTTTATATATATATAGAAATGTATAGTCAATAGTTGTTAACACTCTTGAAGAAAGGTACTACCACCTATTCATCTTTTGGGGGGGTTATCATCAACATTTAGCTGGTACTGAATTTCTTAAAACATTTTTGCTGAATGAATGAATGAATTTAACGATATTTCTTGGCCAGTCAACGTGTAGTATGCATAAAAAGCAATACTTTTATTTGTTCTCTAAATTCTGCAATGTTAAGAAAATTGATATTGAGAGATTAGAGAAATATCAAGCAGTTGTCTACAACTCACATGTTCCTGAGTCAGGTAATATAATATTTAAAAATATAGCATATGTTCTTCAGTTAATTTAGAAAATTATAGTTTTAACATCCTTTTGTTTTTACTAGGTATGAGGCTAACTATATATTAAATAATAAAACATTAATGTAATAGAATGTATTAAAACTAAAAATTTAAATCATAGCATAATTATACATTTAGATATTTAGAGCACCATCTATTAAACATTTTGAATGATTATTCATAAGTAATTATTAATCTATTAATACTCTAGTTTAAGTGATTACTTGTGAGTAAATGTAAGTAAAATATGAATCTATTTAGATATATGTTTAAGTTAAATGTTATGTATATAAGACTTTTTATTATTTTGCTTACTAATTCAATATGAATTTTTGTCTTCAAAATTTTTAGTTTACTGCCTCAAGGTCTTTTATGTCTGAAATCTAATCAGACTTTTTTCATTTTATCTTTAAAATCTGAATAATTTCTTCCAAGTCATGGTATAAATAAATAATTGAGCTAAGTGCTTACTAGTTTTAAGTGTTCTAATGAAATAGGTTCTTGCTTTCCCAAACTTTTCTATCATGGCACACAACATCTCAGTAATTTTTTCATGATGCCCTTATGCCCAAAGAAATACATAAAACAATTTAATTTATTATGTAGTTAGGTCCTAACAATTTAACTAGTATTTATACCCTAACGTCTTAGTAACCATTGGAAAAAATAATACCCATAAAATGAAATAAAAATAATATATTTATTTCATTGTTAATAATTCAAATTATGTATCAGTGGGGTATGTGCCTGATGGGCACTGCACAGCTACTCAAATGGTGGAATTGGTTTGGACACTGACATTCTCATTTCCTGTTCCACACTGATCTCACTGATTTTCTTGCAGTACATTTTTTTTTATCACCACAGTCATCACAAACCAGCCTCACAAAGGTATGACATTATCGAAAAGAAATACTTGTCTCTAATCTTAAACTGTAATTATCTGGAGCTGGTAGTTTGCCCACTGTACAACAGATATTACAACATCCTTCTGTGCTCTTATGAGTTCACTGCCATACCCCAGAACATTTAAAGATGGTCCATACATTTATTCTCTGTGTTGAATCTAGCTATGTTTGCACAATCATATGTCAAATGAGTTACAACTGTCAAAAATAAATCAAAACAAAATACATTATCATTATTCTTCTTTTTTTTCTGGTCTTATTTTTGACTTTTTATCTCTAGTTATTCCCCAACGTTCCTAACTGAGATGCAAGGATATCTGGTTTTAGGAAACTCCCCTTCTTTAATTGAGATAGAAATAGTTTGAGGAAGTTGTGTGGTCCTTTTTCTAGATTCAGTTTCTTTCTCTTAAAATTTCAACAGTAAAATAATTATTAAGTAAATATAATGGTTCATTACCTAGCAGTTTATCCTTTGCAGCCAGAGCATAGTTTCTTATAAAAGAGCTGAACTAATAAAGGATATATGGCTTAGAAAATTTAACCCTTACTCCATAACTTTACCAATGATTACATTATTTTTATTCTTATTTCACAGAACAAGACCTGGAATATAGCTGTCTTCTTTGATTGCTCTCATTTCTAGCATAAATTTATAAAAGAAAAGGTAGCAGAAGAAGTATATACACCTAAGTATTATGAATTTCTCCTTTTCTCGTTAATTATGAAAATAAAACCAATATTATGTATATATAGGGAGACAGGACCTTATTTGTAGGGTAGCAAGCTTGCCTCCATTTTAGTAAATATTTCCCTATAGTGATGCCACGTTGCCTGAAATTCTATTATAGATCTAGTCAGGAACAGCATCTCTTTTTCGGTACAGATTTGTACATTCTATTGAAATGTAACAATTCAGCAATTAGTCACTTAATCAGCAGAATGAATCACTTTACCAGATCACAGTCCTAACGGTTTTTAAGGCTTTACTGACATAAGGAAATTATTAAGGAGATGAGAACTTATATAGACTGGGATGGAATTTTAATTAAAGGAGTATGAAATACTAAGAAGTGATTGCCTGGATGTTCCACTCTAGAATAGAGTAGGAATAGGCTGAGAACCCAACAAAGGAATATACGGATGGACTTTTATAACTTCTGGGCTCCTAGGCAGTTGAATGAAAACAGTACCATTTTCATTCTCTTATAGATATTTAAAATCTGTTCATATTTAAATTGAATACTTTCAACCAAAGTTGTTCCATTTCTTAGGTAATTGAACGTAGATTACTGCAGGTATAAAATTATAGCCTCAAAACAGGCTTCACAAAATGAAAAAGGGATTTATGTATTTATAAGCTTAAACATGTGTTGAGAAGTGTAAGTAGACACCCTAATCTGGAGCAGCCAAATGGATGAAATGTGTTCTCCAGGCAGGGTGTGCTCTGACCAACAGAAATTAATTCAGAAGGAAGTTGAAATGGTAAATCCTATGAAAGGTTTATCCATTAATCTGTGTTTTGATATTGCAGCCTACTGATGCAACAAAGGTTGTCTCTCATCCAATTACGGGGGAAATTCAGGTATGAAAGTTTTTAAAAGATCATTGCTATACCATCTTTTGTGGCTCTTTTTCCCACTGGTCTATTGAAATTGTAAGCATTGTTAGAACCTTTCCTGTTTTATAACATATGTAGATGTATAATGAAAAAATACAATTTTACAGAAAAGTATTTTAACACAAATACATGTTTTATTAAATCTAACGATATCTGTGGAATACTATACTTCAAAGTCTGCCTGATAACAGTATAAATGTATTATGCCTCGGTTACTTCATACATGTTGAAAGTGTTTCAAACATGACAGATTCTCCGGGAAATTTGAAGGTTTCTCTTTAAGAGTTTCATGCGTCTAATGCTGTCCTCTTTTCTTCCTCTGATCAATAATTGTCAAATAATTGCTCAGCAGTTCTTTTAGAGCAGTGTTTTTCATATTGGGTGTCATAACCAATCTGTAATTTATCAAATCAATTGAGAGTATTTTGACCAGGAAAATAGAAGAAAATAGTGTAAATCACTATCTTTTTTAGTTTTGTATGTGTGTTTCTGTGTTTATATTGCATTGTACATGGGCAAATTCAAAAATGTTAGAAAAACTGTACTTTAGATGGTACCAAAAAGTAATTTAGTGTAGATAAGAAATGTCATGTGGAAAGAGTTAACACAATACCAAATAATAACTATTTGAAGATAGTACATTTCAGATAAGGGAAAGAGAACAGTGAGTCTTAGTTGCATCTACAGTACATTTTCACAAAGTGTAACAGATTTGAACTAATTTGAGGGTAAGCATAGAGAAAGGGGGAGTGTTTTCCTGGAAGAAATGGTACAAGGGAACATTCTTCTGCCAGAGGGTAGTGAAAGGAACAGATCTGCTTTGCTGCAGGAAAATGTTCCTGTAGAGGTAAGTTGAGACTAAATTAAGAGAACCTTGAACAGAAGCCAAGGGATGTTAGCCATGACATAATAGAGTGATCAGGAAATAAATATTTTCGAGTGAGGGAGAGGCTAATTCAAAGCAATATGTGATAGAAAATTCATAGAGCCTTGGCCTCTAGAAAGTATTATGAAGGGTAGGACACAAAGACAAAGAAATCAATTAAGTGTTATCTAGGTACACCCTGATTGAAGCAGAAGCGCAGTATGAGAGTGGAAATGGAGAAAGAGTGCAGAACGTGGGCATCTTAGTAAGAAGGACCCAGCAGGATGGAGTCGGGATCACCTGTGTGCTCTTGATCTTGCTGTATCGCTGCTATTTCCCACTTCTAGAAAAACAGACCTGATCTTTCTTCATTTCACATGCAGCACAGAAAATGCTATGTGTTCTCATTCATAATATCTCCTTCTCTCTGCTCATTTTTTTAAACTTCTTGCTCATGGGCCAATATGTTCTGTTTCTTTTTGGCTTGTTGTTTTTATTTGTCCTTATTTTATTTTCCTTTCCCTTCAGTCGTTATATTTAATTCTATAGTGGAAATTTACTCTAATAATTTTCCGTCTTCACACCCAGGTTATTTTCTTTTCTTTTCCTTTTTTTGGGGGGGGGATATTTTCTTATGACAGTGATTTCAATTTTTTACATTTTATCTTTTGTCTTTTAGCAAAACCTTATTCCAAATGAAACCTTATGTAAACACCCAAACAATGAATTACCAGCATGGCGTAGCTCTGGTTGAGGGTTACTGGGGGCATCTCATTCTCTCTCAGATGTAACCTCCAAGCAACTCTAAGTGTTCTCTAAGGCACCAAATTTACAGAGTACATTTTGGAAAGCACTCTCTTAGGGTAGCCTGCAAATCTCAGTTTCAATAAGAAATGATTTTACTGCCTTACCAGTTAAAAGTGGACTTTCAGGCTAGCAGAGAAAGGAGAAAATTGAAAAGAATTTCTCCTTAAAGATTTGGAAGCCATTCTAAACCTCAGTGAAATTAATTGCAGAATAATTCTTCTATTTCAGTACTCCATTAGAGCACAGTTACTGCAGTTCTAAACTTTTCATTTCTCCTCTTCCTTCACAGCCCTTTGTTTCATGTTTCATATTGCTTCCATGATAGTCAGAGAGACTCTGGGCCTTTCTGTACTGAGGAAAGCAAAGATTTGTTTTCTGCCACAAAACATAACCAGATCAAGATTATGCTGAAATTAGGAAATTATTTTAATCATTAACATGAAGATTATCTCATCTAAATTATTCCATTTTCAACATAAACATAGCATATCTGTTTTGTATGATTATAAAAAATACATTCATTTTTTATTTATGGATTTTCTTCTTCAAAATATAGATCCCTTCCCTTCTGTTATTTGATAAACAGAAAGAGCAACAAACAGAATTGTCTTATTCTAAATGATGCCAAAAGAATCTTTCATTTTTAATGGTGAAAAATTAGTTAATTTGATTATTTTGAATCATGCAGGCTTCTCAAATATTAATTTGAATTGTAAGTCTTTTACTATTCAGTGACAGTTTTACAACAGCCATTAAACATCTATGAGACAGTGCCTCTTCTTTTCTCTTCAGCTTCTAAAATTAAAGAACAATATTTCATTTTCTTAGCATCACTATTAAGAAAGCACGCACAGAAAGAATAGCTATAGGTTTATCAGCTAATGTAATATAGGAAGGGATAAAATCTACACATTCTTAAATATTCTTACAATTCAGTACTAACATCTTTGTCTTTAAATAATGTTTCCACCCACTGCTAATTACTTGATGAAATGCAAAAGATATTTTCTAATAAATCCATCAATTAGTTAATCTATTTTCAAAATTCTGCCAATTGTATTTATGAATGTTAACATTTCTGATTTTCCTAAGAGTACAAATTTAGTTTAAAAATGGAACTAGCATTCACTGTGTGATTATCCTAAATGAATTTTTGACAGGCCAGAACTTTCACTGTAGAAAGAATGAACAGCACATTTACTAGTAATTAATGTGTGCCTGGGAGTTCCCAATTAAATTAGACATTAACTGGTCTGTTCAGTTTCAAATAAAATGAAAGTAGCAGTTGATGCTTCTTATGAGAACTTTTTTTAAATACTGTAAAATACTGAATAATTATTATATGTTTTTTATACAAAAAAACATAATGTTCATGGAATATTTTCTGTCCCTTTAAGCTTCAAATCAACTATGATCTTGGAAATCTCATAATACATATTCTCCAAGCAAGAAACCTTGTCGCTCGAGACAACAATGGTTACTCAGACCCCTTTGTTAAAGTGTACCTTCTTCCAGGGCGAGGGTAAGTAAAGAAGCACTATATTCTTAGTATTGTAAATATTGCCCTGTGGTTTAAAAAATAGTGATAGTGTCTTCTGGTCTCTAATTTAAGGAGTTTAATATCTTTTCCTTAGTTTTATCTACATGTCATATTTATTTATTTCCAATTAGTAAGTAAGGTGGAATTAAAAATTTGTAATTAGGCCTTAAAGGGTTTTAGGAGAGCCATGATGGTAACAAAACCTGACTGGATGAGAACACATCAGTATTTCAATTCTGGAAAGCACTTGTGCTATGACCAATCAGGTAGACAGTAAAATCATTTCAGGAATTATTTGTGGAAGATTTAAAGAATTAGTTTACTTTTCAAAATGTATTTGTGAAACCAGTGTTCAAGGACTAATCAGTTAGTCTTTTATAGGATGTGTATTATTCAATACATTAAATGTTCATTAACTGACTTGATATATTATTATTCATATGCATATTTTCAAATGGGTGTTTTAAAATTATAAAATAAAGCTTTAGTTAGCATCTATCGCCTCATACAGGTAAAATAAAATGAAAGGAAAAAAAATCTCCTTGTGGTGAGGTCTTAGCATCTACTGTCTTAATAATGAGATAAACAATATATTTAGTCAGAAGACACAATTAGCAATCATGAAGACAGGTCAATTGAGTTTGTTTAGTTTAAGGTACAGAAAGAAAAAAGAATGAACGAAAGGGAACAAGGCCTTAGAAACCTAGGATATCATAAAGTATACGAACATACACAGAGAGGCAATTCCAAGAGGAGAGAAAGAGGCAAGGGCAGAAAACATTTCTGAAGAAATAATGGCAAAAGATTTCTCACATTTGTTGGAAAAAATCTGCACAGCCAAGAAGCTCAACAAAATCCAATCAGGATAAACAGAAAAAATTTATACCAGGTCTCTTCTTAATCATACTATCAAAATCCACAGACAGAATCTTGAAAGAAGCAAGAGAAGTGGCTCATCATATCCAAGGGATCCTCTATAAGATAAACAACTAATTGCCAATCAGAAACCATGGAGCCCAGAAGGTAGGGAGATGACATAATCAGTGTACTAAAGGAAAAAGATGGTCCACAAGAATTCTGTATCCAGCAAAACTGTCCTTCAAAAATAAAGACTTTGTTTTTTAATAAATAAGACATTGGAGAGGACCTTCAAGATGCCAGAGGAGTAAGACATGGAGATCACCTTCCTCCCCACAGATACATCAAAAATACATCTACATGTGGAACAACTCCTACAGAACACCTACTGAATGCTGGCAGAAGACCTCAGACTTCCCAAAAGAACAGAGGGAGGCCTACATGCAGAGACGGGGCCAAATCCAAAGCAGAACACCAGGAGCTGTGTGAACAGAGAAGCAAAAGGGAAATTTCTCCACGCAGCCTCAGGAGCAGCGGGTTAAATCTCCACGGTCAACTTGATGTACCCGGCATCTGTGGAATACCTGAATAGACAATGAGTCATCCCAAAGTTGAGGCAGTGGACTTTGGGAGCAACTGTAGACTTAGGGTTTGCTATATGCAACTGACCAGTTTCTGACTTTTATGTTTACCTTAGTTTAGTTTTTAGCGCTTGTTATCACTGGTAGATTTGTTTATTGGTTTGGTTGCTCTCTTCTTTTTTTATTATGTATTTATTTTTTTATTTTAATAATATTGTTTTAATTTTTTATTTTAATAATTTTATTTATTTTCTTTCTTTCTTTCTTTCTTCCTTCCTTCCTTTCTTCCTTTCTTTCTTTCTTTCTTTTTTTCTCCCTTTTATTCTGAGCCATTTGGCTAAGAGGGTGTTGGTGCTCTGGCTGGCTGTCAGGCCTAAGCCTCTGAGGTGGGAGAGACAGGTTCAGGACATTGGACTATGAGAGACCTCCCAGCTCCATTAATCAGCAAGAGCTCTCCCAGGGATCTCTGTCTCAACGCTAATATCCATCTCCACTCAACGACCAGCAAGCTCCAGTGCTGTAAACCCCATGCCAAACAACTAGCAAGACAGGAACACAACCCCACCCATTAGCAGAGAGGCTGCCTGAAATCATAATAAGTTCACAGACACCCCAAAACACACCACCAGACCCTGTCCTGCCCACCAGAAAGATAAGATCCAGCCTTATCCACCAGAACACAGGCACCAGTCCCCTCCTCCAGGAAGCATACACAACCCACTGAGCCAACCTTACCCACTGGGGCAGACACCAAAAGCAGCAGGAACTATGAACCTGCAACCTGTGAAAAGGAGACCCCAAATACAGTAAGTTAAGCAAAATGAGAAGACAGAGAAATATGCACCAGATGAAGGAGAAAGGTATATACCCACCAGACAAAACAAATGAAGAGGAAATAGGCAGTCTACCTGAAAAAGAATTCAGATGATAGTAAAGATGATCCCAAATCTTGGAAATAGAGTGGAGAAAATAAAAGAACTGTTTAATAAGGACCTAGAAGGACTGAAGAGCAAACAATGATGAACAGCACAATAAATGAAATTAAAAATTCTCTAGAAGGAATCAATAGCAGAATAACTGAGGCAGAAGAACAGATAAATGACCTGGAAGATAAAATGGTGGAAATAACTACTGCAGAGCAGAATAAAGAATAAAAATGAAAAGAATTGAGGACAGTCTCAGAGACCTCTGGGACAACATTAAACACACCAATATTCGAATTATAGGGGTCCCAGAAAAAGAAGAGAAAAAGAAAGGGACTGAGAAAATATTTGAAGAGATTATAGTTGGAAACTTCCCTAATATGGGAAATGAAATAGTCAATCAAGTCCAGGAAGTGCAGAGAGTCCCATACAGGATAAATCCAAGGAGAAACACTCCAAGACACATATTAATCAATCTGTCAAAAATTAAATACAAAGAAAAAATACTGAAAGCAGCAAGGGAAAAGCAACAAATAGCATACAAGGGAATCCCCATAAGGTTAACAGCTGATCTTTCAGCAGAAACTCTGCAAGCCAGAAGGGAGTGGCAGGACATATTTAAAGTGATGAAACGGAAAAACCTACAACCAAGATTACTCTACCCAGCAAGGATCTCATTCAGATTCGACGGAGAAATTAAAACCTTTACAGAGAAGCAAAACTAAGAGAATTCAGCACCACCAAACCAGCTTTACAACAAATGCTAAAGGAACTTCTCTAGGCAGGAAACACAAGAGAAGGAAAAGACCTACAATAACGAACCCAAAACAATTAAGAAAGTGGGAATAGGAACATATGTATCGATAATTACCTTAAATATAAATGGATTAAATGCTCCAGCCAAAAGACATAGACTGCCTGAATGGCTACAAAAACAAGACCCGTATATATGCTGTCTACAAGAGACCCACTTCAGACCTAGGGACATGTACAGACTGTAAGAGTGTTGATGGAAAAACATATTCCATGCAAATGGAAATCGAAAGCTGGAGTAGCAATTCTCATATCAGACAAAATAGACTTTAAAATAATAACTATTACAAGAGACAAAGAAGGACACTACATAACAATCAAGGGATCGATCCTCAAAGAAGATATAACAATTGTAAATATTTATGCACCCAACATAGGAGCACCTCAATACATAAGGCAAACGCTAACAGCCATAAAAGGGGAAATCAACAGTAACACAATCATAGTAGGAGACTTTAACACACCACTTTCACCAATGGACAGATCATCCAAAAGGAAAATGAATAAGGAAACAGAAGCTTTAAATGACACATTAAACAAGATGGATTTGATTGATATTTATAGGACACTCCATCCAAAAACAACAGAGTACACTTTCTTCTCAAGTGCTCATGGAACATTCTCCAGGATAGATAGTATCTTGGGTCACAAAACAAGCTTTGGTAAATTTAAGAAAATTGAAACCATGTCAAGTATCTTTTCTGACCACAACGCTATGAAACTAGAAATCAGCTACAGGGAAAAAACTATAAAAAATACAAACACGTGGAGGCTACGCAATACGCTACTAAATAACCACGAGATCACTGAAGAAATCAAAGAGGAAGTCCAAAAATGCCTAGAAACAAATGACAATGAAAACACGACAACCCAAAACCTATGGGATCCAGCAAAAGCAGTTCTAAGAGGGAAGTTCATAGCAATACGATCCTACCTCAAAAAGCAAGAAAAATCTCAAATAAACAACCTAACCTTACACCTAAAGCAATTAGAGAAAGAAGAACAAAAAGCTGCCAAAGATAGCAGAAGGAAAGAAACCATAAAGATCAGATCAGAAATAAATGAAAAAGAAATGAAGGAAACAATAGCAAGGATAAATAAAACTAAAAGCTGGCTTGTTGAGAAGATAAACGAAATTAATAAACCTTTAGCCAGACTCATCAAGAAAAAAAGGGAGAAGACTCAAATCAATAGAATTAGTAATGAAAAAGGAGAAGTAACAACTCACACTGCAAAAATACAAAGGATTATGAGAGATTGCTACAAGCAACTATATGCCAATGAAATGGACAACCTGGAAGAAATGGACAAATTCTTAGAGAAGCACAGCCTTCTGAGACTGAACCTGGAAGAAGTAGAAAATATGAACAGACCAATCACAAGCACTGAAATTGAAGCTGATTAAAAATCTTCCAACAAACAAAAGCCCAGGACCAGATGGCTTTTCAGGCAAATTCTATCAAACATTTACAGAAGAGCTAACACCTATCCTTCTCAAAATCTTCCAAGATATAGCAGAGGGAAGAACACTCCCAAACTCATTCCACAAGGCCACCATCACCTTGATACCAAAACCAGACAAAGATGTCACAGAAAAAGAAAACTATAGGCCAATATCACTGATGAATAGAGGTGCAAAAATCCTCAACAAAATACTAGCAAACAGAATCCAACAGCACATTAAAAGGATCGTACACCATGATCAAGTGGGGTTTATCCCAGGAATGCAAGGATTCTTCAATATACGCAAATTAATCAATGTGATACACCATATTAACCAGTTGAAGGGAAAAAAACATACGATACTCTCAATAGATGCAGAAAAAGCTTTTGACAAAATTCAACACACATTTTTGATAAAAACTCTCCAGAAAGTAGGCAGAGAGGAAACTTACCTCAACATAATAAAGGCCATATATGACAAACCCACAGCCAACATTGTTCTCAATGGTGAAAAATTGAAACCATTTCCTCTAAGATCAGGAACATGATAAGGTTTCCCACTCTCACCACTATTATTCAACATAGTTTTGGAAGTTTTAGCCACAGCAGTCAGAGACGAAAAAGAAATAAAAGGAATCCATATCGGAGAAGAAGAAGTAAACTGTCACTGTTTGCAGATGACATGATACTATACATAGAGAATCCTAAAGATGCTACCAGAGAACTACTAGAGCTAGCCAGTGAATCTGGTAAAATTGCAGGATACAAAGTTAATGCACAGAAATCTTTTGCAATCCTATACACTAATGCTGAAAAATCTGAAAGAGAAATTAAGGAAACACTCCTATTTACCACTGCAACAAAAAGAATTAAATAGCTAGGAATAAACCTACCTAAGGAGGCAGAAGACCTGTATTCAGAAAAGTATAAGACACTGATGAAAGAAATTAAAGATGATACAAACAGATGGAGAGATATACCATGTTCTTGGATTGGAAGAATCAACATTGTGAAAATGACTATTGTATCCGAAGCAATCTACAGATTCAATGCAATCCCTGTCAAACTACCAATGGCATTTTTCACAGAACTAGAACAAAAAATTTCACAATTTGTATGGAAACACAAAAGACCCTGAATAGCCAAAGCAATCTTGAGGAAGAAAAACGGAGCTGGAGGAATCAGGCTCCCTGACTTCAGACTCTACTGCAAGGCTACAGTCATCAAGACAGTATGGTTCTGGCACAAAAACAGAAATATAGATCAATGGAACAGGATAGAAAGCCCAGAGATAAACCCATGCACATATTGTCATGTTATCTTTGATAAGGAGGCAAGAATATACAATGGAGAAAAGACAGCCTCTTCATTAAGTGGTGCTGGCAAAACTGGACAGCTACATGTAAAAGAATGAAATTAGAACACTCCCTAACACCATATAAAAAAATAAACTCAAAGTGGATTAAAGACCTAAATATAAGGCCAGACACTATAAAACTTTTAGAGGAAAATATAGGCAGAACACTCTATGACATAAATCACAGCAAGATCCTTTTTGACCCACATCATTGAGAAATGGAAATAAAAACAAAAATAAACAAGTGGGACCTAATGAAACTTAAAACCTTTTGCACAGCAAAGGAAACCACAAACAAGATGAAAAGACAACCCTCAGAATGGGAGAAAATATTTGCCAATGAGGCAACTGACAACGAATTAATCTCCAAAATATACAAGCAGGTCATGCAGCTCAATATCAAAAAAACCCAACCCAAACCAAAAATGGACAGAAGTCCTAAGTAGACATTTCTCCAAAGAAGATATACCAATTGCCAGCAAACACATGAAAGGATGTTCAACATCACTAATCATTAGAGAAATGCAAATCAAAACTACAATGAGGTATCACCGCACACTGGTCAGAATGGCCATCATCAAAAAATCTACAAACAATAAATGCTGGAGAGGGTGTGGAGAAAAGGGAACCCTCCTACACTTCATGGGAATGCAAATTGATACAGCCACTTGGAGAACAGTGTGGACGTTCCATAAAAAACTAAAAATAGAACTACCATATGATCCATCAATCCCACTCCTGGGCATATACCCTGAGAAAACCATAACTCAGAAAGAGTCATGTACCACAAGATTCATTGCAGCACTAGTTATAAGAGCCAGGACATGGAAGCAACCTAAGTGTCCATAGACAGATGAATGGATAAAGAAGATGTGGCACATATATACAATGGAATATTACTTAGCCATAAAAAGAAACAAAATTGAGTTATTTGTAATGAGGTGGATGGACCTAGAGTCTGTCATGCAGAGTGAAGTAAGTCAGAAAGAGGAAAACAAGTACTGTATCCTTACACATATATATGGAATCTAAAAAAAAAAAATGATTCTGAAGAACCTAGGTGCAGGACAGGAATAAAGACACAGACATAGAGAATGGACTTAAGGACATGGCAAGCGGGAAGGGTAAGTTGTGACGAAGTGAGAGAGTGGCATCAACATATATACACTACCAAATGTAAAATAGATAGCTAAGGGCAAGCAGCCGTGTAGCCCAGGGAGATCAGATTGGTGTTTTGTGACCAGCTACAGGGGTGGGATAGGGAGGGTGGGAGGGAGATACAAGTGGGAGGGGATATGGGGATAGAAATATGCCTATAGCTGATTCACTTTGTTATACACCAGAAACTAACACAACAATGTAAAGCAATTATACTCCAGTAAAGATGTTAAATAAATAAATAAGACATTGCCAGAAGAACAAATAAATAAGACATTGCCAGAAGAACAAACCTGAGAAACAGTTTTTTCCCCAGCTGAGTTGCCCTTCGAGAAATATTAAAGAGAATTCTGCAGGCTGAAATGAATTTAATTCATACACTACCAACTAGCCATATAGAACAGGAAAGGGAATTTTTTATTTTATGTTAGTTTATATCTTTATGTAGTAGTTATAACTGTAATTTGTCTACCTTTTTGATGTATAGTTGATTTATAATGTTGCATTAGTTTGTAGTATACAGCAAAGTGATTGTTATACATATATATGTATATATATTCTTTTTCATATTCTTTTCCATCATAGTTTATTACAAGATATTGAATATAGTTTCCTGTGCTACACAGTATGACCTTGTTGTTTATATATTTTATATGTAGTAGTTTGTATCTACTAATCTAAAACTCCTTATTTATCCCTCATCCCACCACTTTTTTTTTTAACATGAATATAACAAAGTGATAACTTCATTCTGCCTTTGATTTGGGTCATTAGACCTTCAGTGTTATTTAATGACAGTATTATGGGACAAGAGGAAATGACTGCCAAGGGTATATCTCCAATCAGCATTTGCTAATGAATGAATGAAAATAAAGCACTGTCTTTTATTTTCTATCTTCTTTAATATCCTAGTATCACCTTTTATACTATAAGAGAGTAGTTATCCTTTATTTGTTACAGGATATGTTTCCATTAGACTATTGCAAACTTGAATAACTGGAAAGGTCAGGCAGGTGGCATGAATATGTCAATCCATTCTGGAGTAGGTAACAGAGAAAGTGTTGAAACTATAGTGAAATGAAGAGTGAGGTCCCACCTAAAGCTATCCCCGTGCCATTTGTCAAACAAAATATGCCTTCTGGGTGGAATTTGACCAAAAAGCAGGCTAATGTGCTTACTCGTATTCAATTCCTAGCCCTTTCATTAAATTACTCTTAATTATTACAGTGGCCAAGACCTTGGAATTTACTACACTTGTGAGGTATTATTTTCACTTTAGTTCTAAGATTATTTTCTGCCTCATGTTGTTAATATATTATGGTATAGCTCCTCTAGTTTTTATTCTCACATTTTCTTCCTTATTTCTGTTCCTAACTTTTTTCTTCCTGTCTTTCCTACTTTCCTGCTGTATCCTTCATTCTCGCTCTTGGAATCAATGCAGTCAAGTCATGGTTGTCCAGAATGCAAGGTAGAGTTGGTTCTCTTTCAGTGTCACCCTTCAATGAAATGTCTAGAGTTCTCTTGTTTGCCTTTTAAGTACATTCACCTGCAGTTCAACTTCGGCTGTAATTTTTATTTTTCTACATGTTGGTATCAGTTGAATTAGGCTAATAGCAGACTATTCTGACCACAACATTATTACTAAATATGTGTAGCAGGTATGTGCATTGGAGCCCAGAAAAGTAGAAAAGAGCAAAAACATAGAAAGGTATGAATAAGGAACTATCACTTTGAAATGAGATATAACTAAAGTTTTCATTTATAATTTGTCTGCTAAAATTCATTTAGCTTCTCTTGCAAAAATTATGGCTCAGATTCTCCTGAGTCTTCTATGACAACCAAACAAATAAATCTAGTCATTTTTCAAAAGGAATTAACTGATCTTCTGGATGACCAGTACTAGGTGTGTATGTCATCTTAAAGATGATAGCTGTCTGGTCTTTTACCCTCACTTAGACCTGATATTGAAACATTTTCATGCCTTTATACCTTCTGTACCACAAAATTATTGCTGTGTAATATAGGATGCCATAATCTGCCTGCTCTAGGGTGTTAGCAACAGCATAAGAGCAACCTCCGTGGTTTGTCTGTTTTCTGCTAGAGCATGTTGCATCATTACATTGTCAGCTAAGGATATTTCTCAACACATAGCCAAAAGCATTTTTTTGCACGTCTCATTGCATTGTAAATTAAATGTGTTATTTAATTCAGGAGGTGAATCTTGTACCATCTGAAGCAACAGGGTGATGGGAATTTTAGTCCCACCCAGAATATTAGTGGTACAGGATTTTTGTCTGTGACATTAAAATTCAGCATCTTTACTAAACCTGACAAGCTGTTGCCCAAAAGAGGCAGTTTCTGATTTGTAAAGGCTTAAATATTTAAATAGCTCAAAGAATAGTATTAGTCAGTACAACCTTTCTGGTGCCCAGAAACTTCCTGTTTCTTTGCAACCACATAATTATGGCAACCAGTAAAATTTGATACTGAGAAAGGTTGCTTGTTATGACTGGCTCTCTCATCTTCAGATCTCTCAGACTGATACGCGAAATGAGTTTTGTTTCAAAGAGATAGTGTCATTTTAGAACAAACGTTATCAGTCACTTTATTCAGAAGCTTCTCTCTTTTATCCAGAGAAACCAGGGGGAAATTGTCAGAATGATAATGATTGTCTATATTTAACTTAGAAGAGAACGTGTTTTCTGTAAATGTAAATAATGGTCGAAATAATCTGGGATGTATTAGATTACAATTTAGAAGATCTAGAGTCACTTTCTCATCATATCTTTCATCTTGAAATCACTTTCATCATCTCTTTGAGAATTGTCAGTGTGGAAAGGAATTATACTGATGAGGTACTGACGTTGTAAGTTAGGCTGAGGAGGCCCACGAGCGAAGTCCTTAAGAACTTGGATTTGAATTTCAGTCCTGCCACTTAAAAGTTGTGAGGTTTCTCTAAAACTGTTTCCTCTTCCACCTAGGAATCATAATAGCCCCCCTCCCAGGGATTTTTGTGAAACACAGGGAGAATGCACCAAAAATGATAAGCATAATGTCTGGCACGTAGTAAACTCTCAATAAATGGCAGTAGCTATTATTGCTAGAAATATGTATAATAAACTCCACGTAGCCAATGGTCAGTTATCCCTGCAAAAAAGAAATGCAGAATGCTTGGGCTACTGAATTACACCAAATTATTTAACAACACTATATAGAAAATAAAACAACTTTTCTTCAATAATAAGTATAATACATCCTTCATTCTTAATTTTTTTTTTAAATGTCCTGTTAACTAAAAGAATTTCACTGGTCCAGTTTTCTTGTCTCCTTTCATTTCCTCTTGCCATCCTTTAATCAAGATACTCATAAGCTCTGACAGCCCAAATGTCAGCCAAGATGAGGTGAAAGAAAGACAAGGAAATAGCCTGAAGAGTCCATGAACTCAAAATTTGTCCCCGGATAATTAAGAAATGGAAATGAGCATATCTGAAGGATTTCGCTGTGGTTTTCTCTCATTACACTGTTGGACAAAGTACAGATTTTTTCACACTAATGAGATTTTGCCATGACTGAAGCTGATTTTTACTCTCATGATAGCTGGAAGCCTAATTCCTGGCTGGACTTTCTCTAAACACCCTTGTTAGCATCTCAAACTATTTCCTCTGGAAAGAATGTAAAGCAGATTCAGGTGTTGTATGTATTTACAATTTGAAGGCCAAAACATTTTATTTTAATAGATTTTTAAAGGAAAAAGAGAAGTACAAACATGTTTTAAAGATACATCCGGAAACCATTTATTTAGCACAGACTGCTCCAGACTCTGCTGGAATTGAGAACACAGCCATAGTGTCAGACTTCAGGGAGCACAGAGGACAATCAAGTGACAGCCCATAAATGCACTATTGCACACAGAGAAACAGAGCTTATAAAATGGCATATGCTCTGTGCTTCTTTCTAAATTAAAGGCAACATCCTCAGAGGAGTAATTTTGAAAAAAACTACACACACACACACACAAATATATATATATCTTTATTGGACTCATTATATATTTTTTCAATAAAGAAATTTATATGTATTTTTTCCAATCAAGAAAAAACAAAAGAAATGAAGACCTTCAGTACTTTAGATAATTCTGTGAAAGTTAAGAACAAACAAGCCATTATATTCCATTCTTCTTTCTCAATTTTTTTTTTACAGAGAGAACTTTTTTTTCTTCTGGTTTAGGAGAGGGTAATTGAATTTTAAATACCTTTTTCTGCCAGCCTTAAAATCATATCTACCTATGAGAAAATGATTGTCCAATAATGAAAAAGAGAAAGAAAAAGGAAATCAGTCAAAACTTTAAGGAAATAAAGGTTTAGATTTTTTTTTTTAAGTTTTCGGCTGCACCCCACGGCATGTGGGATCTTAGTTCCCCAACCAGGGATCGAACCCACGTCTCCTGCATTGGAAGACAAAGTCTTAATCACTGGACCACCGGGGAAGTCCCTAGATTTTTGTTTGATAAACACCGTGTTCCATCTTGATTAATTGACTTTTTATTTTCCCTTATTAAAAAACTTCTCTGATTATTACATATGGCTTAATTGTCCTAAAATAATGTCATTATTGCAGTCTTCCCATGAGGGATTGCAGTGTGTTTAACAGACATGGTAGGAAAGGAAAAGGAACTCCACTTATTTCTCAGCCTGGACTTCTGCTCACATTCAAGAATCCCTCTGCTTACCTGGCCACCTTCAACTTGTAAATCCACAGATTTTGATATGGAGATGAGAACTGTGGAGTTTTCAATTGTGTAAAGTGGGAACACAGCCCATTGACATCATGCCCAAGATGGTCAGTACATGGTAGCCATCAGACAAGGGTTCTTGAAGGAAGAGCTTTATGTGGCCATCTCTGCGTGTCAGGAAATTCAAGCGTGAAAAGATTGCAAAGAGATCTCATTGGCATTTACACAGGTCAACCAGGGCTGGTAGAGGCAGGATCGGGAGAAAGGTGTGTTTACCCTCGTTAACCCTAAAGGACACAGACCTTGAAACTTGAGAGAACTAGAGATTCAAACTTATTAGTAAGATTAAGATAACCTAGTAAAGTGAACATCTAGATTTTTCCCGACTAATTGGGGTTATATGTGAATGTATCTGAGCAAAAGTAAATTTTAATAATAATTATCCCTAGTTGTTCCACAGCACTCTCTTAGTCTTAGGATATACCATTCAATATTTCCCTAGGCAACTCTAAAGCTGTCCTCATTTTCTATATGTGTATATATACACACACTATAAATAATTTATGTTATATATATAAAACATACATTTAAGTTGAAGTGTACAGTTTTTGACTGTAAAATAAAGAAGACAAACTAGACACTTCAGCTAATGAAATATGCAATTAAGAAATTTTATGATGGGCCTAATCAACTGAGTTCATATAGCTCATGTTTCAGAGCAAGAAATTAGTTTCCCTGTGTTTGAAACCTGGTCCTATGAATTAATAACTATGCAGCCTTGCCAACGTGCCTGAATTCCTCTGAGCTTCAATTCTTATCAGCTATAAAATAGGGTAATAAATAATACTGGACACATAGAGTTGCTTTGAGGATGTAACACATGAAAAGCACTTAGAACTCCGCCTGTGAAAAAGTAGCGTTTCGTAAATGTTAGCTGTTATTATTTCAATGTGCTTACTTTATAAAGTGCTTCTCATGACATAATGGTATGTCAGTACAATTAAGAGTTTTGCAGTTGTACATTTTGATAGAGCATAATTCCTGGTGCAGAGTTGGCATTCGATAATTTTGCTACATATGGGTGAAAAAATGACTAAAGTATGCATGTGAAATATAACAATTATTAATATTATAAATTAAAATATGTTAACTAATATATCTTTTTGAAGACATTTCAATAGTTCAGGCTATTTTAATATACACTGACATATCTAGAATTTTAGTAAAAATACATGAGTTTGCATTTGACATTAATTTTCCATCTTCAATCTTATTTTAAAATTTTGTGCATTCAGTTTTTCAGAATTTGAAAAAAATAACAATTTTACCACTGTTCAGTGTATTATGAATCTTAATCCCTAATATGTTTTTCCCATGGTCTCACCACTTGGATAATTAAGTCCAAAACAGACAGAAACTTTAAAGCTCATACTACACAATGTGTTTTTTTCTTAGTGTACCTACTACAGGAATAGCCATGAATTCTAAAGTAGCAACCAGAGTTGGCTGTTAACTTAAAAGTGGTCATATTCATTCTTCTTATGTCATTAATTTAAAGAATCAAAATCATAAAGTATAAAGGGACATAATTTGCTAAAATAGTTTTGAATTTTGTTATAAAATATTTTAAACTTACTGAAAATTATAGATAATACTGTCACAAATACTTGTGTTCTTGCTATCCAATTTTATCAAATCGTAACATTTTGCTATATTGGCTTCAGATTTTTTTTAATAAAAAATATATTACAAGTACCCCTGAAGTCCTCTGAAACCATTCCCCTGTCCTCCTGAGACAACCACATAATAGAGTTTAACATCTATAATTCCCAAGCTGTCGTATGATATTAATGTTTGTCATACATATATACAAGTAGACATAAATAATTTACAGTATTATTTCATGTAATTTTAACTTTATATCATGATAACTTACCATAGGTTTTCTTCTGCAAATTATTTGCTCAAGATTTTTTTTAAGATTTATCTATCTTGATAAATGAAGGTATATTTCATTTAACTGCTGCTTAAATTTAATTGAATAAATATAATGTATTTATTTATTATATTATTAACACACTATTAGAAACAATGTTGCAATGAATGCTCTTTAACAAATTCCTTTTGTACGTGTGGGAGAATTTCTCTAAAGTAGAAGTGGAATTAAGTCAAAGTGGAATTTTCTGGGTACTTGAGTGCATGAACTTCACTAGACATAGACAAATTTACCTAAAAAGTATATGTACAAATGTATACTTTCTGTTCACAGTCTATGAAAGTTCCTGTGTCTTTGAATCATTGCCTATACATTTCCCCAGAATTATTTGCACTTTGTGCTGAATGAAAAAATTGTCAAATCCTGCTCTCTTTTTTTGTACTTTCAGATAGGTTGGTTACAAATGAGAATAGTGCTGCTTCATTTCTTAAATTAGATTCAGTTCACAGTGGCTGAAATGTGAGGTCTCAGGAGACGTGAGCTCAGTGGTTCTCAGTGGTTCTCAATCTTGACAATACTTTAGATTTACCTAGATCATTTTTAAAATTCTGATGCTCAAGCCTCACCCCAGACCTGTTAAATAAGACTCTCCTTGTGGGTGAAGGGCAGGGGGATGTGGGTGCCGTGCTAGTTGCCCCACCTACCACCCTGGGAACTCAGATCCCAAAGTGATCCTAATATGCAGTCAACGTTGGAAATTATTGCCCTTGTGTATGTCTGATAAGAAAGAGAATAAAGCCAGAGGGAGAAAAAAAGATACTTGGCTGTAGACCCATCTCTAAAAGTGAGTGGTGAACTGGAGCTTGATTCTTTAGTTTTATCTAGGATAGTTTTATCTAGGATGAATAAGTAAATTAGCATCTGGGGAACAATAGTAGGTATTCCAGAATTTGGCAATGCTTGAGACCAGGAATATAACAAGAGTTAGTCTGCTGACAGCAGTTGGGAATAGAACTACAGATCCAGGGTCAGGATGCAGTACCTTTAGGGTAAGGCAGTTTATGAAGTCCAGGCACGTGAATGGACCCCAAACAAATAGGTTTGTTTTCTAGGCAGAACATTTGGAAAAAGCCAGTGAGTGTTAGAGAAAAGCTTTGTCTATGTGGGCACCATTGGCTCATAGCAAATAGCAATAATTCCAACCCCATTAGCTGGTTGATGCCTGTTATAAATGTTTTGTCAGACTTAATTAGAATAAGTTTTGAAAGTAAGTTATGCTTAAACGTGTAAGATATAAGCTTCTAACTGGTGATCAGAGAGTATGGAAGAGTCAAGGATAAACTGAAATGCCCCAAGTTATAATGCATGAGGAAAAATTTTGATTTGGTTCATCATTTGTAACATAAGCTATTGACATAAACCAAGAATTTGTATTTAATTAAGATTGTTTCATAACTAGATTAAGTATTCTACTTTACCAAGAGTGTCAAAATCTACTATAAATATAAGGTAACAAATGTTCATGGAATCTCACCTATAGCAACAGCCATTTTTCATCCTTTCCTCAGTCAGTACAGTTATTTCAGCTTTTTACACAAAAAAATGAATTGAAAGACCATTTGGCTTTGCTGACATGATCAGTTGCAAAACTATTGGAAAGTTAAATATCCAATTATTATTTATGGGACAAGAAGATATTGACATTACTGTATAGTTCATGTAATTATCTCACACATTCAGGAGAGATTAAGATTTCTAAAATTGTATTCTAGTTAGAAGACCTAAAAACTTTTCTTTAAAAAAAAAAAATACCTTAGGGAAAATAAAACTAAAGCCATCCAAGATATTTTTGAATTGTCATTGTGCATTCAACTTAAAATACAGTTTAAGACATGAGGATGAGGAGATGATTACATAGTGATTCAAAACAAAATACCTTTAAAAGTCTGCATGCCCTTCAGGTTGACTATGAAGTCATCGGTCAAGGTAAATAATCAGGGTAATTCTTTCTCTTTTTCCAATTCAGTGCTGAGTACAAGAGAAGGACTAAATATGTTCAGAAAAGTCTTAATCCTGAGTGGAATCAAACAGTAATTTATAAGAGTATCTCCATGGAACAGGTATGCAATGATTATTTTCTATATGACAGATTCAGGCTAATATAAAAATAGTGATGATAGAATTACTGAAAGATTGTGATTCATATCAATTTTTCCATACAAACAAAAAAAATTAAGTAAAATACATGCAAGAAATATAGCCAGTAAAAGGAACTGGGTGCAGTTCGAAGATACAGTGAAAGAAAATGTGCACATTTTCACATAACAGCTAAAAAATAAAATGAATAAGACTAGTGGGACATTTTCCACTGATTATTTCAAAATCAAATATTTCAGTAGACTGGACTCTATTTATCATATTTTGAGGGAAAATATTTTCCAGCTAGCTGTATTTTGACTTTCATAAACAAAGAAAAAATAAGATTCAGATGCACTGAAATGAATTACCCCTCCTGGCAACAATTTAGGGATCATCTCTTTTCTAAATTGAGGCTTCCTACGGATCTGGCATTGTGCAACTAAACTGTACAGAAGAAAGCGTGAAGAAGACTAGTGTAAAGGATTATCACAACAAATAGATGACTCTAAGCAAAATTGCATCAATGTGTTTCTGAAAATCTTCATGTCATAACTTTGTATCAATAATAGAAAATAACTGATGGTTTATAAAGATGAATTCAGAGAGAAAAGAATACAAATAGAATAGGAAGAAGACATCCATGAAAACAATTTACAAATGAGTTGTCTTTCAAAATGAGGTTTCTCATTTATCCTTTGGAAGATTTCTAATTTGACTATGAAATTGAAGCTGGATATAAATTGTAATCTGGGTTCTTGAGTTTAAAATAAGTTACGTTCACCTGCAGAAATAAGACAGTGCTACTAATGTGTTTTGGCAATTTACTGAAACAAAAAACTATAACCCAAATACTTTGAATAACCTAGACATTTTTGCAACCTATGAATTTCATGTATTTAAAGAGTATATATAGATTCTGCTTGGTACTTTTAATAATGGGCAGGGGTAGAATAACAGGAAATAAGTAAAAATCACCCTTTTTTTTGCAAAATAGTGAGGTATCTTATGACCAAATACTTGGTTGGACCACAAAATGATTGACAGTTTACATAATATTGAATGTAAGTATACAGTTTTATATAAACTTAAAGTATTTTTACATAAGCGGAAAGAGTTCAAGGAATGAAAATATAAATGAGTCTATTATATGAGTATAATGAAAATTTATGATGAGAAACGAGGTTAATGACATTTTGATTTGAACTGTAGCTCAAGAAGAAAACACTGGAGGTGACAGTCTGGGATTATGATAGATTTTCTTCCAATGATTTTCTTGGTGAGGTGAGCCTATGGTTTCCTTTTTTTTATTTGCTTCATTATAAACCATCAATTAAATCTTTATGGAAAGCATATTTCTTAAGTGTATAAGATAACTATTTCTGGATAAAATTCTTTGGTGGATAGAATTTATTTACAAATGACTCTGAATAGATGAATAGCAACTGGAGAAATAATTTTCACTTTACCACTTGATGTACTTTCTAATTAATTTGAAAGATGAAATATTAATTGTTTTGATAGAAAGTTATATAATCATACTGTGAATCCAAATGATTATGTAAAAGATTGGAGATAAATTTATTGTATTATAAAATGAGCTGGATTTTTTTCAAATGCATTTTCAGTTTATTTAATTGCTATTCCTCATTGCACGTATGAATGACTTTATGTGACATTTTACATACTTCGTTTAAGTGTCCCACAAAACATCTCAAAATATTTTAAGAAGCAAAACTAGAAGTAGGAGAAAGCAGTAAAAACAATTTTTATAAATTCACAAGGAATGTAACCTAATTATGAAGTGTGGCAGGATGGTCAGATTCTGTGATATTTTTCATCTATCATATTCCAAAAATACATATTTTGTTTAGTGATCTTTGCTTAAAGCAGAAGTTATGAATTAATGTTAAAAACATAAATCTCCAAAAATATATAACACCTAGAAAATACAATATCCTTTTGATAGAGACAATAGAAAACAGTTGAGTAGTCTAGGTGACATGATGTCTTGTTTGGCTCCTACACTCTGTACCTTTTTCCCATCAAAACTAGATCATTTGAACTTCACCTACAGGCTCCATGTGGTATAGCCACTTGGACTAATCTTGGTCTTAGACAGGACTACTCTAGAGTACGGTTATATCTGATTTATTTTCCTATTTCAAAAAGCTGATTTATTGAAGTCCTTATAATTTATTGTTCACATGAACCTAAAGCATATATCCATTGTGTGGTTTTATTTTTTAATATCTGCTCAAATATAAGATGCCAACTACTGTAAAATGCACCATTGTTTATGTACCACTAAGAAAAAATGTTGCCAATTAAACCATGACACAGCGCTTTCTTATTGTAAACTGTTGGTAATCTCTCTGTTTCAAATGTGAACTAAAGTATGTTTTAAAATAGAGGGAATAAGTTAGTAATTGAAAATTAGCCATTCGTTTTCATTTTGTCCCTCTTGTAACTAAAATCAAACAATCTGCAAAAAAACACTAGCCCAGTTTAAGAATATCATGTGTCCATTTAACAAAAGAAGACTTTATTTTATGAAGAGATTGACTTGTGACTCTACCTTTTTGCATCATCTCCAAATAATTTAATTAATAGAGATGTCATACAGTTCAAGTTAACCAAACGTTTATACAGCATCTGGTATGCACAAGACATTCTCAGTATCATGGGTGAAGAAAAATGAGGAAGACCTCATCATCCTAAAGGTTATACTATATCCTTTGACTTATGTCCTTGAATAAGTTTCAGATCACAGAAAAAAAACAACAAACGAATTACAGCTTAATCCATAAATTTTACTCACTTATTGCACTTTTTTCCAGGTATTGATTGATTTATCTAGCACATCTCACCTCGATAACACGCCTAGGTGGTATCCTCTCAAAGAACAGACTGAAAGCATTGATCATGGCAAGTCCCATTCCAGTCAAAGCAGCCAGCAGTCCCCAAAGCCGTCTGTCATCAAAAGCAGAAGCCATGGTATCTTCCCTGACCCATCCAAGGGTAGGAGATATTTCAAGTAGAAAAAAGCTTTTGTCTTTTTGTTCACTCAGTATATTCTTGAATATGAGTGCCTGTATATTTAATATCTTTTGAAAGGTATTATATTGGGAAATATTTAATATAATATCATGCAAAGAGTAGTGGATGTGGAATCAGGAGAAAGGGGCTTTAGTCTCAGATCAGCCCTTAATTAGGTTGATGCCTTTGTGATCTTCACCCCTCTGGTTCTCTGTTTTTCAACCTATAAAATAGAGGAGGTTGGGTTATATGAGCTATTGGGTCTTTTTCAGCTCTCAAAATCTAGGTTAATATGACTTTATAAAATACGTTGGGGTATTTCATAAAGAAAACATAAAAATCCTCAACAGTTCATTGACTAGACATAATCATCATTACCATTTATGCATGTTTCTTCTGTTTAAATCCCTATTTTTTCATATGTATATTCTTACTCATAAATCATATATGTAATATATGGACATAAACAGTTTTGCATTCTGCCTTTTAATGATATCAAAAACATTTTCCTCATGTCATCAAAACAATTGGTATGCTGAAAATTACTTAAACCTTTCCTAAGTGGTGCATTCAAACTAATTCTATGATTTTTTTAACTACTATTATTATTTTTTAATTGCAGCGTCATACATTGGGTTTGGCAATATGCACAGCTTTCCCATTGGAATGGGCTTTTCCTTTGGGAGGTTCATTAACCAGTTATCCTACAACACAACAGTAATCTTCATCATAAAATGAGTTAACTGCCTGTATGAGAGAACCATGTAGTATCTTTCCAGGATATGCTGAGCTATTTATAAGTATTAAATAAAAATTTTTATATTGGATCTGAGTATTCCTTCCTTTTCGCCTCTTCTCAGGAAGTACAGCAAATTGAAAAGTGGTTCTTTGCAATTTGGATTGGAAATGCAAGTGTTCTAGGAGACGAAAAACTGAGGTCGTGTCCAGGAGGCCACTGAGTTAATACAATAAACAACTGACTACAATAAGTGCTGTAGATTACTTATGAGTTGTATAGATCATTTCTGGATTCCACTTAGCCAGATCAGCTCTGCACTAATTAACATTCTGGAAGATGATTAGTATAAAGACCTGTCTCTCTATGACTACCACAGTAAATGTGTGATCTTATATATACATTCTCTAAAATCACCTGAGATGATGATATAATACAGTCCCCACTTCCATGTATCCCAGTGACTCGCACACCTTCCTCCAGGAATTTTACTTAAAACTCCTCCTGCGGCAATGTCAGCCTATTGTTTCTTCCCTGGTCCCTACTAGAATTAGCAGAGTTGCTTGGTGAAACTGTAAGTTAATATATTCATTTATATGAGACTACTTAGAATGTATTTATTCCTCTTCTCAAACCTTTCTTCTCAAGATTATCATCCTCTTGCCTTTCCTCCCAAAAATTGTCTCCCAAATGTTGAATCACCTCGCTGTATGGTGAGCAGTTGCATAAACGCGCCAAAAAAGAAACAGAGTTAACTTAAATCTTAGACGGTTTCAAATTATGTGAGACCCAGCTTGACAGGAGGAACGCTGGAGCAAATTTAACTCATGTTTTACCCTTTTGTAACCAGACATGCAGGTTCCCACCATTGAGAAATCCCATAGTAGTCCCGGTAGCTCGAAATCCTCATCCGAAGGCCATCTCCGCTCTCATGGACCATCTCGCAGTCAAAGCAAAACCAGCGTCACTCAGACCCACTTGGAAGATGCAGGGGCTGCTATAGCCGCTGCCGAAGCCGCCGTGCAACAACTCCGCCTTCAACCAAGTAAAAGACGCAAATAAATTCCTCAGCATGGCAGCTTAATGTTCATCTGTTGCCTTTCTTTCCTGCTGTCCTTCCCCATTTGCTTTGTTTTGTGCTTTCCCTGCTCCCTCTGTTCTCTGTCCCTTTGTCTGTGTAGGAACAGTATCGATACATAAATATGCTCTCTCTCATTTAGTTCTTTTTTGTTTTACTTTACATAGAACGAAATAAAACTGGCTGTTTCTCCTTTGTCTCCACCATCCATCCAACCTGGCTCATAGTATTTGGTAGCTGTGTCTGTGATGTGTGCAGGCAAAACTATGTTGTGTGTCCTTTTTGTGTGCACTTAAATATCCTTTAGAATACAGGAATTATAAGCACAAGTGGCTGCCAGTTTTCCAGGCATTACACCAAAAAAAGGCACACACATAAGCATTGAGCAGATTAGCAATGAGAGTCTCACCTCTGAAAAACACTAAAAAATTTTAGGCAGAAGAGTCATGTAACCAACAGTCAAGTTCTAGAACCTAGGGGAAATGGAAAAAACATTTTACGCTTAAAATTTTTAATAAATTATGCATGTGAAATAATGAGGCTTTCCACGTGAGAAACTTTGTAGTCTTTTGGAGAAAAAAAAATCTGTAAAGAAAATAATGTTTCCTATATTCTCAAAAAAGTATGTAGTATTAATATATGTCTAAGCATATTCGATGAGGCCATGTTACCTCATTAAGGATCCATTCTGTTGGATCACACTTTGTATATGATACAAGAGAATTTATAGGGTTATTCTTCTTTCTAACCACTGGAAATCATTTGGAAGCCAAGATATCAATTAAAGCGTAACAATTCACCCATCTTAACTGCTGTAATTTCAATTGATAGAATTATATAAGAACTTAGTGAGTACAGACACTTTAAAAATGTAGGAGCACTGTTACTTCCAAGAGGCATCAGGCAAACAACGGAGATAGATGAATGTTCTCCCCATCTCCCAAAGTCATCATTTACAAAGAAACAGCCAGTTTTAACCCCCTTTAGTGCTGTGCATGTGGTGTCATTTTGGCATTTGAAAACAAAACTTCCTTCGATAGAGCAAAAGATCACTTCTGTTTGCATGAATAACATTCAAGCTGGTTCCATCTGAGGATACATACTCTGGGTTTCCATTTCACCCACACTACCACAGCAGCACATAAAAGCGGTCAGTCTAATCATGCCAGGAAGCAGCACAGACACAGCATAGCAGGAGTCCTCCCCATTCAAAGAACTCAGTCTGATAATCTGCCTCCACCAGCTAATGGCAACCAAGACCAAAGCCAGCTAGCCCTCAGGAAGGTGATGTCTGATGGACCAGTCAAGCCAGAAGGAGGTGAGCAGAAAGGCGCTATTCAAAGCACACAGCAAGAACATCCCCCAAATTTAAAGCCCTCATCTTTTAATTTTTAGAGATTGTCTGATAAAGTATGTTTATCCACTTTTTAATGTGCTTTTGTGGGCATGGCATTTCAGGACTTCATCATCACTGTGTAAGTCCCAAGATGAGTCCCATAATATATTGACTACAGTGATTTGTATTTTTCTATGCACTGGGCATCTTTTGACTTTTGTTGGGAAATAGATTAACAGTATTCATATTGCAGAATGGAACGCATGCTACTAACATAATCTGTTCAAGCATGACTATAAATATGTTGCACTGTGATAAAAGTTTAAACTGCTCACAATTCGAGTTAGCATACCAGTTGGAATGTAGATCAGTTTTTGTTGAATATTATTTCAAGTGTAACTTTTTTAAAAAATTCAGTGGATTTTGGAAATCTTAGAGGAAAGTAAAGGAAAAAATTGTTAATGCACTCATTCACCTTTACGTGGTGAAAGTTCTTTCTTGATCCTACGAACACATTTTTTCCACTCATGTTTCCATAGTTTTCAAGTGTATCAGATGTGTTGGGCATGTGAATATCCAAGTGCCTGTGTAATAAATAAAGTATCTTTATTTCATTCATAAACCACTGGGTTCTGAGCCATTGTTATATGATGCAGCTTAAAATGAGTGTGTCAGTTTTTGCTTTCTCATTTGATTCCTTGCAATAGAGAATTTAAAGTTACTGCTTCGTTGCCAGTGCAAGCTATAATGATAGAATATTGAGTTGCAGGACAAAGTTTCATGTCGGAAACATAAGATAGATGGGGAGTTATTACCAAATAAAAGTACCAGAGCTTACATAAACATGTAAATAAATAATGGGTTTGGGCTACTCTAGGCAATGCTTCCACTCTTCCTTTCTTGCACGTCTGATCTACTTCACAATCTTCTCAGCTTTCTGGATAAAGGAAGACAAATCCAATGAGTCTTGCTCCAGACAGGCACCTAGACTTGATCCATGGCTTTGTTAGGAAGGAAAGCAAGTTAATATCTGTCCCTAACTTGACACCAACAATTTGTGGAATTTTCCCCAAGAAAGAATGCCACTCACTGCCAGTGACAGGGATCAAACCAGGGTGATTATAAAATTATCTTCATTGTAATTCAAATTTAAATTTAATTTTAATTCAAAAACATATATCAAAGAAAGGATAAAAAAAAACGATAGCAGTGTTTGCCCCCTTAAGTCCCTTCCAGCCGTAAAACACTTGATTCTATGATTCTGTACTTTCCACAAACTAAAATTAAGACTTGTACTTTCCTATTGCATTTCTCTGTATTCTCAGAAATTTTTATAATTTAATACGCTTTTGTCCCAACTAATCAGACATTTAGGAGCAATGGAGGATGTATGTGGCAGTACAAAGGCCAAACCACTGTGATGTTCCTTGAATTAGGCAATTAAGGAAACAGCTTAAATATTAAGATAATTGTGAATATGCATTTACTCAGCCCAGTTTATAGACTATCACCAAAGCAGTTTCCCTTTTCTAGTTAGCCTTCCTAGTACTGTCCAAGAGTACTTAAAATTCCACCTCTCACCTTTTTTTCCATCAAATAAGTTCAGTTGATTTCTTCCTTCATTTTCTTACCGCAAATATTTAATAATTGTAAATGTCACAGTAGTCAAATGCTTCTCTTATTTCACTCTATTTTTAATTATCATGATTTAAGTATTCCTATGATAGTTTGTCCTAGTTTTCCTAGATGTGGGTCTTAAAATTTGCAGCAAAATGCATTTAACTCCCTTTCTTTGAATAATGCTCTAATGGATATTCTCATACATTTAGAATAGTTCTTCACATTGTGCAAAGTGTTTCATCACCCATTTTCTCATTTTGTCACACCTAGTGGGTGAGGGATTCGTTGCAGATATTTTCATTTCTGTTTTCTGAGTGAGCCATCAGAGAGTCGGGGTGTGCGTGTGGCAGCATGACTGGTGAAGAACACATACCTGGAAATTGTCAGAATCGGCAATCTAACCCTTGTTTATGACCGCACCTAATAAGCCTTTGCTTTTTAAATACATTGGCACCTTTGAAATCAAACCCTCCTGATTTCACTAAAAACAATTGTCATTTACTTATTTGCTATTTACACTCCAGTCCTTACAAATGATTAGAGGTTGCTAGAAATTATGGCGGAATACAATTTAGACTTGGTCTACCTACTTGATCCTCTTTTCTGAAGGCTGATAATTAAACTGCCACAAATCAGGGAAGTAAAACCTTCCCACTGCACAAGCCGAGTGCAGCAGTAAGCAGGCTCTGTAGAGGAGGCGGTGTGTACATCTGCAGTCATTGCTATCAAGGGTGACGAAATTGTCCCTAAAGAGCTTTTCATATATATATATATATATATATATATATATATATATATATATATATATATATATTTTTTTTTTTTTTTTTTTTTTTTTTTTTTTTGGTGAGCTTTTCAGCGGGTTTCTGCTTGAAGTAGCAGAAAATATGGGTCAGGTAAGAATTATGGAGTAAGAAAGGAGGAACTTTTTCTCTCCCTCCAGGGTTTAGTTGCATGCTAGGAAACCTGAAGGACAGGATTTAGACAGATTGTGCCAGGTCATCCTGACACCTAAACAACTCTCCATTTGTATTTAGAAATCCCTGGAAATGTTTTTTTCCAAGCCAGTTGGTTTGGTGGAATATAGGCCCGGCTGTTTTAGAAGGTAACGCCAACCAGGGAAAAGAGTTTCAAAATAGGTTGTTTTTTAAAACCATACCCAAACTAAAACAAATTGAAGTATTTTTACAACCTTGAAAATTAATTTAGTTGCTATGGAATATATTACATATTTTATATATATATATATATATATATATATGTGTGTGTGTATATATATATATAAAGGGCATTTTTAAATTCCTGAGCTGTTTTTGTTTGATCTGAGATTTTAGGTAAGCTTTAAGTTTAGAAACACTCATGCAGGATAGATAGAAGTATCCCTCCACCCTGGGCAGTAAGATGAGAGCTTGGAGAGGTTAGTAAGAAGATGAATCATTGACTGAGTTGTGTGAGGAACTATGACTGAAGGTCCCTTGTTGTGGCCGAATTGTAGGAGAAGGTCCTGAAGCTACTTCCACAGACCGCTGCTGGAAACTCCACTTTCCGTAAGGCTCCTTTGCGGCACCTGTCAAAGAAGAGTTTCCTATCCATATTGCCGTGGTGAACTCTGACTAAGCCATCTCTCTGTGAGAGCTGCTGTCTTGGGCAAGTGGTATGGGTGGCTGGGTTGGGAAACAGGGCGGGCACTGGGAGTGGAGAGAAGTGTTGGTTACAAAGGCAGTAGTTGATCAGTGGTCCATTCTGTTCTGACCCGAAGCAGATGGTCACTTTTGATCAGAAAGAATTTGGTGTTCTCTGTTTCTGGAAAGGAGAGGGTTCAAAAGGGAAAGAAATCAGAATGAGATCATTTGGAGGTGAAGTCTTCTGGAATGTGTGTAAGAGGTTAATAGAAACAGACTTAACATTCCTCATTTCACTGTGTTTGTGCAAAGAAAAGAAAGGCAGCAAAGCTTTAAAAAGGAAACTTTGCATAGTTTAAAATAGAAAGAAAACAAACTGTAATGATGTGAACACAGCAAATAGCCAGCAAAAATCTGAGAGCATCAAATTGGATTTCAGCTTTCAAAGTTTTCTGCCTGTTTCTCTGGGGGCAAGGGTTGTATTTCTTTGTTGTCTCTGAAAATCAAAGTGTTCTTCTAAAGTTCTGGGTTTTTAAGAGTTTCCATATTTTCTTAGAAAGATTGGTTATGCATTTTCAAATCTTTCTATAGTCATTTAATATTCATTGCCAGAAATATCTCTGCTGCACATGCAGAGGCACAGACAGTAAAT
This sequence comes from Tursiops truncatus, assembly GCF_011762595.2. Lineage (NCBI taxonomy): Eukaryota > Metazoa > Chordata > Mammalia > Artiodactyla > Delphinidae > Tursiops > Tursiops truncatus. The sequence goes on along the minus strand of NC_047042.1, from coordinate 25,734,969 downwards.
ATATAGCTCGGAACATATGACACTGTCTCTTGTTTGTGCACCTTCCCTCCCAAAGGTGAATTCACTGACGTATCATCAATGGATACTTTTGTTCTTTTCTAGTAGTAGCCATGAGTGTGTCAAGCCATCCACGTAAGGAATTACTGGTTCATACTGCAGTGTGCCTTTGTCGCGTGATCTAACCAGGGGCCTATATGATTGAGCGGGACTATTAATACATGATCCGAGAAGAGAAAGGCCTAATTTTTAACATGTCAAAGTGCCTTAAATGCTATTTATGACATGTCTTTAACAAAGTTAAACTTATTTTTTGATTGCAAATTATTGTATTTTAGGTTTAAACAAATTTATTTTTAAAAAGTTAATTTACCAAATTACCAGCAGAGAGCAGGACCCAGAGCCAATGAGACAGGCAAGTAAATGCTGATGGAGGAAAGAAATGAGAAGCATGGAAGATGAGAAGGCTGATGGGGACACTGCGGGACCATGGACAGAGGGTACAATCTGAGCTTGGGGCTGGGAACGTTATCGCCTGGGTAGGAAGGATCCTGGAACTGGGTGAAGTGCCACCTGGGGAGAGGCAGAAGAATGCCAAAAGCTAATAGCTTAAGCTAAAGCTTAATAATAGCTAAATTAATAGCTAAAGCTTAATAGCTAAAGCTTAACGACATTGCCTAATTCCAGATATCTATCCATGAATTACTTGATTTTTTTCCCACTTTTCATCCGAATGTACTACATTATGTAAAATCATGATATTTCACCCATTCTCTGTTGTGCAAGATAATCTTTGGGAGGGAGGGGGACATATGGGGATGGGATAGGATGAAAGGAATCTTTATGTATAATGAGTCAGACCGTGAAAAATAGCCTTTTTATTTTATTACTTTGTTGAGTCTGTAAATATATATTTTAATCATTGAGGTGACAAAAAAAACTTTCGGATTTCAAATGAAAACATTTCCGCAATATTTTGATTGGGGTATTACGGTTTTCAGATGTATAAAGAGAAATAATGTAGATAGAACCATAGCTTTATACCTCAATGTGTTTTAAAATACTGAAAGCTAAAATTAATTAAATGATCATTTGAACAGAAACTAATCAAAATATTAATAATACAAATCAAACAAGAACAGATAAGTTTTTAAGAAGAAAATGTTTGATGAAAATCAGGAGTTAGGAATTCCCTGGTGGTCCAGTGGTTATGACTCCACACTCTCAACTGCCAGGGGCCCGAGTTCAATCCCTGGTTGGGAAGCTAAGATCCCACAAGCCTCAAAGTGCAGCCAAAAAAAAAAAAAAAAATTAGAGAAAATGTCAGGAGGTAGGTCCCTATTTCTAAACATAAGAAACAAAATGGAATAAAATTTCTACTTCTACTTTATTCTTAAAAGAACACAGAAGCAAAATCTACTTTTCCTCATTAAGACATTTGAAACTAAAAACCACATTATTTTAAGTTCTATAGATCACATTTTTTTTTCAGAGATCTTATAGCTTTTATTTTTATTTAAAAAAATTTTTGAAGTATAGTTGATTTACAATGTTGTGTTAGTTTCTGGTATACAGCAAAGTGATTCAGTTATACATACTGGTCACATTATATTTTTATCTGACTCTTTAGGTAAAATGAGGTCGGAATCTAGAGAGAGAGAAAATGTAATTTTTATACTACACAATTCAAATTTCTTTCTATATGGATATATTTATAATTTCTATATATACTTTTAGTTTCTTGTAAAGCATTCTTATTGCTACTGACATTTTTAAAGTAAATAACTACTTTGGCTCCATCCAACTATTAATGTACAAGAAAATTGCAGAGACAATGTAGAGAAAAGCCGTTTTGGGACGAATTTGCATTGTTTTATGCCTGCCAAATTTCATTATTTACTCTGGATTTCTGTGTAATATAGTTTTTTGTGGGTTTTTAGGCAAAAATAGAACAGACAAGCAAATTTTTATGATACATATAATATTTAACTCAGACCTTATAATTCTAGAGTTGTGAAGTTCTGGGTGAAACAAATTCTGAAGAAGCTTAGAGAAATTCAAAGGGTGATGATAATAATAATAAATCTTTTCAAGTAAGGTGTTAGAACTTGATTTTTTTAGTGCAGAAAATAAAAAATAAAAGACACCATAGAATGATTGTCATGTATATACTGGTTTAAGATGATTGTCAAAAAAGGTTGGTGCTAATTGTTTGGTTTTTTTTTTCATTTTCACAGTTCATACTTCATTTTCATCACTGTAGATGTAGACCAGTGATTCTCAAAGTGTGTCCATTGATCCCTAGGTGTCCCAGAGACCTTTTCAGGACTCTACAAGGTCAAAAAATTCTTAAGACTCTTAAGATGTTATTTGCCTTTTTTACTCTCATTCCTTCCTTAGTGTGCAGTGGACTTTTCCTACATTTCCATGAGATGTCATGACATCATTGCTCTGATGGCTAATGGAATATGTATTTGTCAACTGCTTATGTTAAATTTTTCTTAACTTTGAATATGATAAATATTGATAGATATATTTCACATAAAGCGAAGTTCTTTAAGAAATTCAACAATATTTAAGACTGGAAAAGGGGTCTTGAGACCAAAATATTTAAGAGCCACTGATCTAAACCTGGGTACAATCATAATTTTATCAATAGTCAATGATGTTGGATAATTAGAAATTTCTTACAAGATATAATTATCATATTTGCCTCTAAATTTTCTATGCCTGTTCTATCTTGTATTGCATTTTGGAACCCCTACTTTCTTTTCTTATTTAATGTTAATTTATAACTTAAGATTGACAAATGATTTTATATTCTTATTTTAAATATTTTATTGGGCATGATTTAGATTAAGTTATGATTATATGCCCATTTTCATTATTTACATTTGCAGTTTGACTGGTAAGTTGTCTGTCAACTTTAATCAAGTTGTTCCTAGCCTAAGGTAGAATGAAAGGGAGTATTATAAAGGTAGAATACATTTTATTTGTGTCCTTATTTTGATGATAAAATTTATTGGAAAAACATAAATTATTTGTTTCTTTAATCTTCTATTGTATTATCTATATTAGTGGTCCTATACTTTGCAAATTCATTGTTGGCATAAATAACAATAGAAACACTGAAGATCATCACTTTGATTCAAATTTGAGGAAATGTTAAGCTTCTTACCTCTTACTTAATCCTTGATCCTTAATTTCAAACATACAATTTATTGTGTTTTTAAATAATTAAAGCTAAAAAGGGAATTCTGAAAATATTTATCATTTATAGAAAATATTATCTGAATTACCCCTGTTAGTTGCTCATCATTTATTCACATTCATACACACAGTTTTTTTAATGAATAGTATGTTTCAGAAACTCTTCAAAGTGTTAGTGATTCTGCAGTGGACACAATAGACAAAAATCACTGTCCCCATAAATATCCCATCCTAGTAATATTTATCAAATAACGGATTAAAGATATGTGGGAAAAATTTGAAGACTGACAAAAGCATGACTTTTGTCTATCTTCAACTGAAATTGAAGTAGAACATTGCAGTTAGTCATTGACTTAAGTTTATATACACAGACACCATCATGTTTAGAAATATCTGAAAATAGAATTATTTTGTTATTTGTTCTGGTCTGGTTATCTCTCGTAATCTTTACAGTTCACTGGGATATAACCAAGTATAGGAGGAGAGAAAGTGTTTGAAAATGATCTATTTGGAGAAGGTAGGAATATTAATGAAATTAATTAGAGACATTGTATTCCATGGGACTGGACAGGTGTTTACCAAATAATTGTCCAAATTCCTCTTTACTTTATGGCCACTGACTACATTTGAATGATATGAAAAATAATACTCAGTGTTTGTTGTAGCATTAGCCATGTAAATCAGTATGCTATTATTAATTTGTATTTGTTTACACTGGAAATGTCTCCTTTGGGCAGGATTTTTATATAAATCAAATTATTTGGATTCCGTTTAAAGGTAACATCCTTGTTATCTTAGTATTCATGATCTAGGTGATCAGTTTCAGGATTATATAAGGACATTTTTCAAAACTATTTTTATAATTACTTTCACTCAAACAGGACCACTTGTTTTGCAAGCAAACTGAGAGAGAATATTTCAGTTTCAAAGGAGAATGAAATAAATATTGAAAAATTGAGTTGCCCTTGAAAAATTGATGTAGATCTTGAAGATTTTTTTCTGTCAAATATATTTCTCCTTACTCTTAATCTTTTAAAGGTAAAGATTTTTCCTGTGTTATTTAAAGGTAAAGATCTTAATTGTGTTAGCATTTTTTTAGCACAAAACCAAAACTTGGTCCTTGATAAACTCTTTGTTCATTCTATTTATTTGGACGTAGCTAGAATTATAAACTAAACTTATTAAAGATAAAATGAATTTACTATCTTTGTGATGTCTTAATCAAACTCCATTATTTACTCTGAAATTTTGGTCCCCACTTAAACTGTATTTATTTTAAGTGTCTTCTTCCAAAATAAGTTCTGAACCAAAAACACCTTTAGAAAGGAAGACACACCTAAAAGGCAACATTATAGCATAAATGCAAGAACTATAGTACAGTGAGCCATCACATATTGTATTTATGTAAGAAAAAAACCTTCTCTACCATGTTATTAAGCTAACTTTACTCTCATTTCAAACACATGTTGTATTGAAGTTATATGCTCTTACTTTTGTTCCCTAAAGTGATCATTGATCCTATTATCCATAAAGCTAGGGAGTGAATGGGAGACACCTGCAAAATAGTGATGCATTAGATCAAAAAAGATTGAACTGATTATTAAAATGTCTTGAAAAAGTCAGTTGTAAGTCCAGTGTGGATGGAGAGGGAAGAGTGCGAACATGATTTAAAGCTTTACCACCTTTCCCACGACATAGAAAATAGAGGCATCACATCTTCCTCTCCCTCTCTGAAAGAAGCTACTATGTGAATAATATGGAATATCTTGAGGGACATGTTTTGATTTTTTATAAGTTTGTTGTAACTTTCTGATATATATAATTATTTTTTCTGAGTGACCAAGCCAAGTGTTAGTGTTAATTTCATCCTCAGCGACCCTGGGAGAGAGGTAATATAATCACCAATAATTTTTCATTTAAAAAGTATTTCAGTGACATCCTTCCTTTCACTGACCCCACCTAGGGGTTTACAAATGACTGATATATTGTAGAAATCAGAGTTGTCTATTTTAAATACTTTTGTGAAAACTTGTAATTTGGAGGTATGTGAACATTCCCACAAATAGTTGTATTGAAGCTACCTATGCCATTTTTCTAGTGTCTTCTTTTAAATTTTTCCAAATTGGATAATGAATATACTGAAGTAAATTCAGAAAAAAGTATATTAAATTTCTAAAGTCCTTGTAAGATGCAACACCCCTTCTTAATACCCCTGGATGATAGTAGAAAACCTAAAAATGTTATTGCACGTAATTCAAGGGGAAAACTACCAACAGTGCTGGTAACAGAGGAAATTAAAAGTTGACATTTTTCAGGGCTACATCCAAATGCAATCAACAAATGAGATAAAACTGCAAAGTCTCTTTAGTAAATATAACAACTAAAACAACAGCAATAATAAAAGGTAGATAGATAAATAGAGAGTGAAAGGTAAAGGAGATAAAGTAGAAAAGGTCACTAAAGTTAATACCAGCTAAATTAAAGTTAAACCAGCTAAAGAACCAAAAAAAAAAAGCATGCTGTAAGTATATAATTTCTAAAATAGCCAGGTAGTTATTTCAGTTCCATCATTATACTATTGGAATAAACAAAAGAATTATTGATTGTTTTCTCTTAATTTCAAGCAGTTGATCCTAAAATCCTATACATTGTATCTATGAAGATAATACTAATACTGCATCAACCAAGTAATTTGGGAAATTACAGGTTACCTACATAATAAATTACTCCTGAAATATTTGGAAATACCTTTGAGCGAGACCAAAGATATAAAACCAATGGAAGTGAGGCTTCATACATTCCAGGCACTGAATTCTAAGGTAGGTAACCTCTCTTAATTTGAGACAATTCAATATGATAGAAAAGTGGATGAGCACTTTTCAGTTTTGATTTGTGACCTGGAACAAGTCACTTAAAACTTTCCAGGGCTTAGTTTTTCTATAAGCAAGATGATGGTTCTGGAACAGGTTATCTTTAGAGTCCTTACCAGCTTTTAATTTCCATGATTCCACAATTATAAAATCATCTACAATTCTGATCCGAGACTTTGCTCATGGTGCTGCCATCGTGTGGTAGGCACAGTGATAGTTCTGCATTTTTTTAAGTATGTATATATAGTAGAGGGGAAAAATCAACAGAGCAAACTAATTGAAGACAGATGTTCAGTCAAAGAGACACTACCAGGTTTAATTAAGGTTAGCCACAGAGGAGTAATAAAACAAAATGTTTTCTAACCACCTAGCAGCCGCAGAAAATGAAGAGGTCAAAGAATAATTTAAAACAGATTGAATTGCCTCACTGAAAATAAAATTCGTTTACCTGAAATGCCCCCTCAATAACTGAGTCACAAAATTATTCAACACACTAGTATTTATTCTTCTAGCATATAGGGACCCTCTTTGTAGGAGTGGACTTCTTCCATCTCATATTTATATGATACATTCTTTTTTCTGGTTGGTACTTAATAGTACAAATAAAAATTCAAAAAGAAGGTCGGCCCCCCAAAATGTAACTCTTTAAGAAAATGGCTCCAAAAATGTTTTTCATTATTAAATAAATCTCAATTCTAATGTAAAATAAATATTTCCATATGTAATACACAGGTACATAATACAGGATTTCTGAAATTCTGATTTCAAGATTTGGAAAAAGCAGGTAGAATATTTTTAAATTGTTAATTTTGAAATCATAAAATTATGGAAAGTCATATTTAGTTTTAATGTTTTAAAATAATATTTTCTACAAGAACATAGAAAGAGAGACGTTACACTGAAATATAAACTGGAGCTCACCATCTGTCTGTATACCAAGAGGTGCAATCAGCCTAAGTACTAGTGTCTGTATTAGCACCATCTAGTGCCTCCCATGGAATGTTACCATGCAAATTATTTTGTCACTTCAATTTAGAAATATATATATAATATTCATGGTCTGATATGAATTTTTTAAATTCACAAGCCTATGCTCTCCCATGTTTCATGTATTATTAAATATTTCAGTCAAGCCAGTTTTGAGGGAATTGGGATAACAGAACATCTGGTTGAGTGATCACATTTTTATATACAGTATGACAGATTAAAGTTGAATCTCTGATTTTAAAAGCTGCCAAAAAGAGGTTACCCAAAATTTCATTGACAAAGAAAGTGGGGTTAAAAAACTATATTGTGGTATCTTTGATGAGATTTTTTTGATTTGTATCAACAGAACTGGATTAAAAATGAAAAATCTACTAAATCACTCAGATGTTTTAAGTTGTTTGGTTAAAGGAAAGAATTATTAATATGTTATCATTATTATAATTTTACTGTCAATTTATTAAATATTGCTTAAGCATAGTCCCAGGATTAAGCTTTTAAGAATGCTACCATGGAGCTAACATAGGTAGGTTCTGTTTCCAATAACCACATGAATGTAACAACTACAATTAAAGATACAAAGTGACAGTTGCCATAAAAGACAAAAATTATGTGCTATGAGAGTCTAGGTATAGAAGTTCACTTCTGATTGTAAAGATGAGGAAAATGTATGAAGCAGGTTCTATCTGAGCTGAGCCTTTCTGGATGAGTATAATTTAGATATGAGAAAGTGACAGGGTCAGAGGAGGGTATAACAAAACTGGTAAGAAGAGGCTTGGCTAGAGCTCAGGAGGAAAAAAGCCGAACTATAGGGATTCAGAGTGAGTGGTCTGAATGGGCTTCAGTGAAGGGTATACAAAGGAAAATTATGGGAGGTATATATGGAAAGAAGTAGACGATAAAGGACTTCGAGAGGCAAACTAAAGAATTTGACTGAAATCGTGAGATGTCTTGAAATTGCATACGACCTGGCCTCCAATATTAAATCCTAAAAGCACTTTATTCATTAAGAAGTTTGCAGTAATACAGATTTAGTTCAGTTTAATTGAGTTGATGGTTTCTTATGTGGGGGCTGATTCAATTAAACGAAATCAGCAAATAGACGTGTTGTTTCAAGTAACTGAAAGAGAACTTTTAAAATTTTTGGACTCTTAGCACCAGCTTATCAAAACCTCACCATTTCTGTATTTTTAGTCTCATTTTATGCTACGTATATATAGCCCTGTACAGGGAAGATCCACTTTGCATTTTAGTTTAAGTCATTTTCAGAAACTAACTGTCAGGCTATCTATCTCTACGCTTACATACCAGGTTAAGTCTAAAAAAATTCAGTCATGCACCAGATGTTTTGAGATAATGCCTAATATCTAGACTCATTTGAATTATTCACCTAACCGCCCAAAATTTCTTTAGATTCAACATTACGTGTAATTTTGTTTTGCAAAGATGTTAAGGCAGACTTAGAGTTATTCTGAAATATGTATATATGCCCTATATTTAGTTTTCTTTCTTGTAATATTTCTTATAAACTGTGACTTGTTTGCGTTTAAAATATTGCATTTAAAATATTGACGACACTTGCACAGGTTTTCCAAATGAAATTTCTATTCACCTAGGCAGTATGACAAAACTGGCTTTCCTTAAATTTATTTCTATCCTTGATCCTTTTCTATTATTATATTGTTTTACATTCTGTTCACATTTCTCAAATTTCCCAGAAGAGGAATAGAACTAGAAATTGCATCAGGTAAAATCAAAGTTTGCAAAAGAAAGATTGGATATTTTGATATGTAAATAAGAAGACAGCATTTCTATAATGTGGATATTTTGATATATTGTGAGATTTCTCTGGGATAGAAAAAAGTTTTAAATTAGTAAAGATAAATTGATTTTAAAATTAATGTCTATTAATTAAGGTTTGTCTTTGAAAATGGTATATTGAGATTTTCCAGTTGATGAAATTAAATTTTTACATTCAATATCATACTAAAAATTGTTAACAATCTAGTAGGTTGTATTATATAATGACAATCAAAAGGTATGATAGCTTTTCCTTGTTTACAATCAGTTGACTTATCTGACTCATGTGGTTGTTTATACAGTTTAATATTCTTTATAATGTTCATAATTTTATATCAGTCATATTACCTTTACATTTTTTAACTTATCCTTTTAAAAGGTCTTTAACACTAAATACGTCAGCTGGGTTTCTTCTACATAAGTTGAAGAAAATATTAAACAAACATTATGACTATTATTCTTTTCCTGGAAATCTAGTCCTATGAGTTACTCTTAATTCACTGGTGACTGGCTATGTAACAGGATTCAGAGCCTTTTCTAACTAGCTATTCCCAATTTATAGATACCTGATATATAACTGACTAATTATCAAATGTTTCTTCCTTCTCTATTCTGAGAAAGGAATCCTACTATCACTGGAATAGATAGTATGAAAATTTCTGGTGGCTTTAGAGAAACTGCTAGTTCAGAAATAGAAGGGAAGAAGTGAGGAAAAGCTAAAGCCTTTGCAAGACTTGATCCTGGCTAATCTGATGGAGAGTTTCCTGCCCTCAGATGATTTCCCTCACAGCATCTATGCTTTTCACTTTATTTGGGTATATTGGTTAAAACTCCACCCACCGGATTGTCATTGTGTTTTTATACATTTCCTTAAGAAAAATGTTGATAATTTAGAATCATTAAATGATTATCAACTCTCTACCCCGTTGTGTGGATCTGTCCAACTGCTTGAGAAACTCCTGAGTGAACAGGAGGAGAGTATTTATGGAGGAGAGAGACTCTTAAGTACTTTTGCAGCCTAGAATACATCTAAAATTAGAAGAGAATCAAGGTGAATTCATTGTCCGGGACTAGGTGTGCTGTTCAGTGGGGAACAGCCATTGACGATAAAGCCCTGAAGAAGAGCTTGGGGGTACAGCAAATTAAATCACAAGACAAAGAAGAGTGAGTTCCAGTTTTATCTCACTCCTCATAATCACAATCTTATGAGGGGGGCTTTACTGACCCCATTATTTTAAAGTGAGGAAACTGAGACCACCTAGAGTTAACTTCAGCAGGAGTTGGGATACAAAACCAGATCCGTGTGATCAGAGCTTATGCTCTTAAACTCTGACCATATGTCACAAGACAAATGACAATTTCAAAAATTTGCCTAGAGAATCTCCACCCCCACAAAAAAAGAGGAAACACTTGCCTTCTGTTTCTTTTTTTTTTTAGTTATTTCTGAGATATACATTTTAAAGTAATAACTAGAATTATGATTTATAACATTATACCAGAACATATAAGATTTTTAGAAATTTCATGTAATGTCTGAAACATTTATATTAACATATTTCCATACAAATAACCCAAAGAAAGTTTAGTATTAGTTGTTTTTTTGTTTGTTTTTTATACTGCAGATTCTTACTAGTCATCAGTTTTATACACATCACTGTATACATGTCAATCCCAATCACCTACACCTGCCTTCTTTTCATTCCTTTTGCATCAGAATTTCCTCCCAAATCTCTAACCTAGAACTCTGCTAACAATATTACCATTCTCTTACTGCATAATTTATAACACAAATTCATAACTCTTCTATGGGAATATGGATTCTTATATACAAAAAATCAAACTCATGGGTTATTTAAAACAAATCCCAGTCATAAACTAGGATGTGCCTAAGGGGAAATAAATATCTTCAAATTTAAAAACATGCTGGAGGTAGTTGATAGAGCTACATACAAACAAGTCCAGGATTTTCAGTCATTTCCTGAAATTATCTATTCTATTTTGCATCTTCACTTCTCAGGAGAAAAACAAATTACTGGTTATTAATATGGGAAATAATTAAGCAATTTTCACATATTCTGTCATTTCTATCTACCCAAGTCTTCCTAAATTCCTTTCTCCATGAAATAGCCACAATTCTTATTTGTTTGCCATATCGTTATTGCAATACTCTATAAAGAAATCACAAGTAATAATACTGTTTAACTCAGTCTAAAAATGTGATGGTTGATTCCTAGAAGTTAATCTTTTTTTTCTTTTATATCCAACAAAAACAATCAAGGGCTTTATTGTTGCCACTGAGAGTTACTGGTTAAGGAAAAGAAAATGAAAGGCAGGTTAAGAGATGTGGAGTTCTTGCTAGAGCTGTTTCTTTACACCCGTAAATGAAGAAACATATAAGTATGCATTCGGATATCAATGGGAGGTTCATTGATTGACTGTGGTGTTGACTCTTCCCACACCATGCAGCCAAGCCCACCAATCACCGGCCTGCAGAAAGCTCCGTGTCCACTGGCTCCTCGGGCAGCAGCTTTGGCAGTGGGTATAGCGTGGACAGTGAAGGAAGCAGCAGTACTGCAGGGGACACTAATCTATTTCCTATTCCAAGGATGTAAGTGGTGGTTTGTTTGCTTTTTTTTCCACTGGAACGTTAACAGCCTCATGAGTAAGCTCTTCTTAACATTGAAAAGGAAATAACTAGATAATTATCCAAGTCTGAGTCAGTGTCCCTGAAGGACTTCAGCTGTTTATGCCTATGTAAAAAATAGACTGTTCAGGAAAGACTGGATTAACTTAGTGAATTCTAAGCATGAATGCTGGTCACCACCAGGACTACTTAATCAGCGCATTCTGTATTTAATAGAAAAACTGCTAAAATAATAATAACTTAGCTATGCCTGAATCAAGTTCAGCAGCAGTAATACATGGCTGCTTTAACTGCATAATGCATAGATTAATTGATTTTGAATCAGGAGATATTTGAACATATTTAAAGAACTCATATATCACATTTGAAATAGCACATGGGGCCACTCATATAGACTTTTCAACTATAAATTCCTCTACCATTAAAATAGAAGATTTTGAAGTGGATCCATATTTTCTAGAACAAATAACAAGCAGGACATAGGTCCCCAAATAGATACTCTTGGAATAAAGTTAATTTATAATACGTTAAGCCTCGAGAAAATCATATTGCAAATAAAATGCAAAACTAAAGCAGACTGTATTTAAAATGTGTTAGAATGGGTTTAGTCATATCGGTGGCAAAATCTAGCAGCATCCAAGATAAATATGTTATCTCTATTCCAATATCAAAATCTAAACTTCCTGACTTTCTCCAGTAACTAGTTTTCTAAGTTTACAAAAACAACATTGGGCCATGCAGCTCCAGGATCTAACCCAGGGTGAGTCCAGCCTGCTGCCTGGTTTTGTAAGGTCTGTGAAGAACTAAAAATGGCTTTTGCATTTTTAAATGTTTCCCAAAACCCCAGAAGAATAGCATTTTGTGACACATGATAATTACATGAATTTGAAATTTCAGTGTCCATTATTAACTTTTATTGGAACATGGCCACACCAGTTTGCTTATGTGTTGCCTAATGTTGTCTGTGCTCTAGGGGCAGACTTGTATAATTACAACAGGGACCATTCAGATCATTCACTGTCTGGCCCTTTGCAAAGTGAGTTTGAAGATCCCTAGTCTGGGCCCTTGTTAGAGGGTCTTTTTCATTTTCTCTGTTAAGTGAAACCATCTCTGGGAGTGGAACTTCTATTTCTCTTTGTTTAAATATCACAGTTTTTTATGAATCTTTCCTTTTGATCCCCAGAATAGTTCTAATATTTAGATAATGGCTCACGTTTATAAAAGCAAAATAATGGGGAAAATGGATTTGTAAGGTGAAAAATGTGTTTATTTTGTGATTTTCGGGTTACATTTTTCCTACTTAAATTGACTAATTATTGGATTATCTGTCTATTTTTTTTGAGACCTAGGCTGTGGATTCAATGGAGTTATTTGTATTTAATCAGTTCTTTTTATATTGACAGTTATTTCTAAAAGGAGTGTGATCTCATTAGTCCGCAGACTCTGATGATCCAATTTAACTGAAGAGAATTTCTACAAATTCATTACACTCCTCTCTCCAAGCTGTGAATATCATATAAATTTGTAAAGGTTTTGCACCACACATCACTTACTATCCTTCCAATTTATCTGTATCTTTCAAAATATATAATCTAACACTGATGATAAAGTTACAACTTTCAGAGCGTAAAATACATTATTTCCTCAATATCTGAATGTCTGAAGTGGAAGTAGATTGGTTTTTTTACATACAAACCACATTTCAATTTTGCTTTTTCCCATTTTCCTGTTTCTCTTGTAAATCAAAAGCTTTTAAAACTGCGTAGGATGCTTTTGTTTTTGCCATATGAGCACAAAGAAAATTCTCTTTTCTAAAGCATCACCGGATATAAGTAAAAAGCAGCATTTGGTGGTTCTTTTCTGTCTCTCTTTGTATCTGACACAGTTTTGCTTGGGCTAGCATAAGTATTCAATAACTATTTGGTGATTGTTTAACAAAGATAAATTATAACCTGTGCAGTCAGAATGTCCTGAGATGAAGATTATTTATTGGGAATTCAGAAAAATTGCATCCTTTAAGACCCACACAGTTACATTTCCTTTGTACTTCATTTAGCTTCACAGTGCTGCAAGTTTTCTGTATAATCTTAGAAATGCACCTAATCCACATTTTGGCTAAATACCAAATGTTAAAATCAGTTTTCATTAGAAGCAAATACTGCAGCTGAATAGCATCATTAAAATATGAAATGCAGTCCTCAAGATCAAATAAAAATTATCAAAAAATTTTTTATTACAATTACTAAAAATTATACTTATTTTGTTAAAGTTTGGCAAAGTATAGGATAGTAATTTTTCAGGACTCTCGTCTACTCGATTAGCACTACTAAAACGATCCTCACTTTCAATTGAGTTTGGCTCAGTAACAAGATGTGTTTTGGCCCGCTCTGCTTGTATAGTATACTGCTAAAGGTGAGATTGCTACTAAGTTATTAAGCTTTCTCCATGTCTAATCCTGGCAGACAAAGTTAATTTTTTTAATTTATCAGCTGTTTGTCTTGAATCTCATTGAAGTAATTACACAAATTGAAGTTTTGTGCATTGCTTAATCAAGACTTTTTTGTATATATTCAGATGCAAACTATATATAATTATAGATATAATTTATAACATTTCTTCATGCACTTTATCCTTCACATAATCACTTAATAAAAATTTGTGTTTAAAACTTTGACCTAGAATTGTCATCTTGGAGCAATGTAATGGCTTTCAAGATAAAATGATTTTTGAATTTACATCAGTTCCTCTTTCGTTATGTGCAGAACCATTTCAGTAGAATGATGAGAGGATCGTTAGAGCAGTTTTCAAGTAAGATCTAATTGGAGTCTTAAGCAATAAGTATGGTTACATTTTCAGCTGGTTGGGCAAACTAAATATTTTTTGTGAGAGTAAGAATGAATTGTTAGTAAATACTGCTATGTTTGAATTATTGTCTAGAAAGTCTAGTATCAAGACATTCCTTTGTTCAAGCACCATTTTTAACACTTAAGCATTTTTATTCCATTTTTTTAGAACATCTTATATAACTACATATAAAGGCAACTTCCAAATCTTTTGTACGCCATGTAGCTTTTTCTCTGAAGAAATAAGAAGTGACCTATTATCGTTTGGCTCTTACGTTATCAATATTCTGAACCCACAGTGCTCAGAGTATAATGAAATCTTCATTTGTTTGGCCTTCGAAGAAGTTTAAGGCTGAAATTAAAAATGGTTTGCAGCCTTTGGCTGAATTCTAAAGCTGTTATGTACACATCTACCTATTAGTACTTTATATTTATCGAATATTATGATGTTTCAGACACTATGCTAAGCACTTACATACATTTTCCATGTGATTTTCCCATAACCAAATGGTAGCTCATGTTACTATCCTTAAATTACAAAAGACGAAATAGTCTTCACCAGATTGAAAGATTTACCTTACATGATGTATAGCTTAAAGTAGCAAAGCCAGAAGTAGAAACCAAGCTGTATGACTTCAAAAGCCAATGTGCTACACACAGCTGAAAATACAGGAAGGATCTGAAAGAAATAATAATCCATGTAATTATAATATTATATTTATAAATTATTCAACTCAACATTTCCCTTCTCACCAAAGGATCTATACAACTCCTCTTAACAAAGTGTGAATATATAAGAAACCCTTCTCCTTCTTGAGTTAAAAATGGCAGAAAAAAAAAATTCTAAAACAAAATTTGAAGATTTCATGATGGTCATGTCTTTGATAAATGAGTCCATGAATAGGACACTGAATTTTGAGGTTCTATGTTTGGACTCAATAGGAATGATAAATTTCCACTTTAAAATTAATATGATATAGAGTGATTTATTGTGTTCGTACAACATTTGCCATTCAAGTAATTTGTTGCAGGTCTGAATATATGATGTCATTCTATTTTTTCAAACTTGGACTCCTCATTTGCATTTAGGATTATAATTGAATATATAAACTTTTATTTCCTTTTTAAACAGAGGAAAGATGGGGCAGAATGGGCAAGAGACTATAAAACAGCCAGGAGTAGGCGTAGGACTAGCAGACACTGAAGGTAAGTTACAGTTTACAATACACTGGATTTTGGTTGTATCTGTATGCTATACTGTTTGCTTTGTTTTTGTTTTAATATGAATGTTAATTTCTAAGTACTAATACCAAAAGCACTAGGAAATAAGTCACCATTATCCATATGATCTATTAAATTAGAATGACTTTGTCACTTCATTTAACATTCATATTTAACATTTAAGCACTTTTGGGTACTACAAATTTTAAAGGGAAAGAAGAATGAGGATTACAGAATGAAACTTGAAGACTTTCTCTGGGAAAAAATATCTTGAAATTTAAAAAAATGTTTTTGTTTAAAATACTATACAAATAGAAAATCATGAAACCTCATTTAAGTCAATGGCAAGCCTTAAAAATGTGGAACTAAGAGGAAACTAATGGTGTAAAAATCTTTTTATAGAAAAATAATGACTGAACTAACTTCTAAAGTGAAAACTTAATTTTAAATTAAACTTTGTTTTATTAAATAGTATTATAAATGTATTATAAAATGCAAAAAAAAATCCTTTTCTTCCACACATAATCAGTATCTCTAAGGTGCACAATGACTTTTCCTTCGTTTAAAAATTTTTTTTCCTAATGTTTTGATAAGATCTGATAGCACTGGTATACATCATGATTTACACGCTCAATAATTTTAACTATTCTAAGTACTTAACACTATTCTAAGTACTTTTCACATATTAGCTCATTTAATTCATACAATTACCTATGAAGGTACCTGGTTTTACATGAAAAGAAACTGAAGTGCAAAAACATCACACAAGGTAAGAGCAAGTGATTGAATCCATGAAAATGACACCAAATCACACGCTATTAAAAAGAATCATTAATGCCATGGTACCACATGGACATTCGATGAGGAAATAGGAAACCCAGATTTAAGGTTCAAATCTTGTCTTGACTGGTGACCTGATCTTTCTATCTTTAGAAACCTGATCTGAAAAATGCTGGGTCTAAGTGATGCTTAAGTTTCCTAGTGGACTTAAGTAGATATCACATATTTCTGGTTCTACTAAAAATTTTTATTTGAACTCATTCAAAGACTGTGCTTCCTCTACTTGTTGCCATGGTCCCACGGTCCCATCCTCAATCCACCATTCCTTTTACCCATCTTCCTTCTGCATAAACTCATCAACTCTTGTTTATATGTTGATTGCCATCCAAGCTCCCTGGAATTCAGACTCAGATATCCACCAGGCATTTGTGCCCAACCAAGAAAATAGAAACCATATTAAAAATATACGTATTTTAGAAATAGGACATTTATGGCTGGCAATTATTATATACGTGTGGAAGATGCTGAGAAACCCAGCAGGGGGTACGGAGGTAGCAGAAGAAAGCTACTGTCCCTAAAGGCTTGAGGGCAGGGAGAGCTGAAACCAAGATAAGCCTGTCTGCTGGGATCAGCAGGTAAGGAAGAGACACAACAAAAGATAGAAATATATATTGAGATAGACAAGGATGGGGAGAAATATCCCAGTTTCTCCCTTCCTCCCCTTCTCCAGTCTCTGCCAGGGCCTGGTCAAATCAGCTGGAAGCCAACTAACAGGGGAGGCTGGAAAACATGCTAGGGAGCAGCTCTTCTGAAAGCAGGGCAGAGAAAGACCAAAGATGCATCCAAGGGCACACAGGCGTAGGGCTGGTACAGTACTTTACCTGGAAATTCCATAGATGCATCAAACTACATATGCCCTGAATTCAGTTTTCCCTCTTTCTCCTCCTATACTTGTCTATCACTCACAAAATCTGTGCCTATTTATACCGTAATTTTCATCTTGTGTTATTATTGTTCTTTGACTTAAATTTACCTATTTTTATGCCTGTCTCCTTCATCAGGCTGAACAACTCTCAGACCAGAGCTATGATTTATTCATCTTGGTGTCCCAGCACTTAGCAGAAAGCCTTGCCCATAAAGTTGCTTCAAGAATGTTTAAGTGAATGAATAAACAATATAATCTTGTATTAAAGTAATGGCCATTGATTTTCATCTGACCCTATACTTCATGTATACAGAGAAGCAATTCATGGGGGCTTTTTCCCAAAAGTTTTAACTACTTAACTTCATCTTTCTCTTAACCTTAAAGTTTATAAATAAAATTATTTTAGTATAGATGTTAACATTTGAAAAGAATAGAAATTGTTCATCCTAATGCTACCTTCTTATTTCCTATCAGTCCCACACAAAACATGGTTGTTTTCCAAGAAGAAGCCAGTCGGAGGCTACTTTATATTTTATTTAAACTTATGAGTCAATGTGTTTATATTTTAGTGAACTGACCCTTATCAACAGTTAATCTCAGATTAGTTACTGAGCAGAGGGGTGGGAGTTGAGGACGGGAACCATATGGAATATGTAATGTAATGTGAGTCATGCCCTTTTGGCAGCAATATTTTGGACAAATTATTTTTGACTGAGTTACTTATGACATTTTGACGATAAGCAAATTTACAGGTAACACATTTATGTGAAGTTATGAGTAGTTCTATAAGAGATACATAAGAGATTGCTAATAATATGAAAAAGAAAACTGCAATAAATATTAAACCTTTATAGGAAAGTTATACTTCAAAATCCAGCAGGTATACCCTGGACCAGCTACAGGGATATTCTGGCCTCAGAGAAGCTGCCAGTGGGCTAGCAGTGCCCTGGCTGTAGCAGGGTCCCTGCCCCCACATGAACACTAGCATACCACAGAGAGGGGTATCTCAGTTAGGCCTAGCCACGTGCCAGAGTTAGAAAGCATCCATGTCTAACAACAAACAAAGAAGTACTATGTGAAGTACTGTGATGATTAAAGTCCCAAGTGAAGAAATTTTACTTAGATACCAAGTAAATACACATTATACTTATAGGAGCTTTAAAATGGAACACAAAATTTCTCCATTTATTTAGTCGAGTCTTCAAAATCTATGAAAAAATTCATTTTCACATTTCTTTGCTTTTCTGTATTATTTTTCACAGGGTGTAGTGTGTACACTTACAATTAATGCACTAGAAAGTCCCCTCCTTTGAAATAGTATAACAAAAACACAAAACAAATTGGTACTGATCATATCAAAGGAAATAGCTAAATAAGGAGACAAAACACTTGGTATAGATTCATTTTATAAATCATTTCATTAAGACCTTTTCACTATGCTCTTCATGTAATAAAATTTTCATATCATTAGTAAATTTTAAAAAGAAATCTAAAATAATATTTCAACATAGTTTTCTTTTAAACTATGGTCAGACAACAATATTTACTGAGCAAATACTATGTGCCAAGTACTGTGCTACATACAATGATTAAGACAGACTGCCCTCATGGAGCTTACAATCTAGCAAGAAGAGTAAATGTTAAACATTTATTACAAGTGTGATAAAGAAGATGTGGCACATTATACAATGGAATATTACTCAGCCATAAAAAGGAACAAAACTGAGTTATTTGTAATGAGGTGGATGGACCTAGAGTCTGTCATACAGAGTGAAGTAAGTCAGAAAGAGAAAAACAAATACCATATGCTAACGCATATATATGGAATCTAAAAAAACGGTACTGATGAACATAGTGGCAGGGCAGGAATAAAGACGCAGACGTAGAGGACGGACTTGAGGACACAGGGGTGGGGGAAAGGGAAGCTGGGATGAAGTGAGAGAGTAGCACTGACATATATACACTACCAGATTTAAAATGGATGGCTAGTGGGAAGCTGCTGCATAGCACAGGGAGATCAGCTTGGTGCTTTGTGTCCACCTAGAGGGGTGGGATAAGGAGGGTGGGAGGGAGGCTCACGAGGGAGGGGATATGGGGATATATGTATACATATAGCTGATTCACTTTGTTGTACAGCAGAAACTAACACACCATTGTAAACTAATTATATTCCAATAAAGATATTTAAAAAAAAAACCTTTATGAACAATTTTACATTAAGAAGAATATATAGGCAGAGGTTGGGGAGAAAATTATCGAATCAGACAGAAATTTATTTGTTCTAAGCAGATAAGAAGAAGATACCAATTTAAAGTGTAAGATTTTGTTTTGTCCCCATAGAAATATGGACTTAACCTTGTGTTGGACTTGAGGTATATGTATGATGTAAATTTTGTCAGGTTTTTTTTTTCTTTTTTTCTTTTTTTTTTTTTTTTTTTTTTTCGGTACGCGGGCCTCTCACTGTTGTGGCCTCTCCCGTTGCGGAGCACAGGCTCCAGACGCGCAGGCTCAGCGGCCATGGCTCACGGGCCCAGCCGCTCCGCGGCATGTGGGATCTTCCCGGACCGGGGCACGAACCCGTGTCCCCTGCATCGGCAGGCAGACTCTAAACCACTGCGCCACTAGGGAAGCACGACATGGTATATCTTTATACGCCAGTGTGCACATGACAATTTTTATATGTATGATATTAGACAAGTTACTCATATTCTCTAAGTCTCTGATTCCTAATCTACAAAAGTAAGAATAACAGTAGTATTTTACCTTATCAGTGTATTGCAAGGATTGATGGAAATAACGAGTGTAAGGCGCTTGGCACTGTGGCTGGCACGTAGTCAATAAATGCTAGCGGTCATTGTCCCAGTCATCGCCTATATCATGTAAGTGAATACTTCTGACCTGATTTTCCCCAAGACTTTTAAACTCATGTTTTCTAAAATGGTTTCTTTTTCTGCCTTTGGCATTCCACCAGAAAAGATGTTTTCAAGGTCCTGCATTTTCCAGTTTGTTTTGAAAAGATGATACATATATTTATTACAGTATTTCAAACTACTCTTCTTCCCAGAATAAATCTGATGTGATCCCTTGTATAGTAATGTCTCCCCTCTATGAAGGATGTCTTTTCTAGACCTTATTATGCTTTACTAAATGGCCTGAGTTTAAAATTCAGTGCTACTGATTTCTAGTCCTGGATTACTGACTGGGAATTTAACATTGAAAGCATATCCTAAAAATTGTCTATTATTGAAACAAAAAATAATTCTGGGTCTTTACTGTGAGACAGATGCATCACTGGAGGTTATTAATTGACCACTAAAAACGAATTAAATGAATTAAATTTCTGGAATAGATCTTGACTGTTTCTTATCCTTAAGCACTCATCAAAGAATTGACATTTGCTAAATTTAAGCCCAGAATATTTTAGACTTTCAGGGATTCATATCTCTAATGGCAGTTTTTAATATTTTTTGAAAATGTCTTCTTTGCCTAGAAGTCCCCAAACTGCTTGCGTTGGGAGTTGGTGCTCTGATTTATTTATGGGAGAGGGGCTTTTGAATCAAGATAAGGACGTTAAAACATAGCAAAGGGTAGTGAATGAATATAAACTAAGAATATTCTCTTAGCATAGTTGTAGAAAATTAACAAAACAAGACATATAAATATTACAGATATATAGTTTTACTTTGTTCTAAATGCCTTTACATTATCCGGTTCATTGTCACAAAACAGTAGGGGATATAGACATAGAATAATGATTTCGATTTTAAAGTTATGGAAACAGAGACATAGAACAATGACACCATTCACCCAGAGTCAACTAATTAAACAGTGTGGGTTAAAATCTACAGATATATAATCTAATATCAACTGACTCTTGCCTATTGTACTTTCCAAGATTTTTTAACGTTAATGGTTACAGTGCTATTGCATGAAAAATAAATTTATAAAACTAGCTGCAACTATTCGAAAGAAAACTAACATTGTTGATGATTATGGCCAGTTAACTGAGATTAATATCAATTACATTATAGGTACTATGTAGCTTATAAAACCATTTTAAATCTTGTTCTATCTGATATTAAAAATGTCCATAAAATTACTGTATTCAAAACAGCAAGAGATATAAAGAAGATTCCGATATTCCCATAAACCTAATTAAAATACATTACACACAAAGGAGGAAGGATAAGAATCCATACGATGTCTCAACAGCAATAATTGACACGTAGAAGAGGGTCATGGGTAATGCCCTTGAAATTCCAAGTGGAAGAGAGTATAAACTAAAGTTCTATCCACAAACTATCCATTAAGTATAAGGGTTGAATAAAATCATTTTGGGATGTCTAGTTCTCAAAAAATGTTAGGTCCCCATGCTACCTATCTGGAAGTTACTTGAGGGTATGTTCTACCAACATAGAGAATAAACCACACTCAAACTCACACTGACCCCTCCCCCCCCACCCCCGCACACACACACAACTTGAGAGCCAAGAGACAAGAAGGGTAGAGAAAAGAAGAGTGGGGACGTCAATGGTGAAATGAGGAGATTCTAAAGACAGTAGTCATGCAGCAGGCAGAGAGAACACGTGGGAAAATCTGAGCAGATATGGTGAGTTCTAGCTGCAAGTGGATGACGAGTGAGGTGTTAGTGTGGGAAGGAAAAGAGGAATTGACAGGCGTCAGTATCTAGCCAAGTGTAAAATGGTCTTCAGAGGGGTTGAGTACTCTTGGAAATTTTGGGAACAGTTAGGAATAGGTACATAGAAAGCAAAGCAAATTGTAAAACAGAGTAATTAATAACTTGAGGATAAAACACAAAAGAAATCTTTGAGAACTCCATGAAATACCCAATGGTCTCAGAAGTGAACAATATTAGTCACATTAATGTAAATTCCAAACATTAGTTTAATCAAGATTGTGACATAACTATATGTCAAGGTGGAGGAAGGCTAACTCTTCATCTACCAGAATTTAAATATCAATAAATTAATGAAGGCAATACAAAATTATTCTGAGAAATATGAATATAAAGAAGCAAAGAAACATATAAAAAGACTTGACGGTAGATTTTTCTTGGCAATTTTATTAAGGGTTTGGGGAAATGAAGAGTTGGGCCAAGGGAGAATTGATATTTGAAAAAGAAGTCATAAAATTATGTAAAATGATTCAACCTTTCGATATATGAGGAAGTAAAAAATGAGGGATAATGATCAGTGTTAACAAGTATGAGAAAAAAAGTGGCAGTTTGTAATAAATAATTTCCTATTATTACCCTAAATGATTATGAATATCCATTCTCTTAAAACTTTTTAAGTAATAGTTATTGCAACTAAGTACTCTGTTTAACATACTCATTAAAGATATTCTGATAGCACCAATGCTATACACAGGGAGCTTTTTCACTTTTAAGAAATTTAACTGTAACCAATAACAATAAAATACAAAATCTCTGGGGAAAAAATGCTGTAGAATTCAAACTACCAAGTAGTTTTAACCTTTCTTTCACTTCAATCAAAAGTCAAAATGAATTTTCTAAATGCCCAGCAAGAAATAAATTTCAGAATTTTGGAAAATGCAAAATTCATTGAAGATAATTCATTTTTCTACCATTTAGTTTATTAGTTACTTTCTCTAACTGAAACATTCTGATTTATCCAGAAAGTCATTTGGAAATTTATATAACTTTCTACATTTAAGTAAAAAAGAGTAGAACTGACCAAAAAAACCCCACAAAAACAGCAAAAGTAGCCCTTGCTCAACCAAGTAACACTTTCCCTAAAGGAACCAATTTTACAGGTAAGAAAGTAACCCAGACATGAGATAATACACTCTGAGGAAAGTCCACACTGCTTTATCAAGTGACTGCTGGTCTCTAAAAAAATCAATATATTCTACTGTTTGCTTTGCAACAATACAATTGTAGAAAAGAAGCATTTGCCTGTTTAAATGTTTTATTTTAAAAATATGCTTTGCTATCTACTCAAGTCATCTTTTGCATCTGAGTATTTTCCTGCACCAAGCAAATGCAATTTTAGACTGTTATCACAGAAGATGCTTCTTATCCATTAAATAACATACCACTGTGATTCCTGTAATTTACATAACCCTCTGGCTCACAGACAACTATCACTGGTGTATGAAATACTAAGTAGCAGTAACAGGGCTTTACCTTACATATTTTATTGTGACACTGTTGCTATTGAATAAATAAATACATATACATATTATCCATTCTACTTGATGACTCATACTCTCAAAAAACCCAGCACATCCTCCTTAACAGCAATAACCACGGCAACATTACAACTGATAATTATTTGCTAAACATTTTGCTGGGATCTTTAAAAATTTGGCAGCTCCATTCTCACAATAACCCTCTAAAATAGATATTATAATATTTATGATATTCCCAATGTCTAACACTGAGACTTCTACAAAATTACCCACACAATAAATATTTTTTGAATCAAGGCATTAAGACTCCAAGAGACTAAAGGATAAATCAAGCCTAGTAATACACCTGTGAAATTGAAGTGAATATTTACGCAAAAAATATTTCGTAAGATGCTATGGAAAATCCGAACGAACTTTTTGGCCAATCCAAATGTATCAGATTTTAGTGCAGTTTTGTTTTGTAGGGAGTTTTTAAATTACAGATTCTATTTCTCTTCTAGGCTGTACGTTTCTAGAAACTTGTCCATTTCTTCTAGGTTGTCAAATTTGTTGGCATATAATTTGTCATAATCAAGAAAGAGATTTATAGCACAATATTATTTCCATTAAAAATAAATAAATACAAAGTAATACTAGATTTTTTATAACTACCTCATTATGTAAATATTTACATAAACAAATATATGGAAGTTGGATTGAAAGGATTGTAGTAAATATACAAGATTGGGTGGCTGCTGTTGGGAGGGTGATGAGTTGAAGTTATTGGGATGAAAGGGAAAACTATAAAGATAATTAAATACTATACAAAGAAGGATCCTGGCAGAGACAATGCTGATTGAGTGCTTGTGGGCTATGAATTGAGGAGTGTGAGCAGCTCAATTCTGGGCACCTGCAGTTTAAAAAAAAGTTGGGAATAGTGTTTTCTGGGAAAGCTTCACTGAGAGACAGTTGTGTCAACACTGGAGGAGATGAAAGAGAGCCGTGCGGATACCTGGGGGGAGAATTGTCCAGGCAGAACAAAATGTTTTTAAGGAGAAATGAGCCCCACACATCCAATGAAAAGGGAGCTAGTGTGGCAAGGAAGAGCAGAGGTGAGGAGGTCAGAGGAGGAACAGGAGCCTAGGAGAGCACAGCATGAACTTTGCCTCCTATTGAAAGTGGTGTGGGACATTGTTGGAGGGTTTTGAGCCAAGGAATGCAACAGTCTGACTTAAGTTTTAAAAGATTCATCCCAACTACTCTTTTGAGACTATTCTGCAGGGAAGAAAAGCAGAAGAAGGAAGAACTGTTGGGTATTTATTGCACTTATCCAGGGAACAGATGATGATGTCTCAGATCAGGTTTAGGGTCCAGTGTAGTGAGAAGTGCTTAGATGATACATATATACATAGTAATAGTATTAAAATATAATCATCAAATTAATAATGATTACTTTGGGGATGTGGGAAAAGGACGCAATTGGGGAAGGGTTCCATAATTGGCTTCATCTGAATTTATGTTTTATTTCTTAAGCTGACCTGTCATTACATGAGTGCTTACTACATATTATTTATACTCCATTAAACCTACCTAAAGTATTTTAAATTTTTAGAAAACAATATTGAGTAATTTTGACATTTATTTGTTCATTACATCCAGGGTGCAATTTTTTAACATGATATTTCCTCAACTATACCTATATAAGGCAGTATCTTTCACTGTTGAGAGACAGATAGCAACACAAACTAACTTAAAAGAAAAGAATGTTTATAGGTTGCTATAATTGAGAAGTTGATAGCTGGAAATAGCCTCAGGAAATACCAGCCTCCAGCCTGTTCTAGATTCTCAACTCTTTTCTCAGTTTTCCCTGCAAGTTAACCTTGTACTCAGGCTGTTCCATGAGGCTGGGGACAGAGCGCCCAGCTATTCTGGGACCCACTTTTAAGCTCTTAACTGAAGGGAAAGAGAGAATATGTCTCAAATATCCTAAGTGAAGCACTCTACTTTTTCCTACGTGGCTCAGATGCCCACCTCTGGAACAATCATTCTGGCAAAGAAAATGAAATATGGTGGTTTTCAACCTAACAGACTCATTTGGATTTGGGGGCAGACCTTCCCAGTGGTAGTGGTAGAAGAAGACAAGGGATACTGGAAAGATAAAATAAGAGATTTATGTTAGAATATATCTGCGTATACTTTCAAACATGTACTGAAATCCATGAATCTGAATGGAGCAGTCAGGGATATGGCAAAACAAACACACACAAAAACCTCTTAAATAGATGCTAGAAAATTTTCTACTAAGTATTAAAGGGAATTTTTTTAAATAGATAAAGAATGTAACTAATAAGAATAATAATAAAAATAAGTATCGTAACTACTTATTACATAGAAACGGTAGAAGAGTTTTGCTTGGAATGAAATACAGAACAGAGGGCTAGACTAAATTTCTGAAATGTGTTTTGATATTCTATAATAACGTGAAAAAAGTTTCAAAATTCATAAAGTATTAATGGATAATTCATTTAGCGTATCATTTCCAATGTGGCATGGGGACTATTTCCAGAAATTCAACATTTTATTCTTTTTTATTTCGGCTTCTTCTGGCTAAACATATATCACCACAATAGATTTACAATCTTGGATGCACTACTGCATTATCAGTCCTCTTAAAACTGACATAGGGCTTCCCTGGTGGCGCAGTGGTTAAGAATCCACCTGCCAATGCAGGTGACATGGGTTCGAGCCCTGGTCTGGGAATATCCCACATGCGACGGAGCAACTAAGCTCGTGCGCCACAACTACTGAGCCTGTGCTCTAGAGCCCGCGAGCCGCAGCTACTGAGCCCATGTGCCACAACTACTGAAACCATGCTCCTCAACAAGAGAAGCCACTGCAATAAGAAGCCCACACACTGCAACAAAAAGTAGCCCCCACTCGCCGCAACTAGAGAAAACCTGCATGCAGCAACGAAGACCCAATGCAGCCAAAAATAAATAAAAGTAAAATAAATCAATTTATTTTGAAAAAGATAATATTATTTGGGTAAATTTCAATTAAAAATTTACAGGTCATTGCCTTTCTTTTCAAAGCACTGATTATTTAATTTTTAAAATATTTATTGGTGTTTTGATTATTTAAAAATAATTTACTCTTCTTTTTCAGAAAACTTACTCATGTCAATCCACTATTGATGAAGCATTTTTATGAGTCTGATTTCAAGGATTATTTTACTGTGAGCTAAAGTGACATTCCAATCTTTGCAATACCTAGTAGTATATTCTCAATATACTTTGGCCAATCTAAAATTATGGTTCATCCATTTCCTATAATTTCAACCTTTAAAAAAGAAACCAAAGGAAGTCTAATTTACTAATTTGGGGGATAATAATGCCAAGTGCTTTTGTACCAGATACTGTCTTTGTCATTTGAGGAAAATGATTGACTTATGAGGACTTAAAAGAGAGCTAATATTAACTACTTATTCAGAGTATCACTGTGTAAACTGAGTATAGAGAGAATATAGGAGGCTTTTATTTTGCTGTTGAAGCACTTGGGGAAATGATAGCTATTTTTGATTAGGAAAGGGCTTAGCTTCAGTCAATCAGAAATAGTAAAATTGGTAGCAGGTTTTCAGAAGTGGTGGCAAGCAGTAGCAATTAGTCCATAGAACATTCTATTTTTTGTTCTTTGAAGGTAGGTTACTAAATTCTCTACTTAATAATTTCAACTTTAATAGTAATTGTGTTTTGTATTTATCAGGAGTATCAATGATCTTGCATGCTCCATTTACTAGGAAGCCTGAGGTCAGTGCTGCTCATGTATGTAAGATGAGCAAAACCCAGTTCCAGGAGGCACTGTTCACCTAAACCAATTAGTGATTGGTACACTCTGGAGGTATCAGTGTGAAGTTCCTGCCAGAAGGATAGGGTACAATATACTGCCTGGACTTGGGGATCAAAATGATTTGGGGTTTATAAAAATTGGATAATAAGAAATGATTTCCATTATAGTAAAGAGGAAATGTAAATAACTTAAATCTGTCAAGAGCTTAAACATGCTGAGCACTATGTTAGCTAATTTGATTTTTGTGAGAACCCTGTGGTGTAAAATCCTTTTCTCTCTGACCCATATTATTGTGTCTGGAAGGTAGACGTGATGCCTGGATATGTAGCATGCATCTTGCAACCATTAGACAAAAAGGGCAAAAAAAAACAAGTACTAAAAATGACACAGTAGAAAGAAAGAAAGAACTTGGGTGCCTGCCTCATTACTGAAATGACAAACCTGTGCTAATCTCTGGATTTCTTTTATATTAAGAAATGAATCCCTATTTGTTTAATCATTCTAAGTAAGTTTTTCTGTTACTTAACAGATGAAAGCATTCCTTAAGGAGGCAGAAGGAAAACAATAGAGAAAAGTGCAGTTTTAAAACAAAGGAGTTAAACAGAAAGTAAAATTAATTCCAACTTACTTCTAACTTGTTGATGTATTAAAATCACCTAATGAAAGAGAAATTTCATCCAAGTAGTTAAACACATCTAACTGCCTGCTATTTACAGAAAATCTACCTAAAGTAAACGTCTCACAGATGAGTTGAAAATAAAAGAAGTGGAAATATATACATCACACAATTATTATTCAAAATAAAGCAGGTGAAATGGTATCAGAGTCAGAAAAAATAGAAAAATCAAGGCAGGAAATAATAGCCTTCTTATGTCACCTATAATGACCACTTCAAAAACATTATTTAAAAAGAGAAACTCTTCACAGTAGAGATAAAGTCTAAGATTCCAGGAGATAAATCTAACAAAATACTCACACTTTTATGAGAAAATTGCAAAATACTGTTGAAATTCCAAAAAGAAGGCTTGAATGAATAGGCATGTAGAGCATGTCATAAAGATTAATATCATAAAGATTGCAATTGTTTCCCACTTAATATGGGGACACCGTGAAAGTTCAATTAAATAACTAAAAGTTTGTAGTGGAATTTTGAAAGCTGACCCTGAAATTTATATAAAGGAAGTAAAGGCTAGGAAATTTTGAATAAAAATGATAAAGTAGGGTTATTCCTAGTTATCAAGATTAATTAGAGAGTTATAGTACACAAAATACTGTGGCACAGCACATGTATTATCTAGTAGAACAATGAAACAGAGCAGATGGACCAGAAAATATTTTCCTGTATATGAAACCTTAATTTATAACAAAACTTGCATTGCAAATAAAGAAATGATTAAAGAAAATTTGGCTGCCTGCAAAGAAAAATAAATTCCTACTACCTCACACTGTAAAAAAGCAATAAAGAGTAACTGAGGCTGTTTTGAGTATCTAAAGTGAAAAACTTTTAGAAGAAAATAGAGACTTTCTTCCTAATGGCAAAATATGAAAGAGCTGTTAAAAAACAAACAAAAAAACAAAACTATTTAAACACAAAACCAAAACTGTAGTGTAAAAAACTAACAAATTTGACCACATTGCAATTAAAATAAAACTTTTGTTCAAAAAATTATAACATAAACAAAAACAACATGAAGACTGAAAGTAGATATTTGTTATGCATATAAAAGAAATGGATCAGGATTCAGTATGTGTGTGTATGTATATATTATTTTTCTAAAAGTCCTTTAAAAAAATTCAGAATTTGCAGAAGTGTGACAAAATTATTATAGTGCTGATAGAAAAGCAGTACATAAATTGTTAGTATAAACTGTTTCGAGACTAATTTGACAGTAACAACTAAATTTGAAAATTTGCATTATGTTTGATTAATCATTGGCTAATGATTCCAACATATCCTAAATATTCTACTATATTCTAGCTAAATTCTTTTATCCATGTGTGAAGAGTTGTGTAAAAATGTTTATTTTAGCTTTGTTTATAATAATGTAAATTGGAAAACTATATTTATGACAGATTAATACATAATTTTAATATATTCACTAATATAATAAATTAAACTACATGGATGAAGAAAAGTCATTTGATTTACATTAAACATCTGTTTTTGATGACAGTTCCTAGCAAATTAGGAAAGGTAGGGCCTTTCCTTAATTTTGTAAAGATTATGTTAAAAATTATTTTATTTATAGGTGAAATTTTGGCACATGCCTTTTAAGATCAGGATTGACAAGGATGTCTACTATTAATATGTGACATAGCATTGGTCTCGGTTAATATATAGGGAAAGAAAATTGAGTAAGAGGTACAGTGATTGGAAGGGAAAGAATAAAACAAATTATTTGTATACAATTTGAATATGTATGCAGAAAATCTGATGGAATCAACAGATAAATGTTAGAACTAATAAGAATTACTCTAGATCACCAATAATTAATCATAAATACACAATAGCAACAAAGCAACAAAAATAATAATATCACTCATAATATCAAAACTAAACAGTATCTTAGGTTTAACTTGTACAATAACCAAGATATCCATGGCAACTTTTAGACTCTATTAAAGGGCATAAAAGGAAATCTGAATAAATGTAGAATCATTCTGTGCTTTGTAGTGAAACAATTTAAATATAAAAATGTAAATCTAATAAAATTCTGGTTAACTTACCAGCTAGATATTTTTGAGGAACTCAATATAATTATTCGAACATTCATATGAAATAATAGAGAACTTTCAACATCCAAGTCAACTTTGAAAAGGAGCAAAGGAAGTTTTGGTGTTCATTATTGCTGCTCACTAATTATTTCTGTTTCTCTGACTCCCAGACTGTTTGGCTCCTTTGTGACACAGTTGACCCTTTGACTAGTTCTAGCCAATGAGTCATGGATGGTCAAGATGTGTGCCATTTTTGGACTGAACATTTAACTGCTGATAGAGACTTGTAGAGTTCTCTTTTCTTCCAGACATGGCAGTCAGCAAGGGGGAAAATTGTGACTCCCCATCAGCCTGAGATGGTGTGACTAAAAAGAGCAGAGACCCTGCCAACCTTTATTGGATATGTACAGTGAGAGAGAATAAAATCTTGCAGTTTTTTTAAATTAAATTTTTTTAATTGATGTATTGTTGATTTACAGTGTTTTAGTTTCAGGTGTATAGCAAACTGAATATATGTACATATATATATATATGCTTTTTCAGATTTTTTTCCATGATAGGTTATCACAAGATATTGAATATAGTTCCCTGTGCTATACAGTACATCCTTGTTGGTTATCTATTTTATATATAGTAGTGTGTATCTGTTAATCCCAAACTCCTAATTTATCCCTTCCCCTATCCCTTTCCTCTTTGGTAACCATAAGTTTGTTTTCTATGTCTGTGAGTCTTTTTCTGTTTTGTAAATAAGTTCATTTGTTTTTTGTTTTTTGTTTTTTTTTTTTTTAGATTCCACATGTAAGTGATGTTATATGATATTTGTCCTCCTCTGACTTACTTCACTTAGTATGATAATCTCTTTTGGTAGTGTTTCTTACTACAGCAGCATCTAATCTATCCTGACTGAAACAAGGGTGAGGTTACCCTGCAAGGTGTTAAAACATAAAGACAAAAGAGCCTGGTACTTGTGCAAGATGAAAGGAACAATGACATAGAATACAAAGCATAGAGATAGACCCAGGAATATATGGGAACTCAAAGTGGCACCACAAATCAAAGGGGACTGTTTCATAGATGGAATTGGGAGAATGTCTCCCTATAGAGAAAAAGCAAACAAACAAAACAAAACAAACCCTGGATTACTGTCTGACTTTATATGCAACAGGGGATGTCCTGCGAAGCCCTAGTGGGAAGCAGGTAACACATTCAAAGGGGAAGTATAAAAGAATTTAATGACCATTTACAAGGTGGGGAAGGTTAAAGGAACTAACAAGGAAAGGTGATGCGTATTAAGGACCAGCCACAACAAAAAGCCATTCCTACCCTGGGTCTAATGAAGCATGGGGAGGGAAGCTATTGCCAGAACCCAGCAAGATATACAGCCACGGTACAGGAGATCGCAGACAGGAGTGGTAGCCTTTGTAACAAGGCACGGCCACTGCAAAACTAGCTGACAAAGAGGATGGAGACAAAGAAGACAAAAAATAGCCCAGCCTCTCTGCTCCTACCCTCACATCTCCTTCTGGCTCTTCATTTCTAAAACCCCACAGAAGTCATATAAGGTAAGGACACCCCGGTGATGAAGTGCAAGCGAGTGTTCTTCTTGGGGCAAAGCAGGTAAGACTGATGAAGAGGGGAACTGGAATGGCAAATATATACACATACAGTCCAAGTGGACTGAGAATACAAGACTGAGGTAGAATTATAGTGTGCTCTTTTATCTAGCATGGCAGTTGAGGACAAGGAAGACAAAGTGATTGCTGCAAAAATTGTATTGAGGAATTGAGGAATGGTTTTATAGAATGGAACAAATATTGCATTAGTAGTAAGTGAAAAACTGGAGAATTGGTTACAACTGAGAGGAGGATCAAAAGTACTGTACGTTAAGAGTGGTAGAATTAATCTAAACACAAAGAAATCAAAATGATATAAGTAACCTAGTGGGCCAATGGAAACATATGACTCTCATAATCTATTTAACCCTCATTCAGGTGGTTTTCTCAGGTTTATTCAGAGGTTACCTGACTGCCTGATCACAAGAAACTGGGGATTGTTCTGCAGTGGATCGGTAGCTTCACTCTTACAGAGACAAACTTTTTTATTTTTCACAAGAACTTCTAGTTTCCCTAATATTATACTCTTACCTGATTTTATTTTCTAAAATCATTACATGATGATGCTAAGGTTTCTCTGTAAAAAGAGAATATGTGTAGACCCATCACTTCTCCTGGGTGGGTAATCTTCCTGGTTTTAGACCAGAGGTCAAGAAGTTTAGATGGGAGGTCTAGTCAATGCCTTGTGAACTCAGGAAACTAGCCTTGTTTCTTAAACTTGACGCTTCTCTGGAAAAGAACATTACTGCCCTCTTGTTATATCATACCAGCTCTCCCATTTCAGTCATTTTAGGATTTGTTTTCCTGACACATCTGAGGGGTATTTCATAACTGCACATGTTTAAAATGTAATGTCCTTTTAGGTTTTCAAGTTTTATTCTCTAACAGCGGATGTTGTTTTGTTTTAGTGAGGATTTTGGGGGTTTTTTTTTAGGTCTCATACAAGATAATGGATGGGAGGCTTTAATTAAAAGTTTTTTTTTAAAGAGCTCTGGTTATTTTCAGTCACAGCAAAATGAATGCTAAGAATCATGTACCAAAAGGACAAAAGATGCCAAAAACACTGAAGATCAATCAGAAAAATCTATTTTTTCCTTCTAAAATGATGTTCTTTCTGGCTTTGTCTCAGAAAGAAAGGCTTTCTTTATGTAAAAAGAGATAGAGAATGTTCAGGCCTGGCCTACTTTCACAAAACTCTTAAGTCATATTAGACCCAAATGCCTGCCTTATTGTATAAAATATCTCCTTGAATCTGGGTTATTTCAAATAAGGGCCTTAATGAAAGCTTATAGAACTCTTTTGCCTTGCAAAAAAAACTTAATGAAAACATAACAAAATGCCTCCTCCTTCGGCTCCATTCAGCCCTGAGACATGACCATGTATTAGGATGTCTCCCCATGGCTTTGAATAACAGAGGCTTGTATATGCACGTAAACAGAGAATGCAATTAATAAACTGACAAAAAAGCATTCATTTGGGGGTGAAAACCATAGGTTTGAAAAAAGATTCCAAAATATCTCCAGATCTATGGTCTCAGCTTAGTTTAATGGGAGGAGCATGGGCTTTTAAGTCAAGCCTTATCAATCACTTTCTTAAGAGCTAAATGAAAATGATACCTCATTTGTAGGTTTGCTGTAAATATTAGAGAAAGTTTTACAGATTCATTCATTAAATATCTAACATATTCTAAGTGTCTTTTCTGTGGGCTAAAAAGACCAGGATAAATAAGGAACAGTCTTTACCCTTTAAAGGCTGTAGTAGTCTACATCCATAATGTGCCTGGAATAGGAGAGTTGTTTAAGAAATTGAATGCATTGTGGATACCATTCGAGTATACTGTAATTCCCTACATGCAGCAAATCAAGAAGTATATGATCACAAACTAATGCTTTGGAAAGGGAATGGGTGAGCATTTGCTCCTGTCTGTACCTGGTCTTTCCAGCACAACTTCCCCACAAAACCTGAAATTTACGCCCCCCAACATAGGCATGCTCACAAGCATATACATGAATTTGGCACATAATCGCTGTTACATAATAGATAATCAAAATTTTGGCATTAACCTTGGGGTGTCTTGCTGGAAGCATCTAATCTAGCTATGTGACTTTTGGCAGATTAATCAACCTGAACTTTTTTTCTTGAAAGTGAAGTTAGTCATACCTCTGTCTATTTCAAATGGTTTAGGAAAAATTGAGATGATATGACTGATGTTTACATGTTATTTTATTTTTTTGTTTTTTAATTGAAGTATTGTTTATTTGCCATGTTGTGTTAATTTCTGCTGTACAGCAAAGTAACTCAGTTATACATATATATATATATATATATATATATAAAACTCAGTTATAATATGTATACATATACACTTTCTTTTTTTATATATTCTTTTCTATTATGGTTTATGATAGAATATTAAATACAGTTCTCTGTGCTATACATATGTTATTTTAAAATTTATTTAATCTGTATTCTTTATCCATAATATTATAGTAATATTTATTCACTTGGTTACAGATGAATATATACTTAACCTGTTAGAGAGTGGAAAATTACATTTTGTGAAGTATATTTGGGATGAGGATTCATTTATTTTGAAAACCAAATATATTGAATTGTCCTATAAAGGAATTACTTATATCTAATCACAAAGCATTTCACATATCCTGTCTTGGGAATTCTCTAACACTTTATTAATGGTATGTTTTAGTAAAAAGTGCTGGACCCAAGCATTTACAGTCATCTGTTATATACAAAGGTAGCAAAGAAGTCAGATAATGGAGTTGGCTGCATGGTGTCATTCTCATTGTATGAGCAAGCTGATTTATGGAGCGTCAACTTCAGGAGATCTTACAGTGAGAGTACTTGGAATAGAATTTAATACAATATAGAATGAAGAAATTAGTTTCATTTTTGCTTCCTCCTTTCAAACATTAAATTACTAGCATAAACCTTTAAAAACTAATTCTTCATTCCTTCTATTCAATCCTGCATATAAAGTGTTCTATACAGGTAAGAACCTTTGTCCAGAAAACATGTTTCTGAGAACTAAGTTTAAAACATATCAATGACTTGAATACAGCCGCTAGAAAACAACGATATACTAGGAGATGAAATTCAATACAAATAAGATTACCAGACTTGTTAAAAGATCTAGTAGCTTTCCCTGCTACTCAAGGACATGGTGTAAAGAAAAAGGAAGTACCAATTTTAGATAATTATTGGATACCACCATCAAATTAGTGAGTACCACTTTGAACTTTCGGAAGAGAGAGAGAATTTCAGCATGGAAGGTAAAATTTATTATAGGCTGTAGGGTAGGGTTGATACACATGGTTGCAAATTATAGAGAGACTGTTGAATAGAACAAGCTACAGTTAGCTCACTTCCTTTCTCTGAAAGGCTCAGTGAAGCAGAAGAAGACCTTTAATTAAAGAAATTTCCATTTAAAAAGTCTTGATTTATATGGATATATCAAGACATATTTTTTGTTTTGTTTGTTTACTTTGAATAGATTGAGCAATTGACCTAATGCTATAGAAACGTTTGCTAGGTGTAAACTGTCAATTACTTCTAGAACTGATCTTCCATTGCATCAAATGTTGAGACATAAAAAAGAATTAATGCTTATTGAATAATTACCATTTTAGGCATTCCGCTAACAATTTGCCATTGTTGTGCTAGCTTTTTTTTAGAGGATCATCACTTAGACTAAAACTGATAGAGTAAAAATAATTGAAATGAAGGAAAATACAACTATACATCACTACTTTGGCTATTAACAGGTATTAGCACATTATTAAGACTTTCTATAATGAGAAGGTTTAGAATACCTGAGTAAACAGACAAAATTATCTAGGATAGAAGATGCTTAGTAGAGGGTCAGGACTAAATAATATATAGATAATATCAAAAAATGTCTAAAAATTTATTATTCTGTAAAGTTGACAGATATTATAAATGGTCTGTAAATAATCGTATTACATATTTTCACTTTACAATATGAGGAAATACAAAACAGAGATATTTAATGACAGGCCTGCCATCTCACAGGGCTAGAAGCCAGAATTCCTGGTTTTTAATCCATCTTAATTCTATATTGAACTTTTCTTAGACTTGGAATGAGTGATAGGAGCTAGGAGACAAATTATGAGGTGATAGACTGTCACAGCTAAATATGCGTCTTACCTAAAACCATTTCAGACTGTATTAGCTAGCACCAGTGACCTGCAACATTGCTATGTAGTATTTATTAACGAAAATTTGCAAATGCAAAGAAATCTAAGTGTTGAGAATTGTATTCGCTGTTTTTTTCCTTACACAGACTTTCCTTTTACAAAGTAACATTCTTTGCTTCTTTACTTTTCCACATTTTATTCACTTCCAGCTCATTAAACATTGCCTCTAAAGAGACTTTTGCTGGAAATGGTCTTGCATTGGCAAAAGCTGCTCAAGTTGCAATATAATATGCTTACAATTTTGGGAAAACGTAAACCTCAATTTGTACTCCATCCAGTTAAGTGTTAAAAATACCAATAATGCAAATAAAAAAGAAATATTTTCTTAATCAATAGACACTTCTTTTACTTTGTGTGTCTA
Organism: Tursiops truncatus; assembly: GCF_011762595.2. Taxonomy (NCBI): domain Eukaryota; kingdom Metazoa; phylum Chordata; class Mammalia; order Artiodactyla; family Delphinidae; genus Tursiops; species Tursiops truncatus. The sequence goes on along the minus strand of NC_047042.1, from coordinate 25,698,772 downwards.
AGTCAATTCCATATAGACTCTCATATAATTATGAATATTTCAGAAAGTATTTATTGCTGGTTTTTGTTCTTTAATATAAATATTCTGTATAATCAATCTAATGTATAAAGGTAGACGATAACTTCTAGCTATTGTTTAACCAACTAAAATAATTGTTTGCTATGCCTTCCCTGCTTTCTAAAGTCCTATGTCTGGGTAAAATAAAATAGCAAAATAGCCCCTGAAAAATCCTTTCATTCTGATAATATTTTTTTAAAATATTTTTAAATGAATATTTCCATGAATGAGCCAGTGTTCTACAAATATTATTCATAAGAAAATATAAGGTGTGCATGAGAGAAGAGAGCCCTGTGCTTAAAATAAGAAGATCTAGAGTAAAGTTCTGCCTAGGATGCTTAACAATTTGGCAAGTTACTTAACACATGCAAGCCACTATTTTCTCATCTGTAAAATGGGGATTTTACCAACTTTATTTCTTGTGAAATAATGATTGTGTTCTGTTAATTGCAATTTTTTCTTAAAATATACTTTACTAAAAATATAAAGTAGTTGGAGATATAGATCTAGGTATGTGTATAAATGTTGCTTACAGATAAAACATACACATTTTTTCAAAGATAAAATATATGTAAACTCTTTTTTAAGAAAACAAAAAAGTGGAAAGAACACTGCATATCTTAAAGGAGAATAAAGCACTGGAGAGTGTGAAAAAAGAAAGCTGGGCAAGATAAAAGTAAGCCAGTTGTACAGTTCCACTTACTTGGAGCACTTCAGCTAGCTAAAGAGAGGGACACAAACAATTTTGTTAAAATGGAATTAAATTAGTCCTGTTCTTTGTCAAAAAATAATTATATTGTTTTTAAATTTAACAGAAAAGAATATAACATTGTAAAAATAAATAACTTAATTTCAATAACTATTTTAGTCATGTAAAATATTTCGATAAATATTTTAGCCATAGTTTATAAAAGATCTCACTAAGTTTAAGAAACAAAATGGAAAATATTAAGAGGTTGAGTAATTATGTTTTTTAATACTTTATTTCAAATTTACATTTTATTGATTAACTCTCCGCTTAAAGGAAATCAACGCTCATCCACTTTCTTCCACTTTCCTCTTCCATTGTTTTATTTGTGGCCTGGATTTCATCTTCAGATTTTCCCTTCATTCCCTCTTCCCTCCCTCTCTCCCCCTCTCTCTCCTCTCTTTTTCTTTCCCTCATTACTATAGCCTCTATATCCTTGACATAGTCTTTTAAATATTTTAGGAAGGCTGTTTCTTTTATACACAAATGTACTCTTGCAGAGGACTTTTTTTTCCTCCTGGATTTTTAAAGAATGTTTTCTGTATCCTTGAAGTAGCTTAAGCTGGATATATCAGTGTACCAACTTATCACTTCAGTGAGTGTAGGATGATCTTTTGGTCCAGAGATTCACTCTCCTGTTATTTCAGAGAAATATCTTTATGTTTTAAATAGATGTTATTTCCTATTCTCTTGAATTTACTTTTTCTGAGCAATAAGTTATATTGGATCATATTTTTCTGTTCTAATATATCTGCCATTGTTCTGTAACTTCTTTACTTTTCTCTCTGTATCATCCTGAGCCTTCTTCCCTCTATGTCAATAATACTGATTTCTATCTTATTTAATTTTGTTCCCAGGATGTTTCTAATTCATTAACAGCTTTCAAATGGGATTATTTGTGTTTTAGCTCTGTTATCCCCATTTTCACCCCACCTATTATTTTGTCATCTCATTTTTGAACTATGCCCTGTATATATCCATCATCTCTTCTTCTTTCTATTCTTTTTTTTTTTTTTTTTTTTTTTGCTGTACGCGGATTTCTCACTGCTGTGGCCTCTCCCGTTGCGGAGCACAGGCTCTGGACGCGCAGGCTCAGCGGCCATGGCTCATGGACCCAGCCGCTCCGCGGCATGTGGGATCCTCCCAGACCGGGGCACGAACCCGCGTCCCCTGCATCAGCAGGCGGACTCTCAACCACTGCGCCACCAGGGAAGACACAATTCTTTTTTTTTTTTTAATTGAAGTATAGTTGATATACAATATCGTGTTAGTTTCTGGTGTACAGAAAAGTGATTCAGTTATTTATGTGTGTGTGTGTGTGTGTGTGTGTGTGTGTATGTATATATTTGTACATACATATATTCTTTTTGATATTCTTTTCCATTATGGTTTATTGCAGGATATTGAATATAGTTCCTTGTGCTATACAGTAGGACTTTATTGTTTATCCTTTATATATATAATAGTTTGCACCCCTCTCCCACCCTTCTCCCCCCTGGCAACCAAAATTCTCTCTGTCTGTGAGTCTGTTTCTGTTTCATAAATAAGTTCATTTGTGTCATATTTTAGATTCCACATATAAGTGATATCAAATGGTATTTGTCTTTCTCTTTCTGGCTTACTTCATTTAGTATGATAATCTCTAGGTCCATCCATGTTTCTGCAAATGTCATTATTTCATTCTTTTTTATATCTGAGTAGTATTCCATTATATATACATATATTGATCACATCTTCTTTATTCTTCTGTTGATGGACATTTAAGTTGTTTGCATGTCTTTGCTATTGTAAATAGTGCTGCTGTGAACATTGGGGTGTATGTATCTTTTTGAATTATAACTTTGTCCAGATATATGCCCAGGAATGGTATTCCTGGATCATGTGGCAACTCTATTTTTAGTTTTTTGGGGAACTTCCATACTGTTTTCCATAGTGGCTGCACCAATTTACACTCCAACCAACGGTGTAGAAAGGTTCTCTTTTCTTCACACACTCTCCAGCATTTGTTATTTGTAGACTTTTTAATGATGGCCATTCTGACTGATGTAGTTTTGATTTGCATTTCTCAAATAATTAGTGATGTTGAGCATCTTTTCATGTGCCTATTGGCCATCTGTATGTCTTCTTTGGAGAAATGTCTACTTAGGTCTTCTGCCCATTTTTCGACTGGGATGTTTTGTTGTTGTTGTTACTGAGTTGTATGAGTTGTTTGTATATTTTGGAAGTTAAGCCCATGTGGGTCACACTGTTTGCAAGTATTTTCTCCCAGTCCATAGGTTGCCTTTTCATTTTGTTTATGGTTTCCTTTGCTGTGCAAAAGCTTGTAAGTTTGATTAGGTCCCATTTGCTTATTTTTGCTTTTATTTCTCTTGCCTTGGGAGACTGACCTAAGAAAACATTGGTATTACTTATGTCAGAGAATGTTCTGCCTATGTTCTCTTATAGGAGTTTTATGGTGCCATGTCTTATATTTAAGTGCTTAAGCCATTTTGAGTTTATTTTTGTGTATGGTATGAGGATGTGTTCTAACTTCATTGATTTATATGTGGCTATCCAGCTTTCCCTATACCACTCCACACAAAAACTACTAGAACTGATAAATGAATTCAGCAAGGTAGCAGGATACAAGATTAACATACAGAAATCTGTTGCATTTCTTTACACTAACAATGAAATATCAGAAAGAGAAAGTAAAAACACACTCCCTTTTGAAATTGCATCAAGGGCTTCCCTGGTGGCACAGTAGTTAAAAATCCTCCTGCTAATGCAGGGGACATGGGTTCGAGCCCTGGTCTGGGAAGATCCCACATGCCGTGGAGCAACTAAGCCCATGCACCACAACTACTGAGCCCACGTGTCACCACTACTGAAGCCCATGCACTTAGAGCCCGTGCTCCGCAACAAGAGAAGCCACCACAATGAGAAGCTTGTGCACCACAACAAAGAGCAGCCCCTGCTCACTGCACCTAGAGAAAACCCGCACGCAGCAACGAAGACCCAACACAGCCAAAAATAAAATAAATAAAAATAAAAAATTATAAAATAAAATTGCATCCAAAAGAAAAACATGCTTAGGAATAAACCTGACCAAGGAGGCAAAAGACTTACATGCTGAGAACTCTAAAACATTAATAAAGGAAATTGAAGATGACTTAAGGAAATGGAAAAATATCCCATGCTCTTGGATTGGAAGAATTAATATTGTTAAAATGAAAATACTACCCAAAGCAATCTACAGATTTAATGCTATCCCTATCAAATTACCCATGACATTTTTCACAGAACTAGAGCAAATAATCCTAAAATTTACATGGAACCATAAAAGACCCAGAATGCCAAAACAATCCTGAGGAAAAAGAACAAAGATGGAGGTATAACCCTCCCAGACTTCAGACAATACTACAAAGTTACAGTAATCAAAACAGCATGGTACTGGCACAGAAACAGACATATGGATCAATGCAACAGAATAGAGAGCCTAGCAATAAACCCACACACCTATGGTCAATTAATCTTGGACAAAGGGACAAGAATATACAATGGAGAAAAGACAGTCTTCTTTCTACTTTTAATCATAGGTATGTATCATGTTGTAAGATAAATATCTTCTCTAGAGTAGGATTAATTTTTATTCTTTTAATACAACCAAAACATAAATTTTGGGACACCAAGAGACCTGGAGGCTGGTCAAAGCAGTTTTTACTGCCCATTTACTCTCTACTCCAAACACAATGACAAAACACCCACACATGGCCTCTATGTGTGCATTGTCTTCTTCAGTTCAGAGGCCCAAGCAGATCTATAGTTTCTGACCCCCCACCCACCACTCTCCCTCATCCTGTGGAGAGAGTGAAAACAGAGGTTTTTGTCACCATCCATATGCATCTGTTTCCAATGACAAAGGTTTTCTGAACCAGTGAAAGGGCAAGCACGATTGATAGTGATAACTCGTAATTAATGCAAACGTCCTTTGAGACCACCTCAGTAAGTATGTTCCTCTCCTCCTTTAGTATAAAAAATAAGGAACAATCTGGAGTAGGAAAAATTTAACAAGAACTTCACAAGTACCACACTGTGAAGCATGTGAATTTAACCTTCCAAGAAAAAAATAGGCAATGTGATGCTTTGAGAACTTTAGTTAGCAAGTGTTTAATTCTACCTTTCTTCTGAAGTGAGAAAGTGGTAAACAGCAACAATAAATTTTATATGCTTGGCATGTTGGAGTTTTAGAGCAATATGACCCATAACAGTGAAGTTTTCCGAGAAAAAAATTGTCTTGATGTTTCATTTCATCATGTTCAGTGGTGTGATCAATTCTGTCCACAACTCCTATTGGCTCCAAATACTGGGAGTATTTTCCTTGACTCCCTCCTTATCAGGTAGAATACTCTTTTTTCCCCTCTATCCCAGTTACTGTTTGAGAGATGGAGCAGTAGTAGTTCTATCCAATTTTCTATGCCTTTGGAGGAAAGAAATAGAGCTGTTTCACAGGTAGATTTGCTGCCCTGATGGACTATGTTTTGCTCTCTCTTGAGATTTGATTTAAATGGTTTTTGGTTTTGTTTTTGCTTTTGTTTTGCCAGCATTCACTCAACCAAGCCCAGGTATGTCTTACTGCAATGAAAAGACTCTCTCAGCTTTGGATTTTGCTCCTCCTTAACCTTGGATCCCCAGTAAATGGGGAGCACTTGTTGTTTTTCCTATTTTCAGTGAAACCCTCAGATCTTCCTAGCGATTAGCCAAAGCTGCCACTCTCAAGGGTTTAGTATAACTTTTCTGGGGCTGCCTAAACTCATTGTTCATCCACTTCTCTGTGCTGGGGACTTGGTGATAATTCTCAGGATTTTGGCAATTCATCTCTCTTTTTCCTGGCAAAATTTTGTGATACGTGGTATGGTTGGGGATGCTGCTAAGCTGAGCCTTCCCAGAATCCGCCTTTCCATTCCTACACACCACTCAGCATTTTCTGGCAGGAGACTATTCTTTGGTTAGTTGCTACTGGCTAATACTTTCCTGAACTTTACTTTTTCCCCTAGTTTTTCTAGGTATTAAAGAAAGGAGATTCTAACATCTGTCTTCTTTTCTCATGTTTATATTGAAGATTCTTCATTTTCCTGCAAAGTTCTTTAAAATAAAACAGATTGATTTGAATGGGCTTGTTTATACTTATTTAAAATCGTTCAGTAACCTGAGCTAGATGGTCCCTCACAAGTTCAAAGAAATATATTAGACATGTTTGCTGTTTCTGCCTGTCAGGAATGTGTAAACAGAATGTGAGCTGATAGTATTAGGGTATATCCAGGACACTAAAATGTTTACACCAAATCCCTGAGAGGAGCATAGTGTCATAGTTAAAAGGCCACATGCCATTTGTAAATCATAATATTAAGGCCACATGTTATTGACTAAATTCATTATTGGTTTTTCTATTTTATTGATGCTAGTCAAAGTACCAGAATTTTGATTCATTAATTTTATCTACTATTTTTCTATTTTTTCTATATGCTGCCTCATTAATTTCTCTGTATATTTTTATTATTTATTTTCTTGTACTTTCTTGTATATTACTTTGTTGTTCTTTTTCTAGCTTTCGGAATTTTAAATCAATTGTATTTTTAAAAATTTTGTTGATGGAATATTAATGCATATATGCACTTTCTTCTGATCGCTGCTTTAAATGATATAGGTGTTTAAGACTGGTGATTTTCCTCTGATCATTATTTTAATTCTCATTGATTCTGATAGTGTTTTCATTATCATTGTTTTTCAGAACTTCTGTATTTTCTCATTGTATTTTTCTGTTCAGCCAAGAATTGTTTCGTTAAAGCCTTTGTGTGTGTGTGTGTGTGTGTTATCAGACAATGTATTAGCTTCATTTTATAGAACTTACCGTTGTCTACTTTGTAAGTCAATACATAATCAATCAATATGATCCATGTTCCATATTTAATTGAGGAAAAGATATTTTCTTTCTTATCAGAGTGTAGTGTTTAATATATACATCCTGAGATCTGCTATATTGGTTCTGGTGTCTCAGTATTCTGTCTTTATGTATTTTAGTCTACTTCACCTGTCTTGTACTGAAAATACTGTGTTAAAGTATTTTATTATTATTCTCTTTATTCTGGCTTTCATCTCCTACATCTTTACACCTTATTTTCTAGTTTCAACCTATTTTAATGGTGCATAGATATTCATAATTGTGTCTTCATTATGATTTATGGATGTTTAACTTTATAACATGTCCTTTTTTTGGTCTTGTTTACTACATTTCAAACTGATTTCTATTTAGCCTCACAATAAGATATCAACCCCTACTCTCTTATTGTTTCCATACATCTGGCATGCTTACAATTTATGTATTTGTGACTATTTGAAACGAAACTAAGTTTTAGCATAGCATAGTTCATAAGCTTTGCTTTATGGGCCAATCTGAATATCTTTTTAAAAATATGCTCACTGAGCCTGTTCATGTTTATTGATATGACAGATATGTTTGATCACAGCTCTGCATTTTGTTTTATAACTATTGTGTATATGATGTTAGATTTGTTGTGTTTCTTCCTCCGTTTGGTGTCTTTAATTTTTTTTAATTTATTTTGTAATTAAGAAAGCTTTGTATCTTTGTTCCAATGATTGTCTTTTTTTATATTTTTTATTATGTTTGCTCTTCTTACTTACCATTTACCATCTGTCTTGTCAATTTTAAATAGTATAACTTGTGTCACCTACCATTTACCTATACAAAAATCAACAATCTCATTCTACTTGTCCCTTTCTCTCCCTTTGTCATCCATCTCTTTCAGTTTCATTCTGTATACTCTATCAGAATACATGACAATTACATGCTGCCCTTCTACCCACCTATATTCTGACTCTTATTTTAGTCTCAGTTCTACAATTAAATGTATTAAATATTCACCATCACTCCCTTGGCTGAAGTCTCTCTAGTTATCTCTTTGATGTGATGAAATGCATCCTCTCATATATTTCTTGAGAAGGAATTTTTCTATGGTATTCTTGAGTTCCTTATGCTTAAACTTATGGGCTTGCTGCTTGAAAGACACTTTAGCTGTATAAAAAAATCCTTGGCTTGCACTTTATTTTCTTGAATTTCTCAAGGGTAAAGCTAACACCCAGCTACTGTGAAGTATCTATGATCATTGGCTGCTGAATTATCACGATTTAACTATGTCTAGAAGAACTGTGTTTCAGTTTATAAAACATATGGAGGGCAACTTTGCCTATTTGGGGAACTTAGTGTTTTGAAAGAAGGAAGAGAGCAGGCCAAAGTATGGTATTGGTAGATAGTTTTCCACATGTTAGGGTACATCTAGACATGAAAATATAAGTTAATTAAAGCAAAAATTAATGCAGGGAAGAAATGCATTCTAAAAACCCATATCCAAATGTGTGATAAAATTAAATCGCAATGATTAAATAACTACAATCTAATAGATTTTGTACATGATGCTTTTGTTACTTTAAATTCCAATTGGAGATTACTCAACTATATTCTTTAACAGTCATTCTCAAAGCATGGTTCAGAAATCCTCGTGGGTCCCCAAGACTGTTGAAGTGCATCCAGGTCAAAATTATTTTTTAAGTATACTAAGATATTATTTACCATTTTACCATGTTGACATTTACATTGATAATGCAAAAGCAATGCTGCAGAAAACTGCTGGTGACTTAGTATAAATCAGGGCAGCAGCACCAAATTGTACTAATAGTGACTGTATTTATTTATTTTTTACCACCATGCACTTATATGAAAAACTTGCCTGTTTCACTTAACAATATCCTTTATAAAGAAATTAAGGTTCTTGTTATTAAACCTAGACCCTTAAGTACATGTGTTTCTAATAGTCTATGTTCTAGACTATTCTGTGTGATAAAATGGGAACTACACACAAAGCACTTCTGCTGCATACCAAAATATGAACGTTGACTTGAGAAAACATGTTAGTGCAATTTATTTGAGTTGCAAGCTGAGCCAGCCTTTTTTTACAAGAGATATCATTTTTACTTGAAAGACAACTGACAGATAAACTCTGCCTATTCAAACTTTGGTAACGTTAACCCTTGGTATCCATGGGAGATTGTTTCCAGGAGCCTCCTCAACCTCCACAAATACCAAAATCTGCTTACACTAAAGTCCCTTATATAAAATGATGTGATATTTGCATATAACCTATGCACATCCTCCCATATACTTTAAATCATCTCTAGATTACTTATAATACCTAATACAATGTAAATGTTATGTAAATAGTTGCCTGCATGTGGCAAATTCAAGCTTCGCTTTTTTGAACTTTCTGGAAAATTTTTTTTTGATATTTTGATCTTCAGTTGGTTGGATCCATGGATGCAGAAGCCATGGGTGCAGAAGGCTGACTGTATTCAGCTGCCATTTTCTCAAAAATTAACAAAGTGAGTTTTTCACTTTGATAAAAACAATTGGCAATAGTTGTTGTCAATAATAAAAATCAACTTTTAAGTAAAAATAAAAATTTCCAAAACTTATACCTGCCTCCCTGAGCTTGTCAGCTTTTCAATAGTCAGAATTTTTTTATGATATCGATGGTGATATTAACAAATGTGCTTTTAATATTGTATGAATTGTGTCAATGTTTTTGAAAACCTGCATAACTCAGTAAACCGGTATTTTCCAAAACGAACAATATAGGATGTTACCAATTCAGGCATAGTTAACTGGTCCATTCAAGGTGCAAGATAGACAATTGTATTTTAAAGTAACAGTCCAAAGGTTCATTGATACGGTTTCAGATTTCACATTTACACTAATCTTAAAGAAACTACCACTTTTCAAGTGTTAATGTAGTATCAAAGATTGTCCACAGTTGTCTGAAAGGATATTAAAATACTCCTTCCTTTTCCAACTATGTATATATATCTGTGTGAGACTGTCATATATTTCAAATAAAACAGCATATTGATCTGGATTTAGTGTAGAAACAGGTATGAGAATCCAGCTGTCCTCTATTAAGCCAAGCACTAATGAAATTTGAAAAATATAAAATGTCACTCCTCACTATTTTTTGTTGCTTTGGAAAATACAGTTATTTTTCATTAAAATACTTATTTATAGATATATTGTTGTCATTTTAACTGAATCAATAAATAAATTTTTAAATATCCAATTTTACTTTTTAATTAGAAATTTTAATGTTCTTTGAGTACCACCATTTTTTTTAAGACTATAAATAAATCCTGAGACGGAAACATTTGAGAACAAATGATCTACATCCATGTTAAAGACCTTTAATAGATTCCTGTTGTTCTAAAGGTAAAACCCAAATTCTTAACATAGTACCACTTAACAGTATCTTATAATCACACAAATATTTATTTAGTTCCTCAGTCCCATTATGTTGCCTTTTGTGAACACACTGTTCCTTCTCTTTATAATGTTCTTCCCTGCCCATGTCACCTAGTTAATTCTTTCTTATTCTTCTGGTTTCAGCTCATGAAGCCCTTTCCTAGGCTTTTCTGTATCCATGCTCTTGTACTTCAGAACCTTTCCTCTCTTTCTAATCGTACACTTATTGACGAAAATATTTCATTGATGGATTTCTTCCCAATAGACAGAAAAACCATAAAACCAATAAGCATGTGTATGTTGGCTTATCATTGTATCCATTCTTCCTAACAGAGTGCTTATCACAGAGTAGGGTGGAAAATAAAATATTTGTTGGTGAATGGTAAGTGGATAAATATATGCATCGATAGAGAAAAGGATGAAACTATAAAGAATTTGACCTAGTATGAATAGCTTCTTCAGTAATGTAAAGATCCAAGATAAACACTAGAAAGAAATACATTGAATTCATTTCAATCACTCATATTTTCCCTTGTGTAATGTTATTGCCATGTACTCTTGTTGCCTACTTCTTTTACAAGAAAAATAGAATGGAAGTAGATATAATATACAACGACATTTAGTTGTATTAGCAAGTGTTCTTTTGCAAGCCTGGTAAGTAGTGAGCAATTGTCGGCAAACAACTTCTTGCATTTCACTTGACTTAATACTGCCTATATATTATATTAGAATTCTATTATTTTTATGTATGACTGTCTTCCTATAGTCCCCTGTAGTCTCATCTATTACCTCTTTTGGCCTAAAAATCTACAATTGAGTAATACCTACTTGCATTTCTTCCATACCCCTCTTGTCACTTGCTTATCATTATACTTAACATACTTTATTGTAAGCATATAATTTATCAGTCTCCCCATGAGGCCTTCCTCTCCTTAAGGGCTGGGACTGTATTTTATTCATCTGTGTATCCACGGGATGCGATAAGGTGTTTAGCACTTGATAAACACTCAATAAATGAAAATATGAGTAAATTATTGAACTAACCACTTAATTAATGGCATGACATATTCCTTAACTTTTTAATTAAATTGTTCCAGTTAAAACTCAGGTAATGGGAGAAATCAAGATTGCACTGAAGAAAGAAATGAAGACAGATGGGGAACAACTCATAGTTGAAATCCTCCAATGCAGAAATATCACCTACAAATTTAAATCTCCTGATCACTTACCAGGTATCTAATTTTATGACAATGAGCAATATAATGTATCTAGGAACTCTTTAGGAGTATGTCCTAAATAGCTAAAAAAACGCTAATTAAAATTTGGGCTGTGTACCAAATATATCTGAAAAATATGAAATAAGAATGAGTTTCTCTTATATAGAGCAAGTTGATATTTTACTAGTAAAAAATTAGATTTTTTCAACACAAATGTAGAGTGATGTATTTATTATACAACAAGAAAACATTTAAGTTGCTAAGAAAATTGGTGTATATTTTAATTACTCTATGTTGTCTGAAATAAATTGTTCACAGGTTACTGGCTTTGTGTAAAATGTAGAACTCTCCATATACGATTATAACTCTTTCAATAGAAAATTGTATTATTAATGGACACTTAACAAGCTGAATTCTTATTTTCAGATTTATATGTGAAAATATATGTGATGAATATTTCTACCCAAAAAAAGGTGATCAAGAAAAAAACAAGAGTATGTAGACATGATCGAGAGCCTTCATTCAATGAAACTTTTAGATTCAGCCTAAGTCCTGCTGGACATTCTCTTCAGGTAACTCATACAGTTCCAATTTTTAGATTTTCATTTATACTGTAGTTATTTCCCATTTAATTATTCAATATTTAAATGCCAATCATACACTATGTGATATTTTATAAGTTAATTTTTAGAGGTAACTTCCCAGGGGCCCTTTAAAATTCCCCAACCCCCTCATCCCATCCATTTAGCTACCAAGTTACCTCTCTTCTACCTACTCAGTTTCTTTTACATAGATTTTTTTCCATGCTCACTGCCACACTAATCCTCTTTGGGTCCTCATCTTTGTTATGCAAATCCTCTCAGCAGTATACCTGGCCTACTTGCCATCAATATCTTACCCTTTAATTCATTTTATCACACTGATGGCAGAGGTATCTTTTAAAAACACTGGCTAGGTTACATTGAAACCCTCCAGTGATTCATCATTATCCTGACTCATTCAGAGTCCTCTAAGGTGAGTTCTAATTGTATTGACTTAATTTCATCTCCTTGTATACATTTCCACTCACGCTTGACCCCAGTCACACCAGAATCTTGAAATCAAGTTAAACCTCTAATTCTTTGCTCATATTCTTCCTCTCCTTCAATACTCCCTTCTCCATCTCTCTCCATCTATCGCAATTTTCCATGTCTTTTGATGTAAACAGCTCTTTAATAATGACCCTGGGTATAATTTATCACACCTTATTCACATAATGTTTTGCTTATCTCATTAGGCCATTAATCCCAGTCTTGTACAACAATTTGTGTACTTACCTCTCACTGCTTCTGTACTATCAGCTTCTCTAGTGCAAGGCTTGATTTTCATTGCTCTTTGTTTTGTAGCCTAGCACAATGCTTGTGCATAGTATATCTTTAGTAGATACAGAGACATGGAATGAAAGAGGAAAAAGGAGGAGGGAGGGAAGAGATGAAAAAATGTGGGAAGAGAAGACCATGGTACTGGCACTTAGAGACCTGTACTAGAGACATATATAAGAGATATTGCAAAGCAAAAACTGCACTGAGAGGATTAATTGACATTAGAGTTGAAGGGAGTAAAAAAGTTAAAGGATACTCTGAAATCTGTGTGAACAAATGTGTCAATCACAGAGATTGAGTAGTTACAGAAGGGATGGATAGGGAGAAAGAACATGAGTTTGAAATGTGATAAACTTGATAGGAAGGCAGGGTCAGTCCAAGTAAAACATGTAATGTGCCATTTGAAATCCCCAAACCAGAGGCTAAAAGAGACAGAAAAGTGGATTTTGAAGTCAGAAACGTAACAGTAAATTTTAATCAGGAATAAAGATGAATTATCTGAAGGAGATTCCAAAAAGAAAGAGAGAGCATGAGAGAAGAATTGTCAAGGATTAATGGTTATCTCCATCTCAATTTCTCTACCTTTCTTTCAACTGATCCCTAAAAGAAAAATATTTCTTGAGTATGAGATCCCGTGGAATTTCAACTAGTGTAAGTTCTACATATGACAAGAAGCCACTTTGGAAGTGCTTCCTATAATAAAATTCCCAGTAAATTAAATGGCATTTAAAGTCAGCATTATGTTCTATCCGCCTTGTAAACTCGTACTCGTATGTACTCACCACTCAAATAATTCTGTATTTGAGTTAATATTTCATTAAGTAATAAAACATGCACCTAGCAAATTTCTTTTTTGAAACTTTCAATCAGTTTAATCACAAACCTAGTTAGAGTTAGCTAGGTTTATCTAGCTAGCTAATATTATCTAGAATTCTCCTGTCCTTCAGGATATGTCTTTGCCTTTGGGAAATGTTGAGGTAAATTAATTAATATTATGCAAATCTTTTGAGGACATGTTAGTTATTAGTTCTTCTACAAGTATGCCTGCTATTTCTCTCACCCTCACCCTTTCTTGTCTCTGTTACTTCTTTGACGAGCAAATGTCCATAAAAGAGGTTGAAAATATACACACAAATATATATAATTTTGGCTATTTTTTCTAGATTTTACTTTTTTCCAATGGAGGGAAGTTTATGAAAAAGACCTTGATTGGTGAAGCCTGTATCTGGCTAGACAAAGTGGATCTCAGAAAAAGAATAGTCAACTGGCACAAACTTTTGGTCAGTCCTACTCAAGCCCACTGAAGAAATGTGTCTGCTCAGGGTATAGAAAGTGCTTTAAACAGTCTTAAATCAAGACTATGGTCGAATACTATTGTTCTAAGCTACGTTTACAGGGGTAACCATGAGAAGAAGAACAAAAGGCAAAAACATACTCAAAGGCTTGCAAATGTATTGTTGTGGAACATAGAAAAAAAAACCTCAAATGAAAAAGTTCATATATTGAAGACAAGAAAAAAAGTTCTCAAACCTTGGATTTCTTGTGGCTGTCAAGAAAAATGGTGAGAGAAATTTTGTTTGCTTAATGCAAAAATTTTTGAGTAGAGTTGAGCTACAGCTATCTAAAGGCTGAGACTCAAAGATTAATATGTTTTCTAATGCAGACAAAAGTAATCCTTTATGCAAAAGAACTTGGTTGAAAGGAAAAAACTAATGGAACAAATCTCAGTTTTAAAAAGTCTCTTCTTCATCTTATCTTCTCAGACAACTAAATGTTTTGAGATTCTGACATAGGATACAATATGTGTCCAGACTAGAAGTAAGGAGCTTGTGTTTACAGGAAAAAGGGAACCAGGGATGTAGAAATTATAGCTTTTAGATCATGTTGTACAGGTTTTCTCTGTGTCTAAATGTTACAAGGGTGAACACCACCAGTTTTAGAATTCATGTTGTAAAAGCACACTAGTAAAACTTGAAATAAAGTATAGTTAAGACAATACTAAGTAGAAATGAAACAACATTTATCTAGAAATAAAGCCATGACTGGCTAACAAAAAAGAATATTGCCCCACAAACTTTTGGAACCTTGATTGAAACATCAAAAACTCCATAATTTACCCTTAATCCAAGACATTTTCAGTCTACATAGCAAAGGACCTAGATTAAATTAGTATGTTCTAGGAAGCATGATAACTTGTTCTTTGTGGAATTGCAAATAAATGTATTATCCCATATATTTTCTTTCTCTTGAATGATACATGGACAGAGAGAAAATTCCTCCTCTGGCAAACAAATCGTATTAATCTGTGACATTGATTAAATTGGTGTCATTTCCTGCTCTTCCACAATGGTCTTTTTTTCCCCTTAGTACATTAACTTGTACAATGAAAATCCTGACACTAAATTCAAGTTCTCTTTAGTGCTCTATTTTCCTACTTTAGTGACAGTATCACAGTGATCAAGTTCATCAATGTTGGGAAAATATGTGAAAAATCAACATTATATTAAAGTGAAAACATCCTTTGAGCTATTTTAATAATATGGAATAAAGGACCAACGTCTAAGTCATTAAAATGAAGCATCCTCTTCCCCATCAACCAACAACGTGAACAAAGGAGGTAACGTGGACTTATAGGATATGCACTCGGCTAGGATTAAAAGCCTGGCTTCTGGTCTTGGTTCTGCCACTGACGAACTGTGTCACCTTGCACATGTCACTTAAACTCAATTTTCCTCAGTTTTCTTATTTGTGGGAAAATATAATTATATATTCCTAGCCTTCCTAATGGGATGTTGGGATGATCAAGCTAAGTGATCTATGAGAGAAGATGAAAGCACATTTCCAAATATAGTTTTATACACATAAGTGAGGAATAAGTATTATGCAGTTTTTTATTTCCCAATTTTTATATGTGAAAAAGCATCTTCCAAACCAATAGCAAGCACTGACATGGATAAAAGCAGTACATTGGCTCTAAAACTATTTTTTTCTTTAAAATATAAACTTTCGTTTAACCTAAAAAGGGGAGAAAATTCAATGAAAATGACTTGCAAATCGGATTATCATAAATTAAGTAAATTATGCCGATTTTATCCTATTCCCATATCCACAAAAATAAATTAATTAAATTGCTTCTCTGTGAATTCTGAGCTTAAGAGCTGATTCTTTATTCAAAGGTGAGGTTTTAGTGGGATCAGAGAAATCATCTCCAAATCTATTGCTCAGATATTGAATCTTCTCATTTTTAGAGAAAAACATACTTGAAATCTGAGAGGAATTGATTGAATTTAAGACATTAAAAAATAATTTCTAATAAATATCAGGTTACATATCTTTATTATATTCATAAAAAATACAAATTCACTCCTTTCCAATCTGAGAAAGATAAGTCACTTTTCTTCCCTCTATTTTTTAAGACCCTCTCCCCCGAAAATGCAATGTCATTTATCATTGATATTGCTGTAAAATGAACGTGCAGCGAGGGGATCGCTAAGGATTTGATATTGCTAGGATTCTATTTTTAGAGACAACTAGATCTGCTGATGGTTGCCATGGTTATTTCCAGCAGAATTTAGCACTTTAGGAAGCTTATAATCATCACTCATAACTGGGGAAGGGAAGGGTTCAGGAAGATCTCTTTCTGACATAAAAAGGCTCTGCTGTTTGTCCTTAAAGGAAACTCTGGCTCCCGTGGATCCTTTTCTGCAGCCGCTTACATCCAGAAGTGTGCGTGAGAGGTTTATGACCAGTTAGTTTACTTCATTCCAGCTGCAGTTTCTTTTAGGATACACAAAAGGAGGTGCCACCAAAACAAAGGTCATACCTTGGTAGCTATTTGACCTGAAAAAGTAGGAGTCTTTCCATTACAGGTGCCCCTCTGTTCCAACAACTGGTAATGGGGCCAGGCCAATCCAGAGAGTTAAGTGACAGGGCTTCTTTTTGTGCACCAGCATCCCCCTTCAGAGAGCATAAGTGTGCCAAGTTTGCAGCTGACCAAACACCTAGGTTGTACTGGAATTATTCTATGCAACACTGATCCTTCTACAAATGCATTTCTTCTGAATGATATTGATTACCCTTCTTACAACAAAACTATTTCTTTTTTAATTGCAAATAGGGCTCTTGGTGTTTTTTACTTTTTGTATATATCACAGCACATGATTTTCCACTTTTTATTTCATTTGTTTTACCAGAATTAGCTTTTTTTATCCTAATAGAGACAAAGTTTGTAGTCTCTAAATAACACGTGATTAGTCCGACTATAGCACTTATACCTTGAAAAGCATCTTAATTTTTCCTACAACTTCATTGAGTCATCAGAGACGGAAGTTGCTTCTTGGTTTAAAATTCGGTCCTCAAGAAACCTTTAGCTGTGAAGCAAAAGCACAGAGTGAATTTTTACAAAAGACAGGGATATCTAGAATGGTCGTGACAGACACAGACAACGCTAGGAGCAAGAAGTTGGTGTTTCCCTGTTTTACTTAAGGTTAAGGAGACTTTTGGCGACTCTGAACTCTTTATTTATCACTTCAGTTTAAAGGAAGAGTATCCAAGACTAAGGGGTAGTGATTGTCTTTGCTCCTTAGTGTTGCCCATATTGTAATTAATCACACTAGTAAATGCATATTTTCAGCATATCAGTGGATTTAATTTTGTGGATCACACACATTAAGATAGTCATATTGTGGGAATATTATAGCTGGTAACCAGCTGATATTGATTCTTATTATAGGAACGGTTGTGATGATCATGGTGATAGAGGTAGTGAACTAGGTTGGTGGTGATGTGAAATAAAATGAAATAATATACTATATTGTGCCCAATTTATTAGAAACGATTTGATCAGTGTTTCATTTCATTAAGATATCATAAAGATGTTTATAGTATTTTTTTACTTTATTATTTAAATCATAACTAACAATATTTTTAAAAACTTATTTTCATTGCTACAATGTCTAATATTCCAAAAGCAGCCAACTACAGCTATATATGTGTTTATAACTCTATGTGTGACAGAGTGATTTTCCCTCTTTTTGAGCTTGGAGCTGGAAGTAAAAGAAAGCTCAATGAATAATTATGAGCTGTCTCTTTAATAATAACTTGCCTTTGATGTAACACAAGAATGAATGAGTGAAACAGATAATCTCATTGAATATGACACATTGATGTTTTCTGTATGTTCCATGTTGTTATTATTAAAGATAATAAATCAAAAGCATTTAATCAAGTGATTCCTTATCTGATACGTAGATTGACAGCATTTTCTTAATTCGTTACCCTGTACATAATTATACATTTGGTAACCTAGACGAAGTTGAAATATTAAATCCTTGTGGCATTCAGCATGTGAACATGATTCTTGTTTGATTGTGTCTGTATAATTGTTGGTGATGTGCTCAGGTGCTCCCACTACCAATTAATGTGTGTGCTGATATCCTAACAAAAACACATCTGATGTTAAAGGAAATAAATTTCTTGTCTGAAAAAATAAAAACCTAATAAAATTGATTTCAAGATAAAAAATAGAGTACTTGGAGATATGTCTTGTTTCTAACTGTATGTTGCATGCTGTGTTGGTGATTTGCTAATGTGTCCTTTTTTTCTGTTCTACCCAGATCTCTCTGGAAAATCTAATGAACAAATAAAAATTCTTGGGCTAAATGTTGTATAAATTGAACTGAAATACATGAGATTTGTATAAAAATGCTTGTAAATCTGTCTTGAGTTTTATTCTATGTAAAAATATGTCTTGGTTTTGTGATTGTATACAAGAAGTATCTTGATAACTTACGCAAATTGTGCTGTATAAAGGCTGTGGCCTCAGCCTTACTAATAAATATTGAAAATATCAACTTCGACTTCTTGTGTTTATCAACTTGATAGATTGATACTTAATATAGACATGGAACTTTCTGGAACATTTTCTCTGAAAATTATATGATGGATACATTCACTCAGTTTAAAAAGTATGTTTTAAACAGCACGGTTACAGAAACAGAATTAAACAAATGTATAACTTAATAAAATTATTATATCAGACATTCTTATAACCACCACCCAGATCAAGAAATTGAACTCTAACATATTTGATACATTTTAATTCATTGAAGTTGTTACTCTTATTAATCCTCAAATTTACCCTCTTGGGCCAGCAGGTAAGTCTTTGAGTGGACTTACATGTATCTTAGTTTATTCGATAACTTTCTCTCTGTGGCAAGAATGTTATATATCATTTCTTTAACCTTAAAACAGTGTAGGAAATCTACTTAACTTGAATTTTTACTTTTATTTTTCTTTCTATTTATCTCTATAAAATAATTAAATTTAGGAATGCATTGAACTGATTGAAAAACTTTTATCTAATGTGCTATCCCTTCTCAATGTTTTGCTAAGATCAAGTGTAACATAGATGCCAATACCAAAAGCCAAAATTTAACAAACCCAATCAAACAGTGTATAAAAGTGGTAGACTCATGGCCATGTTGAATTATCCCAGTTACACAAGATTATTTCAATATTGGGAAATGAATTAATGAAATCCAGTACATTAATATATTAAAGTATAAAAATCATAAGATGGTGGAAAACATTTGATAAAATCCAACATCTATTTATATCTATAAATTGAACAACTGAACAAAATAGTGAGACCAGCCGACTCGCACAGGAATGGACCCTTCATATCTAACAGGAGATAAAGCAGAGCTGCAAAAAAGCATGAACTTTCTAAGCACGGGTCAGTTGGGTAGCCACTTGAAAAAGGTGCTTAGCAAAATAAGGTTAATTAGAACATGTGTAGCCTGTTTTGAGTGGAGTGATGGGGACAGAACCAGTTTTTTTTAATGGACTCAACAAATATTTAATTCTTTTTAGACCTCTGGATTGTATCAAAGGTAGACTGAAAACCCTTGGACAGAAGTGGACCTGCAGTCCACAGGTAGAATTTCTTCATTTTGGAGCCTAAGCTTTTGAAAGGTTTTTAGGACTTTCAGCTGATGAGATCAGCCACACCCACGCAGATGATTGAGGATAATCAACTTACTTAAAATCAGCTGTTTAGAGATGTTATATATCTCTACAAAACGCCATCCCGGCAATGCCTCCAGTCGTGTTTGGATGAATAACTGGGTGCTACAGCCTAGCCAAGCTGATACAGAAAACTGCTCACCACAGGTAGGCTGGAGAAATTTAAAGTTTTTTGTTTTGGTTGGTTGATTGGTTCGTTTGCTGGTGGATTGGTTTGGTTTGTTCTTCTGTTTGTTTGTTTTTAACGCCTCTGTGGGTTTTTTTTCCTTAACATCTTTATTAGAGTGTAATTGCTTTAAAATAGAGTGTTAGTTTCTGCTTTATAATAAAGTGAATCAACCATACATATACATATATCCCAATATCTCCTCTCTCTTGCGTTTCCCTCCCACCCTCCCTAACTCACCTCTCTAGATGGTCACAAATCACCGAGCTGATCTGCCTGGGCTATGCAGTTCTTCCCACTAACTATCTGTTTTACGTTTGGTAGTATATATAAGTTCATGCCACTCTCTCACTTCGTCCTAGCTTACCCTTCCCCCTCCCCATGTCCTCAAGTCCCTTCTCTACGTCTGTGTCTTTATTCCTATCCTGCGCCTAGGTTCTGCAGAACCTTTTTTTTTTTTTTTTTTAGATTTCATATATATGTGTTAGCATACGGTATTTTTCTCTTTCTGACTTACTTCACTCTGTATGACAGACTCTAGGTCCTTCCACCTCATTACAAATATCTCAATTTCATTTCTTTTTATGGCTGAGAAATATTCCATTGTATATATGTGCCACATCTTTATCCATTCATCTGTCGATGGAAACTTAGTTTGCGTCCATGTCCTGGCTATTGTAAATAGAGCTGCAATGAACACTGTGGTACATGACTCTTTCTGAGTTATGGTTTTCTCAGGTTATGTGACCAGTAGTGTGATTGCTGGGTCGTATAGTAGTTCTATTTTTAGCTTTCTAAGGAACTTCCGTACTGTTCTCCATAGTGGCTGAATCAATTTACATTCCCACCAACAGTGTAGGAGCGTTCCCTTTACTCCACACCCTCTCCGGCATTTATTGTTTGTAGATTTTTTGATGATGGCCGTTCTGACCGGTGTGAGGTGATACCTGGTAATTTTGATTTGCATTTCTCTAATGATTAGTGATGTTGAGCATCCTTTCATGTGTTGGTTGGCAATCTGTATATCTTCTTTGGAGAAATGTCTATTTAGGTCTTCTGCCCATTTTTGGATTGGGTTGTTTGTTTTTTTGATATTGAGCTGCATGAGCTGCTTGTAAATTTTGGAGATTAATCCTTTGTCAGTTGCTTCGTTTGCAAATATTTTCTCCCATTCTGAGGGTTGTCTTGTCTTTTTTTTTTTTTTTTACACCTTTATTGGAGTATAATTGCTTTAAAATGGTGTGTTAGTTTCTGCTTTATAACAAAGTGAATCAGCTATACATATACATATATCCCGATATCTCTTCCTTCTTGCATCTCCTTCCCTCCCACCCTCCCTATCCTACCCCTCTAGGTGGTCACAAAGCACCGAGCTGATCTCCCTGTGCTATGCGGCTGCTTCCCACTAGCTATCGGTTTTACATTTGATAGTGTATATATGTACATGCCACTCTCTCACTTCGTCCCAGCTTACCCTTTCCCCTCCCCGTGTCCTCAAGTCCCTTCTTTAGTAGGTCTGCGTCTTTATTCCCATTCTGCCCCTAGGTTCTTCATGACCATTTTTTTCTTTTAGAGTCCATATATATGTGTTAGCATACGGTATTTGTTTTTCTCTCTGACTTACTTCACTCTGCATGACAGACTCTAGCTCCATCCACCTCACTACAAATAACTCAGTTTTGTTCTTTTTTATGGCTGAGTAATATTCCATTGTATATATGTGCCACGTCCTCTTTATCCATTCATCTGTTGATGGACACTTAGGTTGCTTCCATGGCTTTGTAAATAGAACTGCAGTGAACATTTTGGTACATGACTCTTTTTGAATTATGGTTTTCTCAGGCTATATTCCCAGTACTGGGATTGCTGGATCATATGCTGGTTCTGTTTTTAGTTTTTTAAGGCCAATAACAATTTTTATAATGATTTCCTGGCCATATGCATACATATATCCCCTCCCTCTTGTGTCTCCCTCCCACCTTTCCTATCCCACCCTTCTAGCTGGTCACAAATCACTGAGCTGATCTCCCTGTGCTGTGTGACTACTTCCCACTAACTAGCTATTTTACATTTGGTAGTGTATTTATGTCCATATATACACTACCACTCTCCCACTTTGTCCCAGCTTACCCTTCCCCCTCCCTGTGTCCTCAAGTCCATTCTATAGTAGGTCTGCATCTTTATTCCCATCTTGCCCCTAGGTTCTTCATGACCTTTTTTTTATTTTTTAGATTCCATATATATGTATTAGCATATGGTATTTGTTTTTCCCTCTGACTTACTTCACTCTGCATGACAGACTCTAGCTCCATCCACCTCACTACAAATAATTCAGTTTCTTCCCTTTTTATGGCTGAGTAATATTCCATTGTATATATGTGCCACATCTTCTTTATCCATTCATCTGTTGATGGACACTTTGGTTGCTTCCATGTCCTGGCTATTGTAAATAGAGCTGCAATGAACATTTTGGTACATGACTCTTTTTGAATTATGGTTTACTCAGGGTGTATGCCCAGTAGTGGGATTGCTGTGTCCTATGGTAGTTGTATTTGTAGTTTTTTAAGGAACCTCCATACTGTTCTCCATAGTGGCTGTATTAATTTACATTCCCACCTACAGTGCAAGAGGGTTCCATTTTCTCCACACCCTCTCCAGCGTTTATTGTTTGTAGATTTTCATGATGGCCATTCTGACTGGTGTGAGATGATATCTCATTGTAGTTTTGATTTGCATTTCTCTAATGATTAATGAAGTTGAACATTCTTTCATGTGTTTGTTGGCAATCTGTATATCTTCTTTGGAGAAATGTCTATTTAGGTCTTCTGCCCATTTTTGGATTGGGTTGTTTGTTTTTGATATTGAGCTGCATGAGCTGCTTGTAAATTTTGGAGATTAATCCTTTGTCAGTTGCTTCATTTGCAAATATTTTCTCCCAATCTGATGGTTGTCTTTTGGTCTTGTTTATGGTTTCCTTTGCTGTGCAAATGTTTTTAAGTTTCATTAGGTCACATTTGTTTATTTTTGTTTTTATTTCCATTTCTCTAGGAGGTGGGTTCAAAAGGATCTTGCTGTGATTGATGTCATAGAGTGTTCTATGTTTTCCTCTAAGAGTTTTACAGTTTCTGGCCTTACATTTAGGTCTTCAGTCCATTTCGAGTGTGTTTTTGTGTATGGAGTTGGGCAGTGTTCTAATTTCATTCTTTTATACCTATCTGTCCAGTTTTCCCAGCACCACTTATTGAAGAGGCTGTCTTTTCTCCATTGCATATTCTTGCCACCTTTATCAAAGATAAGGTGACCATATGTGCGTGGGTTTATCTCTGGACTTTCTATCCTGTTCCATTGATCTATATTTCTGTTTTTGTGCCAGTACCATACTGTCTTGATTACTATAGCTTTGTAGTAGAGTCTGAAGTCCGAGAGACTGATTCCTCCAGCTCCATTTTTCTTCCTCAACATTTTTTTGGCTATTCGGCATCTTTTGTGTTTCCATACAAATTGTGAAATTTTTGTTCTAGTTCTGTGGAAAATGCCATTGGTAGTTTGATAGAGATTGCATTGAATCTGTAGATTGCTTTGGGTAGTATACGTATTTTCACAATGCTGATTCTTCCAATCCAAGAACATGGTATAGCTCTCCATTTGTTTGTATCATCTTTAATTTCTTTCATCAGTGTCTTATAGTTTTCTGCATACAGGTCTTTTGTCTCCTATGTAGGTTTATTCCTAGGTACTTTATTCTTTTTGTTGCAATGCTAAATGGGAGAGTTTCTTTAATTTCTCTTTCAGATTTTTCATCATTAGTGTATAGGAATGCCAGAGATTTCTGTGCATTAATTTTGTATCCTGCTACTTTACCAGATTCATTGATTAGCTCTAGTAGTTTTCTGGTAGCATCTTTAAGATTCTCTACGTATAGTGTCATGTCATCTGCAAACAGTGACAGCTTTACTTCTTCTTTTCCGATTTGGATTCCTTTTATTTCTTTTCCTTCTCAGATTGCTGTGGCTAAAACTTCCAAAACTATGTTGAATAGTAGTGGTGAGGGTTGGCAACCTTGTCATGTTCCTCATCTTAGAGGAAATGGTTTTAGTTTTTCACCATTCAGAACATTGTTGGCTGGTGGTTTGTCATATATGGCCTTTATTATGTTGAGGTAATTTCCCTCTATACCTACTTTCTGGAGGGTTTTTATCATAAATGGGTGTTGAACCTTGCCAAAACTTTTATTGCATCTCTTGAGATGATCATATGGTTTTTATCCTTCAGTTGGTTAATATGGTGTATCACATTGATTGATTTGTGTATATTGAAGAATCCTTGCATTCCTGAGATAAACCCCACTTGATCATGGTGTATGACCCTTTTAATGTGCTGTTGGATTCTGTTTGCTAGTATTTTGTTGAGGATTTTTGCATCTTTGTTCCTCAGTGATATTGGCCTGTAGTTTTCTTTTTTTGTGACATCTTTGTCTGGTTTTGGTATCAGGGTGGTGGTGGCCTCGTAGAATGAGTTTGGGAGTATTCCACCCTCTGCTATATTTTGGAAGATTTTGAGAAGGATAGGTGTTATCTCTTCTCTAAATGTTTAACAGAATTCGCCTGTGAAGCCATCTGGTCCTGGGCTTTTCTTTTTTGGAAAATTTTCAGTCCCACTATCAATTTCAGTGCTTGTGATTGGTCTGTTTATATTTTCTATTTCTTCCTGGTTCAGTCTTGGAAGGTTGTGCTTTTCTAAGAATTTGTCTATTTCTTCTAGGTTGTCCATTTTATTGGCGTATAGTTGTTTGTAGTAATCTTTCATGATCCTTTATATTTCTGCAGTGTCAGTTACTTCTCCTTTTTCAATTCTAATTCTATTGTTTTGAGTCTTCTCCCTTTTTTTCTTGATGAGTGTGGCTAATGATCTATCAATTTTGTTTATCTTCTCAAAGAACCAGCTTTTAATTTTATTGACCTTTGCTACGGTTTCCTTCATTTCTTTTTCATTTATTTCTGATTTCATCTTTATGATTTATTTCCTTCTGCTAACTTTGGGTTTTTTTTAATTATTCTTTCTTTAATTGCTTTAGCTGTAAGATTAGGTTGTTTATTTGAGATTTTTCTTGAGATAGAATTGTATTGCTATAAACTTCCCTCTTAGAACTGCTTTTGCTTCATTCCTTAGAATTTGGGTCACTGTGTTTTCATTGTCAGTTGTTTCTAGGTATTTTTTTATTTCTTCTTACATTTCTTCAGTGATCTCTTGGTTATTTAGGAGTGTATTGTTTAGCCTTCATGTGTTTTTTTTGTTAGTTTTTTTTTTCCGCAGTACATGGACCTCTCACTGTTGTGACCTCTCCCATTGCGGAGCACAGGCTCCAGACGCGCAGGCTCACTGGCCATGGCTCACGGGCCCAGCCGCTCCATGACGTGTGGGATCCTCCTGGACCAGGGTACGAACCCGTGTCCGCTGCATTGGCAGGCAGACTCTCAACCGCTGCGCCACCAGGGAAGCCCAATATATTTTTTACAGTTTTTTTCTTGTAATTGATATCTAGTCTTATAGCATTCTGTTAGGAAAAGATACTTGATATGATTTTAATTTTCTTAAATTTACCAAGGTTTGATTTGTGACCCAAGATAAGATCTATCCTGGAGAATGTTCCATGAGCTCTTGAGAAGAAAGTGTGTTCTGTTGTTTTTGGATGGAATATCCTATAAATATCAGTTAAGTCAATCTTGTTTAATGTATCATTTAAAGCTTGTGTTTCCTTATTTATTTTCCCTTTGGATGATCTGTCCATTGGTGAAAGTGGGTTGTTAAAGTCCCCCACTATGATTGTGTTACTGTCAGTTTCCCCTTTTGTGGCTGTTGGCATTTGCCTTATGTATTGAGGTGTTCCTATGTTGGGTGCATAAATATTTACAATTGTTATATCTTCTTCTTGGATTGATCCCTTCATCATTATGTAGTGTCCTTCTTTGTTTCTTATAATAGTCTTTATTTTAAAGTCTATTTTGTCTGTTATGAGAATTGCTACTTCAACTTTCTTTTGATTTCCATTTGCATGGAATATGTTTTTCCATCAACACACTTTCAGTCTGTATGTGTCCCTAGGTCTGAAGTGGGTCTCTTGTAGACAGCATATATACAGGTCTTGTTTCTGTGTCCATTCAGCCAGTCTATGTCTTTTGGTTGGAGCATTTGATCCATTTCATTTAAGGTAATTATCGGTATGTATTTTCCTATTACCCTTTTCTTCATTGTTTTGAGTTGGTTACTGTAGGTCTTTTCCTTCTCTTGTGTTTCCTGCCTAGAGAAGTTCCTTTAGCATTTGTTGTAAAGCAGGTTATGTGGTGCTGCATCCTCTTAGCTTTTGCTTGTCTGTAAAGTTTTTAATGTCTCCGTCAAATCTGATTGAGATCCTTGCTGGGTAGAGTAATCTTAGTTGTAGGTTTTTTCCCTTTCATCACTTTAAATATGTCCTGCCACGCTCTTCTGGCTTGAAGAGTTTCTGCTGAAAGATCAGCTGTTAACCTTATGGGGATTCCCTTGTATGGTATTTGTTGTGTTTCCTTTGCTGCTTTAAAATTTTTTCTTTTATTTAATTTTTGATAGTTTGATTAATATGTTGGTGTGATTCTCCTTGGATTTATCCTTTATGGGACTCTCTGTGCTTTCTGGACTTTATTAACTATATCATTTCCCATATTAGGGAACTTTCCAACTATAATCTCTTCAAATATTTTCTCAGTCCCTTTCTTTTTCAATTCTTCTTCTGGGACCCCTATAGTTCACATGTTGGTGTGTCTAACATTGTCCCAGAGGTCTCTGAGACTGTCCTCAATTCTTTTCATTCTTTTTTCTTTATGCTGCTCTGTGGTAGTTATTTCCAGTATTTTTTCTTCCAGGTCACTTATCTGCTCTTCTGCTTCAGTTATTCTGCTATTGATTCCTTCTAGAGAATTTTAAATTTCATTTATTGTATTGTTCATCATTGTTTGTTTGCTCTTTAGTTCTTTTAGATCCTTGTTAAATGTTTCTTGTATTTTCTCCATTCTATTTCCAAGATTTTGGCTCATCTTTACTATTACTCTGAATTCTTTTTTCAGGTAGACTGCCTATTTCCTCTTCATTTGTTTGGCCTGGTGGGTTTTTACCTTGCTCGTTTATCTGCTGCATATTTCTCTGTCATCTCATTTTGCTTAACTTACTGTGTTTGGGGTCTCCTTTCCTCAGGCTGCAGGTTCATAGTTCCCGTTGTTTTTGGTGTCTGCCCCCAGGGTAGGTTCAGTGGGTTGTATAGGCTTCCTGGTGGAAGGGTGTTGGTGCCTCTGTTCTGATGTATGAGGCTGGATCTTGTCTTTCTTCTGGGCAGGACCTCATCCAGTGGTATGTTTTGTGATGTCTGTAAACTTATTATGATTTTAGGCAGCCTCTCTGCTAATTGGTGGTATTGTGTTACTGTCTTGCTAGTTGTTTGGCATGGTGTGTCCAACACTGGAGCTTACTGGTCGTTGAGTGAAGCTGGTTCTTAGCATTGAGACGGAGATGTCTAGGAGAACTCTTGCCAATTGATATTATGAGGGGCCAGGAAGACTGGTGGACCAATGTCCTGGACTTGGCTCTCCCACCTCAGAGGCTCAGGCCTGACACCCAGCCAGAGTACCAAGACCCTGTCAGCCACATGGCTCAGAAGAAAAGGAAGAAAAGAAAGAAAAAAGAAAGAAAGAAAAAGATAAAATAAATAGTTATTAAAATAAATATTTTTAATTTATTAAAATTAAAAAGTAATTAAAAAAAGAAGAGAGCAGCCAAACCAATAAACAAATCCAATTATAACAAGTGCTAAAAACTATAATAAAAAAAATGGGCAGACGGACCCCAGGACAAATGGTAAAAACAAAGCTATACAGACAAAATCGTAGAAAGAAGCATACACATACACACTCTCAAAAAGAGAAAAAGGAATAATATATGTGTGTGTGTATATATATATATATATAGAGAGAGAGAGAGAGAGAGAGCAACCAAATCAATAAACAAATCTACCAATGATAATAAGCTCTAAATACTAAACTAAGATAAACATAAAAATAGGAACAAATTAGATGTGGAAAACAAACCCCAAGTCTAGAGTTGCTCCCAAAATCCACCACCTCAGTTTTGGGATGATTCACTGTCTCTTCAGGTATTCCACAGGTGCAGAGTACATCAAGTTGATTGTGGAGATTTAATCTGCTGCTCCTGAGGCTGCTGGGAGAGATTTCCCTTTCTCTTCTTTGTTCACACAGCTCCTGGGGTTCAGCTTTCGATTTGGCCCCACCTCTGCATGTAGGTCGCCTGAGAGCATCTGTTCCCCATGCAGACAGGACGGGTTTAAAGTAGCAGCTGATTAGGGGGCTCTGGCTCACTCAGGCCGGGGGGAGGGAGGGGTACGGAACGTAGGGTAAGCCTGCGGTGGCAGAGGCTGGCATGACGTTGCAACAGCCTGAGGCGTGCCGTGTGTTCTCCTGGGGAAGTTGTCCCTGGATCACGAGCCCTGTCAGTGGCGGGCTGCACAGACTCTCAGGAGGGGAGGTGGGGATAGTGATCTGTGCTTGCACACAGGTTTACTTGGTGGCTGCAGCAGCAGCCTTAGCATTTCATGCCCATCTCTGGTGTCCGTGCTGATAGCCACGGCTCGCGTCATCTCTGGAGCTCGTTTAGGTTATGCTCTGAATCCCCTCTCCTCGTGCTCTCCTGCCTCTTAGACAGATCCAGACATTTTCCTGGATTCCCTCCCGGCTAGCTGTGGTGCAGTAGCCCTCTTCAGGCTGTGTTCACTCAGCCAACCCCAGTCCTCTCCCTGGCATCTGACCTCCAAAGCCCAAGCCTCAGCTCCCAGGCCCAACCCACCCCGGTAGGTGAGCAGACAAGCCTTTCGGGCTGGTGAGTGCTGGTTGGCACCAGTCCTCTGTGCGGGAATCTCCCCGCTTTGCCCTCCGCACCCCTGTGGCTGCGCTCTCCTCTGTGGCTCCGAAGCTTCCCCCCTCTGCCCCCCGCAGTCTCCACCCACAAAGGGGCTTCCTAGTGTATGGAAACCTTTCCTCCTTCACAGCTCCCTCCCAGAGGTACAGGTCCTGTCCCTATTCTTTTGTCTCTGTTTTGCCTTTTTACTTTTGCCCTACCCAGGTACGTGGGAAGTTTCTTGCCTTTTGGGAAGTCTGATGTCTTCTGCCAGCATTCAGTAGGTGTTCTGTAGGAGTTGTTCCGCATGTAGATGTATTTTTGATGTATTTGTGGGGAGGAAGGTGATCTCCACGTCTTACTCCTCCGCCATCTTGAAGGTCCTCCCTTTGGTTTTGTTTTTAATGTGAGAGAAGATTGAGCAAATTGCAGTGTCAATGGAAAAAACGAATTTGAGAGGGAGTGATTCTCTAAACTCCCTCTATATATAAAGAACAAACAAATTAGTTTGAGTGTATGATATGAGAAGATGGAATGTTAATACTTGTTCAGCAACTCCTCTTTAAGAGGAGAAAGAAAAATTTTTCTAAGGATTGATTCCCAGCCTTGACTACGCATTAGAATCATATGAGGAGCTTTCAAAAACATGGATACCCAAACTCCAACCCAGACTATTTAAACCAGCATCACTGGTGTTTGAGCCCAGGTAGAAGTATTTTTTGAAAGCTCCCCAGGTGCTACTATCAATGTGGAGCCAAGGCTTAAAACTACTACCCTAATGAAACAAAAAAAGAAAGGGAGATCTTTAGTACAGAAGTAGACATTGTAAGTTTGATAGGAAGCGGTTAAGAGTCTTTGCTTCTGATGGCTATATTTTTCTCAGTGAGCTATGAGGTCATCTGCTTTGAGTGAAGAGGAAATGAATAGAAGTTAGATATTTGAAGAGCAAAGGAGGTTTAAAATAGTCCTGGAAATGAGTGGGAGAGCAAGTAGACAGGAAGAGAAGGATGCTGTGCTGTATTGAAGGCTCTTTGGAGCTTAGTGACAGCACATAGTCACACCAATCTTCCTTCCATATGGCTTTCCCCTGCCTTGACTTGGTTTATTTCTAGGAGCAGAGAACAGACACTGTAAATTTTAATTAAGTGAATTAGACAAAAAGATAGATGTGCAAGGGAGCACAGGTCTCAGGACCTTTACATTGCCAGACCATAGAAGGCATAACTGTTTTGGTTTTTTTTGGCTGTGTCAAGTCTTTGTTGTGGCACGGGGGATCTTTGTTGAGGCATACAGGGTCTTTCATTGTGACAAGTGTGCCCTCTTATTGAGGCACACGAGCTCAGTAGTTGTGGCACGCGGGCTTAGTTGCACCACTGCATGTGGGATCTTAGTTCCCTGACCAGGGATCAAACCCACCCATGTCCCCTGCATTGGAAGGTGGAGTCTTTACCACTGGACCACCTGGGAAGTCCTGGTATAATTGTTAAGGAGGGAAGTAAAGAAAGTGAATGATGATTGGATTGGGTAAAAGAATAATATAAAAAATTAAGTAAGATGGAATAACTAATTCTTCCTGGGAAAATCAGGGAAATTTTAGGGAACTATGAGTAAAGTTTTAGAAGGGGACTAGAATTTACCAGTTGAAACAAGAGACTAAGAATTAGGCTAAGGGAATATTGTAAACAAGTGTTGTGAAGACTCATTGCTTATTTCAAAAATACTGAGAAACTGTATTTCCCAAGCTTACAATGGTAAAGAAGAACTGAAAAGAGAGGTTTATAAAGTATCAGGATCAGATTGCATAAACTGTCATAAATTCTGATTTTTGGTAATAATGGTATCGCTATAAAATAAGTGTTATGATTCCAGGGGGGCAATATCTGATTCTATCTTTTATTTATCAATTGAAAATTTTGCAAATAATATATTTCTAAACATATTTTAGTCTCTATTCTTCAAAGAATGTTTCCAAAAAAATAAGAGATTACCACTTTCTTCAAAATATACAGTATTGCACCTAAAAGTTTGAAAAAAGCTGAACCAGAGACAATAACTGATTATTAGCAAAACTGACCAATTTTCCTTTATCAGATGACATTTCTGCTTTCAATGAAGAAAAGTTTCTAATGTGGGGGCCAGCTTTATTCTGTTGAGCTGGAGAATTTAATTTTCTGTTCTACCTGTGAAATTCAAGGAACTATTTTTGTCAATTGATTAGAGCTTTTGAATGCTTCCCATATTCCCTTGAAAGGGACTACTCAAATCTGCTGTAGACCTTGAAAAGAAAGTCATACACTATTGAATTACTTCCTTTTAACAGTAGTTAGGACTTGCAGACTAAATGAATTACAGCTGCCTAGAATATTTGATTCAGTTATGCCTCATTCAGACTCTATCAACTCCTACTTGGATTTCCACAGTAGCTTCTTAATGGCTTTGCCACCTCCTCTCCTTCAAATGCATCCCCTGCACAGTCACCTGTGACTTATCTAAAATCCATATGTGACCATAACAGGTCCCTTCTAAAACTTCATAGTGGTTCCTATTGCCAAACCATACCAAGAAACTGGACAACATCCTTGACACCTTCTTCTCTTATACTCTCCCCCTCAAATTCAAGCCATTAAAAAAACTGCATCCTTCTGTTTTTCTAATTCTCTCTCGCACTTGAACTATTGCAAATGCTTCT
Source organism: Tursiops truncatus (assembly GCF_011762595.2). Classification (NCBI taxonomy): domain Eukaryota; kingdom Metazoa; phylum Chordata; class Mammalia; order Artiodactyla; family Delphinidae; genus Tursiops; species Tursiops truncatus. The sequence continues at coordinate 25,667,231 of NC_047042.1, read as the reverse complement.
TGTTTGGTTCACCCACTTGCATGGGGAGTTGTTTTTCCATTGGTATAAAGTTTCAGTTGTGCAAGATGAGTAAATTCTAGAGATCTGCTGTACAATGTAGTGCCTAGGGTTAACAATACTGAATTGTGCACTTAAAAATGTAAGTGGGTAAATCTCATGTTAGGTGTTCTTATCACTAAAAAGGGAGACATGAGGAAAGTTTTGGAGGCGATGAATATGTTTACTAACTTGATTGTGGTGATGGTTTCCACATTTGTATATGTCCAAACTCATTGAATCTTATCCATTAAATATATATCTTTTGTATATCAAGATTATATTAAGAAAAAATTAAAGTAAGCTCTAAGGAAAGAGAGGTCCGGGGCCTAGAGGCAGAAAGAAGCCTGTCTAAAGTTTGGCAAAGCTGAATGAAATGTTAAGGCCATTTTGGTCACTTATTTCTCACTCACCCCCCATCTTCAACATACACACAGACACAGACACAGACACACACACACACACACACACACACACACACACACACACACTTACACATACATACTGCATACACACAGACACTTTTCCTTTTCTCTTGAAAGAAAAAGGATAAATACCAGGTGGGATGAAAGTCAGGAGAAACACTGATAGAACAGAGAGTTACATCTGTCTTAGTCTTTATAAGCAGTAAGGTTAGGAGGGAGGTGATGGCTTGTCAGAAAGTGTGGTGTGGAAAGGGAGAAGGGGAAAAAGGACTTTGAGGCCAGAATGGTATTGGTATAACAGTAAAAGATTTTCACAAGTTTCAGTACTTTAGAGAATAGGAGAGTAGAAAAATCACTTTAACTTTCTTGGCCTTATGTTATTTCCTTTCTGATTCTAGCATTCAGTCAAATCTTAGACAAGTGGACCTTTTTTCTTACAATTTCTGATAGAACATTTCTTGTCATTCAATATTTTTGTCAATGAATTTAATGTAAGGTGCTCATACAAAGTACATTTTACATAATAAAAATATTTCACAGTAAAAGGCTATTGAATTTATAAAATATATAGAGAAGAAGGAGAAAATTATTCTCAGATAAACTTTTGTCACCTTATGATCTCAGAATCATCACCTGAGTGATGAAAATACTTACACTGATGAGGAATCTGAGAAAGAAAAAAAAATTCAAGAAAAGCGGTGTGAAATGCTGATTAGCTAGTGCTACAGAAATAATCTGAAGTTTAGAATTGGAAATGGGAAAAACCCTGAAAGTGAGCTCTTGTCGTTAAACTGATCAAAAGCAAATTTAAATTTTAAATGAAATCTTAGAGTTGAGGATGGATAATCTATAACCTCATCTCAAGAAGGTACATGGTAATCAAAGAAGAGTGTCCGGGGTAGAATAGGTTGATTAACATTTTCTAAAAAATGGCACTATTAAATATGTGAGAAAACAGCTGGTATAAATTCATAATTTAGAAAGTTACCTGTTATCAATGTTCATACTTTTCAGCATTATCACCATTTCCTCAAGTTGCATTTTTAATTCTTCTTTTTTTTTTTGCGGTACGCGGACCTCTCACTGTTGTGGCCTCTCCCGTTGCGGAGCACAGGCTCCGGATGCGCAGGCTCAGCAGCCATGGCTCACGGACCCAGCCGCTCCACGGTATGTGGGATCTTCCCGGACCGGGACACGAACCCAGGTCCCCCGCATTGGCAGGTGGACTCTCAACCACTGCGCCACCAGGGAAACCCTAATTCTTCTTTTGGACAAAGCAAATGCAGGATTTATTCAGGGCCACCATTAAGACGAATTAAGAGATCAATTATTTCAAGGAATATGAATTTCATGTGGGTAACGACAGTATTTTCAAATAACATTATTCTAAGTACAATAGACTATATGACATAGTGGAAAAATAATAGACTGTCAGAATAGCTGGATTCTAACACTAGTTTTACCACTAATTAGTGCTATGACACTGTCTCCCTTCTCAAGGCCTGATTTTCCCAGACTAAAGAGTTGAACTACATAATCTGCAAGGTACCCCACAAATCTAACAAAATTGAGAATGCAATTGCATTCCTGAAACAAAACCTTTCTGCTGACTCATTTGCTCCCATTTTATGTAATTTCTTCCCCCACCCCCACCAAATCACTATAAGTAGCCATGTTTTAAAACAAGATTTTTCTACAAAGTCTGAGTCAAAATTGAATCTAAATAAGTGCTAAAAAAAGTAAGGCTCGGACTTCCCTGGTGGCGCAGTGGTTGAGAGTCCGCCTGCCGATGCAGGGGACACGGGTTCGTGCCCCGGTCCGGGAAGATCTCACATGCCGCGGAGCAGCTGGGCCCGTGAGCCATGGCCGCTGAGCCTGCGCGTCCGGAGCCTGTGCTCCGCAACGGGAGAAGCCACAACAGTGAGAGGCCCGCATACAGCAAAAATAAATAAATAAATAAATAAAATAAAGTAAGGCTCACTTTCTGTGGAACTTGCTGTGCTTCTGGTTGAATACTGTCTTGCTACATAATTCTGGTATTGATAATTTTCTTCTAAACCTCATGACTTGTTTATATAATTATCATAATTCTTCGTTCTATATTTTAAACACAATAGAAACGTATGGGGACAATTAAAAGACAAAGCTGTAAGCATAAACATCATTTAAGCTTTGCCCATTAAAAAAAAAAAATCTTTGCCCATGATCAAGAAATACCTGTAGTGTGACTGTGGCCATTCCATTCATGTGTCCCTAATGCCAGTTCTAGACTGGACAATGACAAAAGTGGCTAATGTCAACTGAGCCAAATCATTTTGTCTACTTCATTGTTCAGTGCCTCTTCTTTGGTGGATACTTTCTGTTAGGCATTAATATATGATTCAAAAATTATACTCAGTGCCAACTCCCACATATCCATCCACAGCTATCCCAGACCTTCTCGTCTCTGATTTTCCAATCTTTTCCTTCCATGCTCCTGACCAGTCTACTAGGCCATTAGCAAATGGCCAGAAATGTACATATGTTCTCTCCTTAGGTCACTTCTCCTTCCACAAAGAGTGGGTGATCAGATTCTCCGTTTGGACTTCTACCCATTGGGAAGGTTTTCTTTCTTCACTGTTATCAAGAAATACTGCTCTCCACTGTTATCCAGTTTCAGTTTGCATTCTTATACCCATCTGGAAATTAAGCTTAGGCCTTTTCCTCTTTCTTCAGCTCGTCATAGGGAATTTACCCACAAAGGGGCTCTAGTACAACAATTGTGAATGACATGGGGTCTGGGCCATCTGCTCATGCAGCTTGCCTGTGCCCTCTGTTGTCACTTACACTTGATCCCAAATGCACTATTTCTAACTTATGATGGACTGCTGCTCAGCCTTCTGCTTTTTGAGGTTGTGGGCCTAAGAGAATTCAACCCATTATGGGCAGTTCCAGACACATGGTCACTTGGTGCCCCTTTGTCAAGTATCATGCCAGGAGACGATTCTCTAATGAAGTAGAATTCTCCACTGCAGATGGCACGGCCTTGTTCCAGAAGCCCAGTAGCACGCATTAGGATTCTCTCACTAAGGTTTGCCGTAAACTTGGATTCCATCTTTCCCACCACTGACACTTCTAACAATATAGAACCTACAAGCTTATGTGGCCCGAGTAGCAGGACCGCTTGTACCATAGCCTGGGCCAGCTGCAGAACCCTTTTCTACTCTGGGATTTTATTCAATTCTGGGAAGCTTCCATATCGTTGTACTTAAGCATCATAACATTTCTATGTGCACAATGTGTTCCGGCCAGAACCCCAAATGTTCTACCATGTGTTGTGGTTTCTTTCCTATTATAGGAATTGTAAGACACATCAATTTGTCTTTTACCTTTCAGGGGATATTGCAAATGTCCCTGGCCACTGGACCCCTAAAAACTTTACTGAAATAGCAGTTCTCTGAAATGTGTCTTAGCAAGGCCTCCAATTTAATAGCCACCAGTTTTTCATAGTGCCTAACTTACCATCAATGTAATGTCATCAGTGTAATAATGTGATAATCTGTCCAGATAATATATTCAGAAGAAATCTAAATTATGTCAGAGGAGTGAGAGAGTTAATATAGTCCTGGGGGAAAGCCATAAGTAAATGTTGTTGTCCATTCCACAAAAATGCAACTTTTTCCTCATCTTTTGTGATCAAATTTTTTTTTAAAGTGCATTCGCAAGACCCATGTCTGTATACCATGACTTGAAGCCTTATTAGTAAGCTTTAGCAGCAATACCACATATAACATAGCAGCTACGACCAGAGCCGTTACTTGCCTGAGCTTATAGTAGTCTGTGGTCACTCTCCACAATCCATTCATTTTCTCTGAGGGCCAGAATGATGAACATTAGGGCCATGCATCCTTTACGTCTGTAATGGTGGTGCCAATTTCTATATTCCTTCCTGTCCCCCAGGGATGCTTTGATTTACTATCTTGGCTGGGAGGAGAGTAGAGGAAGTAATTTTGGAGTCTTCCACTTGGTCTTTCCAATAAATTCAAGGACTCAACATGGGGAATACCCCAACTTCCAAGTGACATGCCAATTGTGTATTTGGAGACCAAGAAATGACTATCAGTTATACCTATTGACACAGTGGATCCACTCTAAGCCAGATTTTAGCAGGATTCCATTTATTCCATGGCTCCTGTAATCCGCAGAGTAACTAGGGGGTCGTGATGATACACTAAATCTACAAGTATCACTGTCAGCTCAGACTCTGTGTCTAATAGTCCTCTGGGTGTTTCCGTCTCCCCAGTATATAATCACATGAGAAAATGGCTGTAAGTCTCTTTGGAGAAGGACCTGGGGAATCAGTACAGCATACACTTGCTGTGGTGTTACAGACTTGTTCCTCCTGGATACGTGGTCCTCTCTTCAGTCCATGAATTCTGTTTTAGGTTTGAGAACTGAGCAAGGAATTTCGAGTTTTTATTGAGACAATAGCCCTCAGCTTCCTGCTTTTCCGTTCTAGGCTGCTTCTGATTGTACAAGTCAAACAGCACACTCAGTGGCTACCTATCTATTTTGCGTGTGGTGGTGTCATGTTCTATTAACAATCTCTGTAACTCCCTGCAGGTCCAGCCCCCTTTGGCTACTACTCCAATCCTATGGGCCCCTTGTTTCCGGCAGTTAATCACTGCCACCTAGACTCGATTACTTCAGAGCTTCTCATCCTCATGGAGAGTGATCAGACCAGCTCTATGAGCACTTCTTCTAATGACTGCCCTGTCACTCCGAGATGAGCCGCCCCTGAACTTATGGATGCTGGTACCCCTACCAATGCATTCCTGACTGCCCTGCTGAATGCTGGATTCCCCTGAATGCTGGCATCCTCTAATGGGTCTTCTGACCTCACATAACATCAGTTCCACCGGGCCCACATTCCTGAGTCTTCTTCTTCTTCCTCTACAACCTGCCAGGCAACAAAGGCATTTGCACTTTGCTCAGTGTGAACCATCTTATTCTTAGCTTCTAAGAGCCACTCTTAGCAGTGAGTGTTCCATTTTCTGGGGTCCTTACCCAGGTATAAAATCAAACATTCCAAGAAGATGCTGCCGAGTCAATATATTGCTCTTGTTCAGTTTTTAATTCTGGCCCCTTTGATCAAACAGCCTCAAAACCTAATCCCAGTGGTATTCCCTTGGCTACCACTTGTAGCTTCTTCAGTGTATAACCTCATTCCTCCCTTCTCAGGCCCATCATATCTCTCATTAAATGATGCTAGGATTTAATCATAGTCATCAGCCTAGTAGCCAGGATGCAGGGAGGGGCAACTCTTGAGAAAGACACCTGCTTGGTGTCTTGCAGCCTATTCCTGCCTGGAGAAGCATTAGCTCTTACTAAGGAGGGACAGCCTCCTCCCCTCTGTAAGTCCCCAAGGTCAGAGGGATCTGAAGAACTACTATTCTCAGGGATGTTGTGAAAACAAAAATTGCACAGGAAAACTTTACTCAAGGCTGTTGAAATAGGAGAGAGAGGCCAGAACACATCTGACCTCAACCCCATGGAAACAAATGTCAAGAGGGTTTTCCAGCTCTGGGGTGAGCTAGCAAAAGTGTGCAGGAACTTTCTTTGCCTCACATTTCATTCAAGATGAGGTCTCACTTGCCAACTGGACAGTGACCCCAAACCACATCTCGTCACCTGTATACAATTTGTGTCAGTTTGTGTCTTCCAAGAAGACATCTGGAGTAGACATCTGGGCAGGATTGGATGTGTCAGGGATTTGGGGTATTACCTGTGAAGGATAAGGCAGTGGGGAGAGGAAGCAGGCAGGGAGAGCATTCAGGATGAGATGGAAGGGTGACAACTGTGAAGACAGAGAAGAAAAGGAAGGCTGGGCAAGCAAGGGAGCCTCAGATCACAGAACAAGTCTGAGAAAATCTTGGGCAAGCTAAGGGAAGGCTCCAAGGAAAATTCGTTCGTTAGAAGTATGACTTCAGGCAGGCCTGGGCTGGGTCTCATCCCCTGTCCTGCTTAGCCATTGGCAGGGAGTAGCTGGGATGCATGGCTTCAGGGCTCATGGGGGTAGCTCATCAACGTGATTGATCCCCTAGTCTCCACACAGCAGGTTTTCATGAAGGCGTGGCCACTTCCCCAGCTACCACAATTCACATGCAAGAATCCACTGTACGACACAGAAACAGGCTAGAGAAGTTTAAAGGCAATTAAAACTTAAGACTATGGAAAAATTGGGATTGGGTTTAGAATTAGAAACCAGTGTACCTCATATTCCATTCTACTTTAGAAAATACTGAACACGACTTTTTGTTTGTTTAAGTAAAATTTAGATATTTAACCCAAATGAATATGTTTCCCTCAAATAATCTATTTCTTACACCAAATACAATGCATAGGTAAAGTTTGCCCTTTAAAAAATTACACAATTTGCAATTGTATAAATGTGCAATTAAAGAGAGATACAATGTTTCAACTGTAGCTTCAAGTCTGGTGATCTTGGAATTTTCAGAAATATGTTGTGTGAACTATGTTATCTACTTGTTCCTTTAGCTCAGAGGAGAGGCTTTTGAAATGTTTCCCAAAGTCAGAAATTTAGTGGTCTTAGGTTAGAATCTGCAAACTCTAATTTTAGTGTTCTATTAAGTTTCCTTTCGAGAAAAAGATTTTTTATTTTTGGAATTTTTGTTTGCTTACTAAAAAAAAAGTTTTGGAAAACAAATCATGCCTTCTAGCCAAATAGATTCAAATAATTTGAGAAGTTTGAGTGCAGGAATAGAGTTAAGCATTTTTTAAAAAAATCAGATGTGAATCTGATAGTAAAAATTTTAGGAAGCATAAGTGTTTATGTCTTTATTACTTGTAATAAATAAAAATAATAAAAAAATTATACAAACAGAACACTAAAAATGCTAAGAATATGCTGGCCAAGTGCTTTATTTGTTGATGAGTAAACAAGAAGAGCCCTTTTTAACAAATGATTTTGGATGGCTTGATGTTCTTTTAATGTATGAAAGAAATGTTTGAGCCTAGTGTAAACATGCTTTTGGTCCCTGAATTTTAATACTGGCTTTTAATGATAGTGCAGCAGACATTTAGTAGAGCTTGAAATGCCTCCTTAGTAAATACTTCAAAGGAATGGCGAGCCACTGCCTCTGCAATTCTTTGGTACTCTCATAAAATGGAAAATGAAAGTGTGTCTGCTCCCAAGGAAGAAGAAAAATCCCAGGGCCTACATACATTTAGATATGTAATTGAGATGGATATTTTATTTTTTTCATTGGGGTCCAGGACCTCAGTTGAAACAGCCTATTGCCCTTTCTATTCGTATTTGTTTTCTATGTTCTCTATTGTTCTTTGTTCTATTTGCACAGTGTTGTTTTTCATTACCATCATCAACATTATCAAAAGTCACTATTAAAACTATCACTTTGCCTTCAATGTGTTATATGTTACCCAATCTGAGATAATGTCTGAAATCTCCTATGTGCAACAGGACAGATTCAGGGCTGAGGGCCAAATACAAGCTAAAGCTAAAAACTCAAACCCATCGTTTTCACAAACACCGAGATCAAATGTTGGGATCTTGAGTCAGAAGGTGAGAGAGAGCTATTGGGGATTTTTTTCTTCCAGTCATCATAAAGTTTATGATGGACAAGGTGTCGGCGGTGGGGTGGGGTGACCCCACCCACAGAGGAACGTTGTATGGAAGCTCCTCTGAGGTCAGGACATTTTGGGTAGGCGGAGAAATCCTGATGATGGAGATTCGTCCCTCAGCTCCTCTACCAGTTTCCTCATATTCCCTGAATATTTTTGACCTCAGGAATATTTTTAAATTACAACATATAGATTTTAAGACACTCGCCTGAGAAGAAAAGCTAATTATTATTCAGTGGTGGGGTTTATGTGTGTGTGCATACATGTGCTGTTTAGAATTCATTATTAAGAACTCTTATCAAGCTCTGGGTGCTTTCCCAACTGTAGTCACCTTTCCTTCCTAAGATAGGCTGTTAACTTGGCATTAAAAAATATGTTTTTTCCCCCTCCTTCAGATTCTGGACTCAATAAAGCAGCTCATATCCATAAAGAAAGAAACATAGTCAAGCATTTTAAAGAAAAATGCAATTTGCCAAAAAGAATCATTTTTCAGTAAATATTTTAAAATATTTTATTCAATAATTAATCTCTCTCTAGAAAACCAGCTTCCTGTTTCTCATTGCCATTTTCGTTTGTTTGTTTGTTTTGTTTTTTGCGGTACGCGGGCCTCTCACTGTTGTGGCCTCTCCCGTCGCAGAGCACGGGCTCCGGACGCGCAGGCTCAGCGGCCATGGCTCACGGGCCCAGCCGCTCTGCGGCATGTGGGATCTTCCCGGACCGGGGCACGAACCCGTGTCCCCTGCATCGGCAGGCGGACTCTCAACCACTGCGCCACCAGGGAAGCCCTCATTGCCATTTTCTAGGGTAAAAAACATGAAGTATATTAGCTTTCATTACTAACGCCCTGAATGGAGCCCACTACAAAAGGAAAGCAATCTGAGGTTGAGAGAAATTGGAAATTTCAGATCCATCTCCAGATAGATGGATAGATAGATAGATAGATAGATAGAATAAATAGATAACGCTTCCCCCTCTGCGGCATTTGTGAATCATGCCCTCTGCTGGAGTCCTACAGCTTTGGTTTAAAGATGTGGGATCAATACTGCATGATTATACTAAGTGCACCAAGAGCTCTTTCATCAGTGCCAATCCTGCTAATGGAGAAGATGCACAAAGTGTATGCTCAGCAGTCCCTCAGAGATGACAGCTTTTCTATTGTGATCTATTTATGATTTATTTCTTAAATGACTAACGTGGCTTAGTCAGATTTTTCTGACAGCTTTGGGTCTTCAGCTTTCTGCTTTCATCATTTGTCCTTAATAGCAAAATCTAGATTTAAAGTGTTTTAGTTTTCTATTCACTTATACATAGTTATATAGATAAAAAATGTCAACATCCTATACAAATGCACCCTTCCCTACTTCTACCTCTCAGTATTTTGTGGAGACTTTTGTCTTTATGCAGAGAGTGTATTTGGAGGGGGGAGGGGGGGCCCTGTTTAAATAAAATTGCATTTAATATAAACCAAAATCAATACTTTATACCGTTAGTACCACCAATATGCCACTCAGGCTGTCCTAAAAGCATCCCTAAAGCAGTTCCTGTGGAAAACAGAAAACAGGCTGTTTGCAGTTCGTGAAGAACACCCCAATACTATTCCATTGTATTTTATGTCAAAAAAATCACGGTCTCTATCAATTTGAGACATCATGTTTTAGAAAATTCAGATATAAGATGCATTTTTTCCCTTTCCTAGCGAACCTAAATTAATAGCAAAAGTAATCATTTATTGAGCACCTACTATGTTACACAAATTATTTATAATCTTTATAACACACCTGCAATGTAGGCATTATAGTTGCCATTTTTTAAATGAGGAAATTGAAACTCAGAAATACAATATAAGCTGAGCATTTACACAGCTATTGAACAGCAGAGCTAGTATTTAAACCTGTCTTGTCATATACAAAAGTCTATGTCTGTATTAAGATAGGAAGACTATAACTTTCTGATACTCAATACACCTAAAACAGTGAAATTTAGAGAATTTGAAAATTCCCCCCATATCAGAAAACTAGTCTAATTTTTAAGAGAAGTATCATGAGCAGAATCAGGCAATTAAGTAAAAGTACTATTCAAGTACACAAATCACTGTGATCATTGGAGAACGTGTTACTGTCACATGAAAGGCAACGAGAGAAGAGTAGTATTTACAGCGGTGGGAGAAAATTTCTATATCTTTATGCTTCTTTTCCTTTTAAAATGTTAATCTCATAATGATAAAACTAAAGGAACAATAAGGTTTTGTTTCCAAAAGCTGCTAATAATGATGTGTTCACTATACCATAGGCTGGCTAGGCCAGTGTGTTTGTGCATTACTTGTTTATTTATGTATATACTTAATTTTTAAAATAAATCTTTTATTATAAATATGATATACCTTCATTGCTACATATTCAAGCCATAGAGAAAGGCACAGAATCATTTTTCATTATATTCTTCCAGATTTTATTATTTTTCACTTCCTTTTACTTTCCTCCCTTTATTTGAGGTTGTTATTTATGGAAAGGCTGGCCCAAAGCTTGAAGTTTCTAATGACTCTATTAAGCTTCTACCATCCCACTTCCTGTTTCCAAGTGGCAACCGCTTTGAATTTTTCAACTTGATCTTTTGGTATTTACCTCTGCATCTCCATGTAACATGTTTAAACATGTTTCTACTTCTTGTATTTTCTCATTGAAATTACCTTTTGACTTCCCATTTTTGGAAGATGAGGATTTATATCTTTTCAAAATCCCTTCTCACCCCCCACTACACACACAACACACACACACACACACACACATACACACACACACACACACACATGCACACACATCCTTTCAACTTGGTAAGAGTGAAATTTTGGTTTCGTTTTTTAGGACTGAATCCCGTATACTATGATCACTTTTTCTTGTACATTTTGTTTAACTTTGAGCTAATATTTTCTTATGTACTCTTCACTAATTCACCCCCAAAGGCTCCTTCTCTTATATAATAAACTTCTTATTATATCCAAACACGTTAGGTCTTCTCTGAATTTTCTCTTCTTACTAAAAAATAACTTTCCTGGAAACTTCTGAACTGCTAAAATCTGGACTCGATCCTCTCTGTGCCCACCTTTGGTCCTGGACACACTTCACTATCATTTTAATTCCCTTCATTGTAGGATCTCCTGTTTCCTGGGTTCCATCTCCTGTTGGGGAAGAAGGGAGTGTTTGTTTGTTTACTTCCTGTTTGGGTGGAGTATATCTTCCAGCATATTCCTAATAAAGGGATGCATGTGAAACATTTTTTGAGAATTTGCATATGTGAATATTCCCTTACTCTATCATCTTCCTACTTAATAGCTTGACAAACTATAGAACACTAGATTGGAAATTGGTGTCTCACAAAATTTTGAAGGTATTTCTCTGCTGTCTTCTAGGCCCAAATGTGACTGAAATCATTCAAATTCTGATCTTTTCTTTGAAACCTAGTTGTCTCTCTCTCTCTCTTTCTCTCTCACCTTGTCAATATTCCTCTGATTCGCAGGTATATACTTTGATGGGCTCTGTTTCCTTCCATTATGTCAGGCACTCTGTGTGTGAATCCCTTTTGAGTGCAAATTTATATTCTCCAGATCTGCTAATCTTTTGAAAAATATTTTATTCATGACTTTATCCTTTCTACGGACTTTTTTTCTCTTTTTGGAAATTTCTATCAGATCTCTTGGACTGTTTCCTTTCTTTTTCCCCCTCACTGTTTCCTATTTATTTGCTTCTTTACCTTACTTTATGCGAGAATTGTTGACTTCATATTCCAAATCTTGTGAATTTTTTTCTTTTCTGCTCTAATAGTTTCAATTTTCAACATATCTCTATTAGTTCTTTGAATGTTACTTTTTCAAAGAATCCATTTTAGTTTATGAATGCAATATCTCATGGCTTTGAGGTTACTTATGATATTTTAATAATGTTTTTCTTCTCTCCACTTAATTCACATTTTCTTTTTCTTTTTTTTTCTACCTGTTTTGTTGCTTGCGTGTTTGCTCATATTTAAGAGTGGTACATTAGAAACCCAAATGGAAACTCTGAGAGCAGATGAATTTTTTAAACCGTGATCTTTATGTAGAGTGATCTGGCGGGGACATTTCCTTGTGGAAATCCCGATGTTGGCGTATTTAGAGCTTTCCTCTGGGGCTGCTCAAATTCCCAAGCATAGTCTTCCTCTGTCCTGTTTGGAGAGAATCCTCCTGGTTGCTACTTCGGGAATTTGTTTTTTCCCCAGCTTGCTAACACACACCCAATTTTGTGATTTATTATTAAAATTACGTTCTCTTGGGACTTCCCTGGTGTCCAGTGGCTAAGACTCTGTGCTCTCAATGCAGGGGGCCCAGGTTTGATCCCTAGTCAGGGAATTAGATACCACATGCCAAAACTAAGTGTTCACATGCCACAACTAAAAGATTCCTCATGCCACAACTAAGACCTGGCACAGCCCAATAAATAAATAAATATTTTAAAAAATAATAAATAAAATTACATTCTCTCACTTGAACACAATTTATGTGAAGGAACTAGGATAACAAGGAGGCAGAGGTGTCAGGCACTTAAAAGTTATCCCAACGGAATTTTTCTTTTCACTGACGTCCTTAATACCTTACTGTTTGTGAGGGCCTGTTACAAGAGCAAACTCTTGGAGTTAACAAAACTGTGTATAAGGTATGGGATTACGAAGTTGAGGTCAGCTGATAGAGAAAATTGAACCAGGTGACATTAGCACCACAATTCAGGGTTATATTTTTTCTGTAAACTACAGCACCAAAAACTTAATTGACTAAATCAAGTTGTCCTTCCTGATAGAGTTCACAATCTATAATGTTGAAAGCTATTTTGGTGAGTGTGATGTTGCAATTTACAATAAAAAGTATATATTCAGTCTTCAAACCCTGTTCCTGCCACAAATCTCCTAAAAGTCTTGGAATTTCCTAAGTTATAAGGACAACAAAAGTGTGTTTTTACGTTAATGAGGTGACTTTTGGAAACAACTTAAGGATGGGGGCTTGTTGCTAGCTGAGTCAAAGATTTGATTAGAATGTTGGAACTTTCGCTTTCCTCCCCACACCTGAACCTCCAGCCTCAGGGGAGAGGACAGGGCTGGAGACTGAGTTCAGCCATCAGTGTTGTAATCAGTCATGCCTTTCAGGAAGCCTCCATAAAAACTCAAAAAGAGGGCTTCCAAGAGCTTCCGAGTTGGTGAACAAGTGGAGATTTGGGGAGTCACACCCAAAGAGGGCAAGGAAGCTCCATGCCCTTTCTCATACCTTACCCTAGGCATCTCTTTTATCTGGCTACTTCTGAGTCATATTCTTTTATAATAAACCAGCAATCAGTTAAGTAAATGTTTCTCTGAGCTCTGTGAGCCACTCAAGCAAATTTACACCAAACCAAGGAGGGTCGCTGGAATTGCTGATCTATAGTCAATCAGTCAGAAGCACAGGAGATAACCTGGACTTGCGATTCACATCTGAAGTGTGTGTGTGTGTGTGTGTGTGTGTGTGTGTGTGTGTGTGTGTGTGTTTGTAAGGAGGTGGGTGGCAGTGGAGGGCCATGTGGTCTGGTAGGACTGAGCCCATAACCTGTGGAATCTGATGCTGTTTCCAAGTATGTAGTGTTAGAATTGAGTTGAACTATAGGACACCCAGTTGGCGTCCAGAAAACTTCTTGGTGGTGGGAAACACCCTCCCTCCACACGTTAGAAATGAGGTGTTCAGAGGACCAAATAGTGAGTTTCCAAAATAATTGAGATCAGTTCAAAAGTGACACTGAGATGCGTGTGCACAGACACACACAAATCCTTCACTGTGTTCATGAAATTCACATTTATTTAATAGAGTAGGAGGTTTGTCAGTGTGTGGGGGGAAGAAAAAAAATACAAACCTCATTAAGTAGAAGTAAATAAACTCATATTGACTCAGACAACAATCTGTGATTTCAGATATTGAATAAAAATGTAGCACATGTGCTGGTAAATTTAAGAGGCCCCCTACAGATGACTTTAAAATTGTAAAATTACCTAATTTTATTTCCAAGTCAAAATCTAGAATAACTTTATGAATATCACCAGCTAATTCATGGCTTCTTGGGATAGATCCTCAACCACATGACAGCTTCTGATAACTGGAATATTACTTTTATGTATTAGTTCAAATTCCTTGGAAAGTGGATCGGTTTGGTCTAGCTAATCTTAATGAGCCTGTCCATCGAGTTCACTGGTTACCTGTCACCTTTGGATCTGCTGCCCATTAGTCACGTGCCCACACCTGAGCAATGAACTCTGGAGGAAGGACAACTGGAGATGGGCTGCACGTCATGGTCACTAGGCAAGAAGGAACTGTCTGAAGGAAAACTTTTACCTAGAAGGGAAATATCATCATTTCCTCCCAAGATTTAAGATTCAAAGTTTTTCCATTGCTTTTTTTAAAAAAATTTTTTATTAGAGTGTAGTTGATTTACAATGTTGTGTCAGTTTCTGCTGTACAACAAAATGAATTTTATATATATATATATATATATATATATATATATATATATATATATATATATGCTCTTTTTTAGATCCTTTTCCCATATAGGTCATTACAGAGTTCTGAGTAGAGTTCCCTGTGCTATACAGTAGGTCCTTATTAGCTATCTATTTTATATATAGTAGTGTGTATATGTCAATCCCAATCTCCAAGTTTATCCCTCCCTCCCATCCTTGCTGGTAACCATAAGATTGTTTTCTACATCTGTGACTCTCCTTCTGTTTGGACAATGATTTTTTTCTTTTTTTACATATTTCTTGGAGTATAATTGCTTTACAATGGTGTGTTAATTTCTGCTTTATAACAAAGTGAATCAGCTATACATATACATATGTTCTCAAATCTCTTCGCTCCCACCCTCCCTATCCCACCCCTCTAGGTAGTCACAAAGCACCGAGCTGATCACGCTGTGCTATGCGGCTGCTTCCCACTAGCTATCTATTTTATGTTTGGTAGTGTATATATGTCCATGCCACTCTCTCACTTTGTCACAGCTTGCCCTTCCCCCTCCCCATATCCTCAAATCCATTCTCTAGTAGGTCTGTGTCTTTATTCCTGTCTTACCCCTAGGTTCTCCATGACATTTTTTTTTCTTAAATTCCATATATATGTGTTAGCATACGGTATTTGTTTTTCTCTTTCTGACTTACTTCACTCTGTATGACAGACTCTAGGTCCATCCACCCCATTACAAATAGCTCAATTTCCTTTCTTTTTATGGCTGAGTAATATTCCATTGTGTATATGTGCCACATCTTCTTTATCCATTCATCCGATGATGGACACTTAGGTTGTTTCCATCTCCGGGCTATTGTAAATAGAGCTGCAATGAACATTTTGGTACATGACTCTTTTTGAATTATGGTTTTCTCAGGGTGTATGCCCAGTAGTGGGATTGCTGGGTCCTATGGTAGTTCTATTTGTAGTTTTTTAAGGAACCTCCATACTGTTCTGCATAGTGGTTGTACCAATTCACATTCCCACCAGCAGTGCAAGAGTGTTCCCTTTTCTCCACACCCTCTCCAGCATTTATTGTTTGTAGATTTTTTGATGATGGCCATTCTGACTGGTGTGAAATGATATCTCATTGTAGTTTTGATTTGCATTTCCCTAATGATAAATGATGTTGAGCATTCTTTCATGTGTTCGTTGGCAGTCTGTATAACTTCTTTGGAGAAATCTCTGTTTAGGTCTTCTGCCCATTTTTGGATTGGGTTGTTTTTTTGTTATTGAGCTGAATGATCTGCTTATAAATTTTGGAGATTAATCCTTTTCCTCCCATTCTGAGGGTTGTCTTTTGGTCTTGTTTATGGTTTCCTTTGCTGTGCAAAAGCTTTGAAGTTTCGTTAGGTCTCATTTGTTTATTTTTGTTTTTATTTCCATTTCTCTAGGAGGTGGGTCAAAAAGGATCTTGCTGTGATTTATGTCATCGAGTGTTCTGCCTATGTTTTCCTTTAAGAGTTTGATAGTTTCTGGCCTTACATTTAGGTCTTTAATCCACTTTGAGCTCAGTTTTGTGTATGGTGTTAGGGAGTGATCTAATCTCCTACTTTTACATGTACCTGTCCAGTTTTCCCAGCACCAATTATTGAAGAGGCTGTCCTTTCTCCACTGTACATTCCTGCCTCCTTTATCAAATATAAGGTGACCATATGTGCGTGGGTTTATCTCTGGGCTTTCTATCCTGTTGCATTGATCTATCTTTGTTTTTGTGCCAGTACCATACAGTCTTGATTACTGTAGCTTTGTAGTATAGTCTGAAGCCAGGGAGTCTGATTCCTCCAGCTCCATTTTTCATTCTCAAGATTTTTTTGGCTATTCGGGGTCTTTTGTGTTTCCATACAAATTGTGAATTTTTTGGTTCTAGTTCTGTGAAAAAGGCCAGTGGTAGTTTGATAGGAATTGCATTGAATCTGTATATTGCTTTGGGTAGTAGAGTCATTTTCACAATGTTGATTCTTCCAATCCAAGAACATGGTATTTCTCTCCATTTGTATGCATCATCTTTAATTTCTTTCATCAGTGTCTTATAATTTTCTGCATACAGGTCCTTGGTCTCCTTAGGTAGGTTTATTCCTAGATATTTTATTCTTTTTGTTGCATTGGTAAATGGCAGTGTTTTCTTGATTTCACTTTCAGATTTTTCATCATTAGTGTATAGGAATGCCAGAGATTTCTGTGCATTAATTTTGTATCCTGCTACTTTACCAGATTCATTGATTAGCTCTAGTAGTTTTCTGGTAGCATCTTTAAGATTCTCTACGTATAGTGTCATGTCATCTGCAAACAGTGACAGCTTTACTTCTTCTTTTCCGATTTGGATTCCTTTTATTTCCTTTGCTTCTCTGCTGTGGCTAAAACTTCCAAAACTATGTTGAATAAGAGTGGTGAGAGTGGGCAACCTTGTCATGTTCCTCATCTTAGTGGAAGTGCTTTCAGTTTTTCACCATTAAGGACGGTGTTGGCTGTGGGTTTGTCATATATGGCCTTTATTATGTTGGGGAAAGTTCCCTCTGTGCCTACTTTCTGCAGGGTTTTAATCATAAATGGGTGTTGAATTTTGTCAAAAGCTTTCTCTGCATCTATTGAGATGATCATATGGTTTTTCTCCTTCAATTTGTTAAGATGGTGTATGACATTGATTGATTTGTGTATATTGAAGAATCCTTGCATTCCTGGAATAAACCCCACTTGATCATGGTGTTTGATCCTTTTAATGTGCTGTTGGATTCTGTTTGCTAGTATTTTGTTGCGGATTTTTGCATCTATGTTCATCAGTGATATTGGCCTGTAGTTTTCTTTCTTTGTGACATCCTTGTCTGGTTTTGGTATCAGGGTGATGGTGGCCTCATAGAATGAGTTTGGGAGTGTTCCTCCCTTTGCTATATTTTGGAAGAGTTTGAGAAGGATAGGTGTTAGCTTTTCTCTAAGTGTTTCATAGAATTTGCCTGTGAAGCCATCTGGTCCTGGTCTTTTGTTTGTTGGAAGATTTTTAATCACAGTTTCAATTTCAGTGCTTGTGATTGGTCTGTTCATATTATCTATTTCTTCTTGGTTCAGTCTTGGCATGTCGTGCATTTCTAAGAATTTGTCCATTTCTTCCAGGTTGTCCATTTTATTGGCATGAGTTGCTTGTAGTAATCTCTCATGATTTTTTGTATTTCTTCAGTGTCAGTTGTTACTTCTCCTTTTTCATTTCTAATTCTATTGATTTGAGTCTTCTCCCTTTTTTTCTTGATGAGTTTGGCTAATGGTTTATCAATTTTCTTTATCTTCTCAAAGAACCAGCTTTTAGTTTCATTGATCTTTGTTATCATTTCCTTCATTTATTTCTCCTTCATTTATTTCTGATCTGATTTTTATGATTTCTTTCCTTCTGATAACTTTGGGTTTTTTTGTTGTTGTTGTTGTTCTTGTTTCTCTAATTGCTTTAGGTGCAAGGTTAGGTGGTTTATTCAGGATGTTTCTTGTTTCTTAAGGTAGGAGTGTATTGCTATAAACTTCCCTCTTAGAACTGCTTTTGCTGCATCCCATAGGTTTTGTGTCATCGTGTCTCCATTGTCATTTGTTTCTAGGTATTTTCTGATTTCCTCTTTGATTTCTTCAGTGATCACTTCGGTATTAAGTAGTGTATTGTTTAGCCTCCATGTGTTTGTATTTTTTACAGATCTTTTCCTGTAATTGATATCTAGTCTCATAACGTTGTGGTCAGAAAAGGTACTTAGTACAATTTCAATTTTCTTAAATTTACCACGGCTTGATTTGTGACCCAATTTATGATCTATCCTGGAGAGTGTTCCATGAGCACTTGAGAAAAATGTGTATTCTGTTGTTTTTGGATGGAATGTCCTATAAATATCATTTAAGTCCATTGTGTTTAATGTATCATTTAAAGCTTGTGTTTCCTTATTTATTTTCATTTTGGATGATCTGTCCATTGGTGAAAGTAGGGTGTTAAAGTCCCCTACTCTGAATGTGTTACTGTTGATTTACCCTTTTGTGGCTGTTAGTATTGGCCTATGTATTGAGGTGCCCCTATGTTGGGTGCATAAATATTTATAATTGTTATATCTTCTTCTTGGATCGATCCCTTGATTTTTATGTAGTGTCCTTATTTGTCTCTTCTAATAGTCTTTATTTTAAAGTCTATTTTGTCTGATATGAGAATTGCTACTCCAGCTTTCTTTTGGTTTCCATTTGCATGGAATATCTTTTTCCATCCCCTTACTTTCAGTCTGTATGTGCCTCTAGGTCTGAAGTGGGTCTCTTGTAGACAGCATATATATGGGACTTGTTTTTGTATCCATTCAGCCAATCTGTGTCTTTTGGTGGGAGCATTTAGTCCATTTACATTTAAGGTAATTATCGATATGTATGTTCCTATTCCCATTTTCTTAATTGTTTTGGGTTCATTATTGTAGGTCTATTCCTTCTCTTGTATTTCTTGCCTAGAGAAGTTCCTTTAGCATTTGTTGTAAAGCTGGTTTTGTGGTGCTGAACTCTCTCAGCTTTTACTTGTCTGTAAAGTTTTTAATTTCTCCATCAAATCTGAATGAGATCCTTGCTGGGTAGAGTAATCTTGTTTGCAGGTTTTTCTCCTTCATCACTCTAAATATGTCCTGCCAGTCACTTCTGGCTTGCAGAGTTTCTGCTGAAAGATCAGCTGTTAACCTTATGGGGATTCCCTTGTGTGTTATTTGTTTTTCCCATTATGCTTTTAATATGTTTTCTTTGTATTTAATTTTTGACAGTGTGATTAATATGTGTCTTGGCATATTTCTCCTTGGATTTATCCTGTATGGGGCTCTCTGTGCTTCCTGGACTTGATTAACTATTTCCTTTCCCATATTAGGGAAGTTTTCAACTATAATCTCTTCAAATATTTTCTCAGTCCCTTTCTTTTTCTCTTCTTCTTCTGGAACCCCTATAATTCGAATGTTGGTGCATTTAATGTTGTCCCAGAGGTCTCTGAGACTGTTCTCAGCTCTTTTCATTCTTTTTTCTTTATTCTGCTCTGAAGTAGTTATTTCCACTATTTTATCTTCCAGGTCACTTATCCGTTCTTCTGCCTCAGTTATTCTGCTATTGATCTCTTCTACAGTACTTTTAATTTCATTTATTGTGTTGTTCATCATTGCTTGTTTCATCTTTAGTTCTTCTAGGTCCTTGTTAACTGTTTCTTGCCTTTTGTCTATTCTATTTCCAAGGTTTTGGATCATCTTTACTATCATTATTCTGAATTCTTTTTCAGGTAGACTGCCTATTTCCTCTTCATTTGTTAGGTCTGGTGGGTTTTTATCTTGCTCCTTCATCTGCTGTGTGTTTTTCTGTCTTCTTATTTTGCTTATCTTACTGTGTTTGGGGTCTCCTTCTTGCAGGCTGCAGGTTCATAGTTTCCGTTGTTTTTGGTGTCTGTCCCCGGTGGCTAAAGTTGGTTCAGTGGGTTGTGTAGGCTTCCTGGTGGAGGGGACTAGTGCCTGTGCTCTGGTGGATGAGGCTGGATCTTGTCTTTCTGGTGGGCAGGTCCACGTCTGGTGGTGTGTTTTGGGGGTGTCTGTGGACTTATTATGATTTTAGGCAGCCTCTCTGCTAATGGGTGTGGTTGTGTTCCTGTCTTGCTAGTTGTTTGGCATAGGGTGTCTAGCACTGTAGCTTGCTGGTCGTTGAGTGAAGCTGGGTGCTGGTGTTGAGATGGAGATTTCTGGGAGATTTTCATCATTTGATATTATGTGGAGCTGGGAGGTGTCTTGTGGACCAGTGTCCTGAAGTTGGCTCTCCCACCTCAGAGGCCCAGCACTGACTCCTGGCTGCAGCTCCAAGAGCCTTTTATCCACATGGCTCAGAATAAAAGGGAGAAAAAGGAGAGAGAGAGAGAGAGAGAGAGAGAGAGAGAGGGAGAGAGGGAGAGAGAGAGAGAGAGAGAGAGAGAGAGAGAGAGAGAGAGAGAGAGAGAGCGGGGGAGGGGGAGGGAGGGAGGGAGGGAGGGAGGGGAAGAAAGAAAGAAAGAAAGAAAGAAAGGAGGGAGGGAGGAAAGAAGATAAAATAAAATAAAGATAAAATAAATTTATTAAAATTAAAAATATTAAGAAAAAAATTTTTTAAAAAAGAAAACAAACAAAAAAACGGACGGATAGAACCCTAGGACAAATGGTGGAAGTAAAGAGAAAATCTCACAGAGAAGCATACACATACACACTCACAAAAAGAGGAAAAGGGGAAAAAATCATAAATCTTGCTCTCAAAGTCCACCTCCTCAATTTGGGATGATTCGTTGTCTATTCATGTATTCCACAGATGCAGGGTACATCAAGCTGATTGTGGAGCTTTAATCCGCTGCTCCTGAGGCTGCTGGGAGAGATTTCCCTTTCTCTTCTTTGTTAGCACAGCCCCCGAGGCTCAGCTTTGGATTTGGCCCCGCCTCTGCGTGTAGGTCCCCGGAGGGCGTCTGTTCTTCGCTCAGACAGGACGGGGTTAAAGGAGCCGCTGATTCGGGGGGCTCTGGCTCACTCAGGCCGGGGGGGAGGGAGGGGCACGGAGTGCGGGGCGGGCCTGCGACAGAGGCCATTGTGACGTTGCACCAGCCTGAGGCGCACCGTGCGTTCTCCCGGGGAAGTTGTCCCTGGATCCCGGGACCATGGCAGTGGCGGGCTGCACAGGCTCCCGGGAGGGGCGTGTGGAGAGTGACCTGTGCTCGCACACAGGCTTCTTGGTGGCGGCAGCAGCAGCCTTAGCATCTCATGCCCGTCTCTGGGTCCGTGCTTTTAGCCGCGGCTCACGCCCATCTCTGGAGCTCCTTTAAAGCAGCGCTCTTAATCCCCTCTCCTCACACACCAGGAAACAAAGAGGGAAGAAAAAGTCTCTTGCCTCTTTGGCAGGTCCAGACTTTTCCCCGGACTCCCTCCCGGCTAG
Organism: Tursiops truncatus; assembly: GCF_011762595.2. Taxonomy (NCBI): domain Eukaryota; kingdom Metazoa; phylum Chordata; class Mammalia; order Artiodactyla; family Delphinidae; genus Tursiops; species Tursiops truncatus. Next base: position 25,645,673 of record NC_047042.1, on the reverse strand, counting down.
CCGTGGTGCACTAACCCCTGCAGGCTGTGTTCACGCTGCCAACCCCAGTCCTCTCCCTTCGATCTGACCAAAGCCCGAGCCTCAGCTCCCAGCCCCCACCCGCCCTGGCGGGTGAGCAGACAAGCCTCTAGGGCTGGTGAGTGCCGGTCGGGACCGATCCTCTGTGCAGAAATCTCTCCGCTTTGCCCTCCGCACCCCTGTTGCTGCGCTCTTCTCCGCGGCTCCGAAGCTTCCCCGCTCCGGCCCCCGGCAGTCTCCGCCCATGAAGGGGCTTCCCAGTGTGTAGAAACCTTTCCTCCTTCACAGCTCTCTCCCACTGGTGCAGTCGACCATGATTTTTGATTCTACATATAAGCAATATTATATAATATTTGTCTTTCTCTGACTTACTTCACTCAGTATGGCAATCTCTAGGTCCATCATGTTGCAAATGTTACTATTTTTTGTCATTCTTTTTTATGCCTGAATAATATTCCATTATGTATATATGCGTACACACACACACACACACACACACACACACACACACACACACATCGTGTCTTTTTTATCCATTCATCTGTTGATGGACATTTAGGTTGCTTCCATTTCCTCGCTATGGTAAATAGTGCTGCAATGAACATTCGGGTGCATGTATCTTTTTCAAATTATGGTCTTCTCTGGATATATGCCTGGGAGTAGGATTGCTAGAACTTACGGTAGCTCTAAAAACAATGCTGGAGAGGGTGTGGAGGAAAGGGAACCCTTGTACACTGTTGGTGGGAATGTAAGTTGGTATAGCCACTGTGGAGAACAATATGGAGGTTCCTTAAAAACAAACAAAACCAGCGGGGTGGTGGTGGTGGTGTGATGAATTGGGCGATTGGGATTGACATGTATACACTGATGTGTATAAAATTGATGACTAATTAAAAACAACAACAACAACAAAATCTACTAAAAATAGAGCTTCCATTGCTTTTAGGATAGATCCTACAAAGGCTGATGTGACTGGGCCCCTGCCTCGCCTCTTCTCTCATCACTCTCCCCTCCTTCTCTCTGCTGCAGCCATGCTTACTTTGCAGTTTCTCAAATCACCCTTGTTTCCATGTTGCCAGACAATATTTGCCTAGGCTTTTCCCTTTACCCACCTAATAATCACCCTTTAGATCTCATTTCAAATTGCATTCTCAGTGTCTTTGAAGAAGTCTGCAGAACAACTTACTTCTGGAAATTAGAGCTGCCAATTAAATTCCATTTTGTTATGAAACTAATTGTGTGAATCTGTTGATTGGGGTTCAGGACACACTAACCCAAAATATGACACCGTGGAATACTGAATATTTTAAGCTGAAGGAATTTGAGAAAGAACATATGTAAAAAGGACCCTCTGACCTTCCTCTGAAGGAGATCATAAGACCCTTATGTGAGGGGTGCCTTTTCTTTACCCAGAGAAATTGTTCATCCCCATCTCCAAGACGTCAAGAGGAATTAGACTGAAAAGGCTTTGCTGTTTCCCCTAATTTACCGCATTAAACTCATACCCCTTTTTGTCCTATCATATTTTCCATGACTTTCCAGTCTTCTTCCAACCAAACAGAAACACTCCCAGGTTTAACCACTTCTTCAGGTCTTCATTTTTCTAATGAAGTTTCCAGTGTCACGTGAAACTTACAATAAACGAATTTGTATGCTTTTCTCTTGTCCATCTGTCTTTTGTTAGAGGGGTCTCTGTCAAGAACTTAGAAGGGTAGAGGAAACAGCTCTTTCTCTTCCGTACTTCAGTAACCAGGTAAGAGGCTGTCAAGGTAGCCAAAAAAGAGGAAGTTTCTAGACGGTGAGAAGGGTCACACTGTGTTGAGTAGTGATTAGCAAGGAGAGAAGAGTTAGTAGCAGGGGAGTGGTACTGCTCTCAGAAGTCATCTCTCCCATCTCTGAAGTCTCCTCACATTTGCTACTTAGGCAGTGAATTGTTCCCATAGTATATTTTTTTTCTTCTCCTTAACTGAGATGCTCATTGAAGACCACATTTATAAGGTACAATTTGATCAATATATGTGGATGGCTTGGTGCATTATATTTGGAAAATTTTTAATTGTTATTGAGTAATAAGTAAGCTTTGTTGAAGCCTTGTCTTTTTTTTTCAGTGTTTGTAATATACTTTAATTTGATTTGATTTTTTACTGAAGTATAGTTAATTAACAACGTTGTGCTAGTTTCAGGTATACAGGAGAGTGATTTAGTTTTATATATGCATATATTAAGATTAAGTTATATATATTGTATAATATATATATTCTTTTTCAGATTCTTTTCCATTATAGGTTATTACAAGATATTGAATATAGTTCCCTGTGCTATACAGTGGTTGCTTTTTCATGTTCTTATTAGGTTTCATCTTCCTGCATTTTGTTTTTTAAGATGCATTTTTTTTAAACATCTTTATTGGGGTATAATTGCTTTACAATGGTGTGTTAGTTTCTGCTTTATAACAAAGTGAATCAGTTATACATACACATATATTCCCATATCTCTTCCCTCTTGCGTCTCCCTCTCTCCCATCCTCCCTATCCCACCCCTGCATTTTTTTTTAAACGGGAAACTTTTTTCTGATTATGTTAGTCTATGGACTATCATAGTTCTCTAAATTCAGAAATATATATTAGTAAATGTTCCCTTCTGCATCCCTACATTCATGGGTAATCTCCTGCTAATTATTAGCATGGTGAAGTAAATTAAGGAAGCTATTATTGGGTGTATATGTTAATAGAGTAATAATTGGATACCAGTGGGTAAGAATTAAGTAGGAAATGTCCAGGTGAGTTCAGAGACGTTTCCTTAAAGAAAAAAATAGGAAAATGCTGAGGAGCTTACAATCAATTGCTTATTTGACACCAAATGGCTTTTTAAAATTAATCTCATCTGGTCACAAAAAGTGGATAAGCAGTAAAATCTACATTTGAGCTGATACAAATTGTCAGAAGAGAAATAAATATTGACACGTTTCACATTTGAGGTAGATTAGATAAATGTTTGATTTTTGAACATTCATTTCAAACAACAAAATTGAAATAACCTAAAATTTTCATGAAAATTGTGCTGACATTCCAAATCAGTTATGCCATCATTTTGAAAATGGTCAAGATGGGAAAGGGAGGTAGGAAGATGGGATTCCACGTAAAATTCGTCCGAAATATTTTTCTAAGAGGATTTGAACAACACACTTAGGATTTCAGGGATGCCCATTCTATGTATAATGTATCTATCTGCAAACGTGTTACGGCAAGCATCACTTGACTGACACACCTGCCTACTGTCCTACCTACAGTGAGCTGTCTGAGATGTCATGGGAGTTGCCTCTAACCGGGACCTGATACCCAATGCCCTGACACCGCTGCCTTTTCAGAGCTTGGACTGCGGCTCTTCACTTGGCTCCGCAGGCCCAGGGCACCTTGAACACCTGGCAAGACAGTAAGTTGGCAGATTCCTGCCTCTGAAAGATTTGCAATTTTCAAGTGAGAGCTGCATTTCTCAGTTTTACTTTTTTGTTCAGGGATTGGTTTGCTTATTTGTTCACTTATTCATTCACACATTTACGTTTATCGGCCAATATTTGTACAATTACGTTTTGTTTCTTCACTTGAATAAATAATTATTTTCTCCGTGATGACTAAGGAGCAAGCTGGTAAATGGTTGTTTTCTCTACAGTCATTTTGCCACAAGGTGGTGGTATAACTCTTTGAAGTTAAAAAAAAAAAACTTGCAAAAAGTGTAATTTCAAGATTTATAAAAACAAATATAACTCATGAGAACGGCTTATTTTTGTTTCATAGTTTAATTTCTCTACAGCTTTAATAACTGTAGAAATTATGTTTCTATTGCAAATGAATTTTTCTTCAATAATATATAAATTCTAAGAATTGAAGTCACTGATAATGATGATGATATGCAGTTATCACAGCTAACATTATCTAAGGCCTTATTTTGTGCCAGGCACTGTGCGAGGTGTTTTACGTACAGTGAGTCAGTGCTTACTGTCCTATCATTACTTGAATACAATCACTGCTACCCTCTTTGCAGATAAGAAAACCAACACTTATATTAAGAGGGATTCCTATTTATCTGGTCTTTTACTACTGTGTCTTATGTTAGGTTTTATAGTTGAATTAGAGCTATGTTTCCTGAGTTAGCAGGACAGTAATCTCCAGGGGGTACATTTTTCCATAAATAATTTTTGCAGAGTCCTAACCTGAAGATTCTAATTCCGAGGGTCTGGAATTGGGCCCTAGTAAACTGTACTTTGAACAAATGTCCCTTATGATTCTTACTGTTAAACAAGTTTAAAAACTATTGATTGATAGTTAGTTGTCTTTGAGTTTAACTGCTTTGCTTAAAAGATGCTTAAAATCACTTATTTCCAGCACGGCATCATTTACCTCAAGATTTTAAAATCAAGATTATAAAATTACAATAATGTTTCATTCAGGCTCTTCAATACCACTTTCACCCTGATTTTGAGGATTTGGGCAAGTGATGTATTATAAAGAGGTGAATGCTTTTGTATTTTATTGTAAAAAAAAAAGTGATATGTAAAGAAAGTATTTTGTGCTCTGTTACAGAAATATCCTGGTGAAATTCATACTATACAATGCAGTAAAAACAGATATCAAATGCTTTATCAGTTTAAAAGCACTGAAAATTCTAATTTATCTTTTAGGGACGCATATAAACTATTAATTCAAATATTATATGGCAATATTGAGTTAGTAAAATCTCTTATAACATAACTGATCCCAACTTTTTAAAAAGCATGTAATATTTCACCTCACAAGCTTTACACTGCTGAAGTTTAAAAATGAACAAAGTACTGAAATCCAGTGACAACAGCTAGCAGAACATTTCCCTTTGCATCTAAAATATTTATAGTGCTCTGTGTATTTAGATTTCTCTTCTCCTAGATATTAGGTATCCGTATTAGGCATCAGTATTTTCATTTTTGCATTTTTTCAGAACAATTTAATTGTTTGCTCTACAGTCATTTTATCACAAGGTGGTGGTATAACCTTCTGTCTTAGATTCCTTGACACTCCCAAAACTTAACTGGATTAAAATTGCTTAGAGAAAAATATCCCATTACCTTTGTAACTATTTTAACAAACTTTAAGAGGTTTAATTAATTATTATGTGTTGCCAATGCACCTATAATTTATACCAATTTGACAAGTGATATTTTCTTAAAATGATAAAGAAAACCTAATGTTTTAAAACTCTTGTGTGCTATACCAAGAGATGACACTAATCACCAGAAAAACTTAAGCTAATTCTGGAACTAGCCAACATTAATGGAGATACTATAATAGGAGTAGTAGGATGAGGTCTCTGAATATTTTTCATTGCCTTGAACTTTACTTTTAGAACTTGGTAGTTTATCTATTTAATGTTTATTCTAAAACTGGATTTTTCCAAATTAATTTTTTCTTTTTTTATATTACTGGTAGCAGCCTTAATCCTAAGTGCCCCATACTGAAACATTTATATAAGTTACTGTGGTAGATACTTGAGTGTACCTTTCAGATGTGGTCTGCAGAGAGCCTCTAGCTATCAGCTCCTTCTGTCTCAGCTGCAGAGAACCACCTATGTGGAGGTTAGGTCCTTCCCAGGGCAGCCCACTTCTACTGACTGAGCAAGATGGCAGTATAACGACCTGGCCATTTGGGCTCTATGCAGAATTTATTTTTATTGACATATAAATGACATATAACTTTGTATTAGTTTTAATCATATAATATAATTATCTGATACCTGTTTATATTGCAAAATGATTAACATGAGTTTAGTTAACATCCATTACAACACATAGTAACAATTTTTTTCCTTGTGATGAGAACTTTTAAGATCTACTCTCTTAGCAACTTCTAAATATACAATACTGTATTGTTAACTGTAGTCACCATGCTGTATATTACATTCCCAGGACTTATTTATCTTACAACTGGAAGTTTGTACCTTTGCACCACCCTGACTCATTTCTCCCATTTTCCCACACACCCTCCTACCCCACACACACACCTGCTCTGGTAATCACAAATCTGTTCTCTGTATCCATGAGTTTACTTTTTTTAATTTTAACTTATTTTTTAAGATTCCACATATAAGTGATATTATAAGTATTTGTCTTTCTCCGAGTGTCTTATTTCACTTACCCTCCAGATCCATCCATGTTGCCACAAATGGCAGGATTCCCTTCATTTTTATGGCTGAATAATATCTCATTGTGTATATACACTATATTTTCTTTATCCATTCATTCATCCATGGACACTTAGTTTGTTTCCATGCCTTGGCTATTGGAAATAATGCTGCAATCTATATGGGGCTGCAGATATCTTTTGGAGACAGTGATTCTGTTTCTGTTAGATAAATACCCAGAAATATAATTGCTAGACCATATGGCAGTTCTCATTTTTATTTTTTGAGGAGCCTCCATACTGTTTTCCACAGTGGCTGCACCAATTTACATTCCCACCAACAATGTACGACGTTTCCCTTTTCTCTACATCCTTGCCAACACTTGTTATTTCTTGTCTTTTTGATAATAGCTATTCTAACATGCATGAAGCGATATCTAATTATGGTTTTGATTTGCATTTCCCTGATGATTAGTGATGTTGAGCATCTTTTCATGTACCTGTTGGCTTTCCGTATGTCTTCTTTGGAAAAATCTCTATTCAGATATTCTGCCCATTTTTAAACTAGATTGTTTCTTGCTTCTTTTTTCTGCTGAGTTGTATGAGTTTAAATACTTTTTAGATATTTACCCCTTAACAGATACATAATTTGCAAATATTTTCTCCCATTCCATAGGTTGCCTTTTCATTTTGTTGATCGTTTCCTGTGCTGTGCAGAAGTCTTTTAGTTTGATATAGTCCTACTTGTTTATTTTTGCTTTTTTGCCTTTCTGTTTAGTGTCAAATCCAAAAAGTCATTGCCACAACTGATATCAAGGAGCTTACCTCCTATGTTTTCTTCTAGGAGTTTTAAGGTTTCAAGTCTTCTGTTCAAGTCTTTAATCTATTTTGGGTTAATTTTTGTGTATGGTGTAAGATAGGGCTTCATTCTCTTGCATGTGGCTGTCTAGTTTTACCAACACAATTTATTGAAGAGATTATCCATTCTCCATTGTATATTCTTGTCTCCTTTGTTGTAAATTAATTGACCATACATATGAGAGTTTACTTTTGGGCTTTTGATTCTGTTCCATTGATCTATGTTTCCATTTCTGTGCCAGTGCCATACTGTTTCAATTACTGTAGCTTTGTAATACGGTTTGAAAACAAGAAGCATGTTGCCTCCAGCTTTGTTCTTCTTTCTTTCTTTCTTTCTTTTTTTTTTTTTTTGTTCTTCTTTCTTAAGATTGTTTTGGCTATTCCAGGTCTTTGTGGTTTTATATATATTTTAGGATTATTTATTCTTGTTCTGTGAAAAATGCCATTGGTATTTTGACAGGAATTGCATTGAATCTGTAGGTTGATTTGGATAGTATGGACATTTTAATATCTATTCTTCCAATCCATGAACCTGGAATATTTTTCCATTTGTTTGTGTCTTCTATTTCTTTCATCAGTGTCTTATAGGTTTCAGTGTACAGATCTTTCACCTCATTGGTTAAGTTTATTCCTAGCTATTTTATTCATTTTGATGTAATTGTCAATGGATTGTTTTCTTAATTTCTCTTCATAATAACTTGTTATTAGCATATAAAAATGCAACTGATTTTTATGTATTGATTCTGTATCCTGCAACTTACTGAATTCATTGATTAGTTCTAACTTTTTTTTGGGTGGAGTCTTTAAGGTTTTCTATATATAATGTCATGTCATCTGCAAATAGAAACAGTTTTATTTCTTCTTTCCTTCCTTCCAAGCCTATACTGAATAAATGTGACAAGACTGGGCATCCTTGTCTTATTCCTGATCTTAGAGAAAAAACTTTATGTTTTTCGCCGTTGAATATGATATTAGCTGCAGGCTTGTCACATATGGCCTTTATTACATTAACGTATGTTCCCTCTATACCCACCTTTTTGAGAGTTTTTTCATAAATAAATGTTGAATTTTGTCAAATACTTTTTCTGTGTTTATTAAAATGATCATATGATTCTTATCCTTCATTTTGTTAATGTAACCACTGATTTGCAGATAGTGAACCATCCTTGAATCCCTGGAATAAATCCCACTTGATCATGGTGTATGGTCTTTTTAATGTATTGTTGACTTAGTTTGCTAATATTTTGTTCAGAATGTTTGCATCCATCTTCATCAGGGATATTGGCCTGTAAATTTCTTTCCTTGTAGTGTCCTTGTCTGGTTTTGGTATCAGGGTAATGGTGGTATCATAGAATGAGTTTGGAAGTGTTGCCTCCTGTTCTCTTTTTTGGGAGAGTTTGAGAAAGATTGGTATTAATTTTTCTTTAAATGTTTGGTAGAATTTACCAGTGAAGCCATCTGGGTGAGGACTACTGTTTGTTGGTAGGTTGGATTATTGATTCAATCTCCTTACTAATAATTGGTCTGTTCAGATTTTCTGTTAATTCATGATTCAGTCTTGGTATGTTCTATGTTTCTAGGAATTTATCCATTTCTTGTAGATAGTCCAATTTGTTAGCATATAATTTTTATAGTAGACTCTTGTGATCCTTTGTATTTCTGAGGTATGAATTGTAACATCTCTTTCATTTCTGATTTTATTTATTTGAATCCTCTCTCTTCTTTTCTTAATGAGTCTGGCTAATGATCTATTTTGTTTATCTTTTCAAAGACCCAGCTCTTAGTTTCACAGATCTTTTCTGTTGCCTTTTTAGTCTCGATTTCATTTATTTCTACTCTGACCTTTGTTATTTTCTTCCTTCTACTAACTTTTGTCTTAGTTTCTCCTTTTTCTAGTTCCTTTAGGTACAAAGTTAGGTTGTTTAATATTTTCTTTTTTCTTCATGTAGGGGTTTATCCTTATAAATTTCCCTCTTAAAACTGCTACTACTCTATCCAGTAAGTTTTGGTATATTGTATTACCATTTTCATTTGTGTCAAATTTTTTTTTTAATTTCTTTTCAACCCACTGGTTGTTCAGTAGCATGCTATTTAATCTCCACATATTTGTGAATTTTCCAGTTTTCTTCTTGTAATTGATTTCTAGTTTCTCACCACTGTTGTTGGAAAAGATACTTGATATGATTTCAATCGTCTTAAGTTTAAGATGTGTTTTGTGGTTTAATACATGATCTATACTGGAGAATGTTCCATGTGTAAATGAGAAGTATGTGTATTCTATTGCTTTTGAATGGATGTTGTGTAAATGCATGTTAAGTCCATCTGGTCTAACATATTGTTTAAATCTAATGTTTTCTTGTTGATTTTCTGTTTGATATTCTATATCTGTCCATTGACAAAAGTGGGGTGTTGAAGTCCCTTACTATTACTGTATTGCTGTCTTTTTTCCCCCTTTGTGTCATTAATATTATATATTTAGGTGCTCTTTTTTGGGGTGCATAAATATTTACAAATGTTACATTCTCTTGTTGGATTGACTGCTTTATAATTATATAATGACCTTCTTTGTCTCTTATTACAATCTTTGTCTTAAAGTCTATCTTGTATTATATATTACCTCAGCTTTCTTTTGGTTTCCATTTGCATGGAATGCCTTTTTCCATCCCTTCACTTTCAGTCCGTGTGTGTCCTTAAAACTGAAGTGACTCTCTCACTTAAGGCAGCATATATAAATTGGGTCCTGTCCATTTACCTTTTATAACTCCCAGTGAGAGCCATTTATCATGGAATAATATATTTAATAATATAAACGCAATTCACTATTAGCATTATTATGAAGAATAAGAAATATCAAAACAATTCCTGGGCTTCCCTGGTGGCGCAGTGGTTCAGAGTCCACCTGCCGATGCAGGGTACACAGGTTCGTGCCCTGGTCCGGGAAGATCCCACATGCCGTGAAGCGGCTGGGCCCGTGAGCCATGGCCGCTGAGTCTGCGTGTCCGGAGCCTGTGCTCCACAATGGGAGAGGCCATAACAGTGAGAGGCCCACATACTGCAAAACAAACAAACAAACAAAAAACAAACAAAAAACCAATTCCTATATTTATTTGGCTATTGTTATTCAAGGAAGTGATTTTTTAAAAAGAAAAGTCTAATCAAATAAGTTATTGTTAAACTCTAGAAGGAAACAAGTGAAGAAATCACTTCTCCATTCACTGTTCTCTCCTTTGCTCACTGTGCTCCGGCAACACTGCCTTTCTTGCAAGCTTTCTAACACGCTGGGGACACTATCCTTGAACCTTTGTTCTGGCTGTTTCTTCTGTGGGTCTAGATGTGGTCAATCCAGGTTGCATCACAGCTCCTGAACAAATCTTGTAAGAATTTCTCTCCCTCTCACTGTCTTTCTCTTTTTTCTTTTCTAATTAATTTTTATAATGGGGTATAGCTGATTTTCAATGCTGTGTTTCTTCCTTCTGTACATCCACTTGATTCACTTACAGAGAGACATCAATAAATTCTTTTTCAGATTCTTACCAGTCTTATATATTCTTTTCCGGTGACTAGAGTATGCTGACTAAAGTGCTTTGAGCTATAGAGTAGGCCTTGTTGATTACCTATTTGGTGTATGGAATGGTATCTGTGCTAATTTCAACCTCCTGATTTATGCCTCACACCACCCCACCTTTCCCCTTTAGCAGCCATAAGTGTTTTCTAAATGTGTGACTCTGTTTCTGTTTTGTCATTTAGTTCATGTGTAGCCATTTTTAGATTCCAACTATAAGTGATATCTTATGATAAGTCTTTTTTACTGTCTGACTTATGTCACTTAGAATGATCTTACCTAAGTCCACCCGAGTTGCTGAAACTGGCCTTCTTTCATTCATTTCGTGGCTGAGTAATATTCCGTTTTACATAAGTACCACATTTTTTTTTTTTTTTTTTTTTTTTTTTGCTGTACACGGGCCTTTCACTGTTGTGGCCTCTCCTGTTGCGGAGCACAGGCTCCAGACGTGCAGGCTCAGTGGCCATGGCTCACGGGCCCAGCCGCTCCACAGCATGTGGGATCCTCCTGGACCGGGGCACGAACCCACTCCCCCTGCATCAGCAGGCAGTCTCCCAACCACTGCGCCACCAGAGAAGCCCAGTACCACATATTCTTAATCCACTTTTTCCTTCCAAGGTCATTTACGTTGTTTGCAAGTCGAGGCTCTTGTAAACAGAGCAGCACTAAAGGTTGGGGTGCCTGTGTCCTGTAGATTTTTGATTTCCCAAGAAATATGCCCATGGGCTTATATACTCTGTAGCTCTGTTTTTTAGACTTTTAAGGAAACACAATACACTTCTCCAGAATAGCCTTGGCAATTTACATCCCCACCATCAGCGTAACAGGGCCCTCTTTTCTCCACCCCCTGTCCTGCATTTCTGGTTTTTACACTTTGTGAGGATGGCCCTTCTGAATGATGCGAAGTGATACCTCTTTATAGTGTTAATTTGCATTGCCTGCTTGTTTGGTTGGCCAAAAAGGGCGTATGCGTTCGTCCTGAATATATTCAGGACGAACGCATACGCCCTTTTTGGCCAACTGCATCATTGGCAAAGTTCAGCCGCTTTTCATGTGCTTTAATGACGAGTCCATTCTACCTCTTGAAATCCCTTTCCTGCAATTGTGCCTTGATTACAAGTCCTTTTCGATGACTTACCTCAAGACATTTTTCAATGATAGGTATCATTTACAAACCTGCTGGTTTGTGAATTGCAGTGCCCCTGAGCTCCATTTTTCAACTTGTATTTTTGGGAACGGGCCACAAAACAGGAGGATTGCTTCAAGCCCTATTCTGGTTCCAGGGGTAAAGTGAGCCTTTGGTCAGTTCCTCTTCCTGATTGGAAATTAGCGTGGCATGTGCCTGTCCAAACACCTAGGGCTTGTCTCTCATTGGTTCCCCCTCTTCCGCTTCATCCTCCAGACAACTTCCAAACTGTGTGAAACAGGGTGTTGAAGGTGCTGACTTCCCCAAGTGGGGAGATTGTTAGGAAAGAGGCTGCAGGGGGAACCCGAGCACCTGGAGATGAGGAGATGAGGTGCCTTTTCCAAACACTTCCTTATCAGACGGTGTACCATCCTCTGGGTGTGACAGGCATGTTTTAGGTGTAGGAAGGGTCCCCTCCAAGTAAGGGGAACACCAGGGACCTTTCCAAAGTAGTGTCTCCCCGAACCCTAAAACTGGGGATGTTTTAAGCTATGGGTACTTGCACGTTCATGAAGGGCCTTGGACAGTAGGCAGAGTCCAAGCTTTAGATGATTGAAGTCTTGAGTGTCAGAAGCGGTCATCATCGGTCTCCCTTAGGTTCCATTTTATCTGGCGTTTATAGATGATGTACATATAGATATCTATTCATTTTCAGATTCTTTCCTCTTATAGGTTATTACAAAATGTTGTGTGTAGTTCCCTGTGCTATACAGTAGGTCCTTGTTTATTATCTATTTTATATATAGCAGTGTGTATATGTTAATCCCAAACTCTTAATTTATTCCTCCCCCCGCCTTTCCCGTTTGGTAACAATAAGTTGTAGGATTTTATATTCCTCAGAAATGGGGGAGTTGAAAGAGGGGTGTCATTTTCAATAGAAAATTATTCAAAAGAAGATTGAAGCTTCAGCCCAGATTATTAGATGTACATCCTTGGAAAAAAATCACTTAGTTTCTCTAAACTTGACCTGACAAATAAGACGAAAGCCCTTCACTGAACTTGCTTATAATAAAGTGATGGAAATATCAAATGGAAGTGTCAGAAACATCTTATTTTACCCGAGCCTTATACACTGCTCTCCGTTAATTACAGTTTGGCTCACACATCTGTTCATTGAAGTTACAATGTTCTCAAATTCCGTCACTGATCCTCCAGAATGGGTCTCAACAAGGGTCCCCCTGCCCAGTGTCACTGGAGCTAACAGAACGAGACTGAGTTTGGTTCAGAAGCAAAGGAAAACTTTATTATTATTATTTTTGCGGTACGCGGGCCTCTCACCGCTGTGGCCTCTCCCGTTGCGGAGCACAGGCTCCGGACGCGCAGGCTCAACGGCCATGGCTCACGGGCCCAGCCGCTCCGCGGCATGTGGGATCTTCCGGGAACGGGGGCACGAACCCACGTTCCCTGCTTCAGCAGGCGGACTCCCAACCACTGCGCCACCAGGGAAATCCGGAAAACTTGATACTTTAATCAGAGAATCGAGAGGTGAGAGCGTGCGCTCCCCTGCGGGCTGTGGGCCGGGCTGCTGTGTAGGGATCCCGGCGGCGTCAGCGGGAGGGTGGGGGCGGAGCTCTCGAGGTCCGGCTTGGCTGCAGCTCAGGCTCTATGTCGCCGAGTCTGCACCGGGTCCCGCGAGCTGAGGTGTCACCCCAGCCATTTTGCACTAGGAAATCTGGTCTGAAGTGCCGGGTGTGGGACCTCTGCATGTGGAAAGCTAGGAGCAAGTGAAATTAGACAAAGCACAAAGGAAAAAAAGGTTAGACTTTATTTTATTGCCCAGATTCTATTTTTATCTCCTAGGAATTTTTCATGGTTCTGCGGGTGACAAACCCCTCCTCTGCCTTTTGTCCCGTTCCTCATTGTTGGGGCGCTGAGGGTGCAGACCCCTCTTCTGTAACTGCTTCGTGCTGAGTTCGGAGTCCTCATACCCAGGGGGGAGGGGCAGAACTTCTCCCCAGCAGCCTACAGGTGAGGTTGATTGTCCCCAGGCCTCCTGCCTCACCTCTCGTCCACCTGAGCACCAGCATTGGAAGTGTTACAGATTCTAAGGACCTTTAAGGGTCCAGGAAAGAGATGCGCAGAGACGCTGGGGGAGCCGGTTTTACCCCGCCTCACATTTGTTTGGCCACCTTAGGCTGACGGTTTCTGCCAGCCTAGATGCTCTGACCAGTAGTCTGCACTTTCTTCAATTAGGCCCCTGAATTAACGTACAAACAGCACCAGGTGTCAGAGCCCAGCCCGTTCAACTCCCAGACAGTCCAGGCCCGGTGGTGATCCAGGACCATGACGGCCACTGAGTCAACGGCCTTTTGAAGTAGCCAGGAGTCCAGCCGGTCTCATTGGCCACCGTCACCGCGGTGTCTGTAGGCTTTTCTATGGTGACAGCGTGATATACGGTTCCCCTGCCAAGCTTATTAGCTACCCTCTGGGTGCAGTAAGTCCTGCAAGCAGTAGTCTGCTCTTTTGGGGCACACTCTTGTTGTTTTCTGAGAGAAGCTCCAGCTCAAGTGATGGTCACACGAGACGTCATGGGGGCCCGTTGCCCCCGGTTGTCTCTCTGGAGGTTGGAGTTGGAGGGCGTCCTCACTCGAGGTCAGCGTGCCCACGGAGCGACCCCTGCAACTTCAGGGCATGGTGGGTGGTTAGGATAACCACATGGGGTCCTTTTCCCTTAGGAGGAAGCTGGATTTGCGGGCTGCTGAGTTCCATGTTCTTAGATACCCCCAGTACCCTGACCGGATGGGGCGGCGGGCCAAGCCATTGGTGACCGTAGTTTCTCCTCCCTGGAGGGCATTCTTGTGCTGTTCCATTTCAAGTGGTCCCAGTTTTTGCACTAATACTCCAAGGGCGATTCACCTTCTATGGGAATGTAAAGGTCAAAGGGTTTAGCTAAATTAGGGAGTTCCAGGGCAAGGGTCTGAATTGACTGCTCTTTCCATTATTGAAAGGCCGCTTCTGGATTCTATTCGAAACGATCATCATCTTTTCCTTTCAGTGTTTCCTATAGAGGCCCAGCTATTAGACTGTAGTTAGGGATCCAGATGCAGCAATCCCCGGCCTCCCCAGGAACCCCTAAGCTGTCTTCTAGTTTTAGAAGGGGTAAGGCTGCAAATGGCTTCTTCCCTTTCCTGGGATGGGCTTCTCCGACCTTCTGTGAGAATGAAGCCCAGGCAGGTCACCTTAGTCTGTGATATTTCAGCCTTTTTCTTGGACACCTTCTATCTTTTATTGGCTAGGTAGCTCAGAGACCTCCTTAGTAGGGCTGGCGATCAGAATGTCATCTGCATATTGAAGGAAGTTTCCCTTCTCCAGAGGTAGATCTTTCAGGTCTTTAGCTGAAGTTTCCCCCAAAGATGGTGGGGGAATTTTTGAACCCTTGGGGCAGGATGGTCCAGCAGTATTGTTTTCCCTGTATGTTGAGTCCTGCCACTCAAAAGCCAAAATTTGTTGGGACTCTGGGACTTATGGAATACAGAAGAAGGCATTTTTTTAAGTCTAATACAGAATACTAGGTCCTGGTGGATGGTAGAATGACCAGCAGGATGTAGGAATTAGGAACTACTGGATGTATATCCTCAGTGGCTTCACTGACTATCCTGACGTCCTTTACCAGGTACCCAGCAGCCCACGGGGCTCTCATGGGCAGGCCCCTCCCAGGATATGGAGCTCGCCTGAGCACATACCCAGCAGCCCACGGGGATCTCATGGGCAGGGCCCTCCCAGGATATGGAGCTGCCCTGGGCAGGTACCCCGGCAGGGCTGGGCACACAGGAACCGTGCACATAGCCCTCATTGCAGAGCACCCCCAGCTCACCTGTCGCTCAGAGCTGACACAGAGCACCTCAGAGCAGGACTTGAGCTAACAAACAGCAGCTCAGACAGGTCTGTGACCCTGATCTACAGTCTGTGCGGCCTCCCTCCACCTGGTCTTCCAGAGGCTTCCACTGCAGCCGGAACGCCAGGCCTCTGTCTCCACCCACCACCCCTCCCCTCCCTGACTCCTGGGTTCCTCTCATTAGGAGAGGGTCTTCTTGAAGTTGTCTCCTACTCATGGGCCAGATAAAATGATTAGAAAACAAGCCAGAGCTGCAGCCCCTTGTCTATCCTGACTCTCAGGAGCCCACACCTGTTCCTTGGACCTCGCCGGTTCATCAACGTCCATTTTCTGCAGCTGTGAGCCCCTGAGGGTCGAGGGTTGGCTGACCTAGGCAGCCTGACACTGCCGGCCAGCCCTCCCCAGGTGTGCCTGGGTTGAGGTCAATATAAACACCGCTCCAGGCAGCAAGAGCCCCTGTAGCTGTGCCTGACGCCATATTCTCTGACCCGTCAGCAGTGTCGGGGCTCGGCTGGTGGGAGGGAGTGAGGGGCCACGGCTTTGTGGGTGGCCCAGTGTGAGTGGGGCTCTGCTGGACTTTCTGCAGGAGTTGCTGGGCTGCCACCTGCTAAACAAGAGGATGTGTCACCCATACCTGCCGCAGGAATTTCTCCCTGGGCATAGGTAAGGAAGGAAAAAAGCAGTGGGGGCCGGGACAGGAGGGGTACCTCAGGCAGGGAAATGGAAAGCTTCCAGAAGAGCGCCCGGGGCCAGGACCGTCCTGGCTGGCCTGCAGGCACCAAGTTGGCCGGCGTGCTCTCGCTGGTGTGGCTCCACGGCCCTTCCTGTAGGCTTTCAAGTCCTTGCACACATTCAGCTGTTTTACCTGGGAAGGGTGGGAACAGTTCAGCAGCAGCTGGCCTGGGGCTCAGCTCACATTTACTGAGAGACGCCTCGGCTCGGTCCCCCAGATTTGCTATGAGAACGCTCCTTGCGGGGTGGGGGGATGCTGGCTGCATGGGAGATGATTCCCCGCCTCTGACCAACTTCAGAATTGTTTACCACTGGAGCAAGTGCCCTGATAGGGTTTTCCTCTGTATAACCAGTAGGTTCTGTTTTTTATTTTTTATTTTTTGGTTCAAGGTAGGCTTTATTCCTCTTTTTTGTATTTATAGATATACGCGTGGAAATAATTCATTCATATAAATAGGTCTATGGGAAGGGAAGAAATTCTTTTTAATTTTATTTTTTTTTAATTTTTGAGTTTTATTTATTTTTTTATACAGCAGGTTCTTATTTGTTACCTATTTTATACATATTAGTGTATATATGTCAATCCCAATGTCTCAGTTCATCCCACCCCCTTCCCCGCCACTTTCCCCCCTTGGTGTCCATATGTTTGTTCTCTACATCTGTGTCTCTATTTCTGCCCTGCAAACTGGTTCATCAGTACCATTTTTCTAGGTTCCACATATATGCGTTAGTATACAATATTTTTTTCTCTTTCTGACGTAGTTCACTCTGTATGACAGTCTCTAAATCCATCCACATCTTTACAAATGTCCCAATTTCGTTCCTTTTTATGGCTGAGTAATATTCCATTGTATATATGTACCACATCTTTATCCATTCATCCATCGATGGGCATTTAGGTTGCTTCCATGACCTGGCTATTGTAAATAGTGCTACAGTGAACACTGGGGTGCGTGTGTCTTTTGGAATTATGGTTTTCTCTGGGTATATTCCCAGTAGTGGGATTGCTGGATCATATGGTAATTCTGTTTTTAGTTTTTCAAGGAACCTCCATACTGTTCTCCATAGTGACTTGGTATGTTCATACAAATTGAATGTATCAATTTACATTCCCACCAATAGTGCAAGAGGGTTCCCTTTTCTCCACACCCTACAGCATTTGCCGTTTGTAAATTTTCTGATGATAACCATTCTAACTGGTGTGAGGTGATACCTCATTGTAGTTTTGATTTGCATTTCTCTAATAATTAGTGATGTTTAACAGCTTTTCATGTGCTTCTTGGCCACCTGTATGTCTTTTTTGGAGAAATGTCTATTTAGGTCTTCTGCCCGTTTTTGGATTGGGTTGTTTGTTTGCTTAATATTGAGCTGCATGAGCTGTTTATATATTTAGAAGATTAATCCTTTGTTGATTCATTTGCAAATATTTTCTCCCATTCTGAGGGTTGTCTTTTCGTCTTGTTTGTAGTTTCCTTTGTTTTGCAAAAGGTTTTACATTTCATTAGGTCCCATTTGTTTATTTTTGTTTTTTATTCCATTACTCCAGGAGGTGGATCAAAAAAGAACTTGCTGTGATTTACGGCAAAGAATCTTCTTCCTATGTTTTCCTCTAAGAGTTTTATAGTGCCTGATCTTACATTTACGTCTCTAATCCATCTGGAGTTTATTTTAATACTTGGTTAAACAAAATACATCTTTTGTAAACAAACCCAGCACAAGGCCAACAAAAAGGAATAAAAGCAAGAAAAACAAAAAGCCTAGGATTGCCCCTTACTGGGCATCAGGGTCAGGACTGCCCCCTTTCTTAAAGGAAGTGGGGCTTTTTGCCCTTGGGCATCAGCATAGGTCCCTGTTCCTAAGCACCAGAATTGGATATGAACAGAGAAACCAGCCCTGAAATGTTTAAGCGTCTTTGCATATATCCCACTGGCTCATGGGGACTCCTTTGAAGTGCCATTTGCACAGGCCCCAGCAGATTGGTGGCGAGGAGTTTCCTTCTCCTCCAGGAAATGGCTTACATCACTGACAGTGCCAGGGACCCAAGGTCCTGCTTGTGACAATCAGCAACGTTGGCTGTAACTTCTGGCTGGTGGTGGTTGGAACGTCTGTGCAGTGGCGAAGAGCTCCCTGTGGTGCCAAGCAGGTCTGGTGTAGAAAATGGTGTGGAAGAGAATGCGGCCACTTGCTGAGAGGGTGTAATGCAGTTGCCACTTGGTGGCCTCTGTTACCCAGCATAAAAAATGGCCTTGTTGGATTGAAGATACATGTGCAGAAAAAGTGCTGGTGTACACATGCACTCCAGTCACAGTGGGGAGAAAGCCTCAGCTTCATCCTGTTAAGCTTGCTCAGGCTGGACATGCAAGTCCCAGGCTGGCTCTGCTATTGGAGAGGTCTGGCCAGTGGGGCAGCTCTCAGACCTGCCGAAAACACTGACTTGTGAGGGCTGGACAGGCCATCCTTGCCTGCCCGCCTGCCCTGAGAAAACCACAGCCCCTGTAGTTACAGGCGGTGTAGTATGACCCTTACTTCTCCTTTTGTTTTCCTAAGTTACAGGGAGAATAGTGGCCTACAACTATTTAAAGAGGTAGGGGGCAGGTCTATTCTCAGTTGATCTGTAAAGGAAGCTACAGAGAGATGACAAAGCGTAATGCACATGTCCACCCAATGTGAGGGCTCTGCTTCTTGTCACTATAGTGACTCCAAGCCTAGGATTTCTACCCATTCTAGCTGCTCCAAGTTTCTGAAGGCTTATCTTCCCAATACTTTCCTTGCCCAACTCTGTCTCAAACTAGTAGAATTTGATGTCAAAGGCAGTCTTATTTTTTTCCTGATTTTTGCCAGAGTGGGTCAGCTGGAAAAACTGCCCTTTTGACTATCTTGTGCCCCAAAGCCTCCTAAACCAGTGCAATGCAGTGAAGTGGGAGGGATGATGATGGAGTGAGGCGGACAAGCTGCCCATGCCTTCCCCAGCCTGGTTCTGGCCACATCCTCTTAGGTATCTAGCTCACCCTGTCACACTAGACTGTTGCAGGATTCAACCACCCGGCATGGAATATTAGAGAACTTTTCATTATAAAACTCCAAGGATGGCCATAAACCACTCTTAAAAATGGGGTAAGGGCTGCTTTAAGTGTTGGAGACAGCATGCTGTACTGCTGCTGCAGTTTTGGAGATGGTTTCCTATGAGGCCTTTTTGCTCTAAGTCCTTCAAACCCGTCAACATGGGCTTTGCCTGTACTGTGTCTTCAGATCCACTGGTTGCCAGGAAAGGGGAATTGAAGGCAACATCTCCAGGTGAGTCAGAGTAGCAGTGAACTCCAGCAGAGCCTCTGCCAAGTCCTCAGAGAAATGGGGAAATAAGCTAAAACCCACCTTTCTTTCTCCTCTCTTAAATAAAACAAAAGTCATAATTTGCCCTAAGCACACAGAGCTCCCACTTTCCTTTCCCAGAACAAGTAACACTGGTTGGTTCTGTAACAGTCTACACGTCTGTCCTACTGCACTGTCAAACCTGAGGGGGAAAACATGTTGAGATGTTTGGGGACGTGGCAAGGGCAGACCCACTGTAGAGGCCACAGCACATCACAGAGGATTTCGGGGTTTGAGGTGAGGGAAGGCTGGGTAGAACTGTGTTACACATCAGCCCTCCAACTCTGATGGGCCTCCACCTCTTCTGGTACCACCAGCAGGAGTTCACAGTTCTTTCCTCGCAAAAGATGTTTTAGAAATTTCCTGAGCTCGCCCTTGCCTCCAATCCATTCGGGAGTCTTCAGTTTGGAGTCGAGGTTGTAATAGGCACCTCCCACCTCTCGAACACAGATCCAGTGCTGCCTTTTGAGTGGCAACTTCGGTGGACCCCAACACAGGCTGGAGGGCAGATTCATGATGAAGCCCATAACGTTAGTGAGAGCAATGGCTCCGACATCCTTGAGCTTGTCCCACCAAACGGCTTCACAGTCTTTGGTTTGAAGTGCTGCCATAATGACGTTCACATCGTAGTTCCCATTTCCCAGCATGCTCTTCTTGTGGGGGGTTATCATCATGGTGCTTGGAGACAACCTCTGGAAAATCTCTTGCAGCGTGTCCCGGGTGAAGGCATTGCTGTCCTGGAAGACGTTATTGAGGGCGTGCAGAGCACAAAGCTCCCTGCGCTGTTTCTCATGGTAGATTTGTAGGGGTGCAGCCTGGGGCAGCTCCAATGATTCGGATTTGGCCTTGTCTCCTTTCCATGGCACGCAACTCATGTTTTTCGCTTTAGGTTCCAGAGAGGGCTAAAAACACCCCACTCTTCCCTCCTGAGGAGGAATGTAAGCTTCTCAGTTTTTGCAGGATTCCTGAGGTCTACCTTATTTTCTGGTGTCCATGATTTATGCTTTGTCACGGGGAGAAAAGGCTGTAATCAAAAGGAACACTAATCCCCCTCTTCTCAAAACAAAGATAACTTTTGGATTTAGTGTATTTTGCCACCACTGTCGAAGTGCAGAAGTTAAAAAAAATCATAAAAAATCTAAGACCTTGTTTTCCTTCTTCCACCCTCCTCTTCTACCCCTTCCAAAAAAACCCCACGATTTTCTTGCTGTATTTTCCTTTCTGCAAATGCCAAATAGGCCTCAAGGCAGGAGGACCGAACGGAGTCGGTCACATCGCTCCTTTTCTTCCATTTCTTTGGTACCACAATACCACTGACTCAGCAGACAAGGCCTAGGTGGCGGATAAAATGCAAATTTCGAGCAGCTAGCGAGGGCCGGCCAGCGTGGGATCGCGGGCCCTGCTGGGGCGTCGGGAGAGGCTCTCCATCCTCTCGGGTGCGGTGGGACCCCGCGGGGCCGAGGACGGCGCAGCTCCCTCGGAAAGCACGGACTCTCACCCTCTCGCCGCGGCCCGCTGCAGGCCGCCACCTGGGCCGCGCTCGGGCGGGCGAGCGAGCGCGCGCACCTGAGCCCGATGTCAGCGGCCCCAGCCCGGCGCCGTGCTCCGAAAACGCCCTCCTTCGCCGTCCCAGCCCCCGCGCCGCCACGGCATCCCCTCTGATGTCGGCCTGACGTCAGCGGCGCCGGCTTTGGGGCCGCGGCCCCCGTGCGTCTGTTGCGCCCGTGCAGGCTGCGTTGGGCCCCCTGGCGGTGTGGGGTGGGTAGCCCGGCGGCGGCTGTAGCGGCAACTCGCCCGCAGGTATAGATAGTGCCCGGCTCCTCAGCTGGTGCCCGGATCCTCTGCTCTCTCCCTCCGGGGCTGGGCAGGGCGGACGGAGTCCCGCCCCGATGCCTGTCCCACCCCTCTCCTCCCCCGGGGCGTCGGCTCAGTTCCCAGTCTATTTTTTCCGATATGAGTGTTGCTACTCCAGCTTTCTTTTGATTTCCATTTGCATGGAATATCTTTCTCTATCCCCTCACTTTCAGTATGTATGTGTCCCTACGTCTGAAGTGGGTCTCTTCTAGACAGCATATATATGGGTCTTCTTTTTGTATCCATCCAGCGAGCCTATGTCTTTTGGTTGGAGCATTTAATCCATTCACGTTTAAGGTAATTATCCATATGTATGTTCCTATTACCATTTTCTTAATTGTTATGGGTTTCTTTTTGTAGGTCATTTTCTTCTCTTGTGTTTCCTACTTAGAGAAGTTCCTTTAGCATTTGTTGTAGAGCTGGTTTGGTGGTGCTGAATTTTCTTGTTTTTGCTTGTCTGTAAAATTTTGATTTCTCCATCGAATCTGAATGAGATCCTTGCTGGGTAGAGTAGTCTTGGTTGTAGGTTCTTCCCTTTCATCACTTTAAATATATCATGCTACTCCCTTCTGGCTTGTAGAGTTTCTGCTGAGAAATCAGCTGTTAACCTAATGGGAGTTCCCTTGTATGTTATTTGTCGTTTTTCCCTTGTTGCTTTCAATAATTTTTCTTTGTCTTTAATTTTTGTCAATTTGATTACTATGTGTCTCGGTATGTTTCTCCTTGGATTTATCCTGCCTGAGACTCTCTGTGCTTCCTGGACTTGGGTGGCTGTTTCCTTTCCCATGTTAGGTAAGTTTTCAACTATAATCGCTTCAAATATTTTTTCATGTCCTTCCTCTCTCTCTTATCCTTCTGGGACCCCTATAATGGGAATGTTGTTGGATTTAATGTTGTCCCAGAGGTCTCTTAGGCTGTCTTAATTTCTTTTCATTCTTTTTTCTTTATTCTCTTCTGCATCGGTGAATTCCACGATTCTGTCTTCCTGGTCACTTATCCGTTCTTCTGCCTCAGTAATTCTGCTATTGATTCCATCTAGTGTAATTTTCATTTCACTTATTGTATTGTTCATCTCTGTTTGTTTGTTCTTTAATAATTCTTCTAGGTCTTTGTTAAACATTTCTTGCATCTTCTTGATCTTTGCCTCTATTCTTTTTCCAAAGTCCTGGATCATCTTCACTGTCATTATTCAAGGTTGCCTATCTCCACCTCATTTAGTTGTTTTTCTGGGGTTTTATCTTGTTCCTTCATCTGGTACAAAGTCCTCTGCCTTTTCATTTTGTCTGTCTTTCTGTGAATGTGTTTTTGTTCCACAGGCTGCAGGATTGTAGTTCTTCTTGCTTCTGCTGTCTGCCCTCTGGTGGATGAGGCTATCTAAGAGGCTTGTGCAAGCTTCCTGATGGGAGGGACTGGTGGTGGGAAGAGCTGGGTGTTGCTCTGGTGGGCAGAGCTCAAAAAAACTTACTCTGCTTGTCTGCTGATGTGTGGGGCTGGGTTCCCTCCCTGTTGGTTGTTTGGCCTGAAGTGATCCAGCACTGGAGCTTACCTGGCTCTTTGGTGGGTCTAATGGCAGACACTGGGAGGGCTCACTCCAAGGGGTACTTCCCAGAACTTCTACTGCCAGTGTCCTTGGCCCCACGGTGAGCCACAGCCACCCCCTGCTCCAGGGGGGTAGGAGACCCTCTAACACTAGCAGGTAGGTCTGGTTCAGTCTCCTATGGGGTCACTGCTCCTTCCCCTGGGTCCTGATATGCACACTACTTTGTGTGTGCCCTCCAAGAGTGGAGTCTCTGTTTCCCCCAGTCCTGTCAGAGTCCTGCAATCAAATCCCACTAGCTTCTAAGTCTGCTCTAGGAATTCCTCCTCCCGTGGCCAGAACCCCAGGGCGGGAAGCGTGATGTAGGGCTCAGAACCTTCACTCCAGTGGGTGGACTTCTGTGGTGTAAGTGTTCTCCAGTTTGTGAGTCACCCACCCAGCAGTTACGGGATTTGATTTGATTGTGATTGAGCCCCTCCTACCGTCTCATTGTGGCTTCTCCTTTGTCTTTGGATGTGGGGTATTTTTTTGGTGAGTTCCAGTGTCTTCCTTTCGATGATTGTTCAGCAGTTAGTTGTGATTCCAGTGCTCTCGCAAGAGGGAGTGAGCGCACGTCCTTCTACTCTGCCATCTTGAACCAATCTCCACTGGTGAGTTCTTAATTAGCAGTGTGAATGGTATTGTTAAAGGTCCTGAATCAGGATTGAAATACCCCCCACACATAAAGGTGTAAGAACCTGGGGAGGCCACGTGCAGACAGCACCCTTAGGGCTTCCGACTTGACCCCTCAACACTCTGGTGTCCAGCCACTGCTTTAGGATTTCTGGGGGCCCAATGCTGACTTTAAGGGTTCCATAATCCAGCCTCTGTCTGCCTTTAGTGAGACCCACATTTCCAGGATCCTACAGAGCAAGGTCTGTGTGACTGTTCTGTGGCTTCTCTAACAAATGACCACAAGCTGAGTGGTTTAAAACAACAGGAATTCATTCTCCCCCAGTCCTGGAGATGAGACATCTGAGATCAAGGTGTTGTAGGACTGAAGTCCCTCCAGAGGTTCCAGGATAGGGTTTTTCTTGCCTTATCCAGATTCTGGGGGCTCCATGCATCCCCAGGCTTTTGGCTGTATCCCTCCCATCTCTGCCTCTGTCTTCACGTGGCTTCTCCTGTGTGTGGGTCTCTCCTCTTTTGTCTCTTGTGAGGATGCTATCATTGGATTGGGGGCCACCCTAACCCAAAATGACCTCACCTCGAGATCCTTAACTACATATATGAAGACCCTTTTCCGACATATGGTCCTGTTCACGTGTTCTGGGGGGACACATCTTTTGGGGTCACCATTCAACCCATTATCTGTGTATAAAATAACCCTAATTTTAGGAGATTACCAAGATCTCAAACAGATTGGCACAGACAACAGCCATGTGGGTGGGGGTCTGGTGATGATGAGGACTCTAGAATCACCTGGAAAGGGTCAAGGCCTGGCTTCATCAGAAAGTGAGCTCTTCCACCATGGGGCCCGTGGAAACAGCCACTCCTCTATTTCCGTGGAAAGAGACACAGTGCCAAGTCCAGAAGTGGTTACATTGCAAAGCTGGCTCTTCTGGGATTTCCTCATCAATAGCATTATGTAATCAATAACTACTGGCTTGCAGAAATCGCTTTCTGGTACATGATGACAGCACTGTCACTTTAGGTGCAGCAAGCCTAGAGTAGGAATGTTTGAAGGAGAAGAGTTTGAGAGATTGTGAAGCTTGTTTGTTCAGGAAACTGAGCAGATTTTTCAAGGTTGTCAAAGAAACTTCTCTCTTAAACTGAAGGCAGGGCTGAGAGAGCTGAACTCCAGGGATCTTTTAAAGGGGCGGCTCTGAAGCACCATCACCTAAGTGGTGGTCTCAGCATGAGCTGGGGTTTGTGAAAAGTGTGATGAGATTAAGCCTGACTTTATGTGACAGGTGGGGAGGGGTTTGCAAAGCACCTTGGCTTTTAGAGTAAAGGTTTGTTGCTGGAACAAAGTGTGTCCCAAAAATGGGCTGAGGCTGAAAATGCCTCTGTCCCCCTCCTTGTGAAAGTCCAGGGAAGGTGGGTGTCGGGGCCCAGGCTTTTTTCCCCTTGTTTCTCCTCCCTGCTTCCAGGTGAGGGCTCTAACCAGCAGGGTGGGGTGACCACGGGGGCATCATTCCCTCCATCCTAGGATGCAGGCTGGCCAAGCCCCTCACCACCTCCCCCGCTTCCCCTTGGTAACACAAGACACTGTGTCCCAGCTGCAAGGGGTGGGAAGGCTGGGGGGTGCAGGGTAGCCATAAACAGGAAAAAGGGAAATGGGTTCTGATGGGCAGCTGGGCGGCTCTCCTGTGAGGGTCACCTGGATGCTAGTGTGGTCCTGTGAAGCTTTGATGCTTTGTGGTTCTGGAAATCCTATAGGAGACGGTCCACAGCAGGTGTAACTATTGCTGTCAGTGGAGGTGGTGAAGCCAAAGATCTACAGTCCAGACTAAAGGTGCCGATGTACATACAGGACAAAACCATCTCATGTGAATGTAGTTCAGGCACGTTTAACATGAATGCAGTCGTGTTAATGCCTAACATTTTCTTTCTTGTGACCCTCCTCCGGGACCCCCTCCTCAGTTCCTGAGGCTCCTGTAACTCATGTACAGGGGAATGGAGAGTGAGCTCTGTCCAGTCTGAGCCCTGAGTTATCCTGTGTGTGAGTCTATTTGGGGCTGCCGTAACTAATACCACAGACAGGACAGCTTAAACAACAGACATCTCCCAGTCCTGGTTGCTGTCTGAGATCAAGGTGTTTCTTCTCAGGCTTCTCTCCTTGGCATGTAGACAGCCATCTTCTCCCCATGTCCTCACATGGTCTCCCCTGTGCCCATCTGTGTCCTAATCTCTTCTTGTAGGACATCAGTTTTTTGGATTAGGATCCACCCTAGTGACCTCATTTTTACCTTGATCGCCTCTTTAAAAACCCCATCTCCAAATACAGCCACATCCTGGGGTCCTGGGTTTTAGGGATTCAACATGTGAATTTGTGGGGGACATGGCTGAGCCCCCACCATCCTGCTTAGGAACCAATATGTGCCTCAGTCCCTGCTTCCCTCAAGTCCCACGGGGATCATGCGATGGCTCAGGGAGAGTCTGGGCAGCGTTTGTGTCCCAGCTGGGGAGCCCTTCTCTGCTCTCTTTGATTATGCAGTGGCAGTGCATTGCTAGCCCCATCCTGAGGTGAGCCGTTCTGGGGTTTTGTGCCGTGTCGCCTAGCCTGCTGAGATGCTCATTGTCAGGGGACGCAGGAGCCAGCAGCCTAGTGGGGATGCCAGGGACTCTCAGGGCCATGATGGATGCCTCTCCCACCAGACACCCCAGCAAAAGTGGGGAAACTTTGCGGGGGTGTACAGGTGGGAGAGAGTCAAAGTCTCATTTATGCTTCAGAAAGACCACTCTTTGGGGTGGGATGTGAGATGCACTTTGGGGGCAGCGAGCTTTGTCAGGGCCTAATGGAGGGATCCGGCTTGGGCTAGGGCTGTGGGTGTAGAGGTGAAATAGTGTGGAGACTGGCCACGGACTCTGGAGGAGGAGCTGACAGTCACTGGGGCACAGGGAGAGTGAGAGGCTGGGAGGCCCCAGTGTTACCGAACCAAACTTGGGTCCCCTTGCCCAAGCGCAGTAAAGCCAATCTACTGACACCGGTTGTGGTGAAGGAAAGGAGAGCTTTAATTGTAAAAGTGCTGGTACATGGAGGACAGGTGGCTTTTGCTCTAAAACCCCGAACTCGCTGAGGGATTTCAGCAAAGCATTTTTAAGGCCAGTTTAAGAAGGGAGGTCACAGGGTATGTGACCAGCTGGTGCACAACCCTCTGGCTGATGGTGAGGTAACAGGGCAGTTAACATTGTAAATTCTTAGGCACCAGAAGCTCTGGGGCTACCTGTTCATGATCATCCAGTAGTTAATTTCTTCCACTTGGTGGTAGTTTTAACATCTATAAACAACTCAGGAAGCGTACATCAGATACTGTTATCCAGGTACTTCAGAGAGGAGCTACAGAAGAGGATATGGGGGAGGCCTCTGTCCTGGGAAGGCCCTATAGGGTCCTGCTCTGTTACACCTGGTGCCTGGGCTCGGCAACCTGGGAAGGTGGGGCTGCTCCTGGGTGTGGGGAGCTGCAGGATCACAGTCCTCTGAGGGGCCTGGTAACCCCCAAGGTGAGATGGGGATGCAGTGGCTGGACAGAGGCGTCTGGCCTGGGAGAGGGGTCCAGGCTGGAAATGTCACTGGAATCATCACAGGGAGGGAGAGGAAAGGCCAATGAGGGCAGGTAGGTCACAGCAGACTACGTGCAGGTGACGACTGCGGTCCTGATGGAAACACCTCAGAGCCAGAAAGGAGTGGCCGTCAGGGACTCAGCTTCATTCTCTTGTTCCTTTGTAAAACCACTGTGTCAGAGTTTGAGTCACTGCCAGGAGACTTCTGAGCCCAGTGCTGCCATGGCTTCATCAAAGGGCCCAGGTGGAACACAGAACCACTGCAGGCCCCGCCCATGTCCCCACAGGGAATGAATCCCATCAGGGCACCAGGCATCACAGACTTCAGAGAACCCCTGTCCTCAGGACCGGTCTTCCTCCTTCCTCTCACCTGCTGATCAGAGGCCCAGGAACCCCCAATCTGGCTCCACCCCCAGGGCCTGGATTCTGGGACAGCTTAGGGGTAAGCAAGACCCTTAGGCTCTGTTATCTGCCTAGTGGTGAGGATGTCTTAAAAGCTACAATTGACTGATTATGCAGGACTGAGTGTTTCCAGCAGGTATGGGTGGAATGATGGGGTGTGAAGTTCCTATGCCTGCAGGGTCTTCCCAGCGTGAAGATCTGTGCATTCCCCCCCCCCCCCCCCCCCCCCCCCCCCCGCCAGTCAGCATCCTCCCAGGAAGCCCAGATCCAGGATTATGAGGGCAGAGGCTCTCCCCTTGCTTACTTGTAACTTCCCACTCCCACACCAAGGAGCCTGGCTCCCGCCATCTGCCATTTATCTTGCATTGCTCCTTTCCAGGTTACATGTGCAGAGGTTTCAGAATTGTTAGCTACTACACCCTGGAAAGAACTTCATAAAATAAAGCCCACTGTTTATGCATGGTCAACTTTACCTTTAGTCTACAGATTCTGTTCATTTCCAAAGGTTACTTAGGTCAGCACCTTTTGCCCTATCCCCTACCCCTACTGTGAGTTTTTTCCATACATTTCTTTCTTTTTGGGG
This sequence comes from Tursiops truncatus, assembly GCF_011762595.2. NCBI lineage: Eukaryota > Metazoa > Chordata > Mammalia > Artiodactyla > Delphinidae > Tursiops > Tursiops truncatus. The sequence goes on along the minus strand of NC_047042.1, from coordinate 25,617,322 downwards.
GGAGGGGTTGCATTGGGTCTTTGTTGCTGTGCATGGGGTTTCTCTAGTTGCGGCGAGCGGGGGCTACTCTTCATTGTGGTGCGTGGGCTTCTCGTTGTGGTGGCTTCTCATGTTGCAGAGCATGGGCTCTAGGCTCGTGGGCTTCAGTAGTTGTGGTGCGCAGGCTCAGTAGTTATGGTACACGGGCTTAGTTGCTCTGCAGCATGTGGGATCTTCCTGGACTAGGGCTCGAACCGTGTCCCCTGCATTGGCAGGTGGATTCTTAACCACTGAGCCACCAGAGAAGCCCCTTCCATACATTTCTAATGCAGTTACATTCTGACACATTATGTATTCCATCCTGTGACACTCCTACATTCTAAATAACTAAAGTTGAATAGATTATGATTGACCCCTTGGGCTATACAAATCTATGGGCATAGACAAATGTATAGTGACAGGTATCCATCCTAGAGTATCACATGGAATACTTCAAACCCCCACCCCAGGATCTGCTTATCATCTATGCAGCTTTGTCTTTCCTAGTGTGTCATAAATGGGGTCATACTGGGTGCAGCCTCTTCAGACTGGGTCCTTTCACTTAGCAGTATATACTGAAGATTTATCCATGTGTTTCCATAGCTTGCTGGTGCATTCCTTTCTACTGCTGAGTAGTATTCCATTGCACGTGTATGGGAGGAAAAACAATTTTCCCTCTACTTTTCTAGGTTCTTGGTTGAGACGCACCCCCCGCCCCCCAATAATAAAAGACAGATTACCAGGAGAAAAACAGAAGTTTAATAACATGTATACCCCCCTGGGAGTATATCAAGGAAAACTGACTCACTCCCTGAAATGACCAAAGCCATCACCTTAAAAACCATCTTCAGCTAAAAACAGAAGAAAGATGTTGGGGAAGGGGGGAAGCCAGTTATGGCAAGTTATCATGCAAAGCACAGCAAATAAACGTATGATTGTTAGCACATTTAAGTCAGGACTTCTTCACTGATAACAGTTACTTGAGATTTCATTATCCTTTCTGGTGCAAAGAGGGACATACCCTTATAAATGGAGACTTCTATATTGTAAATGTCCTTCACAAAAGGGAAATCTCTACTCAGTTTTCTGAGATTCCTTTTTTTTTTTTTTAAGCAGACTGAAATAAACCTTATGCCAGAGAGGCATATTTTGGGGTGGCATATTCTACTTACCTTGACATGGATGTACCCCAGTTTGCTTATGCATTCATGTATTGAAGGACATTCTGATCTCCTCAGGTTTTTAGCCATTTATGAGTAGAGCTGCTGTGCATAATTACATCTTTGTTTGCATTTGGACATAGATTTTCAAAGCAGTTGTCTAAATATTGAAAGCACGATTGTTGGATCCCAAGGTGAGACTTGTTTAGCTTTGGAAAGAAGTGACAAACTGTCCTACAAAGTGGCTGTACATGCATCCCACCAGTAAGCAGGGAGAGTTCCTGTTGTTCCTCACCCTCTAGCAATTGGTATTGTCATTATTTTCAGTTTGGCTGTCCTGATCTTGGAGAGGCACCAGTAAGTGGTGGCGTGAAGTGAGATCTTAATTCCCTGCCCAGGAATTGAACCTGGGTAGCCTGGATGAAAACTAGGAATGCTAGCCACCACACCCCCTGGCTCTTGCCCCCAGTGAAAAATGCATTTCTTACAGAGGCAAAACTGTAAAAACAGGTACAAAGTTTATTATTAGAGACATAGCACAACAACAAGTGGGAAAGCACACAGAGAAACAGTTTGTTTAGTTAAGACAGAAGCAAGGCAGAGATGCACACCCAGAGAGAAAGGGTGTGGGCATCCCCCCAATGAGAAGGAGCGCAGTAAAGACGTCTCGTTAAGTCACTTATATAGGGCAGTTCTTCCGGGTCTCTGTTTACCTCTGGCCAATTATCTGGTTTCTTTTTCCGCACCTGCCCTGCCCTAGGACCCTCCCCAACATGCATGTGCAACTTTTTTCCAAGATGGATTACAGCCCAAGAGACCTATGGGACGTCCTTAGCATCACCTATTTTGGGGTGGTGCCCCTTCCTTTTTGACCCCCAAGGAGGCTTTCTGCACATGTGCAATGTTTCCCTTGCCCCAAGGATGAGAAATGTATGACCTCTTGATCTTTTAACAGGGTTTAGTCCCACTCGGTCCTTGCCATAAAAATGTGCAATGTCCAGTTACTTACCCTGTTTCTGTTGCTGGTTTTTGTATCGAGGTGCAGATCTCGAAATATAGACAGGAGTCCAGTCATAAACATGTAGTCCTGGAGCCCGTTTGTCTCTTGCTTCAGGAAATGTAAACAGGGGGCTGCTAATGAATGTCCGGCCTGGAGCCCATCTTCTTCTCACCCCAGGAAGTGTGAACAGGAGGCCAGTTGTAAATTTCTATCCTGGAGGCCATCTATCTCCTGCCTCAGTCCTAATAGGTGTGCTGTGGTATCTCATGATTTTAATTTGTAATTCCCTAACGGTGTATGATGTTGACCATGTTTTTGTATGACTTTTACTATCTGTATATCTTTTTTGGCTGGGTGTCTGTTCAGATCCTAACCCATTTTTTTACGGGGTTGTTTTAGAGGTCTTTGTCTATTTTGAGTCCAAATCCTTTATCAGATACAAGTTTTGCAAATATTTTTCTCCCAGTTTGTGGCTTGTCTCTTGATTTTCTGAATAAGGTCTTTGAGAGTAGAAATTTTTAATGTCATAAAGCCCATAAGATTACTTTTTTCTTTTGTGCATTGACATTTGTGTTGTGTGTTAAAACTCAAAGCTCATGATCTCCAGACCAAACCCAAGGTCATATAGATTTTCTGTTTATCTCTGTAATTTTTATAGTTTCACATTTTAAATGTCTGTTAATAAATTTGAGTGAGTTTGGCATAAGTTTTAAAGTTTGTCACTACAGTCATTTCACTTCATACAGTTTCCAGTTAATTGTTCCTTAACTATTTTGGAGAAGTCATGGGATACTTGACTATTTCAGTTTGAATTTTCACAGTTTATCGGATGCAGCAGAAGTGCCCTTAAAGGGCGGGGCCACCACTGAACTGGGAGGTGGCTTGGTCTGCACGTTTCCATTGGCTGTTAGGGAACGTGAGCCCCGCCTTCCTGACCCTCGGCAGGAACGCACATTTTGCCTGCGGACTTGGCTCCCCGCGCAGCCGACGGGAGCCCCGTCTCCTCAGACCCGCTGGGGCTTTGGCTTCTGGAACACGCGGGGCTGAGTCCATGCTGACGGCCAGGCTTCAGGACAACAGGGTCGAGTCCACACTAACAGAAGCCGGGTGTCCTCAGGACCCACTGGGGCTTCAGCTTTGGGACATCGTGGGGTCCATTTCTCTCTGACAGGAGCCTGGTCTTCTCAGGACCTGCCGGGAGGTGATGCCGCTGAGGGAAAAGGTGTGGAAAAGTGGGGAGAAGGCTCCTGTGTGTGAATGGCCACTGAGGGTGTCTGTCTTCAGAGGAGCCAGGAGAGGAAGGGCTTGATGTGGAAAACTGGGTTTGGGGCCACTTTTGTAGTGTTGTTCTTTGGCGTGTGGCGTCTGGTTTTCCCAGCACCATTTATTGAGGGGACTGTCCTTTCCCTGGTGTATGTTCTTGGCTCCTTTCTTGTGAATTAACTGACCACATACTTGTAGGTTTATTCCTGGACTCCCTGCTCTGTTCCTCTGGTCTGTTCAGACAGACCACACAGTTTTGGGACTGTAGCTTTGTAATGTAGTGTGAAATCAGGGAGTGAGATGCCTCCAGCCGGTTCTCCTTCCTCAGGGTCGCTTTGGCTCTTCTGGGTCTTTTGTGGCTCCACATAAATGTTAAGATTGTTTTGTTTCTATGAAATGTCATTGAAATTTTGGTAGTGGTCACATGTATATGTATATTCCTTTGGGTAGCATGGACATTTTCACAGTATTTTCACCCATGCGCATGGGATACCTTTCCATTGATCTGTGTCTGTTCAGTTTCTTTCATCAATGTCTTAGTTTTCAGTGTGCAGGTCTTTCAAGTCCTTGGTTAAATTTATTCCGAGTTTTTTGGGGGATGAAATTATAAATGGAATTGTTTTCTTAATTCTTCTTTCTGATAGTTCATTATTAGTGTATAGAATCACAAATGATCCTGCAGTTTTACTGAATTCATTTTTTCAGTTCTGACAATTTTTTTGGTGGTTTTATGTGAAAACCTAGAATTCAGAAATCCCACTGTTTTTCACTACACCCAGGTCATCCACAGCACCCAAGACCTAGTGAATCCTAATATTATCTTCCCACAGTGCCTCTTAATACCATGTGGACAAAGTGATTAGCATCACTGCTTTGGTTGAATTTGGTCTGGGTAAGTCTTGGCCTCTCTAGCAATGTTTGATGTCATCTCTGATTTTCTGGCATGTTACTGACATGGCTGTATTGAAAAGTATTTTCTAGTAAATTTCAAATGTTTAAACTTTAAATAGCAGTACAAAGTTTTCTGCATTCACACCAAATACTGCAGTGTGTTTTAGCCAAAACAGGGCCAGTCTCCCAGGGAACCAGGACATAACTTCAAAATGAGGGATAATTATGGTTTCCACATTATAATCCTATCCACAGGACCACTTCAGCTTTCACCAGCTGCCTCAACTTTGTGGAAATGTCTTTCTCCATTCTAATCCAGTTTTCTTTTTCTGGAACCATCACTGGGGCTTTCCCTCATTTTAAAAACCTTCATGGATTTTAAGTGTACAAGATGAGTATGATCTGGGTGGCTTTTCCTGTATGGCTTCTTTCACTTAGGATGTTTTCAGTGTTTATCCATGTTGTAACGTGTATCATTTTTTTCATTGTGATTGAAAACACATAACATTTATCATTTAAGTCATTTTAAGTATACGCTTCTATAGCATTAATACATTCACATTGTTGTAAAAACATCCTCACCATCCGTCTCCAGAACTTTTTCCTTTTCCCCAAGTGAAACTGTAACCGTTAAACACTTATTCCCCTCAACCCCTGGCAAACTTATTCTACTTTTTGTCTTTGAATTTGACTTATCTGGATACCTCATACTAGTGGAATCATAGAATGTTTGTCCTTTTGTGTCTGGCTTGTTTCACTTAGCATAATGACATCAAGGTTCAGACACATTGCAACCTGTGTGAGAATTACCTTAGTTTTAAAGGTTGAATCATACTCCATTGTGTATATACTACACTGTATTTATGCATTCATCTGTTGAAGGACACTTGTGTTGCTTCCACCTTTTGGCTACTGTGAATAATGTTGCTATGAATATGGGGTACAGATATCTGTTCCAGTGCTTGCTTTCTAATATTTTGGGTGTATGCCCTGGAGCGGAATTGAGGGCTCATACGTTAATTCCATGTTTAAGTTTTTGAGGAGCCGCCATACTGTTTTCCACAGCAGCAGCACAATTTTACTTTATTTCTTTATATGACAGAATAATGCAGCTTATGGATCTACCTTATTTTGCTTATCCATTCACCCGTTGGTGGACATTTTAATTGTTTCTATCTTGGGCTATTGTGAACATTGCTGCTGTGAATATTGATGTATAAGTTTTTATTTGAACACCTGTTATCAGTTCTTTGGGTGTATATCTAGGAGTAGAGTTGTTGAAAATATGATAATTATATTTGTGAGAAAATGCCAAAGTTTTGTACCCATAGATTGCACCATTTTACATTTGCATAAGTAAAGTTTAAGGGTTTCAATTTCCCTACATTGTTTCCAACATTTGTTATTTTTATTTATTTTTAATATAAAAATAGTGTGTGTGAAGGGGTATCACATTGTGGTTTTAATTTGCATTTCCATCATGACTACTGATGTGTGACATCTTTTCATGTGCTTGTTGACCATTTGTATGCCTTGTCTGGAGAACAGTCTATGCAAGTCCTTTGTGCATTTCAAAAACTGGGTTGCTCTTTTATTGAGTGGTAAAAATTCTTGATATATTCTGTAAAGACTCTTAATCAGATATATAATGTGCCTAAATTTTCTTCCATTCTGTGGGCTGTCTTTTTACTTTTTGGATAGCCTCTTTTGATGTACAAAAGTTTGTAATTTTGAGGAACTCCAGATTATCTGTTTTTTTTTCTTTCATTGCTTGTGTTTTAGTGTCAGATCTGAGAAACTATTGTTAAGTGCAGGGTCATGAATCCCTTGGTTTATTCCAGAGTACCATCATCCCTCTGTATCCACTGGGCTAGGGTTTAGGTCTGGGGTTCGAGTCAGGTCATGGGAGTCAGGGTAGAGGGTCTAGGGTTCTGGGGTTAGGGTGTTAGGGTTAGAGGTTAGGGTTCTCTGGGGTTAGGGTTAGGTTTAAGCATAACTGGCCCCCATTACCTTTCCTTTCTCCTCTCTGAGGTCTCCAGGATGGATAGCATTTGCCCAGGATCACACACGAGTCAGGGAGTTGAGCTGGACCACTGTATTTCTACCCCCCAGTCCTGGGCTCTGAGAGAAGAATGAAATGTCTGTACTGTCTCTGACTGTTTCAAATCGAACTCGATGTCAGTCATGGGTTTTGGAGGGTGTCAAGAGTCATGCATGGTTGCTTCCTGCCCTCCCATCTGGGAAAGGTGGTGCTGGCCTACTCTGCCTGAGCAGCCCCAGTTCCAGCAGAGTGCCCAGAGAGGAGGGCAGTCAGTGGACATGTGTGGATTAATGCAGGACTGGGTGTAGCAATGTGCCAGCCCCCTGCCTACTTGAGGGCTGGTGGGGCCCTCCTGGGACTGCAGGCATCCTTTGTCCCATCTGAGTGGGTATCAATAGACAATCAAGTCTCAGGCAGGACAGTCCTTGACCTCTGACCATTCAGGGAGGCATCTGTGGTCCTCTAGCTCAGTTCAGCCTGGGCCCTGTCAAGACCCTGTGGACAGTTAGTGAGCTGACCATGGTGGTGAGCAATGGAATAGCCATGTGGGCAATGTAGCCTTTCCTTTGAGATGTTTCAACTACCAACATCCATGTGGTTGAGATAAGGGCCTCCCCTTCACAGCCTTCACAGCCTCATAGCCTGCTAAGAGAGGTAATAACCCTCTAAATATTTGAGTGTGTCCCTGACACAACAACCATACAGCAGACCATGGCCCTGCAATCCTTTGTCCTTTTAGTTGTTAGAAATTTTGACATTCATATTCATTAAGAGTCAAAGTTATGGGAGTAACTGGGCCTCCCAATGGTAGGTTTACACTGAGACTGCATTGTCTTGGAGAGCCATGTGCACCCATGTGGCCTCTGGAAAGCCTGCCAATTACGGGTTCCATGGCATGGAATAATTCTGAGCCTCCCATTACTTCATTGCACAAGAGTTTCCTTACCACCCTAGCATTTGGTTTCTTCCCTTAGTAAAGGAGACAGAAGAAACTGGAAAAGGAGCAGTATTGTTTTTCAGGGATGGGTAATTAATATGGCAAGGGGGATGGCATAACTCAAGGGCTCCCACCTCTCAGGGGCAGGAATGAGGTCTGTGTGTCTTCTGAGGGCACATGGGCTGTTCTGGGCCAGCCTCTGAGATGTGAGGACCTGATGCCCAAGGCAGGAGACTTGAGTTTACCAACAACAATGATCCTGCCTTTTCAGCAAGTCAAAGAACTTCTTGCAGTCTTGGGAAGACAGTAAAAGCACTGGATGAGTCGCTGCAGCCTCTGACCCTAAGTGAACCCCTTTCTTCCTTTTGTGTCAGATTGTGTGCTATGCTGTGAGCTGTCATTGACATAGAATCTGCTGCTTTCTCACAGCCAGCATCTGTTCTCATGCCCAAATCTAGTGCCTCAGTTTTCCTTTGGGAATTACATCTCACCTGCTTCCAGTCCAAATAGTTCCAGAAGAATGAGTCCATGTTCCACCCAGCTCGAAGATGGGTTTACAACCCACATCTAGCCGGTCCCATTTTCCATCTTCTGGTGATGGGTCAAGGATGAGAATGAAACCCAAGCCAGGCCAAAGGTATTCAAAACCATGACTTTTCTTAGAACCCAGGAAAAGGAGAAACTTTTTATCGGAAAAAGGATGGTGAGTGGTTGTCAGCCTAGAGTTGCTGTTGGCCCAAGGGCAGTGAGAGAGACTGTGCCTGTGAATGGGGTCCCCCAAAGGCACTGAGCAGGACAAAGGTTTGGTGAGAAACAGAAACACAGAGAGTGTGAGACACTGGACCTGCCAGGTCCAAACCCATTCTTAAACTTGCCACTTGCAAGTATTAATTTATTTCTACCCTTATAATAAATACTAATTTATTTTACTTCAGTAAGTGTGTCCAGTTCCTGGGAATAAAAAAAGTCCTAGTTGACACATCCAAATGAATAATCCCTGATCCATCCTCAGGTGTCCTCACTGGGTAGGTGTGGCTGGGGGAGATGAAGACACTGGCTGGGGTCATATACTAGGGGAGCTGCCAAACAGCTCTTTCCCTGTCCTGGGAGAGGAAAACCCTGGAACAGTGATAGGATAACCAATAGGGGAAGAGCTTCCTGAGTGGTTAATTAGTCTTTTTGTATTTTCCTTAATTTAGGGTTCATTTTGGTAATGTGTTTTTACAAAGAAATCACCTGTTTCCTCTAGATTTCCTGTTTGTTACAATAGGTTTCTCTTATTTGACTTTTAATTTTTCCAGTCTAATTTTCTACAGAATCATCACAAATAATGAACAAATATTGATACTTTATTATTAACTTAAGTCTCTATTCATGTTTCCTTTGTTATACCTTTCCTTGTCAGGGTCTCAAAGAACATGGGGTAATCATGTCTGTTTAGTCTCTTCTGGGCTTTGACAGTTGCTCAGACTCTCCTTGTTTCCATGACCTTGACAGTGTGGAGGAGGACTGGTCAGGTATTGTGTAAGCTGCCCTGCACTGGAATTTGCTTGGTGTTTTTGTTGTAATTAGACTTGGCTTTGAAAAAGCAGATCACAGAGGTAAAGTGCTTCCTCACTGTATATCAAGAGAACAGGCTCTTAAGGGAACTGCTCACTTACATTGTTAACTTTGGTCACCAGGCTGAGGTAGTGTTTGTGACGTTTTCCCACAGTGCAATTAATTTTTTCCCATGTCCATCCTGTGTGTCTTATTAAGAGGAAGTCATAATGCAGAAGCCACACTTGAGGAGAGAGGGGTTAGCTTCACATCCTTGATGGACAGCTGATGTCCATCCTTGATGGACAGCTAGAGTTGCTTAGTCTATATGAATTGTTTAGAAGCTTTCTGCCTAGGAGATTTCTATTTAACATCATTCATCAAAAACTATGTAACTTATTTTTACCAGTTTGGACACATGAATAATTATTGTAAACTTTTGGTTATAATCCAGCACTACATTATTAGACTGCTTAGTTCATTCTTGCTTTGGCTGTTGAGAGCATTTTCTGTTTGCTTCTGTTTTCATTTTACATAATTTTTCTTTTGTGGGTTTTTAAAATTTTTGGTACTTCTTTACTCTGATATTTTAAGATTATCCTGCTTCATATATTTACTGTCTCAGTCCTAGCATCAGCCCTTTCTTCAAAGAGCCCTTGTTCCTTTTATTAGAGAATGGTGTTAAAAACTTACATGTGGGAGCTAAATATGCTCAGCTGACAGTGCATGGAAATATATGCATGTATCCCAGCCTATGCATATACACATAATTATAAAGATTTCCATGTGGAGCTATGAGTATCTCTATTAGCCTAAAGATAGTTTATACTGATGCCTCCAACCTGATCTGTTATGACATGGATATTGCAACCTTCTCACTTTGTCTGTGACTTCCCACTCCAGTGGTAAGAAACCTGGCTTCCACCATTTGTCATTAAATTCAGTACTTGTTCCATTCGATTACTGATATAGTAGTTTCAGTACTGTTAGCTACTACTCCCCATGGGAAAGAACTTATAGAGTCCACTGTGTACGTACAGCAAATTTTGCCTTTGGCCTACAGAGTCTGCTCATTTCCAAAGTTAACTTAGGTCAGCCCATTTTGTCCCACCACCAACAGTGAGTTTTTTCATGCCTTTCTAAATCAGTTAGATTGTTTGTTACATTCTGTATGCCAGTCTTTGACACTCCCATATCCTAAGTAAATAATTTGAATAGATTATAATTTATTTGTTGGGTTGTAAAAAATCTGTGGGTGTAGACAAATGCACAGTGACAGGTATTCACTAAAGTATCATACAGACCTTTTCAACTACACATACCATAAACTGTTTACCATGTCTGTTTTGCCTTTTCTAGAATGTCATATAAATGAGGTCATACAGTGTGTAGCACTTCAGACTGGATTCTTTCACTTAGCAATGTGTTAGATTCATCTATTTTTTTTTTTTTTTTGCACGGGTTGATGATTCATTCCTTTATATCTCTGAATACTATTGCATTGCACTTATATGAGAGGAAAAATAATTTTCCCTCTACTCTTCTATGTTCTTCATTGAGATCCCCCTTGTAATGAAAGGGAGATGAACTGGAGAAAAACAATCAGAAGTTTAATATATACCATGCATACCTCCTGTATTCTTGAAAGATACCCAGGAAAACTTAGTCTGGCCCAAGCCATTACCTTAAAGGCTACCTTCAGCTAAGAACAGAAGAAAGATATTAGGGAACGAAGGAAGCCATTTAAGGAAGGTTATTAGGCAAAGCACAGTAAACAAGGGTATGGTTGTTATGCAGATTTACATCCAGACCTATTTCATTGACAAGCTTTTTTTTTTTTTTTAATATTTATTTATTTGGCTGTGCCAGGTGTTAGTTGCGTTATGTGGGATCTAGTTCCCTGACCAGGGATCGAACCCAGGCCCCCTGTATTGGGAGTGTGGAGTCTTAACCACTGGATGACCAGGGAAGTCCCGACAAGTTTTTCTTGATATTTATTCATCATTCAATTCCTGGTCCAGAGAGGGACATACCCTAATAAATGGAGATATCCTCAATAAATGTGAATTTATCATAAAAGGGCATTTTCTACTTGGTTTTCAAAGATTCTCCTGGGTCTGCTGTTTTTTAAATTAATCAGTCCAAAATAATACTTTTGTCTAATGAGCATATTTTGGGGTGGTGTATTCGGCTCCCCTTGACATGTATGTGCCCTAATTTGCTTATGATTTCATCTACAGAAGCACATCGTGATATCTTTAAGTTTTTAGCCATTATGAATAGAGCTGCTGTGCATTACTTGATGCTAGTTTTTGTTTGAACACAGGTTTTCAAAGCAATTGTCTAAATACAAGAGGTACGCTTCTTGGATCCTAAGGTGAGACTATTTAGACTTGGAAAAAACTGCCAAACTGTCTTCCAAAGTTGGTTGTACATGCATTCCACCAGCATCTTGAGTATATTCCTGTATGCTTATTTAGTATCTGTTTATCTTCTTTGGCCAGGTGTGTGTTTCAATCTTTATCAAATTTTAATGGCATTGTTTGGTATAATTTGGGTACAAACCCTTTATCAGATATGTGTTTTGGAAATAGTTTATTCCAGTTTGTGCTCTGTCTTTTGGTTTTCTGAATAAGTTCTTTCATAGAGTAGAAATTTTTAATTTTATAAAGTCCACATTATCAATTATTTTTCTTTTGTTGATAGACTTTTGGTGTTGTGTGTTAAAAACGCATCACCAGATGCAAGGTCATGTAGATTTTCTTTCTTTTTTTAAAATAAATTTATTTATTTACTTATTTTTGGCTGCCTTAGGTCTTCGTTGCTGCACGCAGGCTTTCTCTAGTTGCGGCGAGCAGGGGCTACTTTTGTTGCCATGAGTGGGCTTCTCATTGCGGTGGCTTCTCTAGTTGTAGAGCATGGGCTCTAGGTGCGTGGGATCTGGGTGGCCTTTTCTGTATGGCTTTTTTCACTAAGGATGTTTTTAATATACATTTATGTTGTGAGAAATATCAGCAATACACTTTTTTTTTCATTCTCATTAAAAATACAAAACATGACATTTACCATTTAATTCATTTTACATATACACTTTTGTGGTATTGACTGCCTTTGTATAGTTGCACAAACAAGTTAACTAACATGTATACCTCCTGTGTGCATGGGAGATACACAGGAAATTGAGTAACACCCTGAAATGGCCGAAGACATCACCTTAAATACCGTCTTCATCTCAAAGGAAAAAAAAGGAAGGGTATGGTTGTTTCTGTCTACATTCGATTGCATATGGTTTCCAATTGATTGTCGTATAACTAGTTTTGGAGAAGTCATGGGATAGTTGGCTTCATTTCAGTTTGAATTTCCAAATTTAGTGGATTCTGCAGGCTTGATACAAGGTTTACAAACTTGATATTGGATCAGGACACCCCATGGTGTAATCGGTATTAATGTTTTTTTCAACAATTAAAGTTCTGTGTGATATGAGTTCAGACTGGAGTAATCCTGGTTAGTTTCTGTCTGTTATACATTTGTCCCAGGATGAAAGGACAAGAAAAACAAAGCCTACTTTATTAAAGTGGCTTCAAACTAATTGATGGTATAATCTCCACCTAATTTTTTTTTTTTTTTTTTTTTTTTTTTGCGGTACGCGGGCCTCTCACTATTGTGGCCTCTCCCGTTGCGGAGCACAGGCTCCCGACGCGCAGGCTCAGCGGCCATGGCTCACAGGCCCAGCCGCTCCGCGGCATGTGGGATCTTCCCGGACCAGGGCACGAACCTGTGTCCCCTGCATCGACAGGCGGACTCTCAACCACTGCACCACCAGGGAAGCCCTCTCCACCTAATTTTTAAAAAATTTATTTCATTTAAGTACAGTTGACTTACAATGTGGTGTTAATTTCTGCTGTACAGAAAGTACATATATATATGTTTATATATATATATATGTTTGTGTATATATATATATATATATATACACAAACATACTGTTTATTACATATATACATATGGTTTACTACAGGGTATTGAATATAGCTTCCTGTGCTGTACAGTAAGACTTTATTTTTTATCCATCCTATATATAATAGTTTGCATCTGCTAATCCCAAACTCGCAATGCATCCCTCCCCCGTCTTCCCCTTGGCAGCCACAAGTCTGTTTTCCGTGAGTCGGTTTCTGTTTTGTAGATTCATTTGTCTCATTTTAGATTTCACATATAAGTGATATCATATGGTATTTGTCGTTCTCTGTCTGACTTTACTTAGTATAATTGCTAGGTCCATCCATGTAGATGCAAATGGCATTATTTCACTCTGTTTTATTGCTGAGTAATATCCCATTGTATATATTTATCATATCTTCTTTATCCATTCATCTGTTGATGGACATTCAGGTTGCTTTCATGTCTTGGCTATTGTGAATAGTGGTGCTATGAACATAGTGGTGCATGTATCTTTTCAAATTATAGTTTTGTATAGATACGTGTCCAGGAATGGGATTGCTGGTTCATATGGCAATTCTATTTTTATTTTATTTATATTTTTATAAATTTATTTATTTTATTATTTATTTTTATTTTTGGCTGTGTTGGGTCTTCATTGCTGTGTGCGGGCTTTCTCTGGTTACAGCGAGTGGGGGCTACTCTTCATTGCGGTACACAGGTTTCTCATTGCGGTGGCTTCTCTTGGGATCACGGGCTCTGGGCGCGTGGGCTTCAGTAGTTGTGTCATGTAGGCTCAGTAGTTGTGGCTCATGGGCTCTAGAGCACAGGCTTAGTAGTTGTTGCTCACGGGCTTAGTTACTCCACAGCATTTGGGATCTTCCCGGGCCAGGGCTCGAACCCGTGTCCCTTCCATTGGCAGGCGGATTCTTAACCACTGCACCAACAAGAAAGCCCCAGCAGCTCTATTTATAGTTTTTTGAGGAACCTCCATACTTTTTTCATAGTGGCTGCACCAATTTACTTTCTGACCAACAGCATAGGAGGGTTTCCTTTTCTCCACACACCCTCCAGCGTTTATTTGTAGACTTTTTATTGATGGCTATTCTGACCACTATGAGGGGATACCTCACTGTAGTTTTGATCTGCATTGTTCTAATAATTAGCAACGTGGAGCATCTTTTCATGTGCCTATTGGCCATCTGTATGTCTTCTTTGGAGAAATGTCTATTTAGACCTTCTGCCCACTTTTTGATTTTTTTTTTTGAGTTGTATGAGCTGTTTGTATATTTTAGAAATTAGGCCCTTGTTGGTCACATCATCTGCAAATATTTTCTCCCACACAGTTAGCACAGGTGCTGGGACAGCTGGATACTGACACACAGAAGAAGAAAGTTAGACCCTTACCTTCCCCCCATCCCATAAACAAAATCAACACAAAATGGATCAAAGGCCTAGATCTAAGAACCAAAATTATAAAACTCATAGAAGAAAACATGAGAGTAAATCTTCATGACCTTGGATTTGGGTATGATTTCTTAGATCTGCTACCAAAAGCACAAGCAACAAAAGATAAAATAGATGAATTGGACTTCCTCAAAATGAAAAAAAACATTGTTTATAAAAGGAGCAAGGAACAAGATAATCCACCATCCGAAATGGCACAAGATGTTTGCAAACCATGTATCTGATAAAGGACTGTAGCCCACCAGCCAAGTCCCCGGTGGTCCAGTGGAGTGTCTGTGTGGCCCCTCCCGTCCTAGGTGATCAGGAGATTTCAGGCCCCACAGCACCCAAGGGGTGGACACTGGTCATTCTCAGCACCCTCAAGGAGTGAGTGCCAGATTGTTTTGAGCCCATATTCCCTCCCATTACTGCCCTCAAAGGCTGAAGGCCTCAGCATGCCTCCAGAAGGACAAAGAGTATTTGCAAGTCTTTGAGAACCAAGAGAAGAGTCTTTACTTTTCTGAAAAAGGCATCTTATTATTTCACAACATGAACATTTTCTATCTGGCTCCCAGGGGCGCCCTCCCACCTTCTTTATTTCTCTGAAAGTGGGCATGGTGGTTTGGATGTCCCCAATCCCCACACCAGGTGACAAGGCCAGTGGGGCCAGCTCCTGGTGGTCCTTAGCTTCGTTGGAGATTAACCCAGACTCAGCCTGAGATTGCACATGGACGCCCTTGCTTCTCCCCATCATCGATTCTCATCTCCTGCCCTGTCTCTTTTCCTCTTGCTTTTCAGAATCAGATTTACCTGGTGGTTACCACTCACAGTTCCCTCAGAATCCAGAGATTTCTCCTCGAAGGAAAGGTTCTGGAAAAATCAGAGGGATAAATAAAGAATGCAGCTGATTCCGGCCTTGTGCTGATGCCTAAGAGGGTGATGAGAATGAGTGTTTTCATTAGAATTTTAAATCCTCCAAGTAATAGATCCTTGGGTGGGGGGGCATCCTGTGCCTTCCTGCTCATTCTAATAATGTCATTCCTGAATTTTAATGTGGCAAATAATTTCTATTATAAATATGCCGAGGGGGAGATCCATTTAAAAAATGTTAGAGGTAACTCCAAGGGTTTTACAACAAACAAGGACACAGAACCGTGTCCAGACACTGGCTGAGTGATTCCTACCCTGAGCCGCAGTCCCCTGGAGGGCAGAGTGGCCATGACCCTCCTCCCGCAGGTCAGCTTATTCAGGCACATCCCACATGGGACCACTGCATCATAGAATCTTAGAGTGGCCAATGGCAGGCAGCTGGCTAGAGATGCGGACAAGAGAAAACTGCCCATCAGCCTGGGACAACCCCGATGTGAGGCCTTAGTAAGCGCAGTGTCATGTCATTAGTTAGGGCCAGCATCAGGGCCAAAGTTAAGACCATTCTCAGGGCATTAGTGAGGGATATAATTAGGGTGTTAGTTAGATAAAGAGTCAGGTCATTAGTTACAGACAGTGGCAGGGCCACAAGTAGAGACTTTGACAAGGCCTTAGTTAAGAAGAGCATCGGAGCTTCATCAATGTTAGGGACAGCATCAGGACATTAGTTAGGGCCAGCCTCAAGGCCTTAGTTAGGGATAGTGTCAGGACCTCAGAGAAAACTTGAGGGCCTTAATATAAGACAGTTCAGGCCGTTAGTTAGGGACACATCAGAGACTTTCTTAGGGACATATTCAGGGCCTTAGTAATGGTCAGGATCGGGGTGTTATTTAGTGACAGTAAATGCTATGAGGGACAGCTTCAGGGCCTCAGATAACTTAGGGCCTTAGTAAAGAGAGTTCAGGCCGTTAGTTAGGGACATCGTAAGAGACTTTCTTAGGGACATATTCAGGGCCTTAATTATGGACAGGATCAGGGTGATAGTGTTGGATATCTCAGTCTATTAGGGTCACCGTCAGGGACTTAGTTAGAAATAGTTCAGGCTGTTCTTTAGGTATATTCTCATAGACTTAAATAATGCCAGAATCAGAGCTGTAGATAGGGTGAGTGTCAGGGTATTACTGTGGGATGTCTGCAGCTATTAGCGACATCATCAGGGTATTAGTTAGGGAAAGAGGCAGGCCATTATTGTAGACAGTGTCAGGGCCTCAGGTAGAGACAGCATCAAGGCCTTAGTTAGGAAGAGCATCAGGGCCTTAGTGTCAGGACCTCAGAGAAAACTTGAGGGCCTTAGTAAGAGATAGTTAGGGACACCTCACTGACTTTTTTAGGGACATATTTAGGACCTTAGTAATGGACAGGATCAGGGCATTATTTAGTGACCACTTAGGCTCTGAGAGCATCAGGGCCTAAGTTAGGGAGAGTATCAGGGTCCTAGGGACAGGGTTAAGGACTTTGCAAGTTCTAGTTCAGACCATTAGCTTGGGACAGCATCAGGGGCTTCGTTAGGGAGAATGTCAAGGCTTCAGTTAGAGATAATTTGCGGGCCTTAATTGGACACAGTTCAGGCTGTTACTTAGGGACATCTTCAGAGCCTCAGGGACAGCATCAGTGTGTTAGTTAGGGAAAGAGTCGGGCCATTATTATAGACAGTGTCAGTGCCTCAGGTAGAGAGTGCATCAGGGCCTTAGGGACAGCATCAGAGACTTACTTAGGGACATATTCAGGGCCTTAGTTAGACGGAATCAGGGCATTATTGAGAGGTATATGAGGCTATCAGGGACAGCATCACGGTGTTAGGGAAAGAGTTGGGGCATTATTATAGACAGTGTTAGTGCCTTAGGTAGAGATATTATCACAACCTTAGGAAGAGGGTCAGGGCCTTGGTTAGGGACAGGGTCAGGCCAACAGTGAGGGCATCTAAGGCTATGAGGGACATCATCAAGACCTTAGACTGGGTCAACATCAGGGCTGTTGTGTCGACCAGTGTCAGTGCATTAATGAGGGACAAAATTAGGGTGTCAGGGAAAGAGGTCATTAGTTATAGGCAGTTTTAGGGCCTCAGGTAGAATCAGCATCAAGGCCTTAGGAAGAGCATCAGGGCCCAAATTAGGTTCAGCATCAGGACGTTAGTTAGGGCCAGCAACAGGGCCTTAGGGACAATGTTGTCAGGACCTCAGAAATAATCTGAGGGCTTTAGTAAGAGACAGTTCAGGCCGTTACTTAGGGACACTTCAGAGACTTTCTTAGGGACATATTCAGGGCTTCAGTAATGGGCAGGATCAGGGTGTTATTTAGTGACAGCCTGGTCTATGAGGGAAAGCGTCAGAGCCCAAGTTAGGGAGAGTGTCAAGGTCTTAGGGACAGGGTTTGGGTCTTCACAAGTTATAGCTCAGGCCATTAGCTTGGGATGGCATCAGGGGCTTGGTTAGGGAGAATGTCAAGGCTTCAGTTAGAGATAGCTTGAGGGACTTGATTAGACACAGTTCAGGCTGTTACTTAGGGACATTGTCAGGGCCTTAGTTAAGACTAGTGTCAGGGTGTTAGGGACAAAGTTAGGGTGTTAGCTAGGGAAAGAGTCAGATAATTAGTTACAGAAAATGTTAGTGCCTTAGGTAGACACAGCATCAAGTCTTTAGGAAGAGTGTCAGGGCCTCAGTTAGGGACACTGTCAGGACATTAATAGGGCCAGCCTCAGAGTGTTAGGTAGGGCCATTGTTAGGACATTAGTTAGGGGCAGATTCAGGGCCTTAGTTAGGGACAGCATCAGGGCCTCTGTTAGAGAAAACTTGAGACCCCTAGTAAGAGACAGTACAGGTGTTAGGGACATTGTCAGGGCCTTAGGAACAGTGTCAGGTACTTGGGGTAGTGTCAGGACCTTAGTTATCGACAGTATCAGGGCCTACGTTAGCAACACTGTCAGCATCTATTCAGGGACATGTCAGGGCCTTTGTTAGTGCCAGTGTCATAGAGTAATTAGGGAAAAAGTTAGGCCATTAGTTAAAGACAGACTTAGGGAATTAGAGACAGCGTCATGGCCTTAGTTAGGAGCAGCGTCAGGACATTAGCTAAGGATAGTGTCAGGACCTTAGTTATTGACAGCATCAGGGCCTACTTTAGGGACAGCACCAGCATCTAGTTAGGACCAGCATCAGGGACTTAGTTAGGGAAAGCACGTCAGCCATTATGAGAATAAAATATGTTGTTTATAAACTACCAAGTCTCTGGTATTTCATGTTAGTAGCCAAAGAGCTGGCTGAGGATAAATATCTCTGAGCTTGAATACCTATCAAGAGAAACCTTCAAATCTCAAAAGAAAAGAGAAAATGGGCTGGAAAGAAACCAACAGAACCAAATAATCAATAATTGTGGAACAACTAAAAATGCTATGACATATACATAATGGGTATAGCAAGAGAAGAATAAAGATAGAAAACAGAAGATATTTTTTAAATGACTGAGAATTTCCTCAAATGAAAGTCTGACACCAAAAACACAACGTGGGAACTCAGACAAAAATATGAATAGTAAAGGAAACTACTGACCAATATCTCTCTGGAACTTAGATGCAAAACTCCTCAAAAAAATATTAACAAATTAACGAACCCAACAATGTTTTGACAGAATTGTGTACCATGAATGAGAAGGATTTATTCCAGATATGCAAGGCCTGTTCCACATTCTAAAATCCAATAATTACAGCCATCATATTAACAACCTAAAGAAGAAAACTATATTATCATATCAATAGATGCAGAAGACTTTTTTAAAAAATCCAACGCTCATTCTTCATGAAAACTCTCAATAAAATAGAAATAAATAGGAGTTTTCTCAGGTTGATAACAAAAATCTACAAAAACTTTCACCGCACATTGTGCTTAGTGGTTAGAAACATGAGACTTTCCCAGTAAATTCAGTTAAAAATCAAGGATGTCCCTTGCTCATGCAGTAAAGCAAGAAAAGAAATAAAATACAGGTTGGGTCAAAAAAAAAATAAGAAAAGCAGCTCAGTTAAAAAGTGAACCAACACAATTTACAGCCACCTCACCAAAGAATACAGACACTTTGCATGTAAGTATATGGAAGAATAATCCAGATTACATGCTGTCATTAAAATGCAAATTAAAAATACAATGATATACCACTATGTAACACTTAGACTGGCCAAAATGTGGAACAATGACAGCAAAAAATGCTGTAGAAGATGTGGATCAATAGGAGCTCTCGTTCATTGCTGGTGGAAATGAAAAATAATAGACCTACTTTGGAAGACAGATCGACACTTTCTACAACATTGAACATACTCTTACTATACAATCCAGAAAGTGTTCTCATGCATGTATACTGAAAGGAGTTAAAAACATTTGTCCATAAAAAATCTGCATATGGATATTTTTAGTACCTTTATTCAATATTGCCAAAATGTGAATGAAACTAAGGTGTCCTTCAGTAGATGAATGGAAAAATATGCTCTAGTATATTCTGGGAAGGGAATAATATTCAGCACTAAAAAAGTAAGCTATCAAGCCATAAAAATATATGGGAAATTCTTTTTTTCTCTTTTGAAGTACAAATGACATAAAATAATGTTAGTTTCTGTTGTACAGCATACTGATTTTTTTTTGCAGATTCCATTCCATTATAGGTTATTACAAGCTACTGAATAAAGTTCTCTGTGCTATACAGTAAATCCTTGCTGCTTATCTATGTTATGCATAATAGCTTGTATATGTTAATTCCATACCCTAATTTGTTCGTCTTCCCCTGCCTTTCCCCTCTGGTAACCATAAGTTTGTTTTCTGTGTCTGTGAGTGTGTTTCTGTTTTGTATATAAATTTATGTATTATTTTTTTAGATTCCACCTATAAGTGATCATATAGCATTTGTCTTCCTCTGTCTTATTTCATTAAGCACAATGTTCTCTAGGTCCATCCATGTTGCTTTAAATAGCATTATTTTATTCTTTTTTATGGCTGAGTAATATTCCATTATACAGGTACATACACCACATCTTTTTAAAAATATTTATTTATTTTATTTCTGGCTGCGTTGTGTCTTCATTGCTGTGCATGGCTTTCCCTAGTCGTGGCAAGTGGGGGCCACTCTTCATCGTGGTGTGCAGTCTTCTCGTTGCGGTGGCTTCTCTTGTCGCGGAGCAGGGGTTCTAGGCACGTGGGCCTCAGCAGTCGTGGCATGCAGGTTCAGCAGTTGTGGCTCATGGGGCCAGTTGCTCCACGGCATGTGGGATCTTCTCAGACCAGGGCTCAAACCCATGTCCCCTGCATTAGCAGGTGGATTCTCAACCACTGTGCCAGCAGGGAAGTCCCTACCATATCTTCTAAGGTCAGTTGTCTGTTGATAGTAACTTGTGTTGTTTCAGTGTCTTGGCTACTGTAAATAGTGCTGCTATCAACATAGAGGTGTAAGTATCCTTTCGGATTAGTGTTTTTGTTTTTTTCAGATTTATACCAAGTAGTGGAATTGCTGGATCATATGGTAGCTTTTAGTTTTTTAAGGAATCTCCAAACTCTTTTCCATAGTGGCTGGAATTCTTAAGTGCATATTACAAGGTGAAAGAAACAAGTATGAAAATGGTACAAGATATATGATTCCAAAGATATGATATTATGTTAAAGACATATGTATAAGACAGTTAAAAAGTCAGTGGTAGCCCAGGGTGGCAGAGATGGGACAATGAATAGCTTAAGTCTAGAGAATTCTCAGGATAATTAAAATAATCTGTATAATACTATTGATATAATGATGGATTCTTATCATTATGCATTTGTCCAATCCCACAGAATGTACATCACTAAGGATGAACCATAAGGTAAACTATGGTCTTTGAACAAGTATGATGTATCAATGTAGATCCAGCGATGGTACAAATGTACCACTCTTTTGTGGGGTGTTGAGCATGAGGGGCCTATACCTGTGTGGGAGCAGGAAGCATATGAGAAATCTCTGTCATGTTTTCACTTTTGCTATGAACCTAAATGGCTTTTTAAACAATCACTTAAAATTTAAATATTTACATTGGTAAGTGGAGCATGAAACACTTATTGGCATATATTAAAAGATTCCAAAACTAAAAATAGAACTACCATATGACCCAGCGATTCCACTCCTGGGTGGATAACAAAAACAGCCCCAAAACACTAATTCAAAAAGATACATGCACGTCAGTGTTCATAGCAGCATTTTTTACAACTGCCAAGATATGGAAGCAAGCTAAGTGTTCATCAACAGATGAATGGATAAAGATGATGTGATATATATACACACAATGCCATCCTACTCAGCCATAAAAAAACATAAAATTTTTCCATTTTCAGCAACACGGGTGGAGTTGGAGGGCATTACGCTAAGTGACATAAGTCAGACTGAGAAAGGCAAGTACCATGTGATATCACATATATGTGGAATCTAAAAAGTACAACAAATCAGTAAATATAACAAAACAAACTCACAGATATATAGAACAAACTAGTGGTTACCCCTGGGGTTCATGGAGGAGCAATATAGGGGTTGAGGAGTGGGAGGTACAAATATTGGCTGTGGGTGGGGATGTATTTTACAAAACAGGGAAATAGTCAATATTTTATAATAACTAAATGAAATGTAAACTTAAAATTGTATAAAAAATTTAAAAAAAGAATAAAATACAATTTTTAAATGATTCAGTATTCTCAAAGAATATTTGAAAAAGCAGATATGCTTTTCTCTAATTTTTATTTAATTAATGCACTTTAAAGATGTTAGAAAGTATAAAGTGGGGGTCAGGAGAACAAACTGACTCTACAATTCATAACACACACACTGTAAGCAAATTATTCTGATCTGTTGATTCATTTATAATGTGCTTTATGACTTAATATAGATCATGACTTTTTTTGTTAATCGTCAGATATGCATTCATGTCATTATTTTCAAAGGTTTCTGTCCATTCCCAACCCAAAATGTTAACCCACCCTCCATCACTGCCTTCGGTTTATTTTCAAACAAATCTGTGATGTAAACAACTTTGTGCTCTGCATCTTTTGGGGTATGGAGTCTCAGCTCACCTAAGGACAGGTGGTCATGCTCTGCCCCCAGGAAGTCCTGTGGGTCAAGTGGGCCCCGAGAGGAGAGGGGGCTAGAGGACCTGAGGACTAAGGGTACCTTTCAGTAGATTTCTATGGGTGACCCCTCACATCTCCCTAAACCCACCACATGATTTCCACCAACAGAGTAGCATCTACCCTAGGCAACAGCAAGGCCACACCCATTCCAGGAAGAGCTCAGTCCCTAGGAATCAGGCCCAGGGAACCTGCACTTCTGGAAGTTCTTATCCCAAACCTTCACGCTACACAGTGGACTCAGGTGTGCTATGCCTAATATCTCTAGCTCAGTGCTGCTGAATACGGGTCTGAGGGAGTAACATCTGCTCCAACAAAAAGCTTGTTAAAGATGCCATTTCATGAGCCCCATGAGGAGGATCATAACTTAAAGTGGGGCCCTGATCTCCCTCAAATTTATATGCACTTTGAAGCTGCAGAAGAAATGTTTGCTACGTGGGTCCCATGCAGTTTCCCATTAGTACTACATAATGAGTATTTAGAAATAACATCATCTGTGCCCTCCCCACAGAGTCTGTCTATTGATCTGGGTGGGAGCATCCATGTTGTTTTAATTCCAGGTGATTCTAAGGTGAGGCCAGGTTTAAGCCCGAGGGCTGCTGGGTAATCAGTGAGAGTTGCTTCCAGTCTTTGGTCCTTCTTCCTTTGGGGAGGCATCGGTGTCTGCTCTACATGGGACTGGAAGGGGCGGGGCAGCATAGTCCACTGACTGTGCTGTAGCAGAGTTTTGGGGCATCTGCGTGAGGGGAAAGTGTGTGTAGACAGGAAGGAAAAAGCTCACAGTTTGGTCTCCATTCAGGGGTCATCGTTCCTGAATCTCTCTTTTTCAAAATGTTGGCATTTCAGCATTTCGAGGTCCATTTGTCTGTGGCTGTAGTGGGAACAGGTGAAGGAGCTGTGCTGATGGTGCTGAAAGCATATTCTCAACATGCTGATGTGGTGCCTCAACATCATGTCCATGAGAAGACGACCAAAGCAGGAGGAAGATGAGGGAATGGCAGCTTCCCAGGGGAGTGTCCTCTCCTGGGTCAGAGGCTGTGTCTGCTTTTCCTCCTGAAATTTCATGGATTGCGAACCTACAAACCTTTAATGTTCTACTTATGTTCCTGCCTTGCAAAGTTCTTTTCAACTACTTATTTTTTTCCTTCTTATGATAGTCAAAGTCCACTCTTTAGGGTACCTCTCCCCTGTGATCCAGAGCCCCATTGTCTGCATCCATGCTCCCTACAGAGCATGGAGAATTCTCACTATGAATAAATGACATTCAACTACTGAAATTATTCTCTTTGTGAAAGATCAACATGGGAAGGCAGTAATAGCCGAAATGCCCTATGGCATAATTTCAGATGCTGGATATTAGTGAAGAAGGGAAAGTGGAATGATTAATGTACATCTGAATGCAACAGAAACGTCAGCTTATCACAGCAGGATTAAGAAAATGCTCTTTTAAGTGGGATAGCATTAGTGGCCCAGATAAGGTTCTGGGAGAAAAAGTAATTAGGAGAGATTTGCTCTGTATATTGATAAGAAAGACTATTTAAATACAGTGTAACAGTCAGGGAACATGGGAGGTACATGTGGACTGAAATTTGCATAAAAGTGACATTTTTTTCACGATAGTTTCAGATTTTGCTTTTCTTATGTATTTTCACCTGGAATACCACAGTAGTGATAATGTGTCTTGTGAGCTTCTCATTTGTCCCATTACACCTGCCGTTCACTGGTTCAGGTGCTTTCCGCAAGATTCCTCCACTATGAAGTTCATATATTTTATCTTTAGTAAATGTCTGGTGTGATTCACTGAGAAAATGTGCATAAACCATTAAGGTAAATCTGGAAAATCCCATTCTTCTTTCTTTTTTTTTTTGCTTGTAGTTTTCTTTGGAAAATGAACATTGTCACCTTTGTTTATTAAAGATATTGGCTTTTCAAATGGAGGTTGCAATTGGTCAAGCCTTGTTCTTGTAAGTTTCCATTATACTCCATACTAATGTAACAGACATACTCTTCTTTATCACTTCTTTGTATTTTCAAAAAAGTTTACAAAAATCTCATTATTAATGTATGCTCATTTGTGTTTAATTTATGAAACAAAGCTCAACTCAAATGATAAATAATTTTTCAAAGAAATCAGAGATTAAGAACCAGTAGCTCTAACTTATTTTATATCACTGTGGGTATGTCTCCCCTAGTGTATTTATAATATACAAAGTGTATCACCCACAAATAGATTTATATGATTTACCCAATTAAAAATGATTCATATTAATTCTTCTTTAAAAGTTTCGTAGAATTCACCAGTGAAGCCATCTAGTCATGGTATTTTTTTGTTAGAAGGTTTTTGAGAACTGATTCAATCTCCTTAATAGTAATTTGGTCTGTTTAGATTGTTTAATTTCTTCATGATTCAGTCTTTTTATTGATTTTTTAAAATAATTTATTTGTTTCTATCTTTGGCTGTGTTGGGTCGGCGTTGCTGCACACGGGTTTTCTCTGGTTGCCGTGAGTGGGGGCTACTCTTTGTTGCGGTGCGCGGGCTTCTCATTGCGGTGGCTTCTCTTGTTGCAGAGCACGGGCTCTAGGCATGCGAGCTTCAGTAGTTGTGGCATGTGGGCTCATTAGTTGTGGCTTGTGGGCTCTTGAGCACAGGCTCAATAGTTCGGCGCACAGGCTTAGTTGCTCTGCAGCATGTGCGATCTTCCTGGGCCAGGGATCCAACCCATGTCCCTTGCATTGGCAGGCAGATTCTTAACTACTGTGCCACCAGGGAAGCCCGTGGTCTTTTTATTTAGTTTTTTCCTTTGGCCCATTGATTATTTAGGATCATGTTGTTTAATTTCCACATATTTGTAAATTTTCCAGAGTCTGTCCTGTTCGTTTCTGGTTTCTTACCATTATGGTTGAAAAAATACTTAGTATGATGTCTGTCTTCTTAAATTTGTGAAGACTTGTTTAGTGACCCATCACATGATCTGTCCTGGAGAATGTTCAATGTTCACTTGAGAACAATATGTATTCTGCTGCTGTTGGATGGACTGTTCTGTTTTGGTCTGTTCAGTCCATTTGGTCTAATGTACAGCTCAGGTTCAGTACTTCCTTATTGATTTTCTTTTTGGATGACCTATTCATTGTTGAAAGTTGGGTATTAAAGATCCCTACACTTTTTTTTTTTTTTTAGTATTGTCTATTTGTCTCTTCAAATCTGTTAGTGTTTGCTTAATATATTAAGATCCTCCACTGTTGGGTACATATTTATTTATGATTTTTGTCTTGATAAATTGAAAACATTATCATTATATAATGCCCTTATTTTTTTTTCCTTGTTGCAGCTTTAGGCTTAAAGTCTATTTTGTCTGGTATAACTCTACCTAGCACTGCTTTCTTTTGGTTTCCACTTGTATGGAATATCTTGTACCAGAGCTTCAATTTGAGCTTATTTGTGTTTTTAACTCTGAAGTGAGTCTCTGATAGCCAGCATATAGTTCGATCTTGTATTTTTATCTGTCTAGCCACTCTGTGACTTTGGACTAAAGAATTTAATATATTTATGTTTACAGTAATCATTGACAGTTAAGGACTTTCCGATGCCATCTTATTGTTTTCTGGATTTTTTTGTTGTTTCTTGTTCCTTCCTCTGTTGCTGCCTTTCTTTGTGAATTAGTGATATTCTGTAGTGGTATGTTATGATTCCCATCTCTTTATGTTTTCTGAATCTACTGTAAAATTTTTGCTCTGTGGTTCCATGAGGCATACAGAAAACATCTCACAGATATAAGTGTATTTTATGTTGATAATAATATAATTCCATGACACAAATGCAAAACTCTGCTTTTACTCCCCTCCATGAATTTTTGTATGTGGTGTTACAGCTTACCTCTTTGTATATTGTTTACACGTTAAAATTATTATAGCTGCAGTTATTTTAATAATCACATACTTTAACCTGTATACTAAAGTTAATCGGTTAACACACCACCATATCACATTATTAAAAGTATTCTTACCTTAACTATATACTTATGTTTACAAGTCTAATGCTGCAAGAAATGTGGGAGTGCATATTTCTTTTCAAGTTAGTGCTTTTATTTTTTTTTTGGATAAATACCCAGAAGTGGAATTGCTGGATTGTGTAACAGGGCTATTTTTAACATTTCTGAGCAAGCTTCATATTGTTTTCCATAGTTGCTGCAAAATTATACCCCCACTAACAGTTCACAAGTGTTCCCTTTTGTCAACATCATTACCAACACTTACTTTCTCGTCTTTTTGATGATAGCCATTCTAACAGGTGTGAGATAATATCTCATTGTGGTTTTTATGGGCACTGTACTGATGATTAGTCATGTTGAGTACATTTTTGTACACTTATTGGCCATCTATATGTCCTTTTTAGAAAAATGTTTCCTTTGCCCATTCATACATTGGATTGTTTGATTTCTTGTGGCATTTTATGAGGTTTTTTTTAAATGTATTTTGATTACATGCCCCTTATCCAGTCTATGGTTTGAATTTTTTTCCCATTTGGTAGGTTTACTTTTCATTTTGTTGATTGTCTATATTGTTGTGCAGTAGCTTTTTTTTTTAGCTTTATTTATTATTCATTCATGTATTTTATTTATTTATTTTTTGGCTGCATTGGGTTTTAGTTGCGGCATGCGGGCTCTTTGTTGCTGTGTGCGGGTTTCTCCCTAGCTGTGGTGTGTGGGTTTTTTTTTTTCTTCTCTCTCTCTAGTTGTGGTGCGCAGGCTCCAGGGTGCGTGGGCTCTATAGTTTGCAGCATGCAGGCTCTCTAATTGAGGCGGGCAAGCTGAGTAGTTGTGACGCACGGGATTAGTTTCCCTGTGGCATGTGGGATCTCAGTTCCCTGACCAGGGTTCAAACCCACGTCACCTGCATTGTAAGGCAGATTCTTTACCACTGGACCCCCAGGGAAGTCCCTAGAAGATTTTAGGTTTGATTTCTTCTTGTTTACGGATTTCTGCTTTTGTTGTTTGTGCTGTTAGCGTCATATTAAAAAAAAATAATCATCAGAACCAATGTGGAAGAGTTTTTTATGCTTTCTTTTAAGACTTTTATGGTATCAGTCCTTAGGTTCAAGTCTTTGATCCATCTTGAGTTAATTCTTGTGACTGACCTAAGATAGGGGTTCAAATTTCTGTTTTGCTTGTGCTTCTCCAGATGTTCTAACCCCATTTATTGAAAACACTATTATTTCCCTATGGTTGCTCTTGGCTACCTTGTCAAAAATTAGTTAACCTTAAATGTAGGGGTTTAATTCTGGGCTCTCTGTTCTGTCGCATTGGTCTGGGTGTCTATTTTGATGCCAGCACTTTACTGTTTTAATTAATATAGATTGTAGTATAGTTTGAAATTAGGAACTGTGATGCCTCAGGTGTTGTTCTTCTTTCTCAGGACTGTACTGGCTATTCAGATTTTCTCTGGTTCCATAGAAAGTTTAAAATTGAATTTTTTATTTCTGTGGAGAATGTCATTGGATTTTTGAGAGAGATTGTTAGAATCTACAGATGGTGTTAAGGACTTTTAATCTTAGAAATTCCTCCAATCTATAAACATAGGATATCTTTCCATTTTTTAGTGACTCCAGTTTATTTTATCAGTGTCTTGCAGTGTTCAATGTAGAGACTTCTCAACAACTTTGTCAAATTTATTTCTAGATATTTTATTATTTTTGATGCTATTGTAAATTAGATTTTCTTTATTTTTTCAGATGTTTTACTATCTGTGTATAGAAATACAACTGATGATGTATGTTGATTTTATATACTGCAGTTTTACATACTTTCTTGATTAGTTACAACTTTTTGGTGAATTCCTTGGGATTTTTTACATACAAAATCATACCATCTTCAAATAATGATAATTTTAGTTCTCTCTTTCTGATTTGGATACCTTTCTTTGTCTTGCCTAATTGCTCCAGCTAACACTGTCTGTACTATATTGAATAAGAGTGATTAAGTGGGCATCACTGTCTTGTTCTTGATCTTAGAAAAATAGCTTTTACCTTTTTACCAACGAGTATGATGTTAGCTATGGGCTTATTACATATGGCCTTAATTATGTTGAGGTACATACCCCCCTATACTCAATCTCTTCAGAGTTTTTAATCATAAAAGAATAGCATTCTGTCCATTGCTTTTTCTGCATGTATTGAAACAATCATGTGTTTTTTATTTTTACTCAATTAATGTGATGTATCTCGCATATTCACTTGTGTATGTTGAAACATTCTTAAATCCCAGCGATAAATCCCACTTGGTCACAGTGTATTATCCTTTTAATGTATTGTTGAAGTTGATTTGCTAATATTTTGTTCAGAATTTTTACATCTGTGTTAATCAGTTTTATAGACCTGTAGTTCTCTTTCCTTTTCTTTCTTTTTTTTTCTTTTTTGCGGTATGCGGGCCTCTCACTGTTGTGGCCTCTCCCATTGTGGAGCACAGGCTCCGGATGCACAGGCTCAGTGGCCATGGCTCACGGGCCCAGCCGCTCTGCGGCATGTGGGATCTTCCCGGACCGGGGCACGAACCCGTGTCCCCTGCATTGGCAGGCAGACTCTCAACCACTGTGCCACCACGGAAGCCCCTGTGTTGGGAGTTTTTTGATTACTGATTCAATCCCTTGTTATTGGTCTGTTTAGATTTTCTATTTCTTCCTGATTCAGTCTTGGTAGGTAGCGTGTTTCTAGGAGTTACCAGTTTCTTCTAGGATATCTAATTTGTTGGCATATATTTGTTCATAGTAGTCTCTTATGATCCTGTATTTCTGTCGTATCGGTGGTACTGTCTCCTCCTTCATTTCTGATTTTGTCTTCTCTCTTTTTTCCTAGTCTAGCTGAAAGTTTGTGAATTTTATGGTTTTGAAAATACAGCCTTTATTTTGTTGATCCTTTCTATTGATTTTCTTCTATTGATTTTCTTTTATCTATTTTATTTATTTCTACTCTAGTCTTTATTGCATCCCTCCCTCTGCTAACTTTGGGGTACATTTCTTCTGTTTCTAGTTCCTTGAAATGTACAGTTAGATTATTTAGGTGCTTTCTAATTTCTTGCCATATGCACTATGGCTGTAAACTTTCCTCTCTATGACTGCTTTTGCAGCATCCCATAGGTTTCGGTAGGTTGTGTTTCCATTTCCATTTGTTTTGAAGTTTTTTTTAAATTCACTTTTTAAAAATTTATTTATTTATTTTTGGCTGTGTTTGGTCTTTGTTGCTGCACAGGGGCTTTCTCTAGTTGTAGCGAGCAGGGGCTACTCTTGGCTGTGGTGTGCAGGCACTACTCTTCATTGCAGTGTGCTGGCTTCTTATTGAGGCGGCTTCTCTTGTTGTGGAGCACAGGCTCTAGGCGTGTGGACTTTAGTAGTTGTGGCACACAGGCTCAGTAGTTGTGGCCCGTGGGCTCTAGAGCACAGGCTCAGGGGTTGTGGCGCACGGGCTTAGCTGCTCCATGGCATGTGGGATCTTCCTGGACCAGGGCTCGAACCCATGTCTGCTGCATTGGCAGGTGGATTCTTAAGCACCGCACCACCAGGGAAGTCCTTTTAACTCACTTCTGATTTCTTTTTTGACCCACTGATTTTTCAGAAGTGTACTGTTTAGTTTCCACATTTTTGTAGATTTTCCAGATAGACTCTTGTTGATTTCTAGTTCTATATCATTGTGTCCAGACAGTTGATATGATTTTGATCTCCTTAAATTTGCTAAGACATATTTGTGTTTTATGATATGACTTATCCTGGAGTATGTTCCATGAGAACAAGTTGTTGGATGAATGTCCTGTAAATGCCTGTTAAATCCATTTGCTGTAATTATAGGTCAGAATCTTGATTGTCAGGAAGTTGCAGTGGGGGATACGGGGGATGCTGTTCAAATGGTATAAAACTTTGATGAAACATGAGTGAATTCTTGATCACTGAATACAGCCTGGTGAAACAGTTATGGAGTGTATTATACTTTAAAAAAAAAACTTAGATTTAATCAACAAATTATCAATAACATTCTGAAACATACCGTGCATTACAACAGAGTTCACCAGTTAAAGTATAACGTTAAAGCAAATCTTCTGCGGTGAAAAATTACTCCTTTTCCAAACTGTCCTTGCACTCATATAACTTTTTTAATGCAATTTATTTTTTATATTTTTTATTGAAGTATAGTTAATATACTATATTCCTCCCCCACATCTTTCACCTTTGGTAACCATAAGTTTGTTTTCTTTATCTGTGAGTTGACGTCTGTTTTGTAAATAAGTTCATGTGTATCTTTTTTTTTTAGGTTCCACATACCAGTGGTGTCATACGGTATTTGTCTTTCTCTGTCTGACTTACTTCACTTAGTATGATTATTTCTAGGTCCATTCATGTTGCTGCAAATGGCATTATTTCATCTTTTTTATGTCTGAGTAGTGTTCCATTGTATATATATACCACATCTTCTCTGTCCATTCATCTGTCAATGGACATTCAGGTTGCTTCCATGCCTTGGCAATTGTAAGTAGTGCTGCAGTGAACATTGGGGTGCATGTGTTTTTTTATTAATTAATATATTTTTAACATCTTTATTGGACTATAATTGCTTTACAATGTTGTCTTAGTTTCTGCTGTATAACAGGGTGAATCAGCTATACTTACACACATATCCCCATATCCCCTCCCTCTTGCGTCTCCCTCCCACCCTCCATATCCCACCCATCTAGGTGGTCACAAACCACCAAGGTGATCTCCCTGTGCTATGAAGCTGCTTCCCACTAGCTACCTATTTAACATTTGGTAGTGTATATATGTCAATGCTACCCTCTCACTTCATCTCAGCTTAGCCTTCCCCCTTCCTGTGTGCTCAAGCCCATTCTCTCCATCTGCGTCTTTATTCCCGTCCTGCCCCTAGGTTCATCAGAATTATTATTATTATTATTATTTTTAGATTCCATATATATGTATTAGCATACGGTATTTGTTTTTCTCTTTCTAACTTACTTCACTCTGTAGGACAGACTCTAGGTCCATCCACCTCACTACAAACAACTCAGTTTCGTTTCTTTGTATGGCTGAGTAATAGCCCATTGTATATATGTGCAACATCTTCTTTATCCATTCATCTGTCAGTGGACACTTAGGTTGCTTCCATGTCCTGGCTATGGTAAATAGTGTTGCAATGAACATTGTGGTGCATGACTCTTTTGGAATTATGGTTTTCTCAGTGTATATGCCCAGTAGTGGTGTTGCTGGGTCATATAGTGGTTCTATTTTTAGTTTTTAAGGAACCTCCATACTGTTCTCCATAGTGGCTATATCAATTTACATTCCCACCAACAGTGCAAAAGGGTTCCTTTTTCTCCACACCCTTTCTATCATTTATTGTTTGTAGATTTTTTGATGATGGCCATTCTGACCAGTGTGAGATGATACCTCATTGTAGTTTTGATTTGCATTTCTCTAATGATTAATGATGTTGAGCATCCTTTCATGTGTTGGTTGGCAATCTGTGTATCTTCTTTAGGGAAATGTATATTTAGGTCTTCTGCCCATTTTTGGATTGGGTTGTTTGTCTTTGTGATGTGGAGCTGCATGAGCTGCCTGTATATTTTGGAAATTAATCCTTTGTCAGTTCCTTCATTTGAAAATACTTTCTCCCATTCTGAGGGTTGTCTTTTCATCTTGTTTATGGTTTCCTTTGCTGTGCAAAAGCTTTTAAGTTTCATTAGGTCCCATTTGTTTATTTTTTGTTTTATTTCCATTTCTCTTGGAGGTGGGTGAAAAAGGATCTTGTGATTTATGTCATAGAGTGTTCTGCCTATGTTTTCCTCTGAGAGTTTGATAGTGTCTGGCCTTACGTTTAGGTCTTTAATCCATTTTGTGTTTATTTTTGTGAGTGGTGTTAGGGAGTGTTCTAATTTCATTCTTTTACATGTAGCTGTCCATTTTCCCCAGCACCACTTATTGAAGAGGCTGTCTTTTCTCCTTTGTATATTCTTGCCTCCTTTATCAAACATAAGGTGACCATATGTGCGTGGGTTTATCTCTGGGCTTCCTATCCTGTTCCATTGATCTATATTTCTGTTTTTGTGCCAGTACCATACTGTATTGATTACAAAAGCTTTGTAGTATAGTCTGAAGACATGGAGCCTGATTCCTCCAGCTCCATTTTTCTTCCTCAAGATTGCTTTCGCTATTTGGGGTCTTTTGTGTTTCCACACAAATTGTGAAATTTTTTGTTCTAGTTCTGTGGAAAATGCCATTGGTAGTTTGATAGGGATTGCACTGAATCTGTAGATTGCTTTGGGTAGTACAGTCATTTTCACAATGTTGATTCTTCTAATCCAACAACATGGTATATCTCTCCATATGTTTGTATCATCTTTAATTTCTTTCATCAGTGTCTTATAGTTTTCTGACTACAGGTCTTTTGTCTCCTTAGGTAGGTTTATTCCTAGGTATTTTATTCTTTTTGTTGCAGTGGTAAATGGGAGTGTTTCCTTAACTTCTATTTCAGATTTTTCATCATTAGTGTAAAAGAATGTAAGAGATTTCTGTGCATTAATTTAGTATCCTGGTACTTTACCAAATTCATTGATTAGCTCTAGTAATTTTCTGGTGGCATCTTTAGGATTCTCTATGTATAGTGTCATGTCATCTGCAGATAGTGACAATTTTACTTCTTCTTTTCTGATTTGGATTCCTTTTCTTTCTTTTTTGTCTGACTGCTGTGGCTAAAGCTTCCAAAACTATGTTGAATAATAGTGGTGAGAGTGGACAACCTTGTCTTGTTGCTGATATTAGAGGAAATGGATTCAGTGTTTCACCATTGAGAATGATGTTGGCTGTGGGTTTGTCATATATGGCCTTTATTATGTTGAGGTAAATTCCCTCTATGCCTACTTTCTAGAGAGTATTTATCATAAATGGGGTGTTGAATTTTGTCAAAATGTTTTTCTGCATCTATTGAGATTATAATATGGTTTTTATCCTTTACTTTGTTTATATGGTGTATCACATTGATTAATTTGCATATATTGAAGAATCCTTGCATTACTGGGATAAACCTCACTTGGTCATGGTGTATGATCCTTTTAATATGCTGTTGGATTCTGTTTGCTAGTATTTTGTTGAGGAATTTTGCATCTATGTTTATCAGTGATACTGGTTTGTAGTTTTCTTTTTTTGTGACTTCTTTGTCTGGTTTTGGTATCAGGATGATGGTGGCCTCATAGAATGAGTTTGGGAGTGTTCCTCCTCTGCTATATTTTGGAAGAGTTTGAGAAGGATAGGTGTTACCTCGTCTCTAAATGTTTCATAGAATTTGCCTGTGAAGCCATCTGTTCCTGGGCCTTTGTTTGTTAGAAGATTTTAAGTCACAGTTTCAATTTCAGTGTTTGTGATTGGTCTGTTTATATTTTCTATTTCTTCCTGGTTCAGTCTCAGAGGGTTGTGCTTTTCTAAGAATTTTTCCATTTCTTCCAGGTCGTCCATTATATTGGCATATAGTTGCTTGTAGTAATCTCTCATGATCCTTTGTATTTCTGCATTGTCAGTTGTTACTTCTTTTCATTTCTAATTCTATTGATTTGAGTCTTCTCCCTTTTTTTCTTGATGAGTCTGGCTAATGGTTTATCAATTTTGTTTATCTTCTCAAAGAACCAGCTTTTAATTTTATTGCTCTTTGCTATCATTTCCCTCTTTTTTATTTATTTCTGATCTGATCTTTATGGTTTCTTTCTTTCTGCTAACTTTGGGGGTTTTTGTTATTGTTCTTCTTCTTTCTCTAATTGCTTTAGGTGTAAGTTTAGGTTGTTTATTTGCTTGTTTCTCTCTCTCTCTCTTTTTTTTGTGGTATGCGGGCCTCTCCCATTGTGGAGCACAGGCTCCACACGCACAGGCTCAGCGGCCATGGTTCACAGGCCTAGCCGCTTAGCGGCACGTGGGATCCTCCCGGACCGAGGCACGAACCCGTGTCCCCTGCATTGGCAGGCAGACTCTCAACCACTGCACCACCAGGGAAGCCCTAACTTGTTTCTTGAGGTAGGATTGTATTGCTATAAACTTCCTTCTCAGAACTGCTTTTGCTGCATCCCATAGATTTGGGCTGTCGTGTTTTCATTTTATTTTGCTTCTAGGTATTTTTTGATTTCCTCTTTGATTTCTTCAGTGATCTCTTGAATAGTTTCGCCTCCATGTGTATGTATTTTTTACATATTTTTTCCTGCAATTGATAGCTAGTCTCATAGCATTGTGGTCGGAAAAGATACTTGATACAATTTCAATTTTCTTAAATTTACCAAGGCTTGATATGTGACCCAAGATATGATCTATCCTGGACAATGTTCCATGAGCACTTGAGATGAAAGTGTATTGTGTTGTTTTTGGATGGAATGTCCTATAAATATCAATTAAGTCCGTCTTGTTTAGTGTATCATTTAAAGCTTGTGTTTTTTAATTTATTTTCATTTTGGTTGATCTGTCCATTGGTGAAAGTGGGGTGTTAAAGTCCCCTACTATTATTGTGTTACTGTCGATTTCCCCTTTTATGGCTGTTAGCATTTGCCTTATGTATTGAGGGGCTCCTATGTTGGGTGAATAAATGTTTACAGTTGTTACATCTTCTAGGATTAGTCCCTTGATCCTTATGTAGTGTTCTTCTTTGTCTCTTGTAGTAGTCTTTATTTTAAAGTCTATTCTGTCTTATATGAGAATTACTACTCCAGCTTTCTTTGAATTTCCATTTGCATGGAATATCTTTTTCCATGCCCTCTCTTTCAGTCTGTATGTGTCCCTAGGTCTGAAGTGGGACTCTTGTAGACAGCATATATACTGTTCTTGTTTTTGTAGCCATTCAGCCAGTCTCTGTCTTTTGGTTGGAGCTTTAGCCCATTTACATTTAAGGTAATTATCAATATGTATGTTCCTACCATTTTCTTAATTGTTTTGGGTTTGTTTCTGTAGGTTTTTTCCTTCTCTTTTGTTTCCTGCCTAGAGAAGTTCCTTTAGTATTTGTTGTAAAGCTGGTTTGGTGGTGCTGAATTCTCTTAGCTTTTGCTTGTGTGTAAAGGTTTTAATTTCTCCGTCAAATCTGAAAGAGATCCTTGCTGGGTACAGTAATCTTGGTTGTAGGTTTTTCCCTTTCATCACTTTAAATATGTCCTGCCCCTCCATTCTGGCTTGCAGAGTTGCTGCTGACAGATCAGCTGTTAACCTTATGGGGATTCCCTTGTATGTTATTTGTTGTTTTTCCCTTGCTGCTTTTAATAATTTTTCTTTTTAGTTAATGTTTGATAGTTTAATTTGCATTTTGGTGTGTTTCTCCTTAGATTTATCCTGTATGGGACTCTGAGCTTCCTGGACTTGATTAACTATTTCCTTTCCCACATTAGGGAAGTTTTCAACTATAATCTCTTCAAATATTTTCTCATTCCCTTTCTTTTTCTCTTCTTCTGGGACCCCTATAATTCGAATGTTGGTGCGTTTAATGTTGTCCCAGAGGTTTCTGAGAATGTCCTTCATTCTTTTTTCTTTATTCTGCTCCGTGGTAGTTATTTCCACTACTTTACCTTCCAGGTCACTTATCCGTTCTTCTGCCTCAGTTATTCTGTTATTGGTCCCTTCTAGAGAATTTTTAATTTCACTTATTGTGTTGTTCATCATTGTTTGTTTGCTCTTTAGTTCTTCTAGGTCCTTGTTAAACGTTTCTTGTATTTTCTCCCTTCATTGTAGTTTTGATTTACACTTCTCTAATAATTAGTAATTTGAGCATCTTTTCATGTGCCTGTTGGCCATCTGTATGTCTTCTTGGGAAAAATGTCTATTTAGATCTTCTGCATTTTTTTCATTGTGTTTTTTTATATTGAGCTGCATGAGCTGTTTGTATATTTTAGAGTTTAATCCATTTGTTTATTTTGGATGGATGTCCCATTCGTTTATTTTTGTTTGTATCATCATTACCCTAGGAGGTGGATCCAAAAAGATTTTGCTGCAATTATGTCAAAGTGTCTTCTGCCTATGTTTTTCTCTAGGAGTTTTATAGTATCCACTATTACATTTAGGTCTTTAATTCATTTTAAAATTATTTTTGTGTATGATGTTAAAGAATGTTCTAATTTCATTCTTTTACATGTAGCTGTACAGTTTTCCCAGCACCACTTACTGAAGAGGCTGTCTTTTCTCCATTGTATATTCTTGCCTCTGTTGTCATAGATTAATTGACCATAGGTGATTGGGTTTACTTCTGGGCTTTCTTTCCTGCTCCATTGATCTATATTTCTGTTTTGTGCCAGTACCCTGTTGTTTTCAGGACTGTAACTTTGTAGTATGGCCTGAAGTCAGGAAGTCTGATACCTCCAGCTCCGTTTTTCTTTCTTAAGGTTAGTGTGGCTACTAGGGGGTCTTTGTGTTTTCATACAAACTTAAATTTTTTTATTCTAGTTGTGTGAAATATGCCATTGGTCATTTGATAGGGATTGCATTTAATCTGTGGATTGTCTTGTGTTATATTATCATTTTAACAATATTGATTCTTCCAGTCCAAGAACATAGTGTATCATTCCATCTGTTTGTGTCATTTTTAATTTCTTTAATCAGCATCTTATGGTGTTCCTAGTATGATTCCTTTGTCTCCTCAGGTAGGTTTGTTCCTGGGTATTTATTTCTTTTGATGTGTTGGTAAATAAGATTGTTTCCTTCATTTTTCTTTCTGATCATTCATTGTGCCTTAAGCCTCCAGTTCCCCCCTCTACTCCCAGTCCAGCCACACACACAGGGACCTTGCCACCTGGCTTCCAGTCAAAACCTTGTAAAGATCCATGAAAAATATGGACTGCAGAGGTGGTCCCTGGGGCCTCCAGCTTAAGAAGTGCTGCCCCAGGGGTTCCAGAAATTGAGAAAGGAAAAGTGAATGGAGTAGTGGGGTGGCATAGAGAAGGGTGAGTGCCCTGGGAGATTTTGAGAGAAATACCCTCCATCCAAAACCCCTGTCCCTGCAGCTGACCCAACGGTGCCATGGGATTTCAGTGTCTTTTGTGAGGTGATGGCTCTGCGTCTTTACTCCTGTGCTCAACACTGTGCCAAATGAAATCCTCGCCTCTTACTGATTTCCAATGCCTTTATATGCATGTGTGTGTGTGTTTATTTGTTTATTCATCACTCATTCAGTCTCTCTTTTTCTTATTCTTGCTAACAGTTTGTCAATTTTGTTTATCTTTTCAAAAAGAAACTCCAATATTATTTATCCTTGTATTGTTTTTGTAGTCTCTATTTATTTTTAATTTTTTTTGGAGTATAGTTGATGTAGAATGTGTGTTCTGTAAAGTGAATCAGTTATATGTATGTTCACTCTTTTTTAGATTTTTTCCCATATAGATCACTACAGAGTATTGAGTAGAGTTCCCTGTGCTAGACAGTAGGCCCTTTTAATACTTTTATAACTGCTCTAATCCTTATTATTTATTTCATTCTGTAAATACTGGGCTTAGTTTGTTCTTTTCCTAGTTCCTTTCATTGTAAAGTTAGGTTCTTTGAGGTTTTTTTCAGAGACAAAAGGTTTTATTACCTATGGCACAGCAAGCATGAGCATAATATTGTACTGGTTCTCCTTCCCTATACCCCAGTTCCCACTGGGATGACAGAGAGGGATCCAGTTGAGTGCTATGCATGCACTCGGTTGTGTTACACTGAGGAATCCTGAGTTTGAGGACTCCACTGCTTTTAAAATGAGAGATTAGCAGGTTCCTGTGTGTCTGAGGGAGAGACATTAGCTCATTCTTCAAGGCTGTTCATTACAAACACACTCCCAAGAAATGGCTCAGGGGAAATTCTGTCAGGGCATGCTCTCTTTTTCTTTCTTTCTTTCTTTTTTCTAATTGAAGAATAATTGACATAATATTACATTAGTTTCATATGTACAACAATGATTTAGGATTTAAGTATATTACAAAACGATCACCTGATGAGGCTAGTAACCATCTGTCCCCATCCACAGTTACTGCAATATCATGAACCATATTCTTTATTCTGTATATTAAATTCTTGTCAATTTTTATCATATAACTGAAATTTTGTACTTCTTACACCCCTTCACCTGCCTTGTCCAAGACCCACTCACCTCCCCTTTTGCAACCACCAGTTTGTTCACTGTGTCTGTAAAACTGGTTTTGTTGTGTTTGTTTTGTTTTTAGATTACACATATGAGTGAGATCATGTGGTATTTGTCTTTCTCTGTGTGACTGACTTCACTGAGCATAATACTCTCTAGGTCCATCCATGTTGTCAAAAATGGCAAGATTTTATCTTTTTATGGCTAATATATAACTGTATATGTACATTTGTATACACATATATACGTGTATGTATCTGAATATATATCTACATATGTATAGATACATGTATATATGTGTATATTCATATGTATGTGTATACATGTATGTGTGTGTGTATACATATATATATATATATATAAAAAACACTTTTTTATCCATTTGTCTATCATTGAACATTTAGGTTTCTATCATATATCGGCTATTGTAAGTTATGTTGCAATAAACACGGGTGCATGTATCTCTTTAAATTAGTTTTTTGCTTTGTTTTATTTTCTTTGGATAAATAGCCAAAAGTGGAATTGGTAACTCATATGTAGTTTTATGTTTTTGTTTTCAGAACCCTTCGTAATGTTTTCAATAGTGGCTGCACTGATATACATTCTTGGCAACAGTGCAGGTGAGTGCTCTTTTCTCCACATCCTCAGCAACACTAATTAATTGTTGTCATTTTGATGATAGCCATTCTAACACGTTTAAGGTGATCTCTTTTTGTGGTTTTGATTTGCATTTCCCTCCTGATGATTAGTGATGTTGAGCATGTTTACATGTGCCTTATAGCCATCTTTTTTTTTTCTTTTTTTTGGCAAAATGTATATTCAGTTCCTCTACCCAATTGTTTTTTTGTTTTGTTTATTTTTTAGAAGTATAGTTTATTTACAATATTATAACAGTTTCAGGTGATCTGGGAGTTTTTACAAATTACACTTGATTAAATGTTTTTACAAGAGAATGGCAATAATTCCCTGTCCTATACAATATATCTTTGTTGCTTATCTATTTTATACATAGTAGTTTGTACCTCTTAATCCTATATGCCTAATTTGCCCCTTCCCACTTACCTGTCCCCACTGGTAACCACTAGTTTGTTTATAGGTCTGTGAGTCTGTTTCTGTTTTTGCATATACATTCATTTGTATTATTGTTAGATTCCACATATAAATAATATCACAGAGTATTTGTCTCTCTCTGACTTACTTCATTAAGCATAATATTCTTGAGGTCCATCCACGATGCTGCAAATGGCAGAATTTCATTCTTTTTATGGCTGTGTAATATTCCACTGTACATATATACCATATCTTATTTATCCATTTGTCTGTTCATGGGCATTTCGGTTGCTTTCATATCTTGGCCATTGTCAATAGTGCTGCTATGCACATTGGGGCTTAACATATTTTTTGAGTTAGTGTTTTCATTTTTTTCCTAGATAGGTACCCAGGAGTGTTATTGAGGAATCATATGGTAGTTGTATTTTTAGTTTTTTGAGAAAGCTCCATCCTATTTTCCATATTGCCTGCAACAATTTACAGTCCTACCCACAGTATACAAGGGTTCACTTTTCTCCACAGCCTCTCAAAAATTTGGTATTTGTAGACATTTTGATGAGAGCTATTTTGATATCTCTTTTTGATATCTCATGGTTGTTTTGAATTGAAATTCTCTAATAATTAGTGATGTGGGGCACTTTTTCATCTGCCTTTTAGCCATCTGTATCTTCTTTGGAAAGATGTCTGTTCATGTCTTCTGACCATTATTGATTGTGTTTGTTCATTTTTTATGTATGTGTTATTGAGTTGTATGAACCGTTTATATATTTTGGATATTAACCTTTTGTCAGTCAGACCATTTGCAAATATTTGCTTACACTTTGCACTTTGAATTTTGATTTTGTTGATGGTTTTCATGGCTGTGCAAAAGCTCTTAAGTTTTATTTAGCTTCCATTTGTTTATTTTTGCTTTTATTTCTTTTGCCTTAGAGGCCAGATCCCAAAACAATATTGCTACAATTTATGTCAAAGAGTGTTCTGCCTATGTTTTCTCCTACAAGTTTTATGGCTTGGTGTATTACCTTTACATCCTTAATCCATTTTGAATTTTGTGTCTGTTTGAGGAAATGTTCTAAAATCATTGTTGTACATGTAGCCCTCCAGTTTTCACAACACCACTTATTGAAGAGACTGTCTTTTCTCCATTGTATATTCTTGAATCCTTGGTGGTAGATATTTTCACCATGAGTGTGTGGGTTCCTTTCTGAGCTCTCTGTTCTATTCCCTTGATTTATGTGTCTTTTTTTGTGATATTGTAGCTTTGTACTCAGGGAGCATGCTATCTCCAGCTTTGGTCTTTTTTTCTCAGGATTGCTTTGGCAGTGTGGGTATTTTGTGGTTCTATATTTATTTGGGGATTATTTGTTCTGTTTGTGAACAATGTCATGGGTATTTTGATAGGGACTGCTTTAAATCTGCAGGTTGCTTTGAGTAATAAGCCTATTTTAAAATGATTAATTCTTCTGATCCAAGAGCATGGGATATCTTTTCACTTATTTGTGTCATCTTCAATTTCCTTCATCAATGTCTTATAATTTTTAATATAAAAATCTTTCACCTCCGTGGTAAATTTATTCCCAGGTATTTTATTATTTTTGGTACAATTGTAAATTTTTTTCTTAATTTCTCTGATAGTTTGTT
Source organism: Tursiops truncatus (assembly GCF_011762595.2). Classification (NCBI taxonomy): domain Eukaryota; kingdom Metazoa; phylum Chordata; class Mammalia; order Artiodactyla; family Delphinidae; genus Tursiops; species Tursiops truncatus. The sequence continues at coordinate 25,576,259 of NC_047042.1, read as the reverse complement.
ATTAGAGCAGAGAAAAACTGTATATTAATTGTGTATACTTCAATGAAAATAAAAACAAAAATTAACAAATGGGACCTAATTAAACTTAAAAGCTTTTTTACACAGCAAAGGAAACCATAAACAAGACGAAAACACAACACTCACAATGGGAGAAAATATTTGCAAATGAAGCAACTGACAGAGGATTAATCTCCAAAATATACAAACAGCTCATGTAGCTCAATATCAAAAAAGACAAACAACCCAATCAAAAACTGGGTGGAAGACCTAAATAGGCGTTTCTCCAAAAAAGACATACAGATGGCCAACAGGCACATGAAAAGATGCTCAACACCATTAATTATTAGGGAAATGCAAATCAAAACTATAATGAGGTATCACCTCACACCTGTCAGAACGGCCATCATCATAAAATCTACGAACAATAAATGCTGGAGAGGGTGTGGAGAAAAGGGAACCCTCTTGCACTGTTGGTGGGAATGTAAATTGATACAGCCACTATGGAGAACAGTATGGAGCTTCCTTAAAAAACTAAGAATAGAGCTACGTTATGATACAGCAATCCCACTACTGGGCATATACCCACGCAGAGAAAACCATAATTCAAAAGGACACATGCACCCCAATATTCACTGTGACACTATTTACAGTAGCCAGGACATGGAAGCAACCTAAATGTTCATCAACGGAGTAATGGATAAAGAAGATGTGGTATATATATACAACAGAATATTACTCAACTACAGAAAGGAACGAAATTGGGTTATTTGTAGAGATGTGGATGGACCTAGAGTGTCATACAGAGTGAAGGAAGTCAGAAAGAGAAAAACAAATATATATTAACGCATATATATGGAATCTAGAAAAATGGTATAGATGATCTAATTTGCAAAACAAATAGAGACACAGATGTAGAGAACAAATGTATGGACACAAAGGGGGGAAAACGGGGATGGGAGAAATTGGAAGATTGGGATTGACAGATATACACTATTGATACTATGTATAAAATAGATAACCAATGAGAACCTACTGTATAGCACAGGGAAATCTACTCAGTGCTCTGTGGTGACCTAAATGGGAAGGAAACCCAGAAAAGAGGGGATGTATGTATATGTATAGGTGCTTCACTTTGCTGTATAGTAGAAAGTAACACAACATTGTAAAGCAACTATACTCCAAAAAACTTAATAAGAAGAAAAAAATTGTGTATACTTCAAATTTACTGAGTTTATTTATGCTGATAGTTTGATGGTGAGATCTTTAGGGTTTTCTCTAAATATTATCATGTCATCTGCAAACAGTGACAGTTCTACTTCCTTTACAAGTTAGATCCTATTTTTTATTTTAATTTTTGTCTTTTGGCTGTGGCTGGAACTATTCATCCTGTGTTGAATAAAAGTGGTGAGAGTAGGCATCCTTGTCTTGTTCCTCTTCTTAGAGGAGATGCTTTCAGCTTTTCACCATTACATATGATATTAGGTCTGCTTTTGTCCTATATCCCCTTTATATTTATTTATTTATTCATTCATTCAGGCTGCACCGCACAGCATGGGGGACCCTAGTTCCCTGACCAGGGATTGAACCCACACCTGCTGCAGTGGAATTGCGAATTCCCAACCACTGGACTGCCAGGGAAGTCCCTGTCCTTTATTATAAAAAGGTATGTTGCCTCTATACCCACCTTGTTGAGAGTTATCATAATTCAAATACTGAATTTTGTTGAATTTTGCCAAATCCTCTACTGGAGGTATGAAGTTGATCATATGATTTTATCCTTTGTTCTGCTAATCTGGATTGTCACTTAATTGATCTGCATAGACGGAATCATTCTGCATTACTCAGATGATCCATTTGATCATGGAGTATGGTTCTTTTAGTGTATTGTTGAATTCAGTTTACTAATATTTTGTTGAGGGTTTTTGCATCTATGTTCATCAGGGATATTGGTCTGTAATTTACCTTTTTTGATGTGTGTTTTTCTGTTTTTCATATATGGGTGATGCTAGCCTCAGAAAATAAGTTTGGAAGCATTCCTTCATCAATTGTTTGGAATAGTTTGAGAAGGATAGATGTTAGCTGTCCTTTAAATGTTTGGTAGAATTTATTAGTAAAGCTACCTGGCCCTGGACATTTATTTATTGGGAGTTTTTTGATTATTGATTGATTTCATTTCTAGTAATTGATCTGTTTAGATTTTTTATTTATTGCTAACTCAATCGTGGAAGATTTATGTTTTTAGGAATTTATCCATTTCTTCTAGGTTGCCTCATTTGTTGGTGTATAATTGTTTGTTGTAATCTCTTAGGATACTTTGTATTTCTCTGGTGTCTGCTGTAACTTCATCTCTATCGTTTCTGATTTATTTGGGCCCTATCTTTTTAAAAAAAACATATTACTACAGTCTTTTATTCTTTACAGAAGATTAATAAGTGTTTGATCTACTACCCTTACTCTATGTATACTTTTTGCAGTGAGATTTTTACTTTTGTTTGTTTTCTTGTTACTATCAATAATTAGTGAGACTTCTTTTAAGCCTAAGTAAATTCCTTCAACATTGCTTATAAGGCTGTTTTATTAGTGATGAACTCTTTTAGCTTTTGCTAGTCTGGGAAACTCTTGATCTCTCCTTCAATTTTTTTTTTCCTTAAATTTACTTATTTATTTATTTTTGGCTGCGTTGGGTGTTCGTTGCTGCGCACGGGCTTTTCTCTAGTTTTGGCCAGCAGGGGCTACTTTTTGTTGTGGTGTGCGGGCTTCATTGCGGTGGCTTCTCTTGTTACAGAGCACGGGCTCTAGGTACGCGGGCTTCAATAGTTGTGGCTCGTGGGCTCAGTAGTTCTGGCTCATGGGCTCTAGACCACAGGCTCAGTAGTTGTGGCGCACAGGCATAGTTGCTCTGTGGCATGTGGGATCTTCCTGGACCAGGGCTCGAACCCGTGTCCCCTGCATTGGCAGGCAGATTCTCAACCACTGTGCCACCAGGGAAGCCCTCTCCTTCAATTCTGAATCATAATCTTGCCAGTATTCTTATTGTAGGCTTTTTCCTTTTAGCCCATTGAATATATCCTGTCATTCCTTCCTAGTCTGCAAATTCTGCTGAAAAGTCAGCTGTCTTATGGGAATACCTTGAACATAACTAGATGCTTTTATTTCACTGCTTCTATGGTCTCTCTTTACCTTAAATTTTTGGCACTTTATAATATGTCTTGGTTTGGACCTGTTTGTCTTCATCTTGTTTGGGACTCTGTGTTTCCTGGACCTGGATGTATGTTTCCTTCCCTAGGTTAGGAAAGTTATCAGTTACTGTATCCTCTAATAAGCTCCCTGCCCCTTTCTCTCTTCCCCTCTTTCTGGGACCCCTGTAATGCTCATGTGAATATTCTTGATGTTGTCTCAGAGGTCCCTTTACCTATAGTCTTACTTCTTTTTTCTATTCTTTTTTCTACTCATGCTATTAAGCTTGGGTGATTTTCACTACTCCGTTTTTCATTTCACTGATCTGTTCTTCTGTATCATATAACTTTGCTTCCCTCATATGTGTGTATGTGTGTGTGTGTGTGTTTTAATCTCATTTATTGTATTTTTCAGCTGTTTGGTTCTTTATGACATGTTATTACTCTTTGTTGAAGTTCTCACTATGTCCATCTATTCTTCTCCTGACTTGGGTGAGCATCTTTATAATCATTACTGTGAACACTTTTTTTTATCGGGTAGAATGCTTATCCCTGTTTTATTCAGTTCTTTTTCTGATGTCGTGTCTTGTTACTTCATTTGTAACATACGCCTCTATTTCCTCATGTTTCCTAATTCTCTGTGCATTTCTATTCATTAGGTTCAGGTTGTTACATTCCCGGGTCTCAGAGAAGTGGCCGTATATAGGAGATGACTCATAGGGCCCAGTAGCATATTGTCCTCTGGCCAGCAGAGCCACATACGTGCTCCAGGGGTGTCCCCTGTGTGGGCTGTACACACCTTTCTCTTACAGCAGGACCAACTACTGTGGACAAGCTGGTAGGCGGTGTTGGACCCTGGCCTAAACGGCTGTGAGCCCCTGCAGTATGTGATTGCTGTGGGTGTGCTGGTAGCCAAGGAAGCCCTCTGTTATGGGTGGCTGTGTGGTGCTCCAGGTGCACAGGTGGACAGGGTAGGCCCCCAGTGTGTCTGGTTGTGAGGCCTTGTGGTGCAGGAGTGCTATGGGCATGTTGGTTGATGGGGCAGGCCCCTGATTCTAATCAGTTCCAGGGAAGACGCTAAAATGTTGCTTGCCAATGTCTCAGTTCCTAGCGGGAATCTCAGCTGCCTCCTGCCTCTCCAAGAAGCTCTCTGAGATTAGCAAGTGGGTCTGACCCAGGTGTCTTTCACACTGTTGGCTCTGCATAGGGACTGAGAACGTGTGAGATTTGTGTGTGCCCTATGAGAGCAAAGTCTCAGTTTTCTTTAGCCTCCAGCTTTCCTGAAAGTAAGCCCTGCAGGTTTTCAAAGCCACACCTGCTGTGTTCTTTTCTTCCCAGTGCAGGAACCCTGGGCTGAGCAGCCTGATGCAGGGTTCAGACCCTTCCCTTCGTGTGGAGAACCTATGCAATTGTGATATCTTCCAGCTGTGGGTCACTTTGCTTGAGGTGTGGGTTCCAATTAGACTGTGTTTCTAGTGCTCCTACCTGCCTTGTGGTTTCTCCTTCCTTATATCTTTAGTTGTGGAAACTTTCCCTGCTAGTCTTCAGGTCATTCTCAGAGATAATTTCCCTGTACATTGTTGTAATTTGGGTGTGTCCATGGCAGGAAGGCAGCTCAGTATCTTCCTACTCTATCATCTTGATCCCTTCTCAAGAATTTTTTTTAATATATGCATTTATCACTGTAAACAAAACTCTTTGAATTGCATTGTTTTTCCTGTATTCCATAAATTTAGGTACTTTGTGTTTTCAATTTTGTTTAAGATTTTTTAAAAATTTCCCTTTTGATTTATTCCTGTATGCATTGGCTATTCAGGAGCTTATTGTTGAATTTCTAAGTGTTCTTGAATTTTCAATTTTTCTTTTTAATATTGAATTTCAGTTTCATACCATTGTGGTTGGAAATGATACTTGATATGATTTCAGTATTCTTGGATTTTGAAGACTTGTTTTGTGGCTTAACATATAATCTACGCTAGGAAATCTTCTTTGTGTACTTAAGAAAAATGGAAATTTTACTGCTGTCGAGTGGAATGTACTGTATATGTCTGTTAGGTTCATTTGATATCAATTGTTATATGTTGAGAGGCTCCAATGTTGGATACATACATATTTATAATTGTGATAATTTCTTGATGAATGATAACCTTCTTTCCTTTGAGAGGTTTGACTTCAGGTTTTTTTCTGCCTGATAATAGACTAGTCAGGCAAGTATCATTTTCATGGAGTATCTTTTTTCCAATCATTCAATTTTATGCTATATATGGATTTAAAGTTAACATGAATCTCTTGTACACAGTATGTAACTGAACTTTCTTTAATCCATTCAGTCACCCTAGGGATTATTTAAATTGAAGTATAGTTGATTTATGATATTACATGAGTCTCAGTGCTACAACATATGGATTTAATATTTTTATAGAGCATGCTCCACTTAAAGTTATTACAAAATAGTGGCTATATTTCCCTGTGTTGTACTATATATCCTTGTTTATTTCATACATAGGAGTATTAGATTTAGAGAAACAAACTACTGTCTTTCCCTCCCCACTTCACTCGCCCCACCAGTAACCACTAATTTGTTCTCTGTGAGTCTATTTCTATTTTGTTCTATACATTCCTTTCTTGCATTTTTCAGATTCCACAGAGAAGTGAGAACATAGGGTATTCCCCTTTCTGTAACTTATTTAAGTAGGTATAAATATTGTAGGCCTATCCACTTTGTTGCAAGTGGCAGAATTTGATCCTTTTTAATGGCTAATAGTCTATTGTGTATACATACCACATCTTCTTTATCCACTCATCTGTTGATGGACATTTAGTTTGCTTCCATATGTTGGCAATTGTAAATAATGCTGCTATGAACATTGGGATGCATGTATCTTGTCAAATTGGTGTCTTCATTTTCTTTGGACATATACCAAGCAGTGGAATTGCTGGCTAATATGATAATTCTACTTTTAGCTTTTTTCAGGACCTCTGTATTGTTTTCATAGTGCTTGTACCAATTTACAATCTCACCAACAGTGTACTAGGATTCCCTTCTCTCCGTGTCAGGAACAACATTTCATATTTGTAGACTTTGGAATAACAGCCATGTTGAGAGGGATGATGTGATGTCTCATGGTGGGTTTTTTTGTGGATCATTGATTAAGTTTAATTTACAAAAGAAGGTGATGGGCTGGATGTGGTCTGCAGGTTTAGTTTGCTAATACCTGGTATAGGTTAATTTGAGGAGAAGTAATACCTTTACAATGTTATTTATTGCTTTTTTCAGGGTGACATTTTTAAAAACTTTTCTCCCTAAAGGGTATCTGAAGTCTATCGGTTTCTGTTTTATAAATTAGTTCATTTCTATCATTTTTTAGACTCCTATAAGTGATATCATAGGATATTTGTCTTTTTCTATCTGACTTACTTCACTTAGAATGAAATAATACCATTTGCAGCAACAGGGATGGACCTAGAGATGATCATGCTTTTTCATTTCTGAGTAATAATCGATTGTGTACATGTACCACTTTTTCTTTGTCCATTCATTTGTTGATAGACATTTTGGTTGCTTCCGTGTCTTGGATATTGTAAATAGTGCTGCAGTGCATGTTTGGGTTTGCGTACATTTGTCTTTTTGAATTCTGGTTTTCTGTAGATGTACTCCCAGAAGCAGGACTCCTGGATGATATGGTAAGTGTATTTTTACTTTTTAAGGGCATCTTACTGTGCTTTATAGTGACCGTTACCAGCTTACATCCCACCAACAGCATAGGAGGGTTCCCTTTTCTCCATGTCCTCTCCAGCATTTATGGTTCATAGACTTTTTGATAATGGCCATTCTCACTGTGCTAGGTGATACCTTGCTGTAGTTTTGATTGCATGTGTCTTATAGTTCGAGATGTTGAGCATCTTTGCATGTGTTTTCTTAAACACTGTGAGAAAAAGTTACAGTTGACATTGGCTTTTTGAAAGTCTATTTTGAATTTTTTTTCTATAACTACCACAGGACATTTGTTAAGAGCAGGTGTCATTTACACCCTGGCAGTCCTTGTGAATATTAAGTGCCCATAAGCACATGTTTTATAGTTGCTATTGTGGAAATGGGCACAAGCAGTTGGATTTCCTTCATGCCCCTCTCTGATTACTTTGGTAACCAGAGCCACTGTGGAAGATGGGCACCTGGATTGTAAATGAGTGTGGACTGTGCCGGAACAAACACCCAAAATCTTGTGTTTTGTTATTCTTGGGCTTTTTAAAATTTAATGTTTCTTTTTAATTGGAGTAAAGCTGATTTAACATAGTGTGTCTGTGGTAGGCATACAGAATCTTGTTCAGTTGTGTATACTCATATGTCTATTCATCTTCAGATTCTTTTCCCATTTAGATTATTAGAGAGTGTTGAGTAGACTTCCCTTTGTTATACAGTAGGTCTTTGTTGATTACCTATTTTATATGTATTAGTGTGTAAATGTTTTTTCCCAACCTCCTGATTTATTCCTTCCCCCCACCTTTCTCAGTGGGTAACCATAAGTTTGTTTTCTAAGTCTGTGAGTCCATTTCTCTTTTATTTCTTTGGCTGCACTGCGAGGCAGGGATCGAAACCACACCCCCTGCAGCGGAAGCTCAGATTCTTAACCATTGGATCACCAGGAAAGTTCCTGTTTTTCTCTTGTAAATTAGTTCATTGGTATCAATTTTTAAATTTCACCTATAAGTGGTATCATATGATATTTGACTTTCTCTTTCTGACTTCACTTAGTCCATCCATTATGCTGCAAATGGCATTCTTTCATTCTTTTTCATTTCTGAGTAATATTTCACTGTGAACATGTACGACTTCTTTATCCATCCACCTGCCGATGGATATTTTGGTTGCTTCCATGTCGTAGACATTGTAAATTGTGCTGCGGTGCACATATGGGCGCATGTGGGTTTTCCAATTCTGCTTTTCTCTCGATATACGCCTGGGAGTGGGACTGCTGGATCGTATGGCAGCTCTAAGTTTACCTTGTAAAGGCACCTCCATACTGTTTTCTATAGTGGCTGTTACCACTTTAGATCCCAACATCAGCATAGGAGGGTTCCCTTTTTTCTACGAACTCTCAAGCATTTATTGTTTGTAGACTTTTTGATGATGGCTATTCTGACTCACGCTAAGTGATCCCTCATTGTAGTTTTGATTTCCATGCTGCTAATAAACATGAATTAGAGCATCTTTTCAAGTGTTCTTTTATACAGTGTGAGTAAAATGTACCTAGTGAAATAGGATCCTGAAAGTCTCTTTCTTTTGGATTTTTCTTTTTGCTTACCTACCCCTGGACATTTCCTGATCGCAGGTGTCATTTACAGCCCTACAGACCTTGTGAATATTAAGAACCCATAAGCATTGGTTTTAAAGTTGCAGTTGCAGGAAAGGGCAGCAAGGCAGCAAAATTTATTCATACTCAACTTGATAGCTAGGGCAAACAGAGCCTCAGTGGAACTCCTGTTCCTAGGTTGTAAATTAGAGTGGAAAATGCCAGGACAAATACCCAAAAGCTTGTGTCACATTACTTCTTGTTAATTTAATTTTTATTTCTTATTGGAGTAAATTTGATTACAATGTTTTGTTTATTCTAGGTGTACAGAATCTGGATCATTCCTACATATACATATATCTAATCAGGTTTAGATTCTTTCCCATCTTGGTCATCACAGAGCATTGAGTAGACCTGCCTTGGCATCCAGTAGGTCCTTCCTGATTATATATTTTATATGTATTATTAAATGTAGGTTAACCCCAACCTTCTAATTTTTACATTCCTTTCACCTTTTTCTAAGTCTGTACAGGTCTTCCTCTGTGGAAATATGTTCATGGGTATCAATTTTCAGATCACACCAGTAAATGATATCATCAGATATTTGTCTTTCTCTTTCTGACTTACTTTATGTAGTATGATTATCTCTAGGCTCATCTGTGGTGCTGCAAAAGGCATTGTTTCATCTTTTCCATAGCTAATATTCCATTCTGTCCATGTACCACTTCTTCTTTGTCCATTCATCTGTAGATGGACATTTTGATTGCATCCACGTCTGGCTATTTTAAATATCACTGCAGTGCACGTTTGGGTGCTGGGTCTTTCTGAATTCTGGTCTTCTCGGGTTATAGGCCCATTAGAGGTTCGGCAGGATCATATGGTCGCTCAACTGTTACCTTTTAAAGGCACCTTCATTCTGTTCTGATTAGTGGCTGTTACCAGTTTACATCCCAGCAACAGCACAGGAGGGTACACATTCTCAGAAACCCATTCAGCATTTGTGGTTTGCAGACATTTTTTTTTCTGATGGCCATTCAGACTACTGTGAGGTGATACCTTTCTGTAGTTTAAAATTGCATGTCTCTAATAATTCTTGATGTTGAACATTTTTTCATGTCCCTTTAAAAAAAAAAAAAGAAAAACACTGTGAGGAAATTTACCTGTTGAAATTGTCTTCTCGAGAGTTTGCCGTGCTTTGAATATTAATGTACGTCCCTGACCCCATGATATTTTTTGAGGGCAGGTGTCATTTACAGCCCTGCAGTCCTTGTGAATATTAAGTGACCATTAGCACTGTGTTTAACGCTGCTGTTGTGGTAAACAGCCACAAGGCAGCAGCATTATTACGTTCTCAACTCTTGTTACTAGGGCAACAGAGTCTTCCTGGATGTCGTGTTCCTCCGTTGTAAATTAGAGTGGAATGTGCTCGGAGAAACCCCCGGAAGTTTGTTTCCTTACTTAGGTTTGTTTTTTAAATTTAATTTATATTCCTTAGCGGAGTCATTTGATTAGAGTGTTGTGATTGTCTGGCTGTACAGAATCTGGTCAATTATTCATATATATATATCTTTTCATCTTTGGATCCTGTTACCATGTATGTTATTACAGAGTGTTGAGTAGACCTCCCTTGGTATTTGGTAGGTGTTTGGTCATTATATATTTTATATGTATTGCTGATTATATAATTCTTATAGTTTATATGTTATATGTTTATATACATTTAACATACATTAGTATATGTATGTTACCCCCATAATCCTAATTTATCCATCCTCCCACCTTTCATTTTGGTTAACCATTGGTTCGTTTTATAAGTCTGTGAGTGTCTTTTTCTGTGGAAATATGCTCACTGGTAGCAATCTTAGGATAACATCTATAAATGGTATGATATTTGTCATTCCCTTTTGACTTACTTCATAGTATGATTATTCCTACGCTTATCTGTAGTCATGAAAACGGCATTGTTCATTTTTTTCCGGGGCCAATATTCCATTTGGTACATATACCACTTCATCTTTGTCCATTTATCTGTTCATGGACATTTTGTTGGCTTGCATGTCTTGGCTATTGTAAATATTGCTGCAGTGCATGTTTGCCTGTCTGTGTCTTTCTGATTCTGGTCTTAGGTTATAGGCCCATTAGGGGATCGGCCGCATCATATGGTACCTCAATTTTTAGCTTTTAAACGCAGCTCCATTCTGTTCTCATGATTAGCTGTTACTGGTTTACATCCAACCAACAGCATAGTGGGTATGCATTTCTCCACAAACCCATCAGCATTCATTGTTTGTAGACTTTTTACTGATGGCATTTTGAATACTGGGTGGCGAAATCTTTCTGTAGTTTGGATTTGCATCCAACTAATAATTCCTGATATTGAGCTTTTATCCATGTTCTTCTATTTTTTTAAATGAGTGAGTAAAACTTACCTCTTCAAATTGTTTTCCTGAAAACTTTTTTGTGTGTTTTTAACTTTTTTTGCCATTACCTACCCCAGGACATTTTTTGAGGACACGTGTCATTTACAGCCCTACAATTACTGTGAATATTAAGTGACCGTTAGCCCTGTGTTTGTTTAACTACAATTACTGTGAATATTAAGTGACCGTTAGCCCTGTGTTTAAAGCTGCTGCTGTGGGAAACGGCCACAAGGTGGCAGCATTTCTACATTCCTAAATCTGGTTACTAGGGCAGCAGAGCCTTCCGGGAAGTCGTGTTGCTAGGTTGTAAATTAGAAAGGAATCTGCCGGGAAAAACCCCAGTAAGATTGTCTTAATTGTTGTTCGTGGTTTTAATTTTTTAAATTGGGGTAATGATTAGAATATTGTTTTTTCTAGGTTACACAATTGGGTTCAATTAACATTATATATATATATTCATGTATAGATCCTTTCCCATGTAAATTATTATTATTTAATTATTTGTTCATGTATTTTTGGCTGAGTTGGATCTTCGTTGCTGTATGTGGGCTTTCCCTAGTTGCGATGAGCGGGGGCTCCTCTTCATTGTGGTGCATGGGCTTCTCACTACAGTGGCTTCTCTTGTTGCACAGCACGGGTTCTGGCGTGCAAGCTTCCGTAGTGGCTCGTGGGCTCTAGAGCGCAGGCTCGATAGTTGTGGTGCACGATCGTACTTGCTCTGCAGTATGTGGGATCTACCCGGACCAGGGATCAAATCCGTGTCCCGTGCATTGTCAGGCAGATTCTTAACCATGGCACCACCAGGGAAGCCCCTATGTAAATTATTACAGAGCATTCAGTAGACCTCCCTTGGTATATGGTCGGTCTTTTTGATATATGTATTTGTATACGTATGGTAACCCTAATCTTTTTTTGTGTGTGGTACGCGGGCCTCCCACTGCTGTGGCCTCTTCTGTTGCCCTGGATGTGCAGGCTCAGCGGCCATGGCTCACAGGCCCAGCTGCTCTGTGGCACGTAGGATCCTCCCGGACCGGGGCATGAACCTGTGTCCCCTGCATCGGCAGGCAGACTCTCAACCACTGCACCATCAGGGAAGCCCCACACCAGGGCATTACTTGAGGGCAGTTGTCATTTACAACCCTGTAGTAATTGTGAATATTATGTGACAATTAGCACTCGGATTAAAGCTGCTGTTGCAGGAAATGGCCACAAGGTGGCAACAATTCTCTATTCCCAATGCTGGTTACTAGGGCAACAGAGCCTTCCTGGAAGTCCTGTTTGTAGGTTGTAAATTAGAGTGGAATGTGCCAGGACAAATCCCCCAAAACTTCCTGGAAGTCCTGTTTGTAGGTTGTAAATTAGAGTGGAATGTGCCAGGACAAATCCCCCAAAACTTATGTCTCCTTATTTTCTGTTGGTATTATTAGTTTAATTTTTATTTTTATCAGAGCAAATTTGATTACACTGTTGTGTTTGTTCTAGGTGTACAGAATCTGTTTCATTGTTACATATATCTTTCATTGTTTGGTCATTATATGCAAACATTTTGTATGTTTAGAGATATAATACACATATCTGTGTATACATTAAAACGAATGTAAACACCAAAATGAAACAAAGCCACTTGCAGCACCATAGATGAGTCTAGAAGTAATCACGCAACTTGTAGTAAGTGAGAAAGTGAAAGACAGACATATCCTATCGTATCACTTATAGGTGTTACCTAAAAGTTGATACCAATGAAGATATGTCCACACAGAAAGGCAATCACAGATTCATTTAAGCAACTTATGGTTCACCAAATGGAAAGTTGTGAGGATTCGATACATTACGATATTGGGGTTAACAGAGATATACAAACACTTGTGAAATAAAGAATTACCCAAGACCTATGGCATACCAAGAGAAGACTGCCAAACATTGTGTCATAACCTACATGAGAAAAGGATCTGAAGAAGAAGAGACATATGTATATGTGTAAAAGAACCACAACTTGCACACACCTAGAAGAAACAAAACATTGTAATCAAATTTGCTGTTATAAAAAATTAAATTAAAAAATGAACAAGAAGTAATAAGACGTAATCCTAATGGGCTTTTCCTGGCACTTTCCGTTCTAATTTACAAGCTACAACACAACTTCCATTATGGCTCTGCTGCCCTAGTAACCAGATTTGGTAAGGAGAAATGCTGCCGCCTTCTGGCCGTTTCACACAACAGCGCTAATGGTAACTTAACATTCAAAATAATTGCAGGCCTGTAAATGACACCTGCCATCAAAAAGAAAAAGGGAATGGAAAAATGCTCAACATCAGCAATTAAAAAAGCCTTGCAAATCCAATCTAGAGAAACGTTCACCTCACAGTCGTCAGAATGATCATCAGGAGAATAGTCTACAAAGAATGAATGCTGAAAGGGTTTTAGAGAACTGTGTACCCTCTAGCTGCTGGGGGGAGATAAAATGGTAACAGCCAGTAGTGAGAAGAGAATGGTGGTGCGTGTAAACTTAAAAATTGAGCTACCATGTGATCTGGGAGGTCCTTTGATGTGCCTATCACCTGAGCAGACCAGAATGAAAAAAGGAAAAGTCTGGCAATCCTGCACTGCAGGAACTTTACCATAGCCAAGACTTGGAAGAAACCAAAATGTCCATCAACAGAAAAATGTGCAACGAACAAGTAGTCCATGGACACAATGGATTATTGGCCATGTTAAAGAATGAAACTGTGCCAATTTGCACCACCATAGAAGAACCTAAACATCATCACCCAACTTGAAGTACGAAAGAAACTGAAAGACAGATATCCTATGACATCACTTATAGGTGTTACCGAAAAATTGATACCCACAAACTTATTTCCAAGAGAAGGAAAAGCATGGATTAAGAAAACAAAATAACGTTTAGCCAAATGGAAAGGTGTAAGGAATAGAAATTAAGATCTGGGGGTTGGGGCTTCCCTGGTGGCGCAGTGGTAGAGAGTCTGCTTGCCGATGCAGGGGATACGTATTCAAGCCCCGGTCCAGAAAGATCCCACATGCTGCGGAGTGGCTGGGCCCGTGAGCCATGGCCGATGAGCCTGCGTGTCTGGAGCCTGTGCTCCGCAACGGGAGAGGGCACAACGGTGAGAGGCCCGCGTGCCACAAAAAAAAAACAAAAAAAAAAAGATATGGGGGTTAACAGACATGTACTAATATATATGAAATATATAATCACAAAATACCTATGGAATACCAAGAAAGGTCTACTCAAAACTCTGTAATAACATACACGGGAAAGAATCCAAAGATAAAAAGACAGATACATTGATATAATGAACCAGATTCTGTACACCTAGGAGAAACAAGATATTTTTATGAAATTTGCTCTGATAACTAATAAAAATTAAATGTAAAAAACAAACAAAAAGTAAGGAGATGTAAGCTCTTGGGGGTCTGCCCTGGCACATTCCACTCTAATTTGCAGCCTACTAACACGATTTCTAGGAAGGCTCTGCTGCCCAAAAACCCCCTAGTCGGAAATGGAGAAACGCTTCCGCCTTGTGGCCGTTTCCCGCAAGAGCGGCTTTAAGCCCACAGCTAACGGTCCCTTAACATTCACAAGGACTCAGGGCTGTAAAGGACACCTGCCCTCAAAAAATGTCCTGAGGTAGGGAATGGCCAGAAAATTCAAAACAGGCAAAATGTTCAAGAAGATAACATGAAGAGGTAAGTTTTACTCACTCTCTTTAAAAGGAAAATGGATAAAAGCTCAACATCAGGATATATTAGACTCATGCAAATCTAATCTACAAAAAGGTTTCAACTCACACCAGTCGACTGACCATCATCAAAAAGTCTTCAAACAGTAAGTGCTGAAGGGGTTTTTTAGAGAACTGTGTACCCTCTGGCTGCTGGTGAGATGTAAAGTGGTAACAGCCAATAAGGAGAACAGAAAGGAGCTGCGTTTAAAAGTAAAAACGGAGCTCCCATTCGATGCAGCAGGCCCACCGCTGGGCCTCTCACCTGACAAGACCAGAATCCAGAGGACACAGGCTGCAAAAGCTGCACTGCGGCCTTATTCACAATAGCCAAGACATGGAAGCAACCTAGATGTCCATCAACAGATGAATGGATAAGGAAGAAGTGGTCCATGTACACAATGGAATACTAGCCATGTAAAACAATGAAACACTGCACTTTGAGGCACCATAGATGAGCCTAGGGAGAATCACAGAACATGAGGTAAACTGGAAAGCAAAAGACAGATATCCTATCATATCACTTATAGGTGTTACCTAACTACTGACAAAAATGGACATATTTCCACCGACAAAGACACACAGAGACTTTAAAAAACAAACTATGTGTATCTAAGAGGAAAGGTGGTAGCAATGGATGAATTAAGATTAGATTTACCATACCGATAGAAATACAGATTAAGTACATATATCAAAAAGACGGAGCACATAGCAAGGCAGGTCTTCGGAACACTCTGTAATCTTTTACATGGGAAAAGGATCTGTACATGAATAGATATATATGATGCACAAATGAACCAGACTGTGTACACCTAGGACAAACTGTATTCTAATCATTACCCCGATTAAAACAACGAACAGGAAGTAATGAGACATAAACTTCAGGGGTTTTTCCTGGCACATTCCATTCTAATTTACAACCTGGGAACACGACTTCCAGAAAGGCTGTGCTGCCCTAGTAACCAGATTTGGGAATGGAGAAATGCTGCCGCCTTGTGGCCGTTTCCCACAACAGCAGCTTTAAACCCAGTGCTAATGGTCACTAAATATTCACCAAACTTGCAGGTCTGTAAATTACACCTGGCCTCCAAAAAAATCCTGGGGTCAAAAATCGACCAAAAATTCAAAAGAGGGCAACCTCCCAAGAAGACAATTTCAAGAGGTATATTGTTCTCACACTTTTTTTCTTTGTTTTTCCTAAAGAAAAGAGAAAGGTGTGGAAAGATGCTGAACATTAGGGATTATTAAAGACAGACAAATCCAAATTACAGAAACCTATCAGCTCACACCAGTCAGAAAGGCCACAAGCAAACATTCTGCAGACAATAAATGCTGAAGGGGTTGTGGAGAAATGCATACCCTTGGTGCTAATTGGGATGTGGTAAGAGCCACTAATGAAAAAACACAATGGAGGTGCTTTGAAAAGGGAAACATTGAGCTAGCAGTCAATCAATCACACCCACTGCCGGGCCTATCACCTGAGAAAATGAGAATCAAAAGTCACAGGCTGGCAATACTCCACTCCAGCAATATTTACCATAGCCAACACTTGGAAGCAACGAAAATGTCCATCAACAGAGGAATGCACACAGAAGTGGTCCATGAATACAATGGAATATTACTCCACTAAAAAATATAAATTAAATTAAAAAAACCAAACATAAGTAAGGAGACACCAGCTTTTGGGGGTTTATCAGGGCACATGGCACTCTAATTTATAACTGAGGAACACCACTGGCAGGAAGGTCTGTTTCCCTAGGTACCAGAGTGGGGAACGTAGAAAGGCTGCCGACCTCTGGCCAATACCTGCAACAGCAGATTTGAAATCTGTGCTAATGGTCACTTAATATTCAAAATAATTGCAGACTTGTAAATGACACCTGCCATCAAAAAAAAATCTTGGGGTTGTAAAGCGACTACAAAATTCAATAGACGTCAACATTTCAAGAAGACAATTTCAAGAGGCATATTTTACGCACCTTTTGTCTTTTCTTGCGTTTTTATCTTTAAAAAGGAAAAGGGAATGGGAAAATGCTCAACATCAGCAATTAATAAAGCCTTGCAAATCCAATTACAGAAATGTTTACCTCACAGCCGTCAGAATGTTCTTCACCGAAAAGTCTACAAAGAATAAATGCTGAAGGGGTTTCAGAGAACTGTGTACCCTCTAGCTGCTGGGGGGATGTCAACTGCTCACAGCCAGTACTGAGAACATAATGGAGGTGCCTTTAGGGGTAAAAATTGAGCTACCATGTGATCTGGTAGGTCGTTTGATGCGCCTATCACCTGAGCAGACCAGAATGGAAAAGACACAGGCTGGCAATCCTGCACTGCAGGAACATTTAACATAGCCAAGACTTGGAAGAAACCAAAATGTCCATCAACAGAAAAATGCACAAAGAGGAAGTGGTCCATGTAAACAATGGAATATTAGCCATGGAAAACAATGAAACAGTGCCGTTTGCACCACCATAGAAGGACCTAGAGATAATAATCACCCACCTTGAAGTAAGAAAGAAGGTGAAAGACAGATATCCTATGACATCACTTATAGGTGTTACCTAAAAACTGATACTCATGAACTTATTGCCAAGAGAAGGAAAAGCATGGATTAAGAAGAAACAATTATGTTTCACCAAATGGAAAAGTGCAAGGAATGTGTGAATTAGGATATGGGGGTTAACAGACATGTACTAATACATATGAAATATATAATCACAAAATACCTATGGAATACCAAGAGAGCTCTACTCAACACTCTGTAATAACCTACACAGTAAAGAATCCAAAGATAAAAAGACAGATACATTGATATCATGAACCAGATTCTGTACACCTAGGAGAAACAAAATATTTTTATCAAATTTGCTCTGATAACTAATCAAAATTAAATTTAAAAAACAAGCAAAAAGTGAGGAGATGTAAGCTCTTGGGGATGTGCCCTGGCACATTCCACTCTAATTTGCAGCCTACTAACACGATTTCCAGGAAGGCTCTGCTGCCCAAAAACCCCTGAGTTGGAAATGTAGAAATTCTGCCTCCTTGTGGCCGTTTTCCGCAAGAGCGGCTTTAAGCCCACAGCTAATGGTCTCTTAACATGCACAAGGACTCAGGGCTGTCAAGGACACCTGCCCTAAACAATTGTGCTGAGGTAGGGAATGGACAATAAAATTCAAAACTGGCAAATTTTTCAAGACGACAGTATGAAGAGGTAAGTTTGACTCACTCTCTTTTATAAAAAAAAAGGAAAATGGATAAAAGCTCAACCTCAGGAATTATTAGACTCATGCAAATCTAACCTTCAAAAAGGTTTCAACTCACACCAGTCGACTGACCATCAGCAGAAGGTCTACAAACAATAAATTCTGAAGGGGTTTTAGAGAACTGTGTACCCTCTGGCTGCTGGTGAGATGTAAAGTGGTAACAGCCAATAATGAGAACAGAAAGGAGCTGCGATTAAAAGTAAAAAGTGAGGTACCATTCAATCCAGCAGTCACACCACTGGGCCTCTCACCTGAGAAGACCAGATTTGAGAAGACCTGGGCTGCAAAAGCCAAGACAGTGAAGCAACCAAAATGTCCATCAACAGATGTATGCATAAAGAAGAAGTGGTCCATGTACACAATAGAATATTAGCGATGGAAAAGAATGAAACCCTGCTATTTGAGGCACCATAGATGAGCTTGGAGATAATCACAGAACATGGGGTTAGTCGGAAAGCAAAAGACCTATATCCTATGATATCACTTACAGGCGTTATCTAATAACTGACACAAATGAACATATTTACACAGAGAAAGGTACTCACAGACTTAGGTAAAAAAAAATTTGCTTATCTAAAATGAAAGGTGGACGGAATGGATAAATTAAGATTAGCGTTACAGGGCTTCCCTGGTGGGGCAGTGGTTGAGAGTTCGTCTGCCGATGCAGGGTACACGGGTTCGTGCCCTGGTCTGGGAGGATGCCAAATGCCGCGGAGCGGCTGGGCCTGTGAGCCGTGGCCGCTGAGCCTGCGCGTCCGGAGCCTGCGCTCCACAACGGGAAAGGCCACAACAGTGAGAGGCACGCGTACAGCAAAAAAAAAAAAAAAAAAACGATTAGCGTTACGATACGTATACAAACACGTATTATATACGTATATCAAGAAGACTGACCATATAGCAAGGGAGGTGTACGGAACACTCTAATATTTTACATGGGAAGAGGATCTGTACATGAATAGACATATATAATATACAAATGAACCAGACTGTGTACACCTAGGACAAAGAATATTCTAATCATTACCCCGATTACAAAAGTTTTAAAAACCAAGAAGTAGTGAGACATAAACACATGGGAGTTTCTCCTGGCACATTCCACTCTAATTCCACGATTTCCAGGAAGGCTCTGCTGCCCAAAAACCCAGAGTTGGAAAATGCTGCCGCCTTGTGGCCGTTTCACACAACAGCAGCTTTAAACCCAGGGCTAAAGGTCACTAAATATTCACCAAACTCGCAGTTCTGTAATGACACCTGCCTACCAAAAACATCCTGGGGTCCAAAAATCGACCACAAAATTCAAAACACGGCAAGCTTCCAAGAGGACAATTTCAAGAGGTATATTGTACTCACACTTTTCTCTCTCTCTTTTTTTTAACAGGAAAGAAAAAGGCGTGGAAAAACGATGAATTTTAGGAATTTCTAAAGACACGCAAACCCAAATTACAAAAACCTATCGGCTCACAGCAGTCAGAAAAGCCATTAGCAAAAATGCTGCAAGCAATAAATGCCGAAGGGATTGTGGAGCAATGCGTACCCTCCGTTCTAAGGGGGACGTGGTAAGAGCCACTAATGAAAACACAATGGAGGTGCTTTGAAAAGGGAAACATTGAGCTAGCAGTCAATCAGTCACACCCACTGCCGGGCCTATCCCCTGAGAAAATGAGAATCAAAAAGTCACAGGCTGGCAATCCTGCACTCCAGCAATACTTACCGTAGCCAACACTTGGAAGCAATGAAAATGGCCATCAACAGAGGAATGCACCAAGAAGAAGCCGTCCATGTACGCAACGGAATGTTACTCCACTGAAAAATATAAATTAAATTAAAACGTCAAACGTCAGTAAGGACACAAGGTTTTGGGCGTTTATCAGGGCACACTGCACTCTAATTTGTATCTGAGGAACACCACTGGCAGGAAGGTCTGCTTCCCTAGGTACCAGGGTGGGGAACGTAGAAATACTGCGGCCCTCTAGCTGATACCTGCAACAGCAGCTTCGAAATCTCTGCTAATGGTCACTTCATATGCACAAGTACCGCAGGGCTGCAAAGGAAACCTGCCCTCAAAATGTCCTGACGCAGGTGAAGGCCAAAACATTTCAAAATGTGGCACGTGTTTCAAGAAAACAATTTGAAGAAGTAAGCTGTAATAACAGTTTGAAAAATAAAAGGACATGCCCGAAAGCTCAATTTCAAGGGATTATGAGACACATGCGGATCCAACCACAAAGAGGTATCAGCTCACCCCGCTAAGAATAACCATCAGCAAAGAAACTACAAACGCTCAATGCTGAAGAGGTTGTGGAGAAATGCATACCCTCAATTTGAAGTGGGACGTAACCTGGTAAGAGCCACTAATGGGAAGAGAATGGATGTGTCTTTAAAAGGTAAACACTGAGCTACTATATGATCCATCAGGCCCGCTCCTCGGCCTGTAACCTAAGAAGACAGAATTGGAGAGACACAGGCAGGAAATATGCACGGCAGCAGGATAACAATAGCCAAGACACGGAATCAACCAAAAAGTCCATCAAGAGATGAGTGGACAGAGAAGAAGTGGTACGTGTCCACATGGAATATTGGCCGAGGAAAAAAATGAGACAATGACATTTGCAGCACGGTAGATGAGTCTAGAGGTAACCATGCAACTGGTAGTAAGTGAGAAAGCGAAAGACACATATCCTATCGGATCACTTACAGGCGTTCCCTAAAAATTGATACCAGTGAAGATATTTCCACAGAGAAATGTAATCACAGATTCATTAAGCAAACTTATGGTTCACCAAACGGAAAGGTGTGAGGATTGGATACATTAGGATGTTGGGGTTAACAGAGCTATGCAAACACACGTGAAATGTGTCATCACCAAAGACCTACGGCATACCAAGAGAAGACTACTCAACATTGTGTCATAACCTACATGGGAAAAGGATCCGAAGAAGACTAGATCTATGTATGTGTGTAAAAGAATCACATCTTGCACACGCCTAGAACAAACAAAACATTGTAATCAAATTTTCTCGGATACAAAATAAAAATTAAATTAAAACAAAACGAACAGCAAGTAATGAGACATAAACGTAAGGGGCTTTTTCCTGGCACATTCCGTTCTAATTTACAAGCTACAACACAACTTCCATTATGGCTCTGCTGCCCTAGTAACCAGATTTGGTAAGGAGAAGTGCTGCCGCCTTCTGGCCGTTTCACACAACAGCGCTAATGGTCACTTAATATTCAAAATAATTGCAGGCCCGTAAATGACACCCTGCCATCAAAAAACATCCTGGGGGCGTAAATCGACCAGAAAATTCAAACGACGTCAACATTTCAAGAAGACATCTCAAGAGGCATATTTTATGCACATTGTGTCTTTTCTTTCTTTCTTTCTTTCTTTAAAATAAAAGGGAATTGAACAATGCTCAACATCAGCAATTAATAAAGCCATGCAAATCCAACCTACATAAATGTTCACCTCACAGCCGTCAGAATGACCTTCAGCAAAAAGTCTACAAAGAATAAATGCTGAAGGGGTTTCAGAGAACTGTGTACCCTCTAGCTGCTGGGGGGATGTAAACTTGTAACAGCCAGTAGTGAGAACATAACGGAAGTGCGTTTAAGGGTAAAAATGGAGCTACCGTGTGATCTGGTAGGTCCTTTGATGCGCCGCCTATCACCTGAGCAGAGCAGAATGGAAAAGACACAGGCTGGCAATCCTGCCCTGCAGGAACCTTTAACACAGCCAACACTTGGAAGAACCCGATAAAGGTCCATCAGCAGAAAAATGCACAAAGAGGAAGTGGTCCACGTAAACAATGGAATATTAGCTATAGAAAACGATGAAACAGTGCCCTTTGCACCACGATATAAGGACGTAGAGAGAACCACCCAACTTGAAGAAAGAAACTGAAAGACAGATATACTATGACGTCACTCATAGGTGTTATCTAAAAAGTGATACTCATGAACTTATTTCCAAGAGAAGGAAAAGCACGGATTAAGAAAACAAAATGATCTTTAACGAAATGGAAAGGTGTAAGGAATGGGTGAATTAGGATACGGGGGTTAACAGACACGTACTAATACATATGACATATATAATCACAAAATCCTACGGGATACCAACAGAGGTCTACTCAACACGGTATAATAACCTTTCCTTTGGAAAGGATCCAAAGATGAATAGACGGATACGTTGATATGATGAACCAGATTCTGTACACCTAGCAGAAACTGCATGATATATCAAATTTGCTCTGATAATTAATAAAAATTAAATTTCAAAAAACAAACACGAAGTAGGAGATATAATCTCTTGGGGGTCTGCCCTGGCACATTCCACTCTAATTTGCAGCCTACTAACAGGATTTCCAGGAAGGCTCTGCTGCCCAAAAACCCCCGAGTCGGAAATGGAGAAACGCTTCCGCCTTGTGGCCGTTTCCCGCAAGAGCGGCTTTAAGCCCACAGCTAACGGTCCCTTAACATTCACAAGGACTCAGGGCTGTAAAGGACACCTGCCCTCAAAAAATGTCCTGAGGTAGGGAATGGCCAGAAAATTCAAAACAGGCAAAATGTTCAAGAAGATAACATGAAGAGGTAAGTTTTACTCACTCTCTTTAAAAGGAAAATGGATAAAAGCTCAACATCAGGATATATTAGACTCATGCAAATCTAATCTACAAAAAGGTTTCAACTCACACCAGTCGACTGACCATCATCAAAAAGTCTTCAAACAGTAAGTGCTGAAGGGGTTTTTTAGAGAACTGTGTACCCTCTGGCTGCTGGTGAGATGTAAAGTGGTAACAGCCAATAAGGAGAACAGAAAGGAGCTGCGTTTAAAAGTAAAAACGGAGCTCCCATTCGATGCAGCAGGCCCACCGCTGGGCCTCTCACCTGACAAGACCAGAATCCAGAGGACACAGGCTGCAAAAGCTGCACTGCGGCCTTATTCACAATAGCCAAGACATGGAAGCAACCTAGATGTCCATCAACAGATGAATGGATCAGGAAGAAGTGGTCCATGTACACAATGGAATACCAGCCATGTAAAACAATGAAACACTGCACTTTGAGGCACCATAGATGAGCCTAGGGAGAATCACAGAACATGAGGTAAACTGGAAAGCAAAAGACAGATATCCTATCACATCACTTATAGGTGTTACCTAACTACTGACAAAAATGGACATATTTCCACCGACAAAGACACACAGAGACTTTAAAAAACAAACTATGTGTATCTAAGAGGAAAGGTGGTAGCAATGGATGAATTAAGATTAGATTTACCATACCGATAGAAATACAGATTAAGTACATATATCAAAAAGACGGAGCGCATAGCAAGGCAGGTCTTCGGAACACTCTGTAATCTTTTACATGGGAAAAGGATCTGTACATGAATAGATATGTATGATGCACAAATGAACCAGACTGTGTACACCTAGGACAAACTGTATTCTAATCATTACCCCGATTAAAACAACGAACAGGAAGTAATGAGACATAAACTTCAGGGGTTTTTCCTGGCACATTCCATTCTAATTTACAACCTGGGAACACGACTTCCAGAAAGGCTGTGCTGCCCTAGTAACCAGATTTGGGAATGGAGAAATGCTGCCGCCTTGTGGCCGTTTCCCACAACAGCCGCTTTAAACCCAGTGCTAATGGTCACTAAATATTCACCAAACTTGCAGGTCTGTAAATTACACCTGGCCTCCAAACAAATCCTGGGGTCAAAAATCGACCAAAAATTCAAAAGAGGGCAACCTCCCAAGAAGACAATTTCAAGAGGTATATTGTTCTCACACTTTTTTTCTTTGTTTTTCCTAAAGAAAAGAGAAAGGTGTGGAAAGATGCTGAACATTAGGGATTATTAAAGACATACAAATCCAAATTACAGAAACCTATCAGCTCACGCCAGTCAGAAAGGCCACAAGCAAACATTCTGCAGACAATAAATGCTGAAGGGGTTGTGGAGAAATGCATACCCTTGGTGCTAATTGGGATGTGGTAAGAGCCACTAATGAAAAAACACAATGGAGGTGCTTTGAAAAGGGAAACATTGAGCTAGCAGTCAATCAATCACACCCACTGCTGGGCCTATCACCTGAGAAAATGAGAATCAAAAGTCACAGGCTGGCAATACTCCACTCCAGCAATATTTACCATAGCCAACACTTGGAAGCAACGAAAATGTCCATCAACAGAGGAATGCACACAGAAGTGGTCCATGAATACAATGGAATATTACTCCACTAAAAAATATAAATTAAATTAAAAAAACCAAACATAAGTAAGGAGACACCAGCTTTTGGGGGTTTATCAGGGCACATGGCACTCTAATTTATAACTGAGGAACACCACTGGCAGGAAGGTCTGTTTCCCTAGGTACCAGAGTGGGGAACGTAGAAAGGCTGCCGACCTCTGGCCAATACCTGCAACAGCAGATTTGAAATCTGTGCTAATGGTCACTTAATATTCAAAATAATTGCAGACTTGTAAATGACACCTGCCATCAAAAAAAAATCTTGGGGTTGTAAAGCGACTACAAAATTCAATAGACGTCAACATTTCAAGAAGACAATTTCAAGAGGCATATTTTACGCACCTTTTGTCTTTTCTTGCGTTTTTATCTTTAAAAAGGAAAAGGGAATGGGAAAATGCTCAACATCAGCAATTAATAAAGCCTTGCAAATCCAATTACAGAAATGTTTACCTCACAGCCGTCAGAATGTTCTTCACCGAAAAGTCTACAAAGAATAAATGCTGAAGGGGTTTCAGAGAACTGTGTACCCTCTAGCTGCTGGGGGGATGTCAACTGCTCACAGCCAGTACTGAGAACATAATGGAGGTGGCTTTAGGGGTAAAAATTGAGCTACCATGTGATCTGGTAGGTCGTTTGATGCGCCTATCACCTGAGCAGACCAGAATGGAAAAGACACAGGCTGGCAATCCTGCACTGCAGGAACATTTAACATAGCCAAGACTTGGAAGAAACCAAAATGTCCATCAACAGAAAAATGCACAAAGAGGAAGTGGTCCATGTAAACAATGGAATATTAGCCATGGAAAACAATGAAACAGTGCCGTTTGCACCACCATATAAGGACCTAGAGATAATCACCCACCTTGAAGTAAGAAAGAAGGTGAAAGACAGATATCCTATGACATCACTTATAGGTGTTACCTAAAAACTGATACTCATGAACTTATTGCCAAGAGAAGGAAAAGCATGGATTAAGAAGCAACAATTATGTTTCACCAAATGGAAAAGTGCAAGGAATGTGTGAATTAGGATATGGGGGTTAACAGACATGTACTAACACATATGAAATATATAATCACAAAATACCTATGGAATACCAAGAGAGCTCTACTCAACACTCTGTAATAACCTACACAGTAAAGAATCCAAAGATAAAAAGACAGATACATTGATATCATGAACCAGATTCTGTACACCTAGGAGAAACAAAATATTTTTATCAAATTTGCTCTGATAACTAATAAAAATTAAATTTAAAAAACAAGCAAAAAGTGAGGAGATGTAAGCTCTTGGGGATGTGCCCTGGCACATTCCACTCTAATTTGCAGCCTACTAACACGATTTCCAGGAAGGCTCTGCTGCCCAAAAACCCAGAGTTGGAAAATGGAGAAATGCTGCCGCCTTGTGGCCGTTTCACACAACAGCAGCTTTAAACCCAGGGCTAAAGGTCACTAAATATTCACCAAACTCGCAGTTCTGTAATGACACCTGCCTACCAAAAACATCCTGGGGTCCAAAAATCGACCACAAAATTCAAAACACGGCAAGCTTCCAAGAGGACAATTTCAAGAGGTATATTGTACTCACACTTTTCTCTCTCTCTTTTTTTTAACAGGAAAGAAAAAGGCGTGGAAAAACGATGAATTTTAGGAATTTCTAAAGACACGCAAACCCAAATTACAAAAACCTATCGGCTCACAGCAGTCAGAAAAGCCATTAGCAAAAATGCTGCAAGCAATAAATGCTGAAGGGATTGTGGAGCAATGCGTACCCTCCGTTCTAAGGGGGACGTGGTAAGAGCCACTAATGAAAACACAATGGAGGTGCTTTGAAAAGGGAAACATTGAGCTAGCAGTCAATCAGTCACACCCACTGCCGGGCCTATCCCCTGAGAAAATGAGAATCAAAAAGTCACAGGCTGGCAATCCTGCACTCCAGCAATACTTACCGTAGCCAACACTTGGAAGCAATGAAAATGGCCATCAACAGAGGAATGCACCAAGAAGAAGCCGTCCATGTACGCAACGGAATGTTACTCCACTGAAAAATATAAATTAAATTAAAACGTCAAACGTCAGTAAGGACACAAGGTTTTGGGCGTTTATCAGGGCACACTGCACTCTAATTTGTATCTGAGGAACACCACTGGCAGGAAGGTCTGCTTCCCTAGGTACCAGGGTGGGGAACGTAGAAATACTGCGGCCCTCTAGCTGATACCTGCAACAGCAGCTTCGAAATCTCTGCTAATGGTCACTTCATATGCACAAGTACTGCAGGGCTGCAAAGGAAACCTGCCCTCAAAATGTCCTGACGCAGGTGAAGGCCAAAACATTTCAAAATGTGGCACGTATTTCAAGAAAACAATTTGAAGAAGTAAGCTGTAATAACAGTTTGAAAAATAAAAGGACATGCCCGAAAGCTCAATTTCAAGGGATTATGAGACACATGCGGATCCAACCACAAAGAGGTATCAGCTCACCCCGCTAAGAATAACCATCAGCAAAGAAACTACAAACGCTCAATGCTGAAGAGGTTGTGGAGAAATGCATACCCTCAATTTGAAGTGGGACGTAACCTGGTAAGAGCCACTAATGGGAAGAGAATGGATGTGTCTTTAAAAGGTAAACACTGAGCTACTATATGATCCATCAGGCCCGCTCCTCGGCCTGTAACCTAAGAAGACAGAATTGGAGAGACACAGGCAGGAAATATGCACGGCAGCAGGATAACAATAGCCAAGACACGGAATCAACCAAAAAGTCCATCAAGAGATGAGTGGACAGAGAAGAAGTGGTACGTGTCCACATGGAATATTGGCCGAGGAAAAAAATGAGACAATGACATTTGCAGCACGGTAGATGAGTCTAGAGGTAACCATGCAACTGGTAGTAAGTGAGAAAGCGAAAGACACATATCCTATCGGATCACTTACAGGCGTTCCCTAAAAATTGATACCAGTGAAGATATTTCCACAGAGAAATGTAATCACAGATTCATTAAGCAAACTTATGGTTCACCAAACGGAAAGGTGTGAGGATTGGATACATTAGGATGTTGGGGTTAACAGAGCTATGCAAACACACGTGAAATGTGTCATCACCAAAGACCTACGGCATACCAAGAGAAGACTACTCAACATTGTGTCATAACCTACATGGGAAAAGGATCCGAAGAAGACTAGATCTATGTATGTGTGTAAAAGAATCACATCTTGCACACGCCTAGAACAAACAAAACATTGTAATCAAATTTTCTCGGATACAAAATAAAAATTAAATTAAAACAAAACGAACAGCAAGTAATGAGACATAAACGTAAGGGGCTTTTTCCTGGCACATTCCGTTCTAATTTACAAGCTACAACACAACTTCCATTATGGCTCTGCTGCCCTAGTAACCAGATTTGGTAAGGAGAAGTGCTGCCGCCTTCTGGCCGTTTCACACAACAGCGCTAATGGTCACTTAATATTCAAAATAATTGCAGGCCCGTAAATGACACCCTGCCATCAAAAAACATCCTGGGGGCGTAAATCGACCAGAAAATTCAAACGACGTCAACATTTCAAGAAGACATCTCAAGACGCATATTTTATGCACATTGTGTCTTTTCTTTCTTTCTTTCTTTAAAATAAAAGGGAATTGAACAATGCTCAACATCAGCAATTAATAAAGCCATGCAAATCCAACCTACATAAATGTTCACCTCACAGCCGTCAGAATGACCTTCAGCAAAAAGTCTACAAAGAATAAATGCTGAAGGGGTTTCAGAGAACTGTGTACCCTCTAGCTGCTGGGGGGATGTAAACTTGTAACAGCCAGTAGTGAGAACATAACGGAAGTGCGTTTAAGGGTAAAAATGGAGCTACCGTGTGATCTGGTAGGTCCTTTGATGCGCCGCCTATCACCTGAGCAGAGCAGAATGGAAAAGACACAGGCTGGCAATCCTGCCCTGCAGGAACCTTTAACACAGCCAACACTTGGAAGAACCCGATAAAGGTCCATCAGCAGAAAAATGCACAAAGAGGAAGTGGTCCACGTAAACAATGGAATATTAGCTATAGAAAACGATGAAACAGTGCCCTTTGCACCACGATATAAGGACGTAGAGAGAACCACCCAACTTGAAGAAAGAAACTGAAAGACGGATATACTATGACGTCACTCATAGGTGTTATCTAAAAAGTGATACTCATGAACTTATTTCCAAGAGAAGGAAAAGCACGGATTAAGAAAACAAAATGATCTTTAACGAAATGGAAAGGTGTAAGGAATGGGTGAATTAGGATACGGGGGTTAACAGACACGTACTAATACATATGACATATATAATCACAAAATCCTACGGGATACCAACAGAGGTCTACTCAACACGGTATAATAACCTTTCCTTTGGAAAGGATCCAAAGATGAATAGACGGATACGTTGATATGATGAACCAGATTCTGTACACCTAGCAGAAACTGCATGATATATCAAATTTGCTCTGATAATTAATAAAAATTAAATTTCAAAAACAAACACGAAGTAGGAGATATAATCTCTTGGGGGTCTGCCCTGGCACATTCCACTCTAATTTGCAGCCTACTAACAGGATTTCCAGGAAGGCTCTGCTGCCCAAAAACCCCCGAGTCGGAAATGGAGAAACGCTTCCGCCTTGTGGCCGTTTCCCGCAAGAGCGGCTTTAAGCCCACAGCTAACGGTCCCTTAACATTCACAAGGACTCAGGGCTGTAAAGGACACCTGCCCTCAAAAAATGTCCTGAGGTAGGGAATGGCCAGAAAATTCAAAACAGGCAAAATGTTCAAGAAGATAACATGAAGAGGTAAGTTTTACTCACTCTCTTTAAAAGGAAAATGGATAAAAGCTCAACATCAGGATATATTAGACTCATGCAAATCTAATCTACAAAAAGGTTTCAACTCACACCAGTCGACTGACCATCATCAAAAAGTCTTCAAACAGTAAGTGCTGAAGGGGTTTTTTAGAGAACTGTGTACCCTCTGGCTGCTGGTGAGATGTAAAGTGGTAACAGCCAATAAGGAGAACAGAAAGGAGCTGCGTTTAAAAGTAAAAACGGAGCTCCCATTCGATGCAGCAGGCCCACCGCTGGGCCTCTCACCTGACAAGACCAGAATCCAGAGGACACAGGCTGCAAAAGCTGCACTGCGGCCTTATTCACAATAGCCAAGACATGGAAGCAACCTAGATGTCCATCAACAGATGAATGGATCAGGAAGAAGTGGTCCATGTACACAATGGAATACCAGCCATGTAAAACAATGAAACACTGCACTTTGAGGCACCATAGATGAGCCTAGGGAGAATCACAGAACATGAGGTAAACTGGAAAGCAAAAGACAGATATCCTATCACATCACTTATAGGTGTTACCTAACTACTGACAAAAATGGACATATTTCCACCGACAAAGACACACAGAGACTTTAAAAAACAAACTATGTGTATCTAAGAGGAAAGGTGGTAGCAATGGATGAATTAAGATTAGATTTACCATACCGATAGAAATACAGATTAAGTACATATATCAAAAAGACGGAGCGCATAGCAAGGCAGGTCTTCGGAACACTCTGTAATCTTTTACATGGGAAAAGGATCTGTACATGAATAGATATGTATGATGCACAAATGAACCAGACTGTGTACACCTAGGACAAACTGTATTCTAATCATTACCCCGATTAAAACAACGAACAGGAAGTAATGAGACATAAACTTCAGGGGTTTTTCCTGGCACATTCCATTCTAATTTACAACCTGGGAACACGACTTCCAGAAAGGCTGTGCTGCCCTAGTAACCAGATTTGGGAATGGAGAAATGCTGCCGCCTTGTGGCCGTTTCCCACAACAGCCGCTTTAAACCCAGTGCTAATGGTCACTAAATATTCACCAAACTTGCAGGTCTGTAAATTACACCTGGCCTCCAAACAAATCCTGGGGTCAAAAATCGACCAAAAATTCAAAAGAGGGCAACCTCCCAAGAAGACAATTTCAAGAGGTATATTGTTCTCACACTTTTTTTCTTTGTTTTTCCTAAAGAAAAGAGAAAGGTGTGGAAAGATGCTGAACATTAGGGATTATTAAAGACATACAAATCCAAATTACAGAAACCTATCAGCTCACGCCAGTCAGAAAGGCCACAAGCAAACATTCTGCAGACAATAAATGCTGAAGGGGTTGTGGAGAAATGCATACCCTTGGTGCTAATTGGGATGTGGTAAGAGCCACTAATGAAAAAACACAATGGAGGTGCTTTGAAAAGGGAAACATTGAGCTAGCAGTCAATCAATCACACCCACTGCTGGGCCTATCACCTGAGAAAATGAGAATCAAAAGTCACAGGCTGGCAATACTCCACTCCAGCAATATTTACCATAGCCAACACTTGGAAGCAACGAAAATGTCCATCAACAGAGGAATGCACACAGAAGTGGTCCATGAATACAATGGAATATTACTCCACTAAAAAATATAAATTAAATTAAAAAAACCAAACATAAGTAAGGAGACACCAGCTTTTGGGGGTTTATCAGGGCACATGGCACTCTAATTTATAACTGAGGAACACCACTGGCAGGAAGGTCTGTTTCCCTAGGTACCAGAGTGGGGAACGTAGAAAGGCTGCCGACCTCTGGCCAATACCTGCAACAGCAGATTTGAAATCTGTGCTAATGGTCACTTAATATTCAAAATAATTGCAGACTTGTAAATGACACCTGCCATCAAAAAAAAATCTTGGGGTTGTAAAGCGACTACAAAATTCAATAGACGTCAACATTTCAAGAAGACAATTTCAAGAGGCATATTTTACGCACCTTTTGTCTTTTCTTGCGTTTTTATCTTTAAAAAGGAAAAGGGAATGGGAAAATGCTCAACATCAGCAATTAATAAAGCCTTGCAAATCCAATTACAGAAATGTTTACCTCACAGCCGTCAGAATGTTCTTCACCGAAAAGTCTACAAAGAATAAATGCTGAAGGGGTTTCAGAGAACTGTGTACCCTCTAGCTGCTGGGGGGATGTCAACTGCTCACAGCCAGTACTGAGAACATAATGGAGGTGGCTTTAGGGGTAAAAATTGAGCTACCATGTGATCTGGTAGGTCGTTTGATGCGCCTATCACCTGAGCAGACCAGAATGGAAAAGACACAGGCTGGCAATCCTGCACTGCAGGAACATTTAACATAGCCAAGACTTGGAAGAAACCAAAATGTCCATCAACAGAAAAATGCACAAAGAGGAAGTGGTCCATGTAAACAATGGAATATTAGCCATGGAAAACAATGAAACAGTGCCGTTTGCACCACCATATAAGGACCTAGAGATAATCACCCACCTTGAAGTAAGAAAGAAGGTGAAAGACAGATATCCTATGACATCACTTATAGGTGTTACCTAAAAACTGATACTCATGAACTTATTGCCAAGAGAAGGAAAAGCATGGATTAAGAAGAAACAATTATGTTTCACCAAATGGAAAAGTGCAAGGAATGTGTGAATTAGGATATGGGGGTTAACAGACATGTACTAACACATATGAAATATATAATCACAAAATACCTATGGAATACCAAGAGAGCTCTACTCAACACTCTGTAATAACCTACACAGTAAAGAATCCAAAGATAAAAAGACAGATACATTGATATCATGAACCAGATTCTGTACACCTAGGAGAAACAAAATATTTTTATCAAATTTGCTCTGATAACTAATAAAAATTAAATTTAAAAAACAAGCAAAAAGTGAGGAGATGTAAGCTCTTGGGGATGTGCCCTGGCACATTCCACTCTAATTTGCAGCCTACTAACACGATTTCCGGGAAGGCTCTGCTGCCCAAAAACCCCCGAGTTGGAAATGTAGAAATTCTGCCTCCTTGTGGCCGTTTTCCGCAAGAGCGGCTTTAAGCCCACAGCTAATGGTCTCTTAACATTCACAAGGACTCAGGGCTGTCAAGGACACCTGCCCTAAACAATTGTGCTGAGGTAGGGAATGGACAATAAAATTCAAAACTGGCAAATTTTTCAAGACGACAGTATGAAGAGGTAAGTTTGACTCACTCTCTTTTATAAAAAAAAAGGAAAATGGATAAAAGCTCAACCTCAGGAATTATTAGACTCATGCAAATCTAACCTTCAAAAAGGTTTCAACTCACACCAGTCGACTGACCATCAGCAGAAGGTCTACAAACAATAAATTCTGAAGGGGTTTTAGAGAACTGTGTACCCTCTGGCTGCTGGTGAGATGTAAAGTGGTAACAGCCAATAATGAGAACAGAAAGGAGCTGCGATTAAAAGTAAAAAGTGAGGTACCATTCAATCCAGCAGTCACACCACTGGGCCTCTCACCTGAGAAGACCAGATTTGAGAAGACCTGGGCTGCAAAAGCCAAGACAGTGAAGCAACCAAAATGTCCATCAACAGATGTATGCATAAAGAAGAAGTGGTCCATGTACACAATAGAATATTAGCGATGGAAAAGAATGAAACCCTGCTATTTGAGGCACCATAGATGAGCTTGGAGATAATCACAGAACATGGGGTTAGTCGGAAAGCAAAAGACCTATATCCTATGATATCACTTACAGGCGTTATCTAATAACTGACACAAATGAACATATTTACACAGAGAAAGGTACTCACAGACTTAGGGAAAAAAAACTATGCTTATCTAAAATGAAAGGTGGACGGAATGGATAAATTAAGATTAGCGTTACAGGGCTTCCCTGGTGGGGCAGTGGTTGAGAGTTCGTCTGCCGATGCAGGGTACACGGGTTCGTGCCCTGGTCTGGGAGGATGCCAAATGCCGCGGAGCGGCTGGGCCTGTGAGCCGTGGCCGCTGAGCCTGCGCGTCCGGAGCCTGCGCTCCACAACGGGAAAGGCCACAACAGTGAGAGGCACGCGTACAGCAAAAAAAAAAAAAAAAAAAACGATTAGCGTTACGATACGTATACAAACACGTATTATATACGTATATCAAGAAGACTGACCATATAGCAAGGGAGGTGTACGGAACACTCTAATGTTTTACATGGGAAGAGGATCTGTACATGAATAGACATATATAATATACAAATGAACCAGACTGTGTACACCTAGGACAAAGAATATTCTAATCATTACCCCGATTACAAAAGTTTTAAAAACCAAGAAGTAATGAGACATAAACACATGGGAGTTTCTCCTGGCACATTCCACTCTAATTCCACGATTTCCAGGAAGGCTCTGCTGCCCAAAAACCCAGAGTTGGAAAATGGAGAAAATGCTGCCGCCTTGTGGCCGTTTCACACAACAGCAGCTTTAAACCCAGGGCTAAAGGTCACTAAATATTCACCAAACTCGCAGTTCTGTAATGACACCTGCCTACCAAAAACATCCTGGGGTCCAAAAATCGACCACAAAATTCAAAACACGGCAAGCTTCCAAGAGGACAATTTCAAGAGGTATATTGTACTCACACTTTTCTCTCTCTCTTTTTTTTAACAGGAAAGAAAAAGGCGTGGAAAAACGATGAATTTTAGGAATTTCTAAAGACACGCAAACCCAAATTACAAAAACCTATCGGCTCACAGCAGTCAGAAAAGCCATTAGCAAAAATGCTGCAAGCAATAAATGCTGAAGGGATTGTGGAGCAATGCGTACCCTCCGTTCTAAGGGGGACGTGGTAAGAGCCACTAATGAAAACACAATGGAGGTGCTTTGAAAAGGGAAACATTGAGCTAGCAGTCAATCAGTCACACCCACTGCCGGGCCTATCCCCTGAGAAAATGAGAATCAAAAAGTCACAGGCTGGCAATCCTGCACTCCAGCAATACTTACCGTAGCCAACACTTGGAAGCAATGAAAATGGCCATCAACAGAGGAATGCACCAAGAAGAAGCCGTCCATGTACGCAACGGAATGTTACTCCACTGAAAAATATAAATTAAATTAAAACGTCAAACGTCAGTAAGGACACAAGGTTTTGGGCGTTTATCAGGGCACACTGCACTCTAATTTGTATCTGAGGAACACCACTGGCAGGAAGGTCTGCTTCCCTAGGTACCAGGGTGGGGAACGTAGAAATACTGCGGCCCTCTAGCTGATACCTGCAACAGCAGCTTCGAAATCTCTGCTAATGGTCACTTCATATGCACAAGTACTGCAGGGCTGCAAAGGAAACCTGCCCTCAAAATGTCCTGACGCAGGTGAAGGCCAAAACATTTCAAAATGTGGCACGTATTTCAAGAAAACAATTTGAAGAAGTAAGCTGTAATAACAGTTTGAAAAATAAAAGGACATGCCCGAAAGCTCAATTTCAAGGGATTATGAGACACATGCGGATCCAACCACAAAGAGGTATCAGCTCACCCCGCTAAGAATAACCATCAGCAAAGAAACTACAAACGCTCAATGCTGAAGAGGTTGTGGAGAAATGCATACCCTCAATTTGAAGTGGGACGTAACCTGGTAAGAGCCACTAATGGGAAGAGAATGGATGTGTCTTTAAAAGGTAAACACTGAGCTACTATATGATCCATCAGGCCCGCTCCTCGGCCTGTAACCTAAGAAGACAGAATTGGAGAGACACAGGCAGGAAATATGCACGGCAGCAGGATAACAATAGCCAAGACACGGAATCAACCAAAAAGTCCATCAAGAGATGAGTGGACAGAGAAGAAGTGGTACGTGTCCACATGGAATATTGGCCGAGGAAAAAAATGAGACAATGACATTTGCAGCACGGTAGATGAGTCTAGAGGTAACCATGCAACTGGTAGTAAGTGAGAAAGCGAAAGACACATATCCTATCGGATCACTTACAGGCGTTCCCTAAAAATTGATACCAGTGAAGATATTTCCACAGAGAAATGTAATCACAGATTCATTAAGCAAACTTATGGTTCACCAAACGGAAAGGTGTGAGGATTGGATACATTAGGATGTTGGGGTTAACAGAGATATGCAAACACACGTGAAATGTGTCATCACCAAAGACCTACGGCATACCAAGAGAAGACTACTCAACATTGTGTCATAACCTACATGGGAAAAGGATCCGAAGAAGACTAGATCTATGTATGTGTGTAAAAGAATCACATCTTGCACACGCCTAGAACAAACAAAACATTGTAATCAAATTTTCTCGGATACAAAATAAAAATTAAATTAAAACAAAACGAACAGCAAGTAATGAGACATAAACGTAAGGGGCTTTTTCCTGGCACATTCCGTTCTAATTTACAAGCTACAACACAACTTCCATTATGGCTCTGCTGCCCTAGTAACCAGATTTGGTAAGGAGAAGTGCTGCCGCCTTCTGGCCGTTTCACACAACAGCGCTAATGGTCACTTAATATTCAAAATAATTGCAGGCCCGTAAATGACACCCTGCCATCAAAAAACATCCTGGGGGCGTAAATCGACCAGAAAATTCAAACGACGTCAACATTTCAAGAAGACATCTCAAGAGGCATATTTTATGCACATTGTGTCTTTTCTTTCTTTCTTTCTTTAAAATAAAAGGGAATTGAACAATGCTCAACATCAGCAATTAATAAAGCCATGCAAATCCAACCTACATAAATGTTCACCTCACAGCCGTCAGAATGACCTTCAGCAAAAAGTCTACAAAGAATAAATGCTGAAGGGGTTTCAGAGAACTGTGTACCCTCTAGCTGCTGGGGGGATGTAAACTTGTAACAGCCAGTAGTGAGAACATAACGGAAGTGCGTTTAAGGGTAAAAATGGAGCTACCGTGTGATCTGGTAGGTCCTTTGATGCGCCGCCTATCACCTGAGCAGAGCAGAATGGAAAAGACACAGGCTGGCAATCCTGCCCTGCAGGAACCTTTAACACAGCCAACACTTGGAAGAACCCGATAAAGGTCCATCAGCAGAAAAATGCACAAAGAGGAAGTGGTCCACGTAAACAATGGAATATTAGCTATAGAAAACGATGAAACAGTGCCCTTTGCACCACGATATAAGGACGTAGAGAGAACCACCCAACTTGAAGAAAGAAACTGAAAGACGGATATACTATGACGTCACTCATAGGTGTTATCTAAAAAGTGATACTCATGAACTTATTTCCAAGAGAAGGAAAAGCACGGATTAAGAAAACAAAATGATCTTTAACGAAATGGAAAGGTGTAAGGAATGGGTGAATTAGGATACGGGGGTTAACAGACACGTACTAATACATATGACATATATAATCACAAAATCCTACGGGATACCAACAGAGGTCTACTCAACACGGTATAATAACCTTTCCTTTGGAAAGGATCCAAAGATGAATAGACGGATACGTTGATATGATGAACCAGATTCTGTACACCTAGCAGAAACTGCATGATATATCAAATTTGCTCTGATAATTAATAAAAATTAAATTTCAAAAAACAAACACGAAGTAGGAGATATAATCTCTTGGGGGTCTGCCCTGGCACATTCCACTCTAATTTGCAGCCTACTAACAGGATTTCCAGGAAGGCTCTGCTGCCCAAAAACCCCCGAGTCGGAAATGGAGAAACGCTTCCGCCTTGTGGCCGTTTCCCGCAAGAGCGGCTTTAAGCCCACAGCTAACGGTCCCTTAACATTCACAAGGACTCAGGGCTGTAAAGGACACCTGCCCTCAAAAAATGTCCTGAGGTAGGGAATGGCCAGAAAATTCAAAACAGGCAAAATGTTCAAGAAGATAACATGAAGAGGTAAGTTTTACTCACTCTCTTTAAAAGGAAAATGGATAAAAGCTCAACATCAGGATATATTAGACTCATGCAAATCTAATCTACAAAAAGGTTTCAACTCACACCAGTCGACTGACCATCATCAAAAAGTCTTCAAACAGTAAGTGCTGAAGGGGTTTTTTAGAGAACTGTGTACCCTCTGGCTGCTGGTGAGATGTAAAGTGGTAACAGCCAATAAGGAGAACAGAAAGGAGCTGCGTTTAAAAGTAAAAACGGAGCTCCCATTCGATGCAGCAGGCCCACCGCTGGGCCTCTCACCTGACAAGACCAGAATCCAGAGGACACAGGCTGCAAAAGCTGCACTGCGGCCTTATTCACAATAGCCAAGACATGGAAGCAACCTAGATGTCCATCAACAGATGAATGGATCAGGAAGAAGTGGTCCATGTACACAATGGAATACCAGCCATGTAAAACAATGAAACACTGCACTTTGAGGCACCATAGATGAGCCTAGGGAGAATCACAGAACATGAGGTAAACTGGAAAGCAAAAGACAGATATCCTATCACATCACTTATAGGTGTTACCTAACTACTGACAAAAATGGACATATTTCCACCGACAAAGACACACAGAGACTTTAAAAAACAAACTATGTGTATCTAAGAGGAAAGGTGGTAGCAATGGATGAATTAAGATTAGATTTACCATACCGATAGAAATACAGATTAAGTACATATATCAAAAAGACGGAGCGCATAGCAAGGCAGGTCTTCGGAACACTCTGTAATCTTTTACATGGGAAAAGGATCTGTACATGAATAGATATGTATGATGCACAAATGAACCAGACTGTGTACACCTAGGACAAACTGTATTCTAATCATTACCCCGATTAAAACAACGAACAGGAAGTAATGAGACATAAACTTCAGGGGTTTTTCCTGGCACATTCCATTCTAATTTACAACCTGGGAACACGACTTCCAGAAAGGCTGTGCTGCCCTAGTAACCAGATTTGGGAATGGAGAAATGCTGCCGCCTTGTGGCCGTTTCCCACAACAGCCGCTTTAAACCCAGTGCTAATGGTCACTAAATATTCACCAAACTTGCAGGTCTGTAAATTACACCTGGCCTCCAAACAAATCCTGGGGTCAAAAATCGACCAAAAATTCAAAAGAGGGCAACCTCCCAAGAAGACAATTTCAAGAGGTATATTGTTCTCACACTTTTTTTCTTTGTTTTTCCTAAAGAAAAGAGAAAGGTGTGGAAAGATGCTGAACATTAGGGATTATTAAAGACATACAAATCCAAATTACAGAAACCTATCAGCTCACGCCAGTCAGAAAGGCCACAAGCAAACATTCTGCAGACAATAAATGCTGAAGGGGTTGTGGAGAAATGCA
Source organism: Tursiops truncatus (assembly GCF_011762595.2). Classification (NCBI taxonomy): domain Eukaryota; kingdom Metazoa; phylum Chordata; class Mammalia; order Artiodactyla; family Delphinidae; genus Tursiops; species Tursiops truncatus. Next base: position 25,538,015 of record NC_047042.1, on the reverse strand, counting down.
TACCCTTGGTGCTAATTGGGATGTGGTAAGAGCCACTAATGAAAAAACACAATGGAGGTGCTTTGAAAAGGGAAACATTGAGCTAGCAGTCAATCAATCACACCCACTGCTGGGCCTATCACCTGAGAAAATGAGAATCAAAAGTCACAGGCTGGCAATACTCCACTCCAGCAATATTTACCATAGCCAACACTTGGAAGCAACGAAAATGTCCATCAACAGAGGAATGCACACAGAAGTGGTCCATGAATACAATGGAATATTACTCCACTAAAAAATATAAATTAAATTAAAAAAACCAAACATAAGTAAGGAGACACCAGCTTTTGGGGGTTTATCAGGGCACATGGCACTCTAATTTATAACTGAGGAACACCACTGGCAGGAAGGTCTGTTTCCCTAGGTACCAGAGTGGGGAACGTAGAAAGGCTGCCGACCTCTGGCCAATACCTGCAACAGCAGATTTGAAATCTGTGCTAATGGTCACTTAATATTCAAAATAATTGCAGACTTGTAAATGACACCTGCCATCAAAAAAAATCTTGGGGTTGTAAAGCGACTACAAAATTCAATAGACGTCAACATTTCAAGAAGACAATTTCAAGAGGCATATTTTACGCACCTTTTGTCTTTTCTTGCGTTTTTATCTTTAAAAAGGAAAAGGGAATGGGAAAATGCTCAACATCAGCAATTAATAAAGCCTTGCAAATCCAATTACAGAAATGTTTACCTCACAGCCGTCAGAATGTTCTTCACCGAAAAGTCTACAAAGAATAAATGCTGAAGGGGTTTCAGAGAACTGTGTACCCTCTAGCTGCTGGGGGGATGTCAACTGCTCACAGCCAGTACTGAGAACATAATGGAGGTGGCTTTAGGGGTAAAAATTGAGCTACCATGTGATCTGGTAGGTCGTTTGATGCGCCTATCACCTGAGCAGACCAGAATGGAAAAGACACAGGCTGGCAATCCTGCACTGCAGGAACATTTAACATAGCCAAGACTTGGAAGAAACCAAAATGTCCATCAACAGAAAAATGCACAAAGAGGAAGTGGTCCATGTAAACAATGGAATATTAGCCATGGAAAACAATGAAACAGTGCCGTTTGCACCACCATATAAGGACCTAGAGATAATCACCCACCTTGAAGTAAGAAAGAAGGTGAAAGACAGATATCCTATGACATCACTTATAGGTGTTACCTAAAAACTGATACTCATGAACTTATTGCCAAGAGAAGGAAAAGCATGGATTAAGAAGCAACAATTATGTTTCACCAAATGGAAAAGTGCAAGGAATGTGTGAATTAGGATATGGGGGTTAACAGACATGTACTAATACATATGAAATATATAATCACAAAATACCTATGGAATACCAAGAGAGCTCTACTCAACACTCTGTAATAACCTACACAGTAAAGAATCCAAAGATAAAAAGACAGATACATTGATATCATGAACCAGATTCTGTACACCTAGGAGAAACAAAATATTTTTATCAAATTTGCTCTGATAACTAATCAAAATTAAATTTAAAAAACAAGCAAAAAGTGAGGAGATGTAAGCTCTTGGGGATGTGCCCTGGCACATTCCACTCTAATTTGCAGCCTACTAACACGATTTCCAGGAAGGCTCTGCTGCCCAAAAACCCCCGAGTTGGAAATGTAGAAATTCTGCCTCCTTGTGGCCGTTTTCCGCAAGAGCGGCTTTAAGCCCACAGCTAATGGTCTCTTAACATTCACAAGGACTCAGGGCTGTCAAGGACACCTGCCCTAAACAATTGTGCTGAGGTAGGGAATGGACAATAAAATTCAAAACTGGCAAATTTTTCAAGACGACAGTATGAAGAGGTAAGTTTGACTCACTCTCTTTTATAAAAAAAAAGGAAAATGGATAAAAGCTCAACCTCAGGAATTATTAGACTCATGCAAATCTAACCTTCAAAAAGGTTTCAACTCACACCAGTCGACTGACCATCAGCAGAAGGTCTACAAACAATAAATTCTGAAGGGGTTTTAGAGAACTGTGTACCCTCTGGCTGCTGGTGAGATGTAAAGTGGTAACAGCCAATAATGAGAACAGAAAGGAGCTGCGATTAAAAGTAAAAAGTGAGGTACCATTCAATCCAGCAGTCACACCACTGGGCCTCTCACCTGAGAAGACCAGATTTGAGAAGACCTGGGCTGCAAAAGCCAAGACAGTGAAGCAACCAAAATGTCCATCAACAGATGTATGCATAAAGAAGAAGTGGTCCATGTACACAATAGAATATTAGCGATGGAAAAGAATGAAACCCTGCTATTTGAGGCACCATAGATGAGCTTGGAGATAATCACAGAACATGGGGTTAGTCGGAAAGCAAAAGACCTATATCCTATGATATCACTTACAGGCGTTATCTAATAACTGACACAAATGAACATATTTACACAGAGAAAGGTACTCACAGACTTAGGGAAAAAAAACTATGCTTATCTAAAATGAAAGGTGGACGGAATGGATAAATTAAGATTAGCGTTACAGGGCTTCCCTGGTGGGGCAGTGGTTGAGAGTTCGTCTGCCGATGCAGGGTACACGGGTTCGTGCCCTGGTCTGGGAGGATGCCAAATGCCGCGGAGCGGCTGGGCCTGTGAGCCGTGGCCGCTGAGCCTGCGCGTCCGGAGCCTGCGCTCCACAACGGGAAAGGCCACAACAGTGAGAGGCACGCGTACAGCAAAAAAAAAAAAAAAAAAAACGATTAGCGTTACGATACGTATACAAACACGTATTATATACGTATATCAAGAAGACTGACCATATAGCAAGGGAGGTGTACGGAACACTCTAATATTTTACATGGGAAGAGGATCTGTACATGAATAGACATATATAATATACAAATGAACCAGACTGTGTACACCTAGGACAAAGAATATTCTAATCATTACCCCGATTACAAAAGTTTTAAAAACCAAGAAGTAATGAGACATAAACACATGGGAGTTTCTCCTGGCACATTCCACTCTAATTCCACGATTTCCAGGAAGGCTCTGCTGCCCAAAAACCCAGAGTTGGAAAATGGAGAAATGCTGCCGCCTTGTGGCCGTTTCACACAACAGCAGCTTTAAACCCAGGGCTAAAGGTCACTAAATATTCACCAAACTCGCAGTTCTGTAATGACACCTGCCTACCAAAAACATCCTGGGGTCCAAAAATCGACCACAAAATTCAAAACACGGCAAGCTTCCAAGAGGACAATTTCAAGAGGTATATTGTACTCACACTTTTCTCTCTCTCTTTTTTTTAACAGGAAAGAAAAAGGCGTGGAAAAACGATGAATTTTAGGAATTTCTAAAGACACGCAAACCCAAATTACAAAAACCTATCGGCTCACAGCAGTCAGAAAAGCCATTAGCAAAAATGCTGCAAGCAATAAATGCCGAAGGGATTGTGGAGCAATGCGTACCCTCCGTTCTAAGGGGGACGTGGTAAGAGCCACTAATGAAAACACAATGGAGGTGCTTTGAAAAGGGAAACATTGAGCTAGCAGTCAATCAGTCACACCCACTGCCGGGCCTATCCCCTGAGAAAATGAGAATCAAAAAGTCACAGGCTGGCAATCCTGCACTCCAGCAATACTTACCGTAGCCAACACTTGGAAGCAATGAAAATGGCCATCAACAGAGGAATGCACCAAGAAGAAGCCGTCCATGTACGCAACGGAATGTTACTCCACTGAAAAATATAAATTAAATTAAAACGTCAAACGTCAGTAAGGACACAAGGTTTTGGGCATTTATCAGGGCACACTGCACTCTAATTTGTATCTGAGGAACACCATTGGCAGGAAGGTCTGCTTCCCTACGTACCAGGGTGGGGAACGTAGAAATACTGCGGCCCTCTAGCTGATACCTGCAACAGCAGCTTCGAAATCTCTGCTAATGGTCACTTCATATGCACAAGTACTGCAGGGCTGCAAAGGAAACCTGCCCTCAAAATGTCCTGACGCAGGTGAAGGCCAAAACATTTCAAAATGTGGCACGTATTTCAAGAAAACAATTTGAAGAAGTAAGCTGTAATAACAGTTTGAAAAATAAAAGGACATGCCCGAAAGCTCAATTTCAAGGGATTATGAGACACATGCGGATCCAACCACAAAGAGGTATCAGCTCACCCCGCTAAGAATAACCATCAGCAAAGAAACTACAAACGCTCAATGCTGAAGAGGTTGTGGAGAAATGCATACCCTCAATTTGAAGTGGGACGTAACCTGGTAAGAGCCACTAATGGGAAGAGAATGGATGTGTCTTTAAAAGGTAAACACTGAGCTACTATATGATCCATCAGGCCCACTCCTCGGCCTGTAACCTAAGAAGACAGAATTGGAAAGACACAGGCAGGAAATATGCACGGCAGCAGGATAACAATAGCCAAGACACGGAATCAACCAAAAAGTCCATCAAGAGATGAGTGGACAGAGAAGAAGTGGTACGTGTCCACATGGAATATTGGCCGAGGAAAAAAATGAGACAATGACATTTGCAGCACGGTAGATGAGTCTAGAGGTAACCATGCAACTGGTAGTAAGTGAGAAAGCGAAAGACACATATCCTATCGGATCACTTACAGGCGTTCCCTAAAAATTGATACCAGTGAAGATATTTCCACAGAGAAATGTAATCACAGATTCATTAAGCAAACTTATGGTTCACCAAACGGAAAGGTGTGAGGATTGGATACATTAGGATGTTGGGGTTAACAGAGCTATGCAAACACACGTGAAATGTGTCATCACCAAAGACCTACGGCATACCAAGAGAAGACTACTCAACATTGTGTCATAACCTACATGGGAAAAGGATCCGAAGAAGACTAGATCTATGTATGTGTGTAAAAGAATCACATCTTGCACACGCCTAGAACAAACAAAACATTGTAATCAAATTTTCTCGGATACAAAATAAAAATTAAATTAAAACAAAACGAACAGCAAGTAATGAGACATAAACGTAAGGGGCTTTTTCCTGGCACATTCCGTTCTAATTTACAAGCTACAACACAACTTCCATTATGGCTCTGCTGCCCTAGTAACCAGATTTGGTAAGGAGAAGTGCTGCCGCCTTCTGGCCGTTTCACACAACAGCGCTAATGGTCACTTAATATTCAAAATAATTGCAGGCCCGTAAATGACACCCTGCCATCAAAAAACATCCTGGGGGCGTAAATCGACCAGAAAATTCAAACGACGTCAACATTTCAAGAAGACATCTCAAGAGGCATATTTTATGCACATTGTGTCTTTTCTTTCTTTCTTTCTTTAAAATAAAAGGGAATTGAACAATGCTCAACATCAGCAATTAATAAAGCCATGCAAATCCAACCTACATAAATGTTCACCTCACAGCCGTCAGAATGACCTTCAGCAAAAAGTCTACAAAGAATAAATGCTGAAGGGGTTTCAGAGAACTGTGTACCCTCTAGCTGCTGGGGGGATGTAAACTTGTAACAGCCAGTAGTGAGAACATAACGGAAGTGCGTTTAAGGGTAAAAATGGAGCTACCGTGTGATCTGGTAGGTCCTTTGATGCGCCGCCTATCACCTGAGCAGAGCAGAATGGAAAAGACACAGGCTGGCAATCCTGCCCTGCAGGAACCTTTAACATAGCCAACACTTGGAAGAACCCGATGAAGGTCCATCAGCAGAAAAATGCACAAAGAAGAAGTGGTCCACGTAAACAATGGAATATTAGCTATGGAAAACGATGAAACAGTGCCCTTTGCACCACGATATAAGGACGTAGAGAGAACCACCCAACTTGAAGAAAGAAACTGAAAGACAGATATACTATGACGTCACTCATAGGTGTTATCTAAAAAGTGATACTCATGAACTTATTTCCAAGAGAAGGAAAAGCACGGATTGAGAAAACAAAATGATCTTTAACGAAATGGAAAGGTGTAAGGAATGGGTGAATTAGGATACGGCGGTTAACAGACACGTACTAATACATATGACATATATAATCACAAAATCCTACGGGATACCAACAGAGGTCTACTCAACACGGTATAATAACCTTTCCTTTGGAAAGGATCCAAAGATGAATAGACGGATACGTTGATATGATGAACCAGATTCTGTACACCTAGCAGAAACTGCATGATATATCAAATTTGCTCTGATAATTAATAAAAATTAAATTTCAAAAAACAAACACGAAGTAGGAGATATAATCTCTTGGGGGTCTGCCCTGGCACATTCCACTCTAATTTGCAGCCTACTAACAGGATTTCCAGGAAGGCTCTGCTGCCCAAAAACCCCCGAGTTGGAAATGGAGAAACGCTTCCGCCTTGTGGCCGTTTCCCGCAAGAGCGGCTTTAAGCCCACAGCTAACGGTCCCTTAACATTCACAAGGACTCAGGGCTGTAAAGGACACCTGCCCTCAAAAAATGTCCTGAGGTAGGGAATGGCCAGAAAATTCAAAACAGGCAAAATGTTCAAGAAGATAACATGAAGAGGTAAGTTTTACTCACTCTCTTTAAAAGGAAAAGGAAAATGGATAAAAGCTCAACATCAGGATATATTAGACTCATGCAAATCTAATCTACAAAAAGGTTTCAACTCACACCAGTCGACTGACCATCATCAAAAAGTCTTCAAACAGTAAGTGCTGAAGGGGTTTTTTAGAGAACTGTGTACCCTCTGGCTGCTGGTGAGATGTAAAGTGGTAACAGCCAATAATGAGAACAGAAAGGAGCTGCGTTTAAAAGTAAAAACGGAGCTCCCATTCGATGCAGCAGGCCCACCGCTGGGCCTCTCACCTGACAAGACCAGAATCCAGAGGACACAGGCTGCAAAAGCTGCACTGCGGCCTTATTCACAATAGCCAAGACATGGAAGCAACCTAGATGTCCATCAACAGATGAATGGATAAGGAAGAAGTGGTCCATGTACACAATGGAATACTAGCCATGTAAAACAATGAAACACTGCACTTTGAGGCACCATAGATGAGCCTAGGGAGAATCACAGAACATGAGGTAAACTGGAAAGCAAAAGACAGATATCCTATCATATCACTTATAGGTGTTACCTAACTACTGACAAAAATGGACATATTTCCACCGACAAAGACACACAGAGACTTTAAAAAACAAACTATGTGTATCTAAGAGGAAAGGTGGTAGCAATGGATGAATTAAGATTAGATTTACCATACCGATAGAAATACAGATTAAGTACATATATCAAAAAGACGGAGCGCATAGCAAGGCAGGTCTTCGGAACACTCTGTAATCTTTTACATGGGAAAAGGATCTGTACATGAATAGATATGTATGATGCACAAATGAACCAGACTGTGTACACCTAGGACAAACTGTATTCTAATCATTACCCCGATTAAAACAACGAACAGGAAGTAATGAGACATAAACTTCAGGGGTTTTTCCTGGCACATTCCATTCTAATTTACAACCTGGGAACACGACTTCCAGAAAGGCTGTGCTGCCCTAGTAACCAGATTTGGGAATGGAGAAATGCTGCCGCCTTGTGGCCGTTTCCCACAACAGCCGCTTTAAACCCAGTGCTAATGGTCACTAAATATTCACCAAACTTGCAGGTCTGTAAATTACACCTGGCCTCCAAACAAATCCTGGGGTCAAAAATCGACCAAAAATTCAAAAGAGGGCAACCTTCCAAGAAGACAATTTCAAGAGGTATATTGTTCTCACCCTTTATTTTTAACAGACAAGAAAAAGGCGTGTAAAATGATGAATTTTACGAATTTTTAAAGACATGCAAACCCAAATTACAAAAACCTATCAGGTCACAGCAGTCAGGATAGCCATTAGCAAAAGTGCTGCAAACTATAAATGCTGAAGGGATTGTGGAGAAATTCGTACCCCCGGCTCTAAGGGGGACTTGGTAAGAGCCACTAATGAAAACACAATGGAGGTGCTTTGAAAAGGTAAACACTGAGCTACTAGTCAATCAGTCACACCCACTGCTGGGCCTATCACCTGAGAAAATGAGAATCAAAATGTCACAGGCTGGCAATCTTGCACTCCAGCAATATTTTATATAGCCAACACCTAGAAGCAACAAAAATGTCCATCAACAGAGGAATGCACCAAGAAGTGGTCCATGAATACAATGGAATATTACTCCAATAAAAATATAAGTTAAATTTAAAAAACAAACAAACGTAAGGAGACATCAGTTTTGGGGGTTTATCCGGGCACATTGCACTCTAATTTATAACCGAGGAAGACCACTGGCAGGAAGGTCTGTTTCCCTAGTGCCAGCATGGGGAACAAAGACAGGCTGCCGCACTCTGGCCGTTACCTGCAAAAGCAGCTTTAAAGCTTGTGCTAATGGTCACTTCATGTGAACAAGTACTGCAGGTCTGTAAATGAAACCTGCCCTCAAAATGTCTTGAGGGAGGTAATGGCCAATAAATTTCAAAATGACAAACAACATACATCGGAACTCCCATAACGTTAACAGCTAATTTCTCAGCAAAAATCTACAAGCCAGAGGGAGTGGCATGAGAAAATTAAAGTGATGAAAGGGGAGAACCTACAACCAAGAGTACTCCACCCAGCAAGTATCTCATTCGGATTTGTTGGGGAAATCAAAAGCTTTCCAGACAAGCAAAAGCTAAGAGAATTCAGCACCACGAAACCAGCTCTACAACAAATGCTAAAGGAACTTCTCTAAGTGGGAAATACAAGAGAAGAAAAGGACCCACCAAGACAAAGCCACAACAATTAAGAAAATAGTAATGGGAACATACATATCGATAATTACCTTAAACATGAATGGATTAAATGCTCCAACCAAAAGACACAGGCTCGCTGAATGGATACAAAAACAAGACCCATATATATGCTGTCTACAAGAGACCCATTTCAGACCTAGGGACACATACAGACTGAAAGTGAGGGGATGGAAAAATATATTCCATGCAAATGAAAATCAAAAGAAAACTGGAGTAGCAATACTCATATCAGATAAAATAGATTTTAAAATAAAGAATGTTACAAGACACAAGGAAGGACACTACATAATGATCAAGGGATCAATCCAAGAAGATATAACAATTATAAATACATATGTACCCAACATAGGAGCACCTCAATATATAAGGCAACTGCTAACAGCTATAAGAGGAAATCGACAGTAACACAATAATAGCTGGGGACTTTAACACCTCACTTACACCAATGGACAGATCATCCAGACAGAAAATTAATAAGGAAACACAAGCTTTAAATGACACAATAGACCAGATAGATTTAATGGATATTTATAGGACATTCCATCCAAAAATAGCAGATTACACGTTCTTCTCAACGGCACACGGAACATTCTCAGGATAGTTCACATCTTGGGTCACAAATAAAGCCTCAGTAAATTTAAGAAAACTGAAATCATATCAAGCAGCTGTTCCGACCACAATGCTATGAGATTAGAAATCAATTACAGGGAAAAAAACGTAAAAAGCACAAACACATGGAAGTTTAACGATACGTTACTAAATAACCAAGAGATCACTGAAGAAATAAAAGAGGAAATCAAAAACTACCTAGAGACAAATGACAACAAAAACACGATGATCCAAAACCTATGGGATGCAGCAAAACCAGTTCTAAGAGGAAAGCTTATAGCAATACAAACCTACCCCAAGAAACCAGAAAAATCTCAAATAAACAATCTAACCTTACACCTAAAGGAACTAGAGAAAGAAGAACAAAACCCAAAGTTACTAGAAGGAAAGAAATCATAAAGATCAGAGCAGAAATAAATGAAATAAAAACAATAGCACAGATCAATAAAACTAAAAGCTGGTTCTTTGAGAAGATAAACAAAAATGATAAACCTTTAGCCAGACTCAAGAAAAAGAGGGAGAGGACTCAAATCAATAAAATTAGAAATGAAAAAGGAGAAGTTGTAACAGACACCACAGAAATACAAAGCATCCTAAGAGACTACTACAAGCAACTCTATGCCAATAAAATGGACAACCTGGAAGAAATGGACAAATTCTTTGAAAGGTATAAACTTCCCAGACTGAACCAGGAAGAAATATAAAATATGAATAGACCAATCACAAGTAATGAAATTGAAACTGTGCTTAAAAATCTTCCAACAAACAAAAGTCCAGAACCAGATGGCATCAGAGGTGAATTCTATCAAACATTTAGACAAGAGCTAACACCCAAACTTCTCAAACTCTTCAGAAATTTTCAGGGGAAGGAACACTCCCAAACTCATTCTATGAGGCCACCATCACCCTGATACCAAAAGCAGACAAAGATACTACAAAAAAAGAAAATTAGAGACCAATATCACTTATGAATATAGATGTAAAAGTTCTCAACAAAATACTAGGAAACAGAATTGAACAACACATTAAAAGGATCATACACCATAATCAACTGGGGTTTAACCCAGGGATGAAAGCATTCTTCAATATACACAAATCAATCAATGTGATACACCATATTAACAAAATGTAGAATAAAAATATGATCATCCCAATAGATGCAGGGAAAGCTTTTAAAAAAATTCAACACCCATTTATGATGAAAATGTGTTAGGGTATGGGTACCTGTACCTGTACCCTAAACCATCCCAGTTCCGTAACCCTAACACCCACCCTGATCCTAACCCTAACGCTTACCCGAAACCTTACCCTAAACCATCCCCTAATCCTAAGCCTTACACTAACACGAACTCGTACCCTAACATGTACGCTCACCCTAAACCGTTGTCGAACCCTAACCTGTACCGAATCCGTCCCCGTTCCCTAACCCTAACCCTAAACCTAACCCTAACACGAAGCCTTAACCTAAACCGTCCCCTAATCCTAACCAGTACAATAACACTAATCCGTACCCTAACACGTACGCTAACCCGAAACCGTTGTTGTACCCTAACCTGTCCCCTAAACCGTCCCCGTCCCCGTCCCCTAACCCTAACCCTTACCCAAAGCCTCACCCTAACCCGTCCCCTAATCCTAACCCGTACGCTAACACTAACCCGTACCCTCACACGTACGCTCACCCTAAACCGTTGTCGTACCCTAACCTGTACCCTAAACCGTCCCTGTCCCCGTCCCCTAACCCTAAGCCTTACCCGAAGACTTACCCTAACCCGTTAGAATTGGCGTCATCAGGAAATCTACAAACAACAAATGGTGGAGAAGGTGTGGATAAAAGAAACCCTCTTCCACTATTGGTGGGAATGTAAATTGTTACAGTCGCTATGGAGGACAGCATGGAGGTTCCTCAAAAAACTAAATATAGAATTACCATATGATCCAGCAATCCCACTACTCGACATATACCCAGAGAAAACCATCAACTGAAAGGACACATTCACCACAGTATCCTTTGCAGCACTATTTACAATAGCCAGGTCATGGAAACAACCTAAATGCCCAGAGGCAGACGAATGGATAAAGATGTGGTACATATATAAAATGGAATATTACGCAGCCATAAAAAGCAATGAAATTGGGTCATTTGTAGAGACATCAATGGATCTAGAGACTGTCCAACAGAGTGAAGTAAGTCAGAAAGAGGAAAACAAATGTTGTATATTAATGCATATATGTGGAACCTAGAAAAATGGTACAGATGAACCGGTTTGCAGGGCAGAAATAGAGACACAGATGTAGAGAAGAAACGTATGGACACCGAGAGGGTAAAGCCGTGGGGTTGGGTGGTGGTGGGAGGAGTTGGGAGATTGGGATTAACATGTATACATTCATATGTATAAAATAGGTAGCCAATAAGAATCTGCTGTATAAAAATGTAAATCAAATTAAACTAAAAAATTAAAAAAATAAATAAAATTTAAAAAACAGAAAAAAAGTTATTCCCTTCACACACATGTATTTATAGGAATGAATTATTTCCATGCTTGTATCTATAAATACAAAAAAGAGGAATAAAATCTACCTTGAACCAAAAAAGAAAAAAAAAAAGAACCCACCAGTTATACAGAGGAAAACCCTATCAGGGTACTTGCTCCAGTGGTAAACAATGCTGACGTTGGTCAGAGGTGGGGAATCGTCTCCCATGCAGCCAGCAGCCCCCCACCCCGCAAGGAGCGTCCTCATTGCAAAGCTGGGGGACCGTGCAGGCTCGTCTGTGAGTAAACGTGAGCTGAGCCCCAGGCCAGCTGCTGCTGAACTGTTCCCACCCTTCCCAGGTAAAACACCTAAATATGTACAAGGACTTGAAAGCCTACAGGAAGGGCCGTGGAGCCACCCCAGCGACAGCACACTGGCCGACTTGGTGCCTGCAGGCCAGCCAGGACGGTCCTGGCCCCGGGCGCTCTTCTGGAAGCTTTCCATTTCCCTACCTGAGATACCCCTCCTGTCCAGGCCCCCACTGCTTTTTTCCTTCCTCACCTCTGCCCGGGGAGAAATTCCAGCGCCAGTTACGGGTGACACATCCTCTTCTTTAGCAGGTGGCAGCTTGGCAACTCCTGCAGAAAGTCCAGCAGAGCCCCACTCACACTGGGCCACCTACAAAGGTGTAGCCCCTCACTCCCACCCACCAGCCGAGCCCCGACACTGCTGACGGGGCAGAGAATATGGCGTCAGGCACAGCTGCAGGGGCTCTTGCTGCCTGGAGCGCTGTTTATATTGACCTCAACCCAGGCACACCTGGGGAGGGCTGGCCGGCAGTGTCAGGCTGCCCAGGTCAGCCAATCCTCGCCCCTCAGGGGCTCACAGCTGCAGAAAATGGACCTTGATGAACCGGCCAGGTCCAAGGAACAGGTGTGGCCTCCTGAGAGTCAGGATAGACAAGCGGCTGCAGCTCTGGCTTGTTTTCTAATCATTTTATCTGGCCCATGAGTGGGAGACAACTTCAAGAAGACCCTCTCCTAATGAGAGGAACCCAGGAGTCAGGGAGAGGAGGGGTGGTGGGTGGAGACAGAGGCCTGGTGCCCCAGCAGCAGTGGAAATCTGTGGAAGGCCAGGCAGAGGGTGGCCGCACAGAGTGATGGCCAGGGTCACAGACCTGTAGGCGCTGCTGTTTGTTAGTTCAAGTCCTGCTCTGAGGTGCTCTGTGTCAGCTCTGACCGACAGGTGAGCTGGGAGTGCTCTGCGATGAGGGCTATGTGCACGGTTCCTGCGTGCCCAGCCCTGCCAGGGTACCTGCCCAGGGGAGCTCTGTATCCTGGGAGGGGCCTGACCACGAGAGCCTCATGGGCTGCTGGGTAGCTGCACAGGTTAGATCCATACCCTGGGAGGGGCCTGACCATGAGAGCCCTGTGGGCTGCTGGCGACCTGCCCAGGTGAGCTCCATATCCTGGGATTGGCCTGACCACGAGAGCCCCGTGGGCTGCTGGGGACCTGCTGAAGGATGTCAGGACAGTCAGTGAAGCCACCGAGGATATACATCCAGTAGTTCCTAATTCCTACACCCTGCTGGTCATTCTACCATCCACCAGGACATGGTATTCTGTATTAGACTTCAATGATGCCTTCTTCTGTATTCCATTAGTCCCAGAGTCATAAGAAATTTTGGCTTGTGAGTGGCAGGACTCAACATACACCAAAAACAATACTGCTGGGCCGTCCCGCCCCACGGGTTCAAAAATTCCCACACCATCTTTGGGGAAACGTTAGCTAAACACCTAAAAGTTCTACCTCTGCAAAAGGGAACCCTCCTTCAATTTGCAGACGACATTCTGATCGCCAGCCCTACTAAGGAGGCCTCTGAGCTACCTAGCCAATAAAGGATAGAAGGTGTCGAAGAAAAAGGCTCAAATATCACAGACTAAGGTGACCTGCCTGGGCTTCATTCTCACAGAAGGTCGGAGAAGGCCATCTCAGGAAAGGGAAGAAGCCATTTGCAGCCTTACCCCTTCTAAAACTAGAAGACAGCTTAGGGGTTCCTGGGGAGGCCGGGGATTGCTGCATCTGGATCCCTAACTACAGTCTAATAGCTGGGCCTCTATAGAAAACACTGAAAGGAAAAGATGATGATCCTTTCGAACAGAATCTAGAAGCGGCCTTTCAAGAATGCAAAGAGGAGGGGACCTTGAAGATGGCGGAAGAGTAAGACGCGGAGATCACCTTCCTCCCCACAGATACACCAGAAATACATCTACACGTGGAACAACTCCTAGAGAACACCTACTGAACGCTGGCAGAAGACCTCAGACCTCCCAAAAGGCAAGAAACTCCCCACGTACCTGGGTAGGGCAAAAGGAAACAAAGAAAAAACAGAGACAAAAGAATAGGGACGGCACCTGCACCAGTGGGAGGGAGCTGTGAAGGAGGAAAAGTTTCCACACGCTAGGAAGCCCCTTCGCGGGCGGAGACTGCGGGGGGCGGAGGGGGGAGCTTCGCAGCCGCGGAGGAGTGCACAGCAACGGGTGCGGAGGGCAAAGCGGGGAGATTCCCGCACAGAGGATCGGTGCCGACCGGCACTCACCAGCCCGAGAGGCTTGTCTGCTCACCCGCCGGGGCGGGCGGGGCTGCGAGCTGAGGCTCTGAGGCTCGGGTTTCGGTTTCGGACGGAGCGCAGGGAGAGGACTGGGGTTGGCGGCTTGAACATAGCCTGAAGGGGTTAGTGCACCACGGCTAGCCGGGAGGGAGTCCGGGGAAAAGTCTGCACCTGCCGAAGAGGCAAGAGACTTTTTCTTCCCTCTTTGTTTCTTGGTGCGTGAGGAGAGGGGTTTAAGAACGCTGCTTCAGGGAACTCCGGAGACGGGCGCGAGCCGCGGCTAAAAGCGCGGACCCCAGAGACGGGCGCAAGCCGCGGCTAAAAGCGCGGACCCCAGAGACGGGCGGGAGACGCTAAGGCTGCTGCTGCCACCACCGAGGGGCCTGTGTGCGAGCACAGGTCACTCTCCACACCCTTCTTCCGCGAAGCCTGTGCAGCCCGCCACTGCCAGGTTCCCGGGATCCAGGGAAAACTTCCCCGGGAGAACGCACAGCGCGCCTCAGGCTGGTGTAAAGTCACGCCGGCCTTTGCCGCCGCAGGCCCGCCCCGCACTCCGGGCCCCTCCCTCCCCGCCGGCCTGAGTGCGCCAGAGCCTCCGAATCAGCGGCTCTTTTAACCCCGTCCTGTCTGAGCAAAAAAAAACAGACGCCCTCCAGCGACCTACACGCAGTGGCAGGGCCAAATCCAAAGCTGAGCCCCTGGGAGCTGTGAGAACAAAGAAGAGAAAGGAAAATCTCTCCCAGCAGCCTCAGAAGCAGCGGATTAAAGCTCCACAATCAACTTGATATACCCTGCATCTGTGGAATACCTGAATAGACAACCAATCATCCCAAATTAAGGAAGTGGACTTTAGGAGCAAGATCTATGATTTTTTCCCCTTTTCCTCTTTGTGTGAATGTGTATGTGTATGCTTCTGTGTGAGATCTTGTCTGTATAGTCTTGCTTCCACCATTTGTCCTAGGGTTCTATCCGTCCATGGTTTTTTTTTTAATTTTTTTCTTAATAATCAATTTTAATTTTAATAACGTTATTATACTTTACCTTCGTTCTTTCTTTCTTTCTTTCCTTCCTTCCTTCCCTCCTTTAGACAACGAATCATCCCAAATTCAGGAGGTGGTCTCTGACAGCAAGATTTATGATTTTTCCCCATTTACCTCTTTTAGTGAGGGTGTATGTGTATGCTTCTGTGTAAGATTTTGTCTGGATAGCTTTGCTTCCAACATTTGTCCTAAGGTTCTATCCGTCCCTTTTTCTTTCTAAATAAGAATTTTTTAATTCAATAACTTTATTATACTTTATTTTATTTTTACTATATCTTCTTTCTTTGTCTTTTTTCTTTCTTTCCCTCCTTCCTTCCTTCCTCCCTCCCTCCCTCCTTTCTTTCCTTCTTGCCTTCTTTCCTTCTTTGCTTTTCTTTCTTTCTTCCTTCCTTCCTTCCCTCCTTTCCTTCTTTCTTTCCTCATACTTCTATTAATTCCCTCTACTTTTTCTCCCTTTTATTCTGAGCCGTGTGGATGAAAAGCTCTTGGTGCTCCAGCCAGGAGTCAGGGCTCTGCCTCTGAGGTAGGAGAGCCAACTTCAGGACACTGGTCAACAAGAGACCTCCCAGCTCCACATAATATCAAACGGAGAAAATCTCCCAGAGACCTCCATCTTAACACCAGCACCCAGCTTCACTCAACGACCAGCAAGCCACAGTGCTGGACAACCTATGCCAAACAACTAGCAAAACAGGAACACAACCCCACCCATTAGCAGAGAGGCTGCCTAAAATCATAATAAGGCCACAGACACCCCAAAACACACCACCAGACGTGAACCTGCCCACTAGAGAGACAAGATCCAGCCTCATCCACCACAACACAGGCACTAGTCCCCTCCACCAGGAAGCCTACACAACCCACTGAACCAACCTTAGCCACTGGAGACAGACATCAAAAACAGCAGGAACTACGAACCTGCAGCCTGCAAAAAAGAGACCCCAAACACAGTAAGATAAGCAAAATGAGAAGACAGAAAAACACACAGCAGATAAAGGAGCAAGATAAAAATGCACCAGACCTAACAAATGAAGAGGAAATAGGCAGTCTACCTGAAAAAGAATTCAGAATAATGATAGTAAGGATGATCCGAAATCTTGGAGATAGAACGGACAAAATGCAAGAATCAGTTAACAAGGACCTAGAAGAACTAAAGATGAAACAAGCAACGATGAACAACACAATAAATGAAATTAAAAGTACTCTAGATGGGATCAATAGCAGAATAACTGAGGCAGAAGAACGGATAAGTGACCTGGAAGATAAAATAGTGGAAATAACTACTGCAGAGCAGAATAAAGAAAAAAGAATGAAAAGAACTGAGGACAGTCTCAGAGACCTCTGGGACAACATTAAACGCACCAACATTCGAATTATAGGGGTTCCAGAAGAAGAGAAAAAGAAAGGGACTGAGAAAATATTTGAAGAGATTATAGTTGAAAACTTCCCTAATATGGGAAAGGAAATAGTTAATCAAGTCCAGGAAGCACAGAGAGTCCCATACAGGATAAATCCAAGGAGAAATACGCCAAGACACATATTAATCAAACTGTCAAAAATTAAATACAAAGAAAACATATTAAAAGCAGCAAGGGAAAAACAACAAATAACACATAAGGGAATCCCCATAAGGTTAACAGCTGATCTTTCAGCAGAAACCCTACAAGCCAGAAGGGAGTGGCAGGACATACTGAAAGTGATGAAGGAGAAAAACCTGCAGCCAAGACTACTCTACCCAGCAAGGATCTCATTCAGATTTGATGGAGAAATTAAAACCTTTACAGACAAGCAAAAGCTGAGAGAGTTCAGCACCACCAAACCAGCTTTACAACAAATGCTAAAGGATCTTCTCTAGGCAAGAGAAGGAAAAGACCTATAATAACGAACCCAAAACAATTTAGAAAATGGGAATAGGAACATACATATCGATAATTACCTTAAATGTAAATGGACTAAATGCTCCCACCAAAAGACACAGATGAGCTGAATGGATACAAAAACAAGACCTTATATATGCTGTCTACAAGAGACCCACTTCAGACCTAGAGACACATACAGACTGAAAGTAAGGGGATGGAAAAAGATATTCCATGCAAATGGAAACCAAAAGAAAGCTGGAGTAGCAATTCTCATATCAGACAAAATAGACTTTAAAATAAGGACTATTAAAAGAGACAAAGAAGGACACTACATAATGATCAAGGGATCGATCCAAGAAGAAGATATAACAATTGTAGATATTTATGCACCCAACATAGGAGCACCTCAATACATAAGGCAAATACTAACAGCCATAAAAGGGGAAATCAACAGTAACACATTCATGGTAGGGGACTTAAACACTCCACTTTCACCCATGGACAGATCATCCAAAATGAAAATAAATAAGGAAACACAAGCTTTAAATGATACATTAAACAAGATGGACTTAATTGATATTTATAGGACACTCCATCCAAAAACAACAGAATACACATTTTTCTCAAGTGCTCATGGAACATTCTCCAGGATAGATCATATCTTGGGTCACAAATCAAGCCTTGGTAAATTTAAGAAAACTGAAATTGTATCAAGTATCTTTTCTGACCACAATGCCATGAGATTAGATATCAATTACAGGAAAAGATCTGTACAAAATACAAACACATGGAGGCTAAACAATACACTACTTAATAATGAAGTGATCACTGAAGAAATCAAACAGGAAATCAAAAAATACCTAGAAACAAATGACAATGGAGACACAACGACCCAAAACTTGTGGGATGCAGCAAAAGCAGTTCTAAGGGGGAAGTTTATAGCAATACAAGCCCACCTTAAGAAACAGGAAACACCTCGAATAAACAACCTAACCTTGCACCTCAAGCAATTAGAGAAAGAAGAACAAAAAACCCCCAAAGCTAGCAGAAGGAAAGAAATCATAAAAATCAGCTCAGAAATAAATGAAAAAGAAACGAAGGAAACAATAGCAAAGATCAATAAAACTAAAAGCTGGTTCTTTGAGAAGATAAACAAAATAGATAAACCACTAGCCAGACTCATCAAGAAAAAAGGGAGAAGACTCAAATCAATAGAATTAGAAATGAAAAAGGAGAGGTAACAACTGACACTGCAGAAATAAAAGAGATCATGAGAGATTACTACAAGCAACTCTATGCCAATAAAATGGACAATCTGGAAGAAATGGACAAATTCTTAGAAATGCACAACCTGCCAAGACTGAATCAAGAAGAAATAGAAAATATGAACAGAGCAATCACAAGCACTGAAATTGAAACTGTGATTAAAAATCTTCCAACAAAGAAAAGCCCAGGACCAGATGGCTTCACAGGCGAATTCTATCAAACACTTAGAGAAGAGCTAACACCTATCCTTCTCAAGCTCTTCCAAAATATAGCAGAGGGAGGAACACTCCCAAACTCCTTCTACGAGGCCACCATCACCCTGATACCAAAACCAGACAAGGATGACACAAAGAAAGAAAACTACAGGCCAATATCACTGATGAACATAGATGCAAAAATCCTCAACAAAATACTAGCAAACAATGCAACAGCACATTAAAAGGATCATACACCATGATCAAGTGGGGTTTATTCCAGGAATGAAGGATTCTTCAATATACGCAAATCTATCAAAGTGATAAACCATATTAACAAATTGAAGGAGAAAAACCATAAGATCATCTCAATAGAGGCAGAGAAAGCTTTTGACAAAATTCAACACCCATTTATGATAAAAACCCTGCAGAAAGTAGGCATAGAGGGAACTTTCCTCAACATAATAAAGGCCATATATGACAAGCCCACAGCAAACATCATCCTCAATGGTGAAAAACTGAAAGCATTTCCACTAAGATCAGGAACAAGACAAGGTTGCCCACTCTCACCACTCTTATTCAACATAGTTTTGGAAGTTTTAGCCACAGCAATCAGAGAAGAAAAGGAAATAAAAGGAATCCAAATCGGAAAAGAAGAAGTAAAGCTGTCACTGTTTGCAGATGACGTGATCCTATACATAGAAAATCCTAAAGATGCTAGCAGAAAACTACTAGAGCTAATCAATGAATTTGGTAAAGTGGCAGGATACAAAATTAATGCACAGAAATCTCTGGCATTCCTATATACTAATGATGAAAAATCTGAAAGTGAAATCAAGAAAACACTCCCATTTACCATTGCAACAAAAAGAATAAAATGTCTAGGAATAAACCTACCTAAGGAGACAAAAGACCTGTATGCAGAAAATCATAAGACACTGATGAAAGAAATTAAAGATGATACAAATAGATGGAGAGATATACCATGTTCTTGGATTGGAAAAATCAACATTGTGAAAATGACTCTACCACCCAAAGCAATCTATAGATTCAATGCAATCCCTATCAAACTACCACTGGCATTTTTCACAGACCTAGAACAAAACATTTTACAATTTGTATGTAAACACAAAAGACCCCGAATAGCCAAAGCAATCTTGAGAACGAAAAAAGGAACTGAGGAATCAGGCTCCCTGACTTCACACTATACTACAAAGCTACAGTTATCAAGATGGTATGGTACTGGCACAAAAACAGAAAGATAGATCAATGGAACAGGATAGAAAGCCCAGAGATAAACCCATGCACATATGGGTTTGATAAAGGTGGCAGGAATGTACAGTGGAGAAAGGACAGCCTCTTCAATAAGTGGTGCTGGGAAAACTGGACAGCTACATGTAAAAGTATGAGATTAGATCACTCCCTAACACCATACACAAAAATAAGCTCAAAATGGATTAAAGACCTAAATATAAGGCCAGAAACTATCAAACTCTTAGAGGAAAACATAGGCAGAACACTCTATGACATAAATCACAGCAAGATACTTTCTGACCCACCTCCTAGAGTAATGGAAATAAAAACAAAAATAAACAATGGGACCTAATGAAACTTCAAAGCTTTGGCACAGCAAAGGAAACCATAAACAAGACCAAAAGACAACCCTCAGAATGGGAGAAAATATTTGCAAATGAAGCAACCGACAAAGGATTAATCTCCAAAATTTACAAGCAGCTCATGCAGCTCAATAACAAAAAAACAAACAACCCAATCCAAAAATGGGCAGAAGACCTAAATAGACATTTCTCCAAAGAAGATATACAGACTGCCAACAAACACATGAAAGAATGTTCAACATCATTAATCATTAGAGAAATGCAAATCAAAACTACAATGAGATATCATCTCACACCAGTCAGAATGGCCATCATCAAAAAATCTAGAAACAATAAATGCTGGAGAGGGTGTGGAGAAAAGGGAACACTCTTGCACTGCTGGTGGGAATGTGAATTGGTTCAGCCACTATGGAGAACAGTATGGAGGTTCCTTAAAAAACTACAAATAGAACTACCATAGGACCCAGCAATCCCACTACTGGGCACATACCCTGAGAAAACCGAAATTCAAAAAGAGTCATGTACCAAAATGTTCATTGCAGCTCTATTTACAATAGCCCGGAGATGGAAACAACCTAAGTGCCCATCATCGGATGAATGGATAAAGAAGATGTGGCACATATATACAATGGAATATTACTCAGCCATAGAAAGAAACGAAATTGAGCTATTTGTAATGAGGTGGATAGACCTAGAGTCTGTCATACAGAGTGAAGTGAGTCAGAAAGAAAAAGACAAATACCGTATGCTAACACATATATATAGAATTTAAGGAAAAAAAATGTCATGAAGAACCTAGGGGTAAGGCAGGAATAAAGACGCAGACCTCCTAGAGAACGGACTTGAGGTTATGGGGAGGGGGAAGGGTGAGCTGTGACAGGGCGAGAGAGAGTCATGGACATATACACACTAACAAACGTAGTAAGGTAGATAGCTAGTGGGAAGCAGCCGCATGGCACAGGGATATTGGCTCGGTGCTTTGTGACAGCCTGGAGGGGTGGGATAGGGAGGGTGGGAGGGAGGGAGACGCAAGAGGAAAGAGATATGGGAACATATGTATATGTATAACTGATTCACTTTGTTATAAAGCAGAAACTAACACACCATTGTAAAGCAATTATACCCCAATAAAGATGTTTAAAAAAAAAAGAATGCAAAGAGCAGTCAATTCAGACACTTGCCCAGGAACTCCCTAATTTAGCTAAACCCTTTGAACTTTACATCCCCATAGAATGTGAATCGCCCTTGGAGTATTAGTGCAAAAACTGGGACCACTTGAAATGGAACAATACAAGAATGCCCTCCAGGTAGGATAAACTACGGTCACCAATGGCTTGGCCCGCCGCCCCATCCGGCCAGGGTACTGGGGTTATCTAAGAACCTGGAAATCAGCAGCCCGCAAATCCAGCTTCCTCCTAAGGGAAAAGGACCCCATGTGGTTATCCCAACCACCCACCATGCCCTGAAGTTGCAGGGGTCGCTCCATGGGCACGCTGACCTCGAGTGAGGAGGCCCTCCAACTCCAACCTCCAGAGAGACAACCGGGGGCAACGGGCCCCCATGACGACTCGTGTGACCATCACTTGACCTGGAGCTTCTCTCAGAAAACAACAAGAGTGTGCCCCAAAAGAGCAGACTGCTGCCTGCAGGACTTATTGCACCCAGAGGGGAGCTAATAAGCTTGGCAGGGGAACCGTATATTATGCTGCCACCATAGAAAAGCCTACAGACACAGCAGTGATGGTGGCCAATGAGACCGGCTGGACTCCTGGCTACTTCAAAAGGCCGTTGACTCAGTGGCCATCATGGTCCTGGATCACCACCGGGCCTGAACTGTCTGGGAGATGAGTGGGCAGGGCTCTGACATCCGGTGCTGTTTGTACGTTAATTTAGGGGCCTAATTGAAGAAAGCACAGACTACTGGTCAGAGCATCTAGGCTGGCAGAAACCGTCAGCCTAAGGTGGCTGAACAAATGTGGGGCGGGATAAAACCGGCCCCTCCAGCGTCTCTGCCCATCTCTTTCCTGGACCCTTAAACGTCATTAGAATCTATAACACTTCCAATGCTGGCGCTCAGGCGGACAAGCACTGAGGCAGGAGGCCTGGGGACAATCAACCTCACCTGGATGCTGCTGGGGAGAAATTCTGCCTCTCCCCACGAGTATGAGGACTCCCAACTCAGCACGAAGCAGTTACACAAGAGGGGTCTGCACCCACAGCGCCCCAAGAATGAGGAACGGGACAAAAGACAGAGGAGTGGTTTGTCACCGGCAAAGCCCATGAAAAATTCCTGGGATATAAAAATAGAATCTGGGCAATAAAATAAAGTCTAACCTTTTTTTCCTCTGTGCTTTGTCTAATTTCACGTGCGCCCAGGGTTCCGCATGCAGAGGTCCCACACCCGGCACTTCAGACCCGATTTCCTAATGCAGAATGGCTGGGTCGACAATTCAGCTCCTGGGGCCCCATGCAGACTCTGCGACATAGAGCCTGAGCTGCAGCCAACCCTCCCCTCGAGAGCTCCGCCCCTCCCTCCCACTGACACTGCTGGGATCCCTACACAGCAGCCCAGCCCACAGCCCGCGGGGTAGTGCAGGCTCTCATCTCTCCATTCTCTGAAGAAAATATAAAGTTTCCCTTGCTTCTGAACCAAAATCAGTCTCGATCTGTTGGCTCCAATGACACTGGGCAAGGGGAGCCTGGTTGGGGCCCACTCTGGTGGATCAGTAACAGGAATTGACAACATTGTAACTTCAATGAATAGATGTGTGAGCAAAACCGTAATTAACATATAGCAGTGTAAAAGGCTCGGGTAAAATAGGATGTTTCTAACTCTTCCATTGGACATTTCCATCACTTTATATGGAGCACAGGGGCACTGCAATTCACCCGTTCCCTAACCCTAACCCTAACCCTAACCCTAATCCTAAAGCGAACACTTACCCTAAACCTTACACTACACGGTACCCTAATCCTAACGGGTACACTAACAATAATGCATAACCTAACACGAACCCTAACAGTAACCCGTTGTCGTACCCTAAACTGGACCCTGAAACGTACCAGTTCCCTAACACTAACCCTAACCTTAACCATAAACCTAACCCTAAACCTAATCCCAACCCATATACTAACACTAACCCATACCCTAACACATACGCTAACACTAAATCGTAGTCGTACCCTAACCTGCACCCTAAAACGTCCCCGTTCGCTAACCGTAAACCTAACTCTAATGCTTACCCGAAGCCTTACCCTAACCCTAACCCGTACACTAACACTAACACGTACCCAAACACGTACGCTAACCCTAAAATGTTGTCGCATAATAAACTGTACCATAAATCTTCTCCGTTCCCTAATACTAAACCGAACCCTAACAATACACCTAACCCAAACCCGAAGACTTACCCTAACCCGTACCCTAACCCTAACCTGCACTCTAACACTAACCCGTACACTAACATGTACGCTAACCCAAAACTCTTGTCGTACCCTAAATTTACCCGTTCCCTAACCCTAACCCTAACCTAACACTAAAACTTACCAGAAGCCTTATCCTAACCCGTACGCTAACACTAACCCGCGCCCTCACACGTACGCTCCCCCTAAAGCGTTGTCGTACCCTCCCCTGGACCCTAAACCGTCCCCGTCCCCTAACCCTAAACCCTAGCCCGAACCCTAACCCTAACTCTTCCCCGAAGCCTGACCCTCACCCGTCCCCTAATCCTAACCCGTACGCTAACACTAACCCGCGCCCTCACACGTACGCTCCCCCTAAAGCGTTGTCGTACCCTCACCTGGACCCTAAACCGTCCCCGTCCCCTAACCCTAACCCTAGCCCGAACCCTAACCCTAACCCTTCCCCGAAGCCTGACCCTCACCCGTCCCCTAATGCTAACCCGTACGCTAACACTGACCCGCGCCCTCACACCTACGCTCCCCCTGAAGCGTTGTCATACCCTCACCTGGACCCTAAACCGTCCCCGTCCCCTAACCCTAACCCTAGCCCGAACCCTAACCCTAAACCTCCCCGAAGCCTGACCCTCACCCGTCCCCTAATCCTAACCCGTACGCTAACACTAACCCGCGCCCTCACACGTACGCTCCCCCTGAAGCGTTGTCGTACCCTCACCTGGACCCTAAACCGTCCCTAACCCTAACCCTAGCCCGAACCCTAACCCTAAACCTTCCCCGAAGCCTGACCCTCACCCGTCCCCTAATCCTAACCTGTACGCTAACACTAACCCGCGCCCTCACACCTACGCTCCCCCTAAAGCGTTGTCGTACCCTCACCTGGACCCTAAACCATCCCCGTCCCCTAACCCTAAGCCTAGCCCGAACCCTAACCCTAACCCTTCCCCGAAGCCTGACCCTCACCCGGCCCCTAATCCTAACCCGTACGCTACCACTAACCCACGCTCTCACACGTACGCTCCCCCTAAAGCGTTCTCGTACCATCACCTGGACCCTAAACCGTCCCCGTCCCCTAACCCTAACCCTAGCCCGAACCCTATCACTAACCCTTCCCCGAAGCCTGACCCTCACCCGTCCCCTAATCCTAACCCGTACGCTAACACTAACCCGAGCCCTCACACGTATGCTCCCCCTAAACCGTTGTCGTACCCTCACCTGGACCCTAAACCGTCCCCGTCCCCTAACCCTAACCCTAGCCCGAACCCTAAACCTAAACCTTCCCCGAAGCCTGACCCTCACCCGTCCCCTAATCCTAACCCGTACGCTAACACTAACCCACGCCCGTCACACCTACGCTCCCCCTAAAGCGTTGTCGTACCCTCACCTGGACCCTAAACCGTCCCCGTACCCTAACCCTAACCCTAGCCCTGAACCCTAACCCTAACACTTCCCCGAAGCCTGACCCTCACCCGTCCCCTAATCCTAACCCGTACGCTAACAGTAACCCGCGCCCTCACACCTACGCTCGCCCTAAAGCGTTGTCGTACCCTCACCTGGACCCTAAACCGTCCCCGTCCACTAACCCTAACCCTAGCCCGAACCATAACCCTAACACTTCCCCGAAGCCTGACCCTCACCCGTCCCCTAATCCTCAACCCGTACGCTAACACTAACCCCGCGCCCTCACACCTACGCTCCCCCTAAAGCGTTGTCGTACCCTCAGCTGGACCCTAAACCGTCCCCGTCCCCTAACCCTAACCCTAGCCCGAACCCTAACCCTAACCCTTCCCCGAAGCCTGACCCTCACCCGTCCCCTAATCCTAACCCGTACGCTAACACTAACCCGCGCCCTCACACCTACGCTTCCCCCTGAAGCGTTGTCGTACCATCACCTGGACCCTAAACAGTCCCCGTCCCCTAACCCTAACCCTAGCCCGAACCCTAACCCTAAACCTTCCCCGAAGCCTGACCCTCACCCGTCCCCTAATCCTAACCCGTACGCTAACACTAATCCGCGCCCTCACACGTACGCTCCCCCTGAAGCGTTGTCGTACCCTCACCTACACCATAAACCGTCCCCTAACCCTAACCCTAACCCTAGCCCGAACCCTAACCCTAAACCTTGCCCGAAGCCTGACCCTCACCCGTCCCCTAATCCTAACCTGTACGCTAACACTAACCCGCGCCCTCACACCTACGCGTCCCCTAAATCGTTGTCGTACCCTCACCTGGACCTTAAACCGTCCCCGTCCCCTAACCCTAACCCTAGCCCGAACCCTAAGCCTAACCCTTCCCCGAAGCCTGACCCTCACCCGTCCCCTAATCCTAACCCGTACGCTAACACTAACCCACGCTCTCACACGTACGCTCCCCCTAAAGCGTTGTCGTACCCTCACCTGGACCCTAAACCGTCCCCGTCCCCTAACCCTAACCCTAGCCCGAACCCTAACCCTAAACCTTCCCCGAAGCCTGACCCTCACCCGTCCCCTAATCCTAACCCGTACGCTAACACTAACCCGCGCCCTCACACGTACGCTCCCCCTAAAGCGTTCTCGTACCATCACCTGGACCCTAAACCGTCCCCGTCCCCTAACCCTAACCCTAGCCCGAAACCCTAACCCTAACCCTTCCCCTGAAGCCTGGCACTCACCCGTCCCCTAATCCTAACCCGTACGCTAACACTAACCCGCGCCCTCACACATACGCTCCCCCTAAAGCGTTGTCGTACCCTCACCTGGACCCTAAACCGTCCCCGTCCCCTAACCCTAACCCTAGCCCGAACCCTAACCCTAACCCTTCCCCGAAGCCTGACCCTCACCCGTCCCCTAATCCTAACCCGTACGCTAACACTAACCCGCGCCCTCACACGTACGCTCCCCCTGAAGCGTTGTCGTACCCTCACCTGGACCCTAAACCGTCCCCTAACCCTAACCCTAGCCCGAACCCTAACCCTAAACCTTCCCCGAAGCCTGACCCTCACCCGTCCCCAATCCTAACCTGTACGCTAACACTAACCCGCGCCCTCACACCTACGCTCCCCCTAAAGCGTTGTCGTACCCTCACCTGGACCCTAAACCATCCCCGTCCCCTAACCCTAAGCCTAGCCCGAACCCTAAGCCTAACCCTTCCCCGAAGCCTGACCCTCACCCGTCCCCTAATCCTAACCCGTACGCTAACACTAACCCACGCACTCACACGTACGCTCCCCTAAAGCGTTCTCGTACCATCACCTGGACCCTAAACCGTCCCCGTCCCCTAACCCTAACCCTAGCCCGAACCCTAACCCTAACCCTTCCCCGAAGCATGACCCTCACCCGGACCCTAATCCTAACCCGTACGCTAACACTACCCGCGCCCTAACACGTGCGCTCCCCCTAAAGCGTTGTCGTACCCTCACCTGGACCCTAAACCGTCCCAGTCCCCTAACCCTAACCCTAGCCCGAACCCTAACCCTGACCCTTCCCCGAAGCCTGACCCTCACCTGTCCCCTAATCCCAACCCGTACGTTAACACTAACCCGCACCCTCACACCTACTCTCCCCCTAAAGCGTTGTCGTACCCTCCCCTGGACCCTAAACCGTCCCCGTCCCCTAACCCTAACCCTAGCCCGAACCCTAACCCTAACACTTCCCCGAAGGCTGACCCTCACCCGTCCCCTAATCCTAACCCGTACGCTAACACTAACCCGCGTCCTCACACCTACGCTCCCCCTGAAGCGTTGTCGTACCCTCACCTGGACCCTAAACCGTCCCCGTCCCCTAACCCTAACCCTAGCCCGAACCCTAACCCTAACCCTTCTCCGAAGCCTGACCCTCACCCGTCCCCTAATCCTAACCCGTACGCTAACACTAACGCGCGCCCTCACACCTACGCTCGCCCTAAAGCGTTGGCGTACCCTCACCTGGACCCTAAACCGTCGCCGTCCCCGTCCCCTAACCCTAACCCTAGCCCGAACCCTAACCCTAACCCTTCCCCGAAGCCTGACCCTCACCTGC